>NC_135534.1:36676514-37301514 GCF_045843805.1 Urocitellus parryii | reverse complement strand
AGAAGCATAGCACCAATCTGCAGTTACATCATCTGCTAAGCATGTATGTTGCAAATTACTTAAAAGCAATCATCATAATATTCTGGGTCCCACCAAAATGTTATGATTAAACATCCACAACAAAGGCTGTGCCCAGAAGGCCCTGCTTTTGTTCTGAGCAAGGTTTATTTGAAGAAAATGGAATGTGATTGTAATAAGAAGCCGGGGCTGGCTCTGTCTCTTCAACTCATTAGGCTGCTGTAGTGTGCAAGAGGCAGTAGGTTGGAGGGAGACAGGCTGGGAAGATACTCATAAGTTCCACCCCAGGGCTTGACAAGGCAAGAGGAGATGACAGGTGCAGAGGAGATGTATGAAGTCCTCCATCAGGTAGCTCCCGCAGAGCTGTAGTCCTAGCCTTAAGGGCAGAACTCCCAGGAGGGTGCACTCTATCATAGTCAAAAATTCCAGTGATACATTGTTCATGAGAAAAATCAGACAAGGCAATTACAGGACAGAGCAGGAAGCCACTTCCGTCTCCCAATCAGACTTTCAATATTTAACCATCACTTCCTGAGTGCAGTGGGGCTTGGTGAATAATGCAGCATCCCACGAGGCTGTCTGAGATTTGTTCCTAATAATGGATTTTTGCATCACAAATGAATAGGGCTCATCTATTCACTTCTCCCCTCTGTGGTTAGTTCTGCCTAATTTGCATTTTTACCTTTAAGGTGGCCTTTGTTATAAGAAATAGGAAAAACGTCATGGCCTATGAGCACCTGAACCACTTAACCCTATATTAATGAAGCACAATCTTTTGGACACTTTGTTCTTTCTTGCACACAGGCCTTCAAATGGGTACAAATAACATGTAGCCAAATCCAAATGTGGTCTTTCCATCAGAAAAATAAAAGCAGGCACTGGCCTGCTAGAAGCTGAAGGTGACAAAGTGGAAATAGTCATAGCTGAGATGAATCAAATAAATAATGTGAGCCTTGGGCATTTTCCAAAAGAGCACTGGAGTTAGTAGTTGTCTAGGAGGGGGCATTTTTTTTTAAGCTGGAGTGTTTATTTAGGGTTTTCCTTGGTAACATTACCAAAGCCGAGGCTTCAAACAACCATTTATTAGCTTGAAGTTCTGTAGGCTGGAAGTCCAAGCATGGTGTGGCTGGATTTCTGCTTGGGTTTCAGAGGTTGAAATCAAAGGGGTTGAATGAAGTCTCATCTGGAGACTAAGGAAGGATCCACTTCTAAACTCACTCAACTGGTTAGCAGAACTGAGTTCCATGCAGTGGTGATGAAGTCCCTTTGAGCAGCTTTGAGGCTATATAGGGAGGTCACTCATGTCTAGCTGTAAGGCTAAGCATGACAATCATTCCTCTTGAAGAGGGAGAATGTTCACATTTGAAAGACTGCCTGGGCTCTGTCCTTGTTTAGGCACCAGTTAACTATCAGGGTTTCTAGACCATATTTGGCATTAAGGATTAACAAACTCCACTTTCTAAGGCTTCTGATGCTTAGATATAATTCAAGGGATATAATGGTTTATTTTCATCTGCATGTATTCTCACTTTTACTGAGGCTGTGCCAAGGAAAGTAAGAACACCTGTATAATAGGCAGCCTCATCCCTCCCTCCCTACTTCCATTTTTCCTCCCCTTCTCTTCCTTTTTTTCCTTCCTTCCTTTTTTCTTCCCTTCCTTCCTTTCTTCTCTCCTCTCTTCCATCTCCCAACAGAAGTTGTTGAGTCCCTCCCATGTAACAGATAGGCACTGTGCTAAGTTCAAGGAAAAATGACGACTCAGAAGACATAGCCTCTGTTTTAGGGATGATTTTATAATTCAATGTGTAACACAGAAAAGTAAATGGGCAATCTCAAAGTCTGGTAAAAGGAATAACATTTTAGGACGATGAGTACAGGGGAATCATATTCACTAGATTTTTCTCTTACCTCTCCCTTAAAGCCTAGTATCCCTTGAGCTATATTACTCTTATTTTACTGAAAAGTCTTGAGGTTTAGTCAGTTTTGCAAATTTATAAACTTAGCAAGTGTAAAGCTTGGATTGGAATCCTATCTGTGTTCTACAGCTCCAGCACTTATTGAACATGGACACTAATTGGTTGCTCTGGGAAAATGTGGTGGGAATGTGCAGCTCACATAGTCTTGGAAGATCCAGGGGGTGGACATGAAAGGCTTCATAGAGAAAGTTACAGCTTATCTGAGAACTGAAGAAAGATTAATAGTAGAAGAACAAGATATAAAGAATAAGATAAATTTGGGCCTGGAACCTAGCTATTCCTACTTCCTAGCTTGGGGGAAATGTTTAACTTCTCAGCTTCAATTCCCTTATCTATTTTTAAAACATGAGGCTAATAATATCTTATGTCAGAGTTATTAGAATGAAATGAGATAGCACATGTGAAATTTCTAGCATAAGGCTTGGCATTAAGAAGACATCTAGTAAGAATTTCTTTTCTATACTGTTCCAATATTCTGTGTTTCACTGTGCAAACCATGGAATACATGATCTGCTTGAATCTCAAAGCGATGGGATGATTCAGATGGTTTAAAATGAGAGTTTAGATTATTTATTCCAATTTATATCAGTATAACCCGAAAATTTCCTTGGTTATTTTGGGTATTTCATTTATCTACTTGCTGAACAACTCATTCAGCTATTACTGGATATGTTTTAAGATAAACATTCCTGGAGGAAAAAAATGCTTGGATATTTCTCAGAAATAACAGTGCCTGAAAGAAGCATTTATTAAAACAACTCAATTAAAAAAAAAAAAACTTCTGTGACTGGTTGTTGTTGAATTAAAAAGAGAAGACATCACTCTTCAACATAACTTACTAATTGTTTCTCAAGTTCATGGCCATTTGTAACATTTTTGAAAATTGTGTACTTTATGTTAGAATCGGTTCCAGATGTAAGAAGCCCTCTCCACACCATTTAAGTGAACATTAGGAACCGTTGAAATGAGCAGATGCAATTGGTTTAGGATAAATGGAAGTGCACCAGTACTCCAAGATGAATACCCCCATGCAAGATTCATTATCTTTCTCATTAAACCTCTTCTCCTAATGGGCCATGTCTGTAATGACATCAATATTCTCTTAATTACTCAGGCTAAAATATTTGACTGGTCTTTGTCTCTGCCTTGCATCAAATAAGTTGTTGAATGTGGTAGGCAGAATTCTATGATGGTCCCCACAATTTCTGACCCCCTAGTACACCATTTCTAGTGTGATCTCTTTCCTTTTTGTGTGGTGTAAGGCCTATGAATACAGTGGATGCCATTCTAGTAGCCAGTTTACTATATTTTCCATATGACAAAGGAAAAGGGATTTTTTTTCAGATGTAATTAAGGTCCCTAATCAGTTGATTTTGAATTAACCAAAGAGAATTATCCTCAGTGGGCTTGCTCTAATCAGGTGAGCCTTTTAAAAAATGGCTTTAATCTTTTCTGAGTCCAGAGACTCCAAGCAGTAGAGGTTCTGTTGCTGGCTTTGAAGAAATAAGTGGCAGGAAATCTACCCCCAACTATGTTTTATCTTACACAATTGCAGTTTTGATCATGTCTCTCTCTTTAAAGAATGTTCTTTGCTTCCAGTGTTTTTCCACAGTCAAGGGAATATAACTTAGTTGTTCTGGCTACAGGTTTTGGACTTACAGAGCTATTGATGTGAATCTAAATTCTAGTACTTAACTAGTGTTATGAACTTATACAGCTTTAATAAACCTCTTCAAACCTCAGTTTGTAAAATGAATGTCATAAATTTTATCTTGTAGGGTAGTTGTGACAATTAAATGAGATAATGCATGTCAACATTATGTCACAGAGCAGGTGCTCAGTAAGTCATAGCTATTAGGGTGGCTATTAAGAATTAAATTCAAACTCCTTTTTCTGATACTCAGAGTTATTTATGATTTTCAATAGGTTTTTTCAGCCACATCTTTTACATCTTTCTGTAAATTTTTTTATCCCTTTATTTCATTCATTCATTTATTTTTTTAAAGAGAGAGAGAGAGAGAGATAATTTTAATATTTATTTTTTAGTTTTCAGTGGACACAACATCTTTATTTGTATGTGGTGCTGAGGATCGAACACGGGCCGCACGCATGCCAGACGAGCACGCTACCGCTTGAGCCACATCCCCAGCCCCTTTCTGTAAATTTTATGAATTAGTGAGAGAGGTCCCTTCTGGATTGTAGTGCCATACAAGTTGCTATGTTGTAGCAATCCCACCTACACTCTTTCTCTTTCTTTTATATCTCAACTCATAATTATTGTTTCATCTCTGTTCCTGCAACCATTTTTTTAAAACTGTGTTTAGTATTTCAAATGATGCTTTGATCACTAACCTGCTCACATGATCATGTATCTTACTTTATAGGAAGATGGAATTATCTTTACATTCCCAATACAGTTGGCACACAAGTACTCAATACTAAGCACTCAAACAAGTATTTAAAACCTTGTTGGATGGTTAGAATTAGTTTATTGACCTTTTTGTCAGTTTTCAGAAGAACAAATTTTTATAATGGATGATGTCTATTGATGGTTGATTGACTTTAGGAGCATCTTGTTTCATTTGAATAATTAAATATTCTACATGAGAAGGCATCAAAGGAAGCATGTTTTATAAAGTACAACAAAATCTATAAAACTCTAGATGGCCAATTTATTTAAATGAGCATTATATCTAGCTCCACAGATGCTTCTTTGTCAGAGCAATTGCAGAGTTTCCTTGTTATAAAAAATCTTTTTACCCCAGCAATTGCATTTATGATCCTAGAAATAGTTGTGAGCTATCACCTAGTTCATGCATCTGGATGATTGGATCTTTGTAAGGGATCATCTATGTCTTCCTTCCTCTTTTCTAACCCTACAGTTTGATGCAGACTCTCTCTACCTAGCATCTTCTTTCCTTCTCGGTTGAAAACCATTCTTCTGGAGAATGTAATCTCAAATTGAAATTAAGTAGCTCTGCTTTCTCTTTTTCCTCCGTTGACTTTGCAAAATAATTCCTAAAGAGTATATAAATTCTGTTCCTCTCCTTTCCTCAAAATGTAGGTGGAGAAGTCCTTTTGTCTTCAGAAATACAACTTAATTTCTTTCTGAGCACTCACCTTTTAACATTCTGATCTTAGAAGTTGTTGATAGCCTTTGATGCTCATTCTTAGCCATATTTTCTTTTATTCCATCTTCTATTCATTTTAAATCTGAGCTATCAGATTAGACTAGTTTCTTTCATAAATCCTTCAATTATTTCTTAGAATTTTAGAGTCCATAAAATGCTGCTTATAATATTGTGTTTATGTTCAAACATTCTTAATATATACTAAACTCAGTGCTAAATATTTTACATGGATTTTATGAGTTAATTCTTCCAAGAAAAAATATGTGGTCTATACTATTACTTTGCCCATTAAAAAAAAAAAAATTAGGCGAAGTGATTTTCCCAGGCAGTCTGTGCTCTCCTTACTTTTCAGAGCAAAACCCTGGGACTTAGAGAGGTGAAACACTTTGCTCAATGTCATACTGAGGCTCAGATCTACACATGTCTTGAGTCTGTAGTCTGAGCTCTTCCGGTTTGTGCTGTAACTCCCTCCTTACCTTTGAAGTTTTTGACATTTGCTGTCTTAAAATCTTCAGCACACATCAGCTTCAGTATTTCCTTTTCACATTATAAATTCCAGGATGACAAGGTAACCATTCAGTTCTTCCCCGTTAGAAGATGATCCAAAACAGCAGTATCCTTTCTGTATCTTTTATTACTTAAGAGACAATATTGTCAGTAAAGAACAATTGTGACCACTTTGTGCTGTGAAGGACTTCTAGTAGACATCAAGAGAACTGAGTTTTCCCCCATAATTTGCCTCTGTGCCAGTTTCGTCCTAGAGACAGTCCATTATCTTAGCACATCATAGTTCCCTGAGACTGTGAAGGAAATCAGATGTATAAACATTGAATTGTTGACTTGGGTATTATAATGGATAACAATCCTTAAGTATACCAGAACTTTTAGGAAACATGATGGTAGTTCTACCTTTCTACACACTTTATGTTATTTTATTCATTTTTTTAAAAGAGAGAGTGAGAGAGGAGAGAGAGAGAGAATTTTTTTTTTAATATTTATTTTTTAGTTTTCGGCGGACACAACATCTTTGTTGGTATGTGGTGCTGAGGACCGAACCCGGGCCGCACACATGTCAGGCGAGCGCACTACCACTTGAGCCACATCCCCAGCCCTATTTTATTCATTTAAAACTAAGTTTCAGTTTGGGAACTTGACCCCAAGGATGTTAACTGATGGTAGAGATCTGCTATTTTTGATACAACTAATGATCTCTCTTTTGGTTTTCATTATAATAAGCTTGGGAGAAATATATTACTTATTAGTAGCACTGATATGTTTATCTTTTTATTGCCCATTCATTTTTTTAGAAAATAACTACAGAAGCATAATAGGATACTCAAATAATTGCATAAACACTGTACTAAGTGAAAGGTGGCTATGTTGCTGAAATTAAGCTGTTCTGGCTAAGCACGAGGCAATGTCAAGTGGTGATAGCTTGAAACATGTGTTCAACCATTTACAATGTCTAAATTCAACCCATGAATGTAAATTCAGGAGTAATGATATGTAATTAAGAAAACCAGGGCTGCCAGTATATTTTAGAAAGTTGTTAACTATAACTTCCATTTGATTAAACAGGCTTTAGCATATTGCCACAGTTATTAACTATTCCCCTCTCACTTTATGTTCACCCAAATGGATTTACTATGCTTCTAGTGTTAGGTTTAAGAATTTTCACTAAGATTATACCTTATTTATCACTGGGCTTTTTCCTTTCCTTTTATATTTAATCTATTTCTTTGTAGAAGAAATTCCCTTTGGTTGCTATATTCTTGACATGAATTTTATCAAATGTCAGAAAAAGTTATTGGTTACTTTCTTATATTAAAATATCAAATTCACCTTTGTTATCTGTCTTAGTCACCAGAAATTTCTGTTTATTTATAGCATAGAGAAATTGTTATGTGTCTTAGTCAACAGAAAATTCTGTTTACTTGCAACAAACTGTAATTAACTTAGCAAATGCAGAATTTATTGGAAGGGAATTGGCTCATTAACCCTTAGGATAAGAAGAGAAACCTCAGTTTTTCTTTGGAGTGTCTGGAAAGGAAGCACCCGGGAAGCCATGAGCTGAAAGGCTGCTCTCTGCTTTCTCTAAAGTCATAGGCTACTCACTTAGAGATTAAGCCTGTGCCTTCTAAAGGAGCCTAAGCAATGAACCATTCTCAGAATGAAGAGATCAAGGATCCCATGGGATGTTTGTTCATTACTGTTAAATAAATACTTTTTGTTGTTGTAGTTCATTTTTCACATTTTCACACACTCCCACAAATTATCAAGCAGGCATAAAGCCATCTACATAGTAGATGCTAAATAAATATTTGTTGAGTTAAAAAAATGTTATTCACTTTTAGAGCATCGTCACGCATTCCTTCTTGGATATGAAAGAGACGTGAGAGTGACATCTGCCCCTCCATTGACTGATTGTGCACATCAGGATTGCCCTGGGGGGGGACTGACTTGATACTTTATCTTTGTGCTTTCTGCAGACTGTAATTTTCCACCTAATGCATGAAAATCTTTGACGATCAAATAACATGAGTACAGGACAATGACCTTCTGGTTAGTGTTCTTTAAAAACCAAGCTGCCTGATTTGGAAAGAAATTTTTTAGAAAAATAATTGAACAGTTCAAATTAATTAAAGGTTTGAATTAAGGAAATCTTTTAGAGTAGATTTCATTTAAAACTTTTTATACAAATTACAATTCTATCTAAGTACCAGAAACTTAATGCATTAAGATATCTTTGTGGTGAGATCAGGTCAATAAAACGCTGGAGCAAACAGCAGAAGTTCCTTGGCAAAATCATCCTATATCAAGCTTTCCCAAGCTCTTGTCTGGGACTTCTCATTCCCTTTATTGTTCCTGACCAGATTTGGTCTTTGGCACCCCGATACTTGGATCTGCTTTTCTCTCCACATCTTAGCAAGTCCTTTCTGATCCCCATCCAAGCTTCTTCAATCCCATTACCAACAACTGCAATTTAGTTTTCTAGTATCTGCTCTTCAATATCCCTTGGCGTGTGTGCCCTTGTGAAAATATTATCTGTTGACTCTGCTACATAATTTAGCTCCACCCCTCATGCTACACACTAAGATTGATTCCCAATCACTGTAAAGATCTTGTTTCTTCTTGTTAGGGTACAGTATTAATCACCAATCTATTTCTTAGCATGGGTCCCTGGGTCTTATGTAATGAAGAGATATGACTCATTTGTTATTGTCATCATCCATGGCAGAGTTGCCATATTATTTCTTGCCTACACTAGAAAAATGCTTGAGAATGAAAGTAAGCACCATTCATAATTGCTCTGTAATAACAGGTGCACTCTAGACTCGCCCTGGGCTAACTGGAACTGTTGACATCATAATAATTATGATTATCTGTTTTCTCATTTCTCTCCTGAGATTTACTTATTTTCCTTTATATTCTTAAGTCTCTCTTTGATTTTGCTAATTTCTGGAAATGAGCCATTTAAAAAATAAATTAGGGATGTATTTTATGAAGATGGTCTTTAAAATCAAGCGAACATCCTAAGAACCTTAACTTTCAAAACACTTTGATATTTTACAACTTGTATGCTAGGGATACTTTTATTTTTAAAGTAAGAAATAAATTACATTGTCAGAAGGACTTACCCACTTCTTTCTTTATTCATAAAAAATTACCAGTTTCTTTAATATTAGATGGCATTAGGTTTTTAGGTTTTCTGTGGCTTGGTCCAGAATGCCCACTTTAAAGTTCTGTTGTAGAGACACACATTGAAAATTGACTAAGTAGTTTGGCTGTTTTTATGCAACATTTTCAAGTTTCGGATAATTTTATATATGTACATATATATTTACATATATGTATACACATATATATTTACATATGTGTACATATATATATATATTAAATTCCTGAATGATAATTAAAATACCTCAAAAACCATCTCATCCCTTGGTTCTTTCCCTTTGTGGCATATCAGAATTCTAATTTAAGTAGTCTTGGATGGGACCCAGGAATAGGCACTTAAAAAAAAAAAAAACTCAGGTGATTCTAATGAGCAGCCAGCACTGAGGATCTGATTAAATTCAACCCTTCATTTTACATGTGAAAATATAGAGGTCCTCTTACTTCAGCTGTCACTGTGGGTTAACAATCCAAATATCCCTGTAAATCGCTAGATGCTTTTAAAAGGGCTCTGTGAAAGTGACATCACCTTCTTTATTTAGAACTGATCATAATTTTTATGGTTCCAACAGATGTCTTAGTTTCTTGAATTATCCTTTCACGTCATGGGGCCTCTAAAGCACTTGCCAAAGAAGCCGGAAGGTATGCCTCTTTTTCTGTTCTCCAGGTAGTACAGCATATTTTAGCTTTTTATTTCTTGCCAGCATTTTTGCTTGAGTTTCTTCATTTATCTTTTGTCCACTGAAGTTTATCCTCTAACATTTTAGATTATGAGGATTGTACCACTAAAGAGCCTGCAGCCTCAAAAATATTTCTCTTTTGTCTTGAGTGATTATTTAGCTTAGATGTCAGCAAATTATGACCCATGGGCCAAATCCAACAGACTTATGGGCCAAATCCAACAGACTGTTTTTACAAATAAAGTTTTATTGGAATTCAACCATGCCTTTTTTTAAATTTAACTATTGTCTATGTCTGCTTCACAACCACAGAATTGAGTAGTTGTGACTCAGAGACAGTATGATCCACAAAGTTGAAAACATTTACCATCTGATTCTTTACTAAAAAGGTTCTCTGACCTCTGGTTTAGCTAGTTAAAAAAATCTTTGGACTCCAAGATATTTGTAGCCATTGCTCCTCTATCATATAAAGTTAAAAGCTGTGGAGTTTTCAACTAGATTCCCATTGACACTTTTATTTTATTACCGACATTTAAGACCTGGTCTTTTTTCCTGGTGGCACCCAACAGATTCTTCAACTCTGGAACCTAATATCTTCTCAGTTACAACTATCCCACATCATCTTTTCTTGGCCTACCATACAATTGATTTTTTATTTTTGTTTATTTTTAATGATATTTTGATTGAATATAGAATTGAACACCTATAATCCAAAGATGTTAATTATCCCCATTTTATTTAACTTTGGTGAGCTTCTAATGTTCTTTTTTGCATTTATTTTATTTTGCTTACTTTTATAGCACTTTTTAATAGTATTTTTAGTAACATTTATTCATCCTTTCCCCGGCTCTTGTATCTTTGCTTCAAGATTGTTAAAAGTTTTATTAAGTTCTTTGATTCTACGGAAATATGCCTAATCATAATTTTATCTGCCTTATGGCAACATTTTTGCTCTGCCAACATTCAGTTTTTTATGTGGCAATTGTTTTGTCTGTATATTTCCTTTGTTTGCTTGGGACATCTTCATGTATTTTGTGTACTGGTTCCTTTGTAATAACTCCTTATTTTTTAATATGTTCTTTCCGACACCTGTTTGCAGGAGACAAGACAAGGTTGTGCTTCTGAGCTGTGAAGCTTTTTATCTGGTTTGCAATCATGGCGGAAATTACTAATTACATTCTTTAATATCCATTTCTCCCTTCTATAACAACAGATATCAATTCTACTCATTGTCATTGTGCCCAGATAAAACTCTAAAATTCCCAGCTTTCCTTATTGCTGGTTATGGCCATGTGACTAAACTCTGTCCAAAAATACATAAGTGTTGATTGTGGCTTCAAAGTAAGCACCTTCAGAGTAGGAAGGGGATGGGTTCTTCTTTCTCATCTATCCAAAAGTGCTCTAAGGGGCTGGGGATGTGGCTCAAGTGGTAGCGCGCTCGCCTGGCATGCGTGGGGCCTGGGTTCGATCCTCAGCACCACATACAAACAAAGATGTTGTATCTGCCAAAAACTAAAAAATAAATATTAAAAATTCTCTCTCTCTCTCTCTCTCTCTCTCTCTCTCTCTCTCTCTCTCTCTCTCCCCTCTCTCTCTTTAAAAAAAAAAGTGCTCCAAAAGTTATTAGGTGACTGTGTGGTGATCAGGAACATGGAAACCACATGAGTAGCAGCGCAGAGGAGCTGTTTCTTTGATGACAAACTGAAATCATCATACAAATCCTTTTCTTGAAATTTTTCAATGACAGAAAATAGCCATCTATCATTCTAAAGCTTCTTTTGGTTGTTATATAGCTAAACCTAATCTTAACTAATACGGTAATAAGACTTATAGCACGAGATTGTGTGAGTGTGGGTGTGTGTACAAGATAATTGATTAGACTTTACTTTTTCACTGTTAATCAAAGGGGTCAGCTTGAATCTTTCTCCATTCTGCCCCATCTCACCAACAGGTTGTTTTCTGTTGAGATGTCTGTGTGGTTCTTTCTGCAGCCCCAGATTCCTTACTTCTCTGAGTGCCAAATGAGGACCAAAGAAGTTTCAACTATAAGCTTGCATGTTCCAACATCATTGTTTAGACAAGGAATCATCAGCTGCTCTTCTTGGGTTCTCCCGCATCTTAGGAGAACAGGTGCTCTGTAGGATTTGTCTGAGCTCTGTGTTTTCAGGTGGGTCTTGGCTTTATCTTCCTGTGGGCCTCTCTACTGGTCTCTACACTGGGCAATTCCCTCCTCATATATATTGGTTCAGATTTAGTTTTCCTAGTATTGTCAAAGACATAGTTTCCATTTCTACTTGTTTTCTGCCTGTTGTTGCAAGGTGACTTTGGAGAAGAAAAGGGGTACAAATGTATTTCTTCCACCATTTTAAAACCAGAAGTCTCCTTAGTTTGTTTTAAAAATAATAATATTTAAAAATAGAACAGGATATATGCTCATCAATCAATAGTGACTACTCTCTTTTTTAAAATATCTTTATTTCTTTATGTGGTGCTAAGGATCAAACCCAGTATCTCACACATGCAAGGCAAGCACTCTACCACTGAGCCACAATCCCAGCCCAATAGTGTCTACTGTTAACATTTTAAAGAATTTTTTTTTACCAAATTTTCTCATTTTCTCTCAATCTTGTTATCTAAGTAGAGTGATAGGAAATACTTATATATTCGTAACATATATATAATAGGTGATATATATTTATTATATAATAGATGATATTTATATATATATCACATATTTAATTTTTGGGAACATGATCTAGAATATAATTAGTCTACAACAATATTTGAATTATCCGTTGGCATTCCACAATATGGATCTACCAAAAGTTATTAACCAATTTCCTAGTTTGAGATATTAATTTTTCACCCATTGGCTATGATAAGTAATTCTATAATATACATCTATTTTTTTTTCTTAAAAAACAACAAGCTAAGTGTGTCTCATTTTTTACATTTTCATAGAAAATTTTTGTACAGTGAAATTTCGGCTCAGGTCAGATGATCATTCATTATGATTTAGTAATTGACTATTAGATTCTTATTATTACTCAAGGTCAGTGAGGAGGCAGGATGGTAAAGGGAGCCCTGGAACTCAGTAATTATGTCATCCTCATCACTAGAGTAGAGGCTATGTTCCTCAACTTACTAGCAGACCCAGACTGAAGCTTTTTATATAAACACAGGCAAAAAAGGCCCCAGAGTTTTAAGGACTGGGAAACCTCCCCTGCTGGGGATTCCTAACATCATAAGACCTAACAGTCTTCTCTACTTCCTATTAGGATTTAAAAAATTTTTTTTTCTTTTAAACCAGCTTTAGACCTGTAAAATAGATGAAAAATATTACAAAATTACCTTCTATTCCTTACCATATGTCCCTTAAGACTAATGTCTTAGCCATAATATAATGGTTAAGAACACTATGTTAACATTGGTAACTTTGGAAACTAAACTACATGCCTTCTATGAATTTCACCAATTTTTCCATTAATGTTCTTTTTAAATAGTAGAGGCCCAGGACAATCCCATATCACATTTAGTTTTTATTTCTCCTTATTCCAGTCTAGCCTGTAATAGTTTCTCAGTCTTTCTTCATCTTTTGTGACATTCACACTATTGATTAATAATGCTCACTTACTTTGTAGAATGTCATTCTATTGGGATGTGTCTGATATTTTCTCATGATTAGACTGAGGCTGTTTGTTTTTGGTGACAATACTACAAGAATGATATTATAACTTTCTCAGTGTGTCATATTGAGTTCATGATATTGACATGTCTTATTGCTGGTCATGTTTACCTTGCTCAGTTGATTAAGCTGGTGTCTGACCATTTTCTCCCCTATAAAATTATTGCAATTGATAAGTATCTTGGGTGAGATACTTCCAGACCATGCAAACCCTATTTCTCTTCAAAATATTGCCTAGTAATTTTAGTATCCATTGATGGATCTTGTTTTCAACAGTTATTACTGTGATGTTTATCTAATGGTAATTCTGCATTTTTCTCTTTCCTTCTATCTTTATCAATTGGAACTTGTGTGAAAGAGCTCTTGCTTTTCCCTCATTTATTTATTTGATTATTTATTATATCATTATGAACATATGGATATTTATTTTATTCTTTGGATTAAAAGCATGTATACAAAGTTATTTTTTCTTTAGCCTCCAAGTTGCCTATCACGACATTATCTTTCATACTTACTTAGATTAGTTCTTCATATATTAGCATTATTATCCCTTTGTGCTATCTATGTTGTGAATCTTTTGTCTCTGTCAGTTGCTTTTTGATTTTTCATTTTGTTATACAAAGCATTCAAAGACATTTATATAGTGAAATTTATCAATCTTGCTTTTTATTGCTTCTGGATTTTGAATCATCCTTAGAAAGCTTTTCCTACACTAAGTTTAAAGAAGAATTTACTCCATGGCTGCTTTTTTGTATTTGTAATGTTTTATTTTTTAAAATTCAGATCCCTAATTCATTTGAAACTTATTTATATGGTTTATGTAAGATATGGATCTAATTTTATCTTCTTTCAAATGGCTACCCTGTTGTCCTAAAACTATTTATTAAAGAATGTTCATCTTTACTCCAGTTGTTTGAGATGTCCCCTTTATCATAAACTAGGTTCCATGTTTGGGATTTAACCCAGGACTTTCTATTTCACTGGTCAATTTATTCAGGCACCAGTACCAAATGATTTTAATCATGGAAACTTTATATTTGTTTTAACATCTAATAATGCTGGTTCTTTCTTATGGTTTTCTCTTAGTGTTTTAAAAACCTATTCTTAATGTTTATTTCTCTATGTAAACTTTGGTATCAGCTTGTTTAACTCCATGAAGTAGCTTGTTGGTTTTTACAACGAGATTGTGTTGTTTATAAATTAACTTCTAGAAAACTGACATCTCTGTATAATGTTGATTTACCTGAACCAAGAACAGGAGATGTCTTTTCATTTATTCAAATCTGTTAAGAAAAAGTTTTCCAGAAGTGATTTACAATTTTTCTTTTGGTTGATCTAAAACTAGGAAAAGACTGTCCTAGACCATAAGTCATCAGGAGAGAGGAAAAGAAAGACACTAGGAAATGTATCAAGGATCCATTAAACCTACCTGCATTATTACATTGTTCCTCACAACCACTACATTGTTAGCCATATTTTACAACTGCTAATGAGCTTCAGGTAGCAAAGATAGAAAACGGTAAAAAGTGTAGGGAAGATAGGAACTCCTTTGTCTAGATGTCTCACTCCATACATGATTTGTAGGAGCATGCCAGGTAAAGGAACACCTGGGTAAGGAAGCATTGCAAACAGTGCAGAATCTTTAGAATGAAGCTAGAATGAGGGCTGGTCTAGACTCTGTAAAAACCCAGTGCTGGAGCCTTGTCTTACTTCTGTGAACTTTACTTTTGGAGGGGCACTGCTAGGCTTGGATAGCCAGATTTCACCCTGAGCATGCTAACATTCAACATAGCTTCCTAGAGTGCTGTGTCAAGATGGATTATGACTTCATCTGGGCACAGTAGGCACAGGGATCTATTAGCAATGCTTTCCACTAAGGGGCATGCTGACACCCTTGGACTGTATGATATGTCCAATGAGAAGTGACAAAGATGGTGTGGGTACTTATAAGCACATCATAGCATTGAATGGTCAAAAAATAAGGTTTCAAAGGGGAAAAGTGTTGTTAGCTCTTTGTAAACATTTGTTAAAAAAAAAAAAATGAGGAGTAGACTTTGTGTGTAATTCCAGTGGTTGCAATGATAATGTTCAGAGGGAAAACTCAGATTTCACAAAGGGGAGAACTTCTAAATAGTTAGAGTTGTATAAATATGGAAAAACAATGGCCCGGAGGTGGTCATGCAGTAGCTGACTTTGGTGTGACTGAACACTGAGGGTTCAGGTCTTGGGAACTACCAGGCCACAGATTAGTTGCGTGGGGTATGCTAGAAAAGTCAGGTTACCCCATTATGTATGCTCCTAATCCCATATACAATAGCATAGGACTTACTGCTCTTATATTTTCATATTTATTTGCATAATACTTGGTGTAAAATACGTCTTTCCAACTATGTCTGTCCTCAAATGATGACAGTGATGGTTTTCTATAACACTGAAGTGTTACGGATGTGTGCAGCTGCTGAATTTGGCAGGTTGGATCCAATAGCCCATAAAAACACTCTCTTTATACAAGCTAGCATTTATATTAGTAATAACACTGAAGCAAGAGCAAAAGCAAAAGTGATAGGTGAGAGAGAAAGAGAAGAAAACACATCCCCAGATCAGGGAAACACCAGCACCTGAAGTCATGGAGCTGGGGATTCCCGAGTGGCTTTTCAGGGTTCCCACTGGGAGGTCCTAGGCAAAGTGTCCTCTTCTTGGTGAGACTCCAAAGTCTTATTCCCAATGGGGTTCCTTAAATACAAGTTAGAACAAAGAAAGTCCCATTCTAACAACTGGCATGACCTTTGATTCCCTCAAGGACACTTCATCCCCCAGGAGTGACCATATGCCCTGAAGGAAGGAATGATGGCCTTGAGATAAATCTTGAGTTCTCCAGAGTGAGCCAAACCCAGCAGAAGTCAGCATGCTTCAGATATCCCATCAAGGACATGTGAAGGTCACACTAGGCACATGGACAGGGAAGATTTTAATATTTTCCTTAGCCCTTTATTTTCTCATAGTAACTAACACACACACACACACAAAAAAAATCATCCATAATTTTTTGGAGAATAATTGCATGAATACATGCAGGCTTTTCACTCTCAGTTGTTCCCCTCTGGGAGCCACTATCGGTGTTAGGCTCAGGTCACCAAAACTACTTGCTTTGAGGTGCCAACTAACATTAGCTGATAAAAAGGGATTAGCCAAGAGATACAGAATTAGAACACTCATATACACTTTATGTCACTGACACCAATTTCAGTTATAAACACAAGAAGGAGTGAGGCAGGGGAGAAAGGGAATCGGGAAGAAAAAGTTGGGAGGTGTAGTGGTTTTCATACTGTTCCCGTAGACTTTGTACTTCTCATTTGGAAACCTCACCCCATGTTATATTATTGTTAACTAGTATTTCTACAAGACCCTACTTGTTCAATGTCAATTTTCTTGTTCTACAATATGCCCCATGAAGACAGGAACGGAGTCTTTCTTATATATTGCAATATCTCAGGTATCTAGAGCTGTGCCTAGTGCATAGTAGGTACTCAATAAATATTTGTCAAATGGATAAATAAGTGAGCAAAATGTGGCTTTGAATCTTTGTGCCCAATAAAGTAGTATGTGAGATATAAGGACATATAATACATAGTCTCTGCCCTCAAGTGTCTTACAACCAGGGTAGATACTTAGGAATATGCACACAGAACTCTAATACATAGACAGAGGCACTTCCACAAGAACTAAGTTTGTTTTTGTTTTTGAGACAGAGTCTCACTAAGTTGCTTAGGGACTCCCTAAGCTGCTGAGACTGGTTCTGAACTTGCACTCCTCCTGCCTCAGCCTCCCAAGGCACTGGGATTACAAGTGTGCATCATCACGCCCAGCCTAAGAATTAAGTTTTAACCTAGCCCCCAATGGTTTATCTATGAACAGAGTTTCAGCAACTAACAAAAATGACAGTGATATCTTTTGTTGAATTGTCATAAAATATTACATGTCCCTACCTATTCTTGTGTTATCTTCTACTAGCCAAAGAACACAAGATTTAAATAAGGAAGTACAGGATAGAGTCTCTTCAGTTTCCCACAACTTTGAAAAGTGAATAGGCATTGTAGCAATGATTCATTTATAAGGATCTTTCTAGAGGGATTCTTGAAAAATTCTTAGAAAATATAAGTTACAAAGTAAATATGCAAGGAGGAAGTTCAAGCATCTTTAACTCAAAGATGCTTCAAAAGTACCAAGTCATTATGAAAACCAGAAAGTGGACCTCATTTTATAATCCTACATTGAACTATTCATGAACTTAAAACATGTAAAAGGAGCATTAAATTTTTTTATATGACATAACTATGTCCTGGGTAAAGCTAGAGAATAGTATTTTGGCTAAAAGCATATTTGGTATCAGTTGAACTTAAATTTTCAGGAATGTAATATTGATTGCAGTTGTGTAGAAAGTGGACACGAAGAATGACTTGGGCTGCTGTCAGGCAGCAGAGTGTTGTATTTGGAACCATGAGAAATATGTGTGCGTGTCAGAGTGCTGAAAGATCGGGGCTGCAGTGGGCTGTGGAGAACACGTGAATGATTAATATGCAAGGGCAGTGATGTAGATTGGAATATATTACATATTTGATTGAGATGAAAAATTGTAGAGGAGACCTAGTACCTATAAACACTCCTGGAATTGCTTTAATACCATGCTTTAATAGACACTAGCCAGATCCATTAAGAGGTTGTCACCAAGACTCATCAATTTTTCCTACATTATATTTCCATATCCACCCTTCCTTTTCATTTTCTCTGCATTTCCTGTAGGTTAGACTCAGCATTTCTTGTCTCAGCTTTTTCAATGGACTTCTAATTAAGCAATGTCACCAGCCTTCCCCAAATCTAGTTGACAGCACCTAAAACCACTAAGTCAGTATTTCTACAACATCACTTTTCTATCCCAATCCTTTGTTTTCTTCTCTCTAACCACCTTCTCCAATTGCCCAGAATTCTGTGTTTCAAACTATGTCCTAAGACCACCTGTAGTATGCTCTAGAAATAGGCATTGTGTTTGCTTTTACTTACTCACTGTCTTTTCAAAACATAGCATAAGGCCCAAGGCAGAATAAGTGTCTACTGAATATTTGTTGAATGAATGAACAAGGTGAATCATTGGTTGCTGGGAAATGGAATTTGAGAAGGACAAGAGACTGGATTCTGGATCCTTACTCTTGCAAATCAGCAGCTCTTTTGATATCTGATTTTTATGTTGGTGTTCCTAAGTAAGATTTGCTTGAAGGAGGCCTATTTCTTTCAGTGAAACAGGTTTGACCCAAGCCTGGTGAATTATAACACATTGATTTTCAGGTTAGAATTAATTTGTTTAGACCTTATTCATTCATTTCTAGGATTAAAAATAATTTTTTTTTATCAAAAACTGAGTGATAACAATATGACTATTTCTGTGGCTAAAGCTATCCAAACTTCTTCATGTTCAGGTTTCCCAATATTTAGGTAAAGACAATCTAAAGTGGGAGAAACAAGCAAAGAGATCGGAGAGATGAGACACACAGAGAGATCCTGGTAGCACTTCATTCCTTATTTTATGTGTTTCTTAGGTGGTTGAAACTCCCACCCCCCCTCCTCCTCCTCTTTCTCCTTCTCCTCCTCCTCCCCCTTCCTCCTTTATTGTTCTTTTTACGTATACATGACAGTAGTGTATATTGACTTATTATACATACATGGAGTGTAACTTATTCTGGTGAGGATCCCGTTCTTGTGGTTGTACATGATGTGGAGTTCCACTGCAGGAATATTCATATATGAACAGAGGGAAGTTATATCTGATTCATTCTACTGTCTTCCCTATTTCAAGCTTCATTTCTATGGAATCAGACCCTGGGATGGTGTTTGGGGTCTAGGATATTTATTAGGGGGTAAGATTTCTGTTAGGACAAGGCGGAAACAGAACTGGGTGGAAGGAGAAATTGAACTTTATGCGTGTTTGACAGTTTGGCCAACTTCACAAAATGCTCTGAAGCTTAAATGGCCATTCGAACGGTTCTGCATGGATGGAGATGGCCTGACTTTTCTACTCCTATGGTGATCAGCCACTGGATGTGGGATTACCAGGGAAGAGCATGCTCTTGGGCAAGACAACTCTCTGAAGCTGAGGCAAATGCTGAAGAAGCTGCTGGCTGAATTCCATCTACTGACCACCCAGCCTGCATCTGGGAAACATGTCCTTCTATGAAAGGGAACCTACACATCTCTAAGTCCACTATGGACCCATTTTCATCTGTGTTTACTTTGTTTAATATTCAACTCTTTCTTTTTAATTATGTGACTAACTCCTATATGATTCCAATATACTTCTTCTTCTTCTTCTTTTTTAATGAAGTCAAGTAAGACTTTTTTCACTTGCCACTAAGAAAGTCCTAACCAAGATCCTGTCAGATTGCCCTCCTAAATACTTTTTGTCCTTTTGTCCTTGAAATGCCTGTATTTTTCCCCTTGCTACTAAGGTCTGAATGTTGATATCCCCCCTCCCACCCCAATTCATATTTTGGAACTTACTATCCAATATGATCGTATGAACAAGTAGAGGCTTGGGGAAGGATTAAGTCATGAAGGCTCCACCCTCATGAATGGGATTTGTGACCTTGTGAAAGAACCTCCAGTGGGTTCCTTTGTCCTTTCCATCATGCAAGAACACAGCTAGAGGGTACCACCTGAGAAACAGAGAACAGCCTTTACCAGACCCCATATTTTCTGGGGCCTTGATCTTGAACTTTCTAGAGTCTCCAGATCTATGAACAATAAGGTTTTTTTTGTTGTTGTTTAAAAATTACCCAATCTATTCTGTTATACCAGCTGGAGTGGACAAAGACATCTACATTCTCATTCATGCAATAAATATTTCCTGAGTACCCCTTATGTGCCAGGCAGGAATGAAGTTCTAGCTGCTGCCCCACCACCTTCAGAAAGCCTTTGCCCTTGATGACCTGCCTCAGGAAGTTCATCCTCCTCTGGTTTCCAGTAGTACTCATCCCTCATCATCTCTACCAGCATAACTTGGCCTCTCATTGGACCAGTAGCCTGTGGCAGAACTGTTTTGTAACATTGTTGCATAAAATGATGGCTTTGAAATAAGGGATAGGACAAGAAAAATCCCAAGGGACTTGTCCCAGACTCTAAGGTAATGTAATGCTCACTCCATTGTAATGTTTTTCCATGAAATCTTCAGGAGAATTTTTTCCTATCTCAGTATCAATAGCACAAGTATTTCTGAATAATTGCCTGCTTTTAGCTTACAACCCTGTAAACTATGTTCCTAAGTTTTTCTTTTCATATTAGCTACTATACAGCTCAATCCAAATTTGCACCCCCTTAGCAAAGGTGTAACATTCTATGTCAGATGTCACTAACCATTGCCTCCCAGTCATTGAGACTGAGGGCACATCTTATTTGTTTTTCTGAGTTTCTTTAATCTGAATGCTTCAGAGATAGGTATTCAGTCCCTTGGTTGCCTCAAACATACTCAGTCCATGTTATAATCAGAACTTGTCACTTTAGATATGTATGTATCTCTGACCCTCTTGAAGTTATTTAATGTTATAGTCTTTCCTCTACTGTTTGAATTTTAAAAAGACTTTCAATAACATGTTTCATTTATTCTACCATATCCAAAATATTAGAATATTAGCATTTTAACTAGACACTAGTGTAAAATAAAAGAAATAATGAGATGCTTTTTATTCTTTTTTAAACCTAAGTCTTTGAAATCTGGTATCTTTATCGCAAAATATATGTAAATAAAATTGACCATTTAACTATTTTTAGGAGTACAGTTTGCTGGCTCTAAGTACATTCACATTGCTGAGGAACCACCAACACCAACCATCTCCAATTTTTTTTCATCATCTCAAGCTAAAACTCCATGCCCACTAAACAATAGGCTCCTCATTCCCTCTTCCCCAACCCATGAAAACCACCATTCTACCTTTTGTCTCATGAATTTGTAGGTATCTTGTTATATAGGATTATACAACATTTATTCTTTTGTGACTGGATGATTTAACTTACAGGAATGTCCTCAAATTTGATATGGCACGTTTTGGGGGTGCCTTTCTTGTTAAGGCTGAATAAAATTCCACTGTATTATACACCACATTTTGTTTAGCCATTCATCTCTGGTTTGCATTTTTATATCAGCCTCATTTCATGTTCCTACCTTTGCTTTTCCTCTGTAAACTATCTTTAATTCTTTTCTGAACAGCATGGGTCAAAACAGATTATCAGTTTCTAAATGGCAGCACCAAGCATGTGTTTATCCCACAAGGGAGGTGTTCCAGGCATGTGTTTGTTGGCACAAATAACGCTGGGCCTGAGAATATGGTGAGGAGTCAGAGAAAGGTCTGCACTTTGGCTGGGGGTGATGTGAGATGTAAGACCAGTGCCATCCTCTGTTGAGCTTATCTGTGTGTCCTAGGGTCCTACATTTGCTCTGCTTCCTCTGTCTTCATGATCGACTCAGGAATAGCATCGTTAACACATGTTATTTCAAACATGCTGACATGGGCTGCTTTGGAAGGAGGTTCACAGGCTAGGGAATTGCTTGCCCTTCTTGCTCCTTCCTATTCCTGCCTCACCGCTGGGCTTGGAGGACACAACCACTGTGAGATCAGAGTAGACTAAGGCTGTTTTAACGCTAAGAAGTTTCCCAGCGTTCCAATTCACTGAGAGATGCTTTTAAGCTTTTAAAAATAGAGATACAATATAGTGATTTGGGGGGAAAACCTTTAAACACCCTAAAAAGAGAAGCTTTCGAAAGAACCTATAAACAGAACAAGGTTGTCCCAGGAAGCAATGTTATATGGGATCAGTGGTTTTTTTCTATGGTATAATTAAAAGGTGTTTAAATCTCTCTGACCCCATCCCCAGCAGGCCTGGGGAATTCTCCCTCTTGCAGTTACACTTTTGATTGAGGGCATTAACTCCAAAGGCTCTTGTGTAAGGGCTGCTTGAGAGGAGTGAGGCACATCAACACAAATGCCTTTCAAATCATAGATTGAAGGATTTGAAAGCAGGGCCAGAGGCATGGAATCCCACTAGTAGAGACTGACTTATTCCCCTGCACACTCTGACCCTGACAGGTGGGCATCAAGTCTGTGTTGAAGCCACAGTAAAGATAGGAGCTCATGACCCATGCACAACTCCCCTTACCCAAGAAGCCCATTCTGGTTTTGGATACTCTTTTTTTTAACTTTTTATTAATATATATATATATATATATATATATATATATATATATATATATATATTAGTTTTTATGGACTTTTATTTTAATCATTTATTTATATGCAGGGCTGACAATTAAGCCCAGTGCCTCACACATGTGAGGCAAGCACTCTACCATGAGCCATAACCCCAGCCCTTGGATACTCTTGTTTTGGGAAGGTCTTTATTTTATTGGAACCAAAACATCATTGTGTATAGTCATCACCTTTGGCTTATATTTCCCTGAACATATTAATCTATGTGTTCAGCTAGTACTCACTAACCAAGAACTGACAGTGAAAACTAGACTGTGTGGTTTTCACGCCGTAGGAGAGGTTGATATGGTTCAAGGAGGCAAGCCCAAGTGAAACTCTTGGGTTGGAGAGTGGTGGAGGCCAGAGGCTCTGGCAAGGGGGTGTAGGCTGCTGACTGGCACCAAGAAAGCTTTGAATCATACCTAAAGACAGATCAAAAGAGAGTCAAGAGGGCCAAGGCATTCTGTTTAATCAGTTTTTTTTTTTTTCCTGCTGTGACTTAAAGACACAACTAGCACAATTGTAGAAGAGAAAAGGTTTATTTGAGGGCTCATGTTTTCAAAGATCTTAGTCCATAGAAGGCTGGCTCCATTTCTTGGGGCTCAAGGTGAGGCTGAAAATCATGGTGGAAGAGTGTGGCAGAGGGAAGTGGCTCACATGGTGATAAAGAAGCAGAGTGAAAGAGTCCACTCTCCTCATACAAATATACCTTCCAAAGCCACGCCCCAATTCCCATCTCCTCCAGCCATACCCTACCACTTTGATTAATCCTATCAGGGATTACTGCACTGGTTAGGATAAGGATATAACCCAATTATTTCTCCTCCAAACCCTGCATTGTCTCACACGTGAGCTTTTGGGGGACACCATGTCTATACTATAACACATGCCTTATCTGCATCTAGGTGATTTGGGCATCAGGATTCGATGTGTTGTAGGCAAGCAGTTTGAGAACCTTAGATCTGAATAGTCTTGTTTTTTTTTTTCTTTTTTACTAGTTCTGTCTTCTTGAGAACAACATTTAGCTTCTTTGTACCTGTGTCCTCCCTCATAAAAATGCTTAGCTTCCCACTTTATAAGGCTGTATCAAAATCAAATGGTACAATGCACATGAATTCTAGAGAACAAACTTTAAAGCACATGTATCAGGTAACATAACCTCTCTTTGCATCCATTTTCCTTTCCTGCCTTTTTTCTTTGTATTACATAAAAACTTACTTATGATCTTTTGTGTATGTTAAATTATTTGCATATCTAATGTGGCTTTATTCTTTTTGAAATATGGCATGGAATAAATATTAATATGGACAAAAATCAACATTTAATGGATTGTTATGATTCTCAGTGTCTTGGGAAAATATACTAAAGGAATTATACATGAATTATATTACAGAGAGAATGTATTATAGAGAGAATATATTATGCTATTGGTCTAGATATAGGCATAAACACTTTAAAGGGATGCTTTCTCTACTGAATGTTTTCATTTTACTTTAACTTGAAATATGTATCTAAATCTAAGTCTATGGAAAACAAAACACCAGCAATTGCTGCAGTTGGTACTCACAGGGTGCACATTCTTTCCCAGTATCTGTTTTGCTATGCCATGAGGCATGTCAATGAATTGGGGGGTAGCCCAATGCATGGCTTCCTCTTATTTTCTTATTTTTAGATTGTCATGTTTGGAGTCTTTTACAAGCCATAGTTTGTATCCTTTGTTCTGATGAGAGCCGTGTAAAGTAGCATCAGCCTACTTCTGTTCTCAAATGGTTAACTGGTGCACAAGAAGACAGAGTAATGTGATGAGAATTGCAGAAGAGAGGCAAACACTACTTGAGTCAAATGCAGGGTCCACTAAGCATCTGGGTCCACACTCCCTGTTTGGACTTGGGCTGGTAATTCAATCTCTGAGATGTAGTTTCCTCATCTATAAAGTAGGGAGAATATTATTAGCTATAGAACACAGTTGTAAAAATAATAAATGTATTAAATTGTACAGTTCTAAGCTTAAAACTTGGCTCATATTATTATTGTTAATAAATTATTCTCCACCCACACCCCTTTATTTGAATAAAGCTGCAGCCCAAGCTTTGCTCAAAAGAAGCACCAAGTTTTGGGAAAGCGGAAATTTAAAATTTTTTTTCCTATAATAACTGGCATCTATTTTCTGAACCTAGAAATTAAACATTTTCATGGACTTAGCAGGGAAATGAAGATACAGTTATGTTACACCAAACCAAATGTAGATGTATCTTTTTTGCATCTGGCTTTTAAAAGCTGTCAAGATTAAGCTACTTAGTTTTCATTTTAATCAGAATGGAGGCCTACCCTATAAATCACAATTCATGTGCTGGCTCTGGACCCAACAGTTGGTGAACTGGGCTTCCACAAGATCTTATTAAAGAGAACTGCCTTCTCCCTGCTCACTACTTATTACCGTCCTCCATCCCCTAAACCGCAAAGGGATATGCACCTTGAGCTTCGTTTTTGCTTTTATTATGCACAGTGTAACATTTACAATTTTGCTCAACACTGCTGGTTGAGAATAGTCTTCCCTTGCTTTACAAGGACTTACTTTGCAAGAAACATAGGAGAAAGGCCAGAGTATGATTTAAAGGGCATCCAGAAGTGCTATTCAGGACTGTGCCAAAGTTCCTGGAATTGTACCAGGGATTTAAACTTTTGGATATACTGGTTTGCAATCTCTGAGGACTGAAAGAAATACAAATGTTATATACTGTTCAAAATGTATCATCATGCTTATTTACATGTGTGTCTGGTGTGTTCTATACCAAGACACTTCATAAACCTTGACCCACTTACCTCTTTCATCTCTTCCTCAGTCATCCTGGCCTCCTGTTCATTGAACAAGCAAAACTAGTCCTGCCTTAGGATATTTGCCCTTGCTACAACTTCTACTTAGAACATTCTTTGTGTGTCTTGCTCCTTCTACCGTATAGGTCTCAGCCAAACTACCACCCCCTTAGAGAAGCATTTCCTTACCATTACCCTGAAATAGCATTTTTTAGCTGTTTTCTATAAAATCCTCTCTTCTATGGCTTTGGTAGTGCTTATCACTATGTCTCAATGCTTTAGTGTATGGAGGTAAGGAGTGGCAACATAGAGAGGCCAGCATGGTTGAAATAAGAACTTAAAATTTACATTTACCAAGAGAAAGGGACATGCCACACCACCCAGAGACCCAGAGGAAACACCAAGTATTTATAGAAGGCAGGAGCAAGAGGAATGTTTAGGCTGGAGTCTTTGGGGGAATTTCATGGAAAATCCAAGATGGGACAGAATGAACGCTTCAGGATCACCTACTTTTAATTATTTTGCAGATTTGGGGCTATGGGAGTGGTCTCTAGGTGCCTAGGCTAGTTACCCTGGATAATTTAGGCCAGCAGAAGTACAGACTTGGTTGTGAGTTATATAAAAGGGGATGGTTGGAGCCACAGACTTAAGATTTGTTGATTAGCATATAAAAGGTGTACTCCTGAGAACTTCCCTATCCATAAGAATTGGCTAGCCCTGGAGAGCATTCTCTTTCTGTCCAATAAGATTTGTTGGGTATCAAAACATCATAAGATACAAAAATAAAATGGATGATTAGTACCCACTATTTGAAATACACTCCTTCATTTATGTTTTTTTTTGCCTGTTTACTTCAATAGAAGGTAAACCCCATAAAGGTAGAGACTTTGTCCCCACTCTATGATCAATGCTTAGGACAATGCCCAGCATTTAATAGGTGGTCAATAATAGTTGTTGCATAAGTAAGAAATTGGAACCACATGATCTTCCTATTTGTGTCTCCCTATTCCACCTTATCTGAACACTTTACCCAACATGGTAACAAATACATAGTAGCTATCATTTAAAGAAAGATTGTTGAATTAAGTTGAACTAAAAATGGTAACATACCACTTTAATTTATGTAGCTTAAAATAACTTTAGCAAATTTATTCATTTGTTACAGGTAAGATGGATGGCACAAAAAAATCATGAATTTTAGTGGGGAAAAAATAAGGTGAAATAGATTCAAAACATATGCTCCTTTTAACTTAGGATTGGCAATATCATTCTCAAATATGAAGAATAACACATCCTGGGTTATAACGGCCCAATCTCTGCATTTAAGAAGCATTTAACTGCATCTTTTTCAATAGGAATACAACACATCAGATGTTAAAGGTGTTTCTCTCTCAACACCAGGATAGTAAGTATCTTTGTAGTTTTCCATAGTTTCCATATTTGCTACAATGAGCATGCATGACTTTTTAAATAATAAAAAAATAAGTCATTCATAAAGAAATTAGCATTTTGGTTACATTTTATTTTGGCTTTCACATTAGAATATGCCAATAGATTAATAGAACTAACAAAGGAGCTTAAATTCTGCAGTATTTTTTCCAGCTCCTTCTTTATTTATTCGTGTCGCAGAAGAGATGTGGGTTCCTAAATTATCCTTCATAAAATCTATTCAGAGTTTTGATTAACTCTAAGTAACAAGAGTTATAGCACGTTACCATGTCATGCAAGAACAGAAAATAACCTGGTATATTCTCCACGTCCCTCTACCGATGTCAACCCTGCCAACGTTCCTTACTGACGTCCCCAAAACTGACATTACCCTTTCATTGATGTCACTGAATCAGGAAGCTGAAAAGCTGTTGCAAAATGACTGTTTCTATTGCAAAGGTTTAAAACTTTAGAGATTGAAAGGTTAAAGTTAAAAATATGTATTTTAATTTGAACAACAGATGGCCTTGGAGTGACTACAAGGCTGAATTAACTCTCAAGGCTCTATGGCTGTTTGTGGAAGGAAAAAATAAAAAAGACAACCGAAACCCTGAAAAAGCCCACAGTAGAACACACAGCTCAAGTGCTTGTGACATCAGCAGAATCTCTCTGTTGAATTAGAGTCCTGAATTTGGCTTCAGAGCATCTGTTAGCCTCCAGACAGAATAATCTTCTATGAAATTACATTATATAGTTTCACTAATGAACATTTCCAATTATCAGGATCTCAGCCTCATAGTTGTCTCATCCCCTGAAGCCCATGATTACCAAAACCCCTGAGATACCCAGAGGGATCTTACCTCTAAAAATTCACAGTAGTTCTGTCCTTTGATAAGATGTGTGTCAAAGATGTGCCAAATAAGATGTGAGTTCTATGGAGAAAGACCAAGATGGAATGTTGCTGATAGAAGGCTTAATAGGAAGTGCTCTTGGAAAATACCTCTGTAGGAGATTTGGAAGGCAGAATTTGGCAGAAGGAGAAAGTAACCTACAAGATAGTTTCAACTCAAGCCTCGGCTGAGGAGTTCTGTTGTTGAGAATCCGCCTCAGTGTTCTTCCAGAATGAATCCCAGAAGCCAGGGCTTGCATTCTAACCTCAGCTGCCATGAGACACAGGCTGCTACCTGAGAGAGCACCTTCATAGACGAATTTCACGGTGGCTGAGGACAATTCTCAAGAAGGGACTCAGCCAACATTCCACTAGCAGATAAAGCACTGGTCTCCACTCCACCCCTACCCACCCAGCCTTTAGAAACTATGGCATCTGGATCCCCAGACCTCCTTGAGGCTCTTCAGTTCACACTTCCACCTCAGCCTTGAGTGAATTTCTTTTTGGTACCATGACATCCTCAAGATGTCAGCTCAGCCACTTTGGAATATTTAGGAATTTATTCAATTATTATTCTTCAAACACTATCAATCACATGCTGATGATAAATCCCCTTTTTGAGAGAGTTAAGGGGGTAAGAAGTATCACAGGAAAAAGGCATGCCCCATGTGGAAGAGAGAGAGAGCTGATGCATTCAGCACGCTGTGATGGCTCAGAGCTCCAGGGAGGAAATGGTGAGAGAAGAACAGAGCAGATTGTGAAGGGCACCATCTCCTGCACAACAGAGTTGGGATTTGTCTTCACATCTTTCCATCCTTCTTCTTTTATTACTCCAGCAGAGCACTTTGGTGTCATCCTTGACTCGTCTCTTTCACTCAGACCACACATCCCGTCTGTCAGCAAGTCCTATCAGCTCTGCCATACCCAACTCTTCCTCCTACTGCCCACACTCTGGTCAATGCCGCCATTACTTCTTGCCTAGATTATCGAAATAGATTTCTAATTGGCCTCTTTGTTTTTGCTCTTGCCCCTTAATAGTCTATTCTTAATAAGCAGCCAGAGTGATATTGCCAATGCCAATGTATCTAGTCAAATTAATGTAGAATAACAGCCAAAGTTCTTCTTATGACCTTCAAGACCCTGCCTACCTGATCTTGGTCTCTCCTCCCCACTTCCATTACCACTATATCTACATTCCTCTCTCCTCTTTCTCTCCCTTTCTCCTCCTCTCTCTCCCCTCCACTGATCATATCCTCAAATAAGCCAAGAATTCTCCCACTTATGAGAATGTATTTTCCACTCCCTTGGGTGAATATTGAAAGATCTAGCTCTTTCACTTATTCCTTGTTGTTATTTAACTTACTCATTGCTTGTCTCCCTTGACAGAAATGAAAGTCATGAAAGCACGACTTTTTATCCTAGTATGAAGACCAGGGTCTGATACATGGAAGTTGCCTCAATAATCATTGGATGACTAGATAGGGAGACTTTGTTTTTTGTTTTGTATATGGTTTAGTTGCTAGATAAGCAAGTTTGTCTTACTAAGTAGGTAATCTTTTCAGTTTAATTTTTGAGCATGTTTAGTGGATAGTTTTCTACAATTTATTGTACCATTATCTGCATTTAAAAATAAATATAACAGTTTCTGTGCTAAAAGGAAGCCCTTAAAATCTCTTGAAGTATTTCCCCAGTGTTAAATAGATTCCACTTAAGTATTTTATGCTTGTGTTTTATAGTTTTCATCTTATTTCTTCACTTACTAATAGACTTTTGGCTTTAAATGTACCTCACTTCAACATATTCCACTAAACCAGGGCCAAAGACATTGGCTTAACATACTACAATATCAGAAACTCAAAAGATTCTCTTGGGCTAGGGCTGTAGCTCAGTGGTAGAGTGCTTGCTTAGCATGTGTGAGGCACTGGGTTTGATCCTCAGCACCACTTTAAAATAAAGGTATCACGTCCCTCTACAAAAAAAAAATATATATATATATATATATTTTACATATATATATAAAATTATCTGGTCAACTAGAAAGAGTAGAGAATTGGAAGTCAGAGGACCTGAATTCCAGCACAGCCAATAATAAGCTAAGTGTTATGGGAAAGGGACAGATCTGAGCAATTAGCTGATATTTTATTTGACTCACAATATAACTGGATAGTGTTTGTATCATTTCCATGTTACAGAAGGAAACCAGGCTATGGAAATTTAATCTGTTCAAGATTGGATTGCTTGCCTATAATAGATCCAGAATTGAGCCCAGATCCCCCAATTCCAAATACATACTCTTTTCACTGTGCTGATTTCTTCACAAGAAATGACAAACCCAGTGCTAAGTCATGGTAGCTGCAATCAAAAAGAACCTAGCATACCAGAGGTGAACTGTTTGAGAGAACAGTGGTTAAGAGAGTGGGTAAACATCAAGTAAACTCAGGCTGAATTTTTGGATCTTATAAGTCATCTAAACTTTCTGAGCCTCACTTTACATTTTTGTAGAATGGGAACAAAAATAATAGTACCCACTCAAAGGACTGCTGTTGTGAGCTCTTCTAGAATAATGTATGTAAAGAATCTGGTATGCAATAAGCACTTAGTAAATGATAGCTTTATTATTATTATTATTATTATTATTATTATTATTATTATTTGTTATGGTCTGTATGTATCTTCTCAAAATTCATATGTTGTAATCCTACCCCAGAAGGTGATGGTATTTGGAGGTGGGGCCTCTGGGAGGTAATTGGGGTAATTATGAGGGGGGGGCTCTTATGAATGAGATTGGTATTCTTGTTAATTTGCCCCTTCCACCATGTGAAGACCCAGCAAGAAGGTACCATCTACAAAGTCAGAAAGCAGACCCTCAGTAAACACCAAATCTGGACTTTGCAGCTACCAGAGCTGTGAGAAGTAAGTTTCTGTTGCTTATAACTACTCAATTTACTATGTTTTTATAGTGGCCTAAATGGACTAAGACATTATTCTTACAGTATTACCAAAGTAAATGGATTCTTTCCCACAGAACCAGGTACCATTCAGGGAGCTTTGGGGCCATTTGTACAGATAACTGCAAAGGCTCAAGGACTGCAGTGGAACATTAGACATCTGTACAACACTGGAGTTAATAGGCAATGTTGTCGAGGTTGCCTATAAGTGTGTATGGCAAAACAAAAAAAATGGGACAAGCCAGCCATCCTACCCAGCAAAGACAAAGTACCAGAGTGTCCCAGGCATCTTGCTGTACTAGCCGGAAAGCTCTCAGCCTGTACTGCTGCCAGAGTGGGTATGAGTGGTGCCTTTTTAGGCTGAACGTTATCTGGATTGGATTACATGGTGCATCTTCACATGCTGTCAAGCGTCTGAATTCAAACAATTGGACTATTTTAATAAGATTAGCAACTTGGCCCTTTCCTATAATTTTCTCTCTGCAGGATTCCATTCAGAATCCTTTGGCAAAAAGCATTGTCAGGAAATAGTAGAATTACAAGGTGCCCTGCATCTTCCTACGTGAGGCAAACACAGATAAAAAAGGCTTACATATCTACCACCCAGAACCACCTGTGAACTGGAAACTGTGCTAGAGAAATGTGCTCCAAGTTGAAGGAGCAGTAATGTGGATGGAGGTTTAATAAGGTGAATATTCTTGAATGGTGAAGCTAATAAGAGGTGTGCTGATAACTCAGCCATGAATTGAGGGCTGAGTTCTTCCTCCAAAGGCTAGAGTGTAACAAATAACCATGTGGCCACTATTATGAGACAGAATTTCATAATTACATAATGATTATGGGTTTGGAATAAAGATTTTGGAATTACATATACCTGCCTTTCAACCCAGATGCTCTACTTATTTGACAAAATGACTTAACATTTCTAAATCTCAATAGTTTTCTCTTTTTAAAATGGCTAATAATGTCTACTTGTGGTAAATGAATCTAAGCTGATATGCTTATTCACATATATTAGCTCCTCTAGGAATAGTTATTACTTTTTTTTTAAACAGGTAAGTTGTAGCAGAATTTCAGAATTTGGACTTTGGACTGAGACTTGTTTGTTTCCCTTGCAAAGTAGCACCTGATAAATACATTTTGGAGGAGAAAACCTACAAACAACTATCTGTAACTATTATAGATAGTTACTATCTACCCACTATCTATAAAAACAGAAACCTCATAATACTAACAAAAATCCTTAGAAAAGCTAATGACTTAGATTTATTTATCACTAGTAGACTTTACTATTCCATTTTGAAAAAAGGATACTCATAAGGTTTAGAAATATTAAGGTAGAAATACAATCTTCTTCATATGATTACTCATTATTTAAACAAATTTAATAAGTAGTCCAATAACTACATTCTATCACTTTGATCCAAAATTTTTATTAGAGGTATTTGGGGATGGGGTGGGGTCCCACATAATGTTAATTTCATCCTCCTAACTAGTGTGAGTGGGGGCCTATGGTTAGGAATCTGTAGTGGAAGAGATTCTTTACCTATTCTTCCTCTTTCGAGGTTCTAACCTAAGACAGCCCAAGCCTTTCTTCTTATAAGCTTATTTATCATTTAATCAAGTTGCCAACTTTGGGGGCATGAGGTACCCTTTCTATGCTAGAATCTGCTTTACCTTCTCTTTCTGGTTTATTCCCTATCCACTGCACATCTCCTGTGTGGCCTAGTAAACCAAATCGAATTACCAGCATGTTTTAGTCAGCTTTTTCGTGGCTGCGACTGAAAGACCTGACCAGAACAACTGTAGAGGAGGAAAGGTTTATTTAAGGGCTCACAGTTTCAGAGGTCTCAGTCCATAAGTTTCTGGCTCTATTCCTTGGGGCTCAAGGTGAGGTAGATCATGGCAGAAGAGTGTGCCAAAAGGAAGCAGCTCACATGATAATTAGAAAGCAGAGACTACATTGCCTGATGCAAAATATATACCCCAAAGTCGAACCCTCAATGCCCCACCTCCTCCAGCCACACCCTACCTGCCTTCAGTTACCACTCAGTTAATCCCTATCAGGGGGTTAATTCATTGATTGGGTTAAGACTCTCACAAGCCCAATCATTTCTCCTCTGATCCTTCTTGAACTGTTTCACATGTGACCTTTTGGGAGCCATCTCACACCAACACCATAACACAGGAGTAAGGAATTTCAGTGCCAGATTATTTTGTTGATTCTGGCCTCAAGGAATTTGAAAATTCACTTTATTAATGGAATCAAGTTTGAAATTTATGATAGATGATTCATGCATTGAGAATATATTTAATTCATGCATTGAAAATATGTAAAATTATTTTCAAACTTTAAGGTTTTAGAAGTCTCCACAAACCTAGTCTTTCATATTGTTGAAATAGAAATCTATTTTTTTTAATGTTTAAATCTTTGATCCATGTGGAATTAATTCAGATATATTAAGGGTGTGGTTGATGTCCTGATTTATTTTGTCTGGAGTCATTCAGTTAACACAAACTTAAATTCTGTGACTAGTTCACAGAATTTAAGTTTTAGAATGCAAACACTTAATATGTGTTAACACAAACATTAATAAGACATAGTCCTGCCTTGCAATATCTTATAGTCTAATGGATGAATTACCCTGGTTTTTACCACTTTGTCAGTGGGTACTGGATGTGTACCAGTACTAGATGGGTAATGGTACCTGTATTACCAGGGCTATTTGTGCTAGAAGTACCTCCATCTCTTTCTATCTCAAAATATTTACAGGAATACTGATACTGCAAGGAGTATAATAGAGAATATGTTGACATTTTAAATTTTTATTGTTGTGTTACTATATATATGCATAGTAGATGTGTTTGAGAAAAGCTGTATTAAATTTAAATCAGTGTTTAGTTCCCTTGGTGAGTTTAAAGGGATTTTACTTTGAATTATTTTTGAAAATCATTTTGAAAATTAAATAGCAATTTCCTACTTTTCCTATGATGCAAACAGGCATTTTTATTACTAGATTTCTTAATGTAAGATATCCTTGCATAATTCAGATTTTTTTAATAGAGGAAAATATAGAGACTAGAATTTCAAAAGCAAACCAATGTGTATTTTTAAAAATGCAATTGTTGGAATACAGACGTAAAGACATTTCTTAAGGATCATTTACATGAATCCAATTTGCTTGCCTGTACACGAGAGGCAACATTTTGGGTGATTTTTTTTCCCAAAAGCTAATTTTTAAGCTGTGTAGAGTAGGTGCCAAATGGTATTTTAAAAACACACATTTAAAAAAAGAAGAACGTGCAGCTTTGCCTGGAGTACAGATGGAGCCTGTGTCAATTGAAGGCATTTTGCCTAAGGACACAGAGAAAATCACTTTTTCATAAAGACCATAAACTCCACTCTTATGTTTCTGTTCATCTTAATTTGTGGAAGATGGGAAGGAAATCAGTAAACGGGCCCAGCCATTCTGTTGTTCAAACAATCTCCTTGCTCAAATTTTACATCAATTATACTATAAAAAATATTTGATTCTCAGATTAGCAATATTTTTTAGTAATATAATATTTCTGAAGTAATATGATAATTTCTGGTTACTTATTGCTATGTTTATTGACTTTTTTCTATTGTGTAGAGACTAATTCTATTCTTTATCTATATCTAATATATGTCTTCTCACTTTGGCCCCCTGTAATATACATAATTAATGTTTAAAATGATGATAATAATGCTCATTATCTATGCTAAGGACTGTAGAGACATCTTTTCATTTAAACCAAAAAAGAGGAAAGGAGGAACCAGGGACTATTTGAGAGGTTAGGGTCAGAACCAAAGTCTGAGGATATACTTTGGCTCTAAACCATTTCTCCTTACCACCTACAGGTATTCTTTATAAAAATATTTTTGTGAAATTGCTAGGAAAAGTATAATACAAAAAAAGAAAAAGAAGAAAAAGAATGCAAATCTTCATTTATTGACATGGGAATATGTCTGTTACATATTATTATGTGTTAAACTCAAGCTGTAATATAGTTTATGCATCAGGGTCCCAACTCAAAAGATAGACCACTTTATGTCAAGTGCAGCTACTGGTGATTCTCAATGTTTTAAATTTCATTGTAGAGGGAGCACTTTGGTCATGGTTCTTTAGTGCAAGCAACAATTCTGGAACAAAAATGAACAGAAGCACATGGTTATAAGAGGGAGTTTGGGAGTCAGGCATGGTGGTGCATGCCTATCCCCAGCAGCTCAGGAGGCTGAGGCAGGAGGATCACGAGTTAAAATCCAGCCTCAGCAAAAGTGAGGTGCTAAGCAACTCAGTGAGACCCTGAGTTGAAATAAAATACCAAATAGGGCTGGGGATGTGGCTCAGTGGTCCAGTACCTCCCTAAAAGAGGGATCTTTGGTTTTAATACAATGACTTGTTGTACCCCATATAAATTATAATCCCTTTTCCCCTTCATTTTCTTCCCTATACTTTTTATTCAAAAGCCAATTTTGGTATTATCAAATAGTTGAGATAAGATTAATCCTGCCTGGCAAGGAGTTCTCATGAGTTTTCTGTTTTTAAAGACTAATTCCTTTTTGTCGTCTTCCCTGTATCATCAAGGGACATTATGGTGGTGTGAAGCTACAGAGATCCCTTACAAACCGACCTACACAAAAAGAAGAAATTGACTGGTCACACCACTGGGCTGCAGAGATTGAGCCAGAGGTCCTCGAGGTCATCAGGGGACTGGAAGAGTTTCTCTGTGATCATTTGACTCTGCTCTGGCCCCTGTGAAAGGCTGGTCCACATCCTGGTTCCTGATCCTTGCATAAAAATACTGCAGCTGTTCCAGCTCCACAGTCTCAGCTTACTGTCCTCAGAAGGAGAAAGACCACCCACCACTTCTGAGCACTCCTGGAAAAACACCAAGGAACTTCTTCCCCAGAGAAGTCCCAGCAAATGGCTCCTGTTTCTTATTGGCCCAAATAGAATCATCTGTATATCCCCGAACTAACTACTAACTACTTAATTACCAAATACCATGACACTGAGGTGGGGGGTTTCCAAAGGAAAGTTTGGATGCTGGTAGTGGGAGAAGAAGAAAATAGAGGCCAGGAGGATCCCATCCCACTGGCTTTTAGAGTCTGACTCTTCAAATCCACAAACCCCCAAATACCACCTTCCTCCCACATACACTGAACTATTTTTCTCACTGAAGTTTTTATGTTCACCTTAAGAATCTAGAATAATTTGCTTTGGGCCACAACAGCAAATCCAAACTCTCATATTTATTTAATTTTTTTTCCCTTCTCCAACCATTCACCACCACTTGATCAATCATCCTAAATGAAGTTCTCATTTCCCTGTTGAAAAATTGTCAGTTTTCCTACTGCAAAACAGGTTTAGTTCATTCACCTTATCCTGTCATTTAAAAATTTGAACAATCTGGCCTCATCTCTGATGTAGCTTTTCCTCTTGTCCTTTCCCTCACTATTTCTAGAAAACACCATATTTTTTCTTACCTCTACAACTTTGAAAACACTGTTTCCTTCCATCTGGAAATCCTTCTTTTCATAGATCTGGATAACTAAGTAACACTCTATTTCGTGCACTTTTGCAGACTTTTGTGCTTTTTTCTGTGAATTTTAACTGTTCATTGAAACACAAGCTAGCAATATTTACATAGATGCATGTTTCATTTATTTATTCACTGACCCTGCTCTATAGGTTTCTGATGAGTAGGTGCCACCTAAATCCCCAGTCTCGTGTCACACTCTTCTTTTTCTTGCTGTGCTCTGCCACACAGCAAATGCTACATGCTGTTTCCTGTTTTAGGGATTACATGCACATATCCTCCATGCAAAAAAAAAAAAAAAAAAAAAAAAAACCTTCTCTCCACTTCTCTGGAATGAACTCTGCTCATCTTTTAGGTGTCTCAATGAAGATAATTTCTTTAGGGAAACTTTCCCTACCTCTCAAAAGTTTCATCCTCTAATTATATTATTTTATAGGACCTTTTATTTTTCCTATAAAATAGTTATTTTAGTCATAGTTATCCATTTGATTATCTCTTTAATGTCTATTTCTCCCAACAAACTCTGAGGACCTGAGACAAGACTGGTGCTAGTGGGTACTCCTTTCTGTTTTGAATAAACAATGGTGGATCCTCTTCACACACAGTGATAACATATTGCTTCACTAATCCTTACCTGTAACGGGCACTGCTTAATCTACCATTTGTTTTTATCTTTGGATAAAGTAATACACCCAAATAATGTCATTGAGATTTACAAGTCTTCCTAGAAATAAACTAACAACTCTATATAAAGTTTTGAAAGTAACTTCACTTCCAACCCTCTTGCCATCTTCTCCACCTGTCCTTGACCATCTCACCTAACAAGTGAGTTTTCCATGTCAGAGAATCCCATTTGCTACTTTGTATCTTATTCTGTGGCTCTCTTGTTCTCTTCTTCTCACAGTTTGCATAAGAGAAAAAAAATAGTATTTCATGCAGGTCTTCATCATGTTTGAGATTTCCCAGTCAGTATTCCAAACATATACAGTTGTGCACCACAAAATGACATTTAATTTGATGATGGATTGCATATGGGACAGTGGTCTGATAAGATTTTACTGCCTAGTGACACTGTAGCCATTCTATTTTGTATAAACACATGCTCTGCTGTTCCCACAATGATGAAATCACCTTGTGAATCACTCTTCAGAATGTATTGCTACTTATATGTAAATATATTAACTGGGCCATTCCCTTACTTCAAATGAGATCTGATAAACTGCTATATTGTATCAAAGGTCAAAAATTCACTTAGCTCTTCTAATAGACTCCAAAATTCTTGATATTTTTTCCTGAATATTTTGAGACCTAATTATTCAATATCTTATGTTATTTAAACTAAAGATACAGTTTCAGAATAAATTTTAGCAAAATTAATTCCAGGTATATTCTTATGGACCCTATGATATCTTTTTATGAGGGCTTTTGAGATAAATATTATTCTTCTGACTTGAAAAAATGGGAAGGTGGGAATTACTCAATAAGCTCACTCTGAAATGATGACAATTTTTTAAATCTTGACTATTCAATATGGGAGCACTAACCAGGTGTGGCTATGGAGCATTAGGAATGTTACTAGTGCAACTGAGAATTTGAATTTTAAATTTTATTAAATTTAAATTAATTTAAACTTACACGTGTGGTTAGTGTTGCTGTATTTCACAGCACAGCCTTATATGTACTCAAAATGATGGAAAAATGGGTTTCTGGCTTTGTAAACAAAGAATCATGAAGTGGCTGTTAATTCTGGTCTTCTCTCTCCTTGTTTCTCATTTAGGTGAGGAAATAATTCAAAAGCAATTACTTATTTCTAATAGGGTACCCTGACTATGGGACTATCCATACCCTAAGAACTACCATCACCTCATCTGAAACACTGAAAGACAAACTTCCACAAAAATAATTTGTTCAACATGTTTAAACAGATATGCTTGTTTCTTCTCTCATACAACTCAGATGCAGGAATGTTTAAAAGGTTCCAAATCATACCAATAACATGAGTGCATATTGTGGCTGAGTGTTTGTGGAAATATTGCACGTCTACCCAACTCATCACCTGTTAAGTCACATCTTTGTTTAATTTTCAAGAATGAAATGATTCATAGTCATTTCATTCACGGGAATTGGTGCCAGTTTATTTCTGGGAGTTCAATCGCCAGCTTCTGGAATTGAGACACAAAATATCTTATTATAAGCAGGCTATATGCAGGAGCTTTCAATCTTGTTTCTCCTTGGAGAAGTAGCAGTAATTTCATATTTGGTTTCATAAATCAATTTCCGGGAGAATATTTGTTAACATCATTTTTTATATTTCCCACAGGTTTGATATGAAAAAAAAATAGCTTGGTCATGTTCAAAGAGTTAGATTAGCCCTGGTAGTGTCTTTCCTGACTCCTCTACGGGGTCTACCTGATCACAAGGGGTACTTGGAGGTAGGCTGGACAGTGGAGTTGAAAAGTGATCTCCATAAAGCCCTAGTTTCATCATGTCCATTTTGAGGTGCTGATGTTTGCTGCAAAGGTCATTGTCAGCCTGTATTCATAGATCTCCACACCCAGTCCAGCCAAACATATAAGGTGAATCCCACTGCAGAGGTAACATTTTTTAAGGATGGAAATTAATATTAATGGCAGATTTGAAGGTTAAGAGAGAAGGAGAATATTCATTTAAAAAATTGCAGCATGTAGTTTAAGCACTCTCAAAAAAGAAAGAGGCTTCCTGCCTGGAGTTCACATTGCTGAGATTGTATGGTTAGGAGCACAGAGGCACTTTCCATTCATGCTGTGGCTGCTTTCCATACTCCAATTCTGCAAACTCACCATGCACTTATTAAGCATCAGCTATGTACAAGGAACTGGGTTCAGGGTCATGGGAAGATTCATTTTCAGCCTACTTCACATTTTAAATGATTTTGAAAATGAAATTTTATTTAAAAAATTTAGATACACAGAAAAATCAAGAGACCAATACAATAATCTTCTATGTCTCCATCACCCAACTTTAAAAATCAGCAAGTACTTGCTGTACTTTCATACTTTATCCTTTCCTAATTATTGTTGCTAAATGTTTGAAGCCAATTCCAGACTTCATATCATTTCTTAACACATTCATTCATATCTCAAAAAAAAATCAGCATTTTGTTGCAAAACCATAGTGCCATAATCACACCAAGAAAACTAAGGATGTTTTCTTGGTATCCTCCAATAATCAGTCCACATAAAATTTTTCTACTTATTAAAAAATTGCTTTAAAATTGATTTGTTCAAATCATGAACAAAGGAGAGTCAAAACATTAACCCAAACCAAACCTATTTTTCTATTGTATCAAAATATGTCTATGTGTGTGTGTGTGTGTGTGTGTGCGCGCACACGTATGTATGATATGTTGAAGAAATTGAATCAGTTGTTCTCTAGTCCCTATACTGCCAAATTTTAAATGTTTTATTTATCTTGATCATTTACCTTGATCTTTTTTTTCTTCTATTTTCAATGATTTAGATCTAAAAGTTAACCAGATTCATATTCAACTTTTTTTGGCAAGCATGTGTCCTAAGTAGTGCTATGCGCTACGTGTTGTATCAAGTTAGGAGGCACACAATATTGATCATACCATTCTGTAAACACCCTCCCTCTCCCCCCAAAAAAGTTAAGGGTGACCTCAGGGAAACCATTTAACCCTAAAGAACCTCAATAGATAATGTGGATAACAGTAGAACATATTTGCAGAGTTTGTTGTAAATGTTACATTATATAATCTTTGTAAAGAACATAACACAGTGCCTGGTACCTTGAAACACTGAAAAGTCATTAACTATTATTACAACTAAGGCATATAAAGTGCTTGGTATAATACACTAATCTAGGAGACTCTTAATATTGTTATCTATTATTAATATCTTTCTAAATTATTTTAGCTGAATGACTAGGTATATTTCATTAGGGAAACATTATTTAAAGAATGAAATCCAAGAGATCCAGGCCAGAACACACTGAGGCCCTGAGAAATTTCTCTGGTAAATGTATTTTTAGGACTAGATTAGAAACTTCAAAGTGGCAGAGATTTATTAGTTCCTCTTTCCATAGTATGTAGCTCTGTGCATGGACCTCAATAATGGGTGAGTTGAATACACAAAACTCAACTTCAGATTGACTGATCCCTTATTGCAGTCTCCTGTCCCCACATATGATACCCATGTAACAGTCCCTTATGGCCATCTTCGTCACTTGCCCCTGCCATTTCCACTGCTCAGATGACTTAGGCCCTTTGCTTACATGGGTGTAAGTTGAATGAATCCTACTAGGGTTTTGTCTCCCATGTCTCTTCTGGGAGAACCTTTCTGAGACCATTCCACCCTATGTTGCTCTTTTCCTGTTTTCAACACCTGTGTCTCTTACTGGTTGCCCACACAACTTGATGCTTACTTACACTTTACAAAATTTTAGGTTGTTTTGATTAGTTATAATTTCTTACACTTTATTTGCTCCAGTTGAATTGTAAACTTCTTGAGAACTGACTGAAATAGTGTTTTCTTCCTTTCCAACTTCTACTCACCTCTTCCCAACACCCATCCCCAGTCCAAACACCTGGCACAGAAGTAGACACATATTAGAACTTTCTACAAATACTACTTGCTAATTTAACATTTCTTTATAGCATGTTTTTCATTGTGCTTTAAAACTCAAGGACATAGTCCTCAGTACACTGCCACAATAGGTTCACTGTGACTCTGTGCTCAAAAGCACTCTATGCATATCATGACCACTTATCACACTGCATTGAGATTTTCTGGTTATAGTCCCGTGTCCCCATTATATTGACAGAATGCTAGAAACAGAAATTATGGATCTTCACCTCTACTAACCTAGGAAAAGGAGTGTTGGTTTGGCACATAACAGATATCAATCAAAGATCGATTTAAGAAATAGTGGATCCACCAGTTTGATGAAATTCATTTGTGCCCCCCAAAATAATTTTGACTGAATTTTTGGACTGGCGTAGTCAACAAATGAAGATGTTGGAACCATTTACATGTGTAGGTCCAGTCCCCATGAAAATATAAAACATATTTTGAGGGAGCAGATAAAATTAGACCTGAAATTGAAATGGAAAATGACTAAAGAGAGCCATTGGCTACTAATGGCTTTATTGTTCTACTCAGGAACATTATACAGCTTTCAAGATTTTAAACCAACCTAAAGAAAAGTTCTAACAGTAGAATTCCAGGCAGGAGGTCAGTTATTTCGAGGCATCTTAGTGCTGCTTAATTCCGGCTCAAGAGGCGGTTCTCCATCTCTTCTGGAATGCCATTCTTGCTTCCACTTCTCCATCCAACAACAAAAACAAGGCAGCTTCAAGCCCTAGGAATACAGAAGACAAATCCCCTCTGCTGGTGTTTTAGACACATTTCTTCCACTGTTTGGAGTGGAGCTCAGCAACCAGGTTGAGACCATATTCCACACATCTTCCCCTGAATCCTGAGTCCAGGAGTCATACAGAGTTGGCTTCAAGAGAAGAATCAACTTTTCAGTATTTTGTTCTGATGTCTTCTGGTCCAATGGCCTGGCCAAAAGTAAGGAAAACGTGTTACCCAATTATCCCCCAAAGGGTGACTGTCTTCCTATTTTACTCTATCTGGCCTGGCTTATGAAAAAAAAAAAGGAGGAGGAGGAAGAGGAGGAAGAGGAGGAGGAGGAGGAGGTGGAGGAGGAGAAGGAGAAGGAGAAGAAGAATTATTTTGACTGACTTTTGGTATTGGTTTAGTCATCAAATTAAGATTTTTGAACCATTTATATAGGCCCATACTTATGCAAATATAAAACATATTTTAAGGGAGCAGATAAAGATAGACTAGCTGTCTTTAAGAGCTGGGAAATTGGTATTGGTGATTTAACATAATTTAGCTAAAAGTTAATTCTTCCCTGCCAGGAGCCACAGCTGATTTACTTAGGGAATTATTGCTATTCATTGTTCATTGAGTTTCATTTTTATGAATTTCCACTGATGTAGTATGATGTGTTACTAGGAAAAAATATTATGATTTTAATTACATTTTGGCATCTTAAAAGAATATTTCACACTGTTTAACATCTGCAATCAACAGATGTTTAAACACAGATTCCTCAATGACTAAAATTTGACAAAATGTGTCATTGTTGGAACAGCTTAAAATTCTAAATATACTTCTAGGAACATGATACAGGCAGATGAATTACTACTTGTATGTGTTTTATATTAAATATTAAAACTTTATATATCCCATCTGTCTTGGAGATGACAGGTTTCAGGGAAAGAAGAAGTACAGCCAAGAGACATTTCAATCCTACCACACCAGAGATATCCTGCAAGTGGGGTTGTGTCTACGGTCACTGTCAACTGCAGTGGGGACCCATTTTGAAGTGTTACTATTTATTATGGTTAACTCCAGCGACTAGCAGAAGCACAGCTGTGAGGCAGACAAGCTGTCCCTTCTGCTTCTCCTTTGAGGACCCTGCTTGTCTCTTGACTCAGATCCCCAGCAGCCTTGATGAGGATAGGATCTGTGGTTAAAACCTTAGGTTTATCTTCAAAGTAATTAATCTACCTTCAGTTAATTCAGGCAAAGATCCACTCACGTCATTTTGTGTGTGTGTGTGTCTGTCTGTCTGTCTGTCTGTCTATCTGTCTGTTTTAGCAGGCATAGGGATGAAGAGGGGAGAGGATGGCTCCATTAGTGTTTCATCAATCATCTGTAACGGTTAGTGACTTAAAGAAATCCAGAGCTAAACATAAAATTTATTTCAATCACGACTTTTAATAACTCACCCCCATTGACCCCTTATGTCAGTTGATAACTGAGGGCTTAATGGAGAATTGCTTTCTGTCATCTTGTCAAACAAATTCCAATGGAAATCCTATATCCATGTCAGTCGTTCAGGAGGCTATAGCTGAAGAAATGAGAAGCCCACATTTTCTGTCCCTGGATGATGGAGTGTTCATAGTTACAGGAACCGTAAGGACTTTGGGATTCTGATTACTATCCAAGGCTTTCAGCAGACACATTTCAGCCTGAGCTCACGGTATCATTCTGTTCCATGTCCTCCAATAGCTTAAAATTCTATTAGAAGAGAAGATTCAAATATATCAAATAATAAAATAATTTGACTAATAGGGATGATTAATTTGATGTGTCAACTTGGATAAGGTATGGTGCACAGATGTTTGGTCAAATACCAGTCTAGATGATGCTATGAAGGAATTTATAGGATGTAATTAATATTTAAATCAGCAGATTTTGAGTGGAGTCTACAGTATGGATGGGCTTCATTGAACCAGTTGAAGGCCTTGAGAATAAAGACTAGTGTTTCCCAAAGAAGAATGAATGGGGCCTCAAAACTATAGTAAAGAAATCCTGTATAGAAAGCCTAAATTTCAACCTGGCCCGCTCTGTGAATTTTAGATTCAAGACTATAACATCAATTATCTGCATTTGAAGCCTGCCAGCTTGCCCTACAGAGTTGGATTGCTGGCTCCCACAACCGCATAGGGCAACTTCTTGAAACTTTTCTCTCTGTATGCGCACATATAGAAATACACAGGTATTTCTGTTTTTCTAGAAAACCCTGACTAATACTGTCATGTGTAAGTAACATCTGGGTTCAGAGCAGGAGACTATGGCCAGAAGCAGGGAGGGCAAGCTTCATGGAGAGATAGTCTGAGTTAGGCTAGGGGAAGTGCAGTGCAGTGGTCCATTAAGAAGTACAAAGACCAAGGAGATTGGGCTTGTGCCTTGGAAGAATCAATGGAAAGTTGGGAGGTTACGTGTTGGAAAACAATGAGAAATAAAAGTGGAAGGATCTTTGGAACCCCAAAACTGATAAATAGAAATGGCTTATGTTTTGTTCTTCCATGCAGGAGGTTTAGACAAATTTATTGTATATTTTGTAACAACAAAGCCTACTATTATGTGTGATTATAAAGCACCAATAAAAATTCTCCAGAAGAGAATTACTACACTTTTCATAATGGAGTCATCTATTCTGTAGTACTCTGACAGCAAAGTCCAGGTGGTCTTCAGCTATCCCTGTCCATGACCATGTCCTCTATCCTTCCTGTTCATCCCTAGAGGCATTTTCTCTTCCTGCCAAAGAAAGAGGGATGCCTGCCAAAGAAATGGAGCAAGAATTTCATCAAGGAGACCCAGAGAATGGATGAGCATGAGAAGACTGACAACATTGAGGGGAATAGAAAGAAGCCTCTCTTCTGAGAGAACCAAGAGTGTCAGAAAGTCCAGGAGAACCAGAAGTCCAGGGTACAGAAGGGCGAGTGAGCATTCTTGTTTCTGCAACCACCATAGATCACTGGCTCTTTCCAGAGGTGAGTCAATGAATGAGCTGTGTCCATGATCCCCTGGTGAGAAATGGGACTTTTGTAGATGACCCTGTCTCCTGGAGAAGTTGGCACCAGACTGAGAGGGTGAGATAGATTAATGAACATTAAAGCCCATGTGATTAGAAAAATAAGAGAGGGAAAAACAAAGAAAAAAGAAAATCAAAACTGTCCATTCACCACTTAAGAATTACATAAGGTAAGAAGTGGCATTCCCCCCTTCTAAATCTCCAATTCTAATGCTTACAGTGATTATGAATTTCTTTTTTCTTTTTTTGGTTCCAAGGGTGTATCCAAAGGGTGCTTAACCACTGAGCCACATCCCCAGCCCTTTTTGCTATTAACTTTGAGATAGGGTCTCACTAAGTTGCTTAGGGTCTCGCTAAATTGCTGAGGCTGCTTTTAACTTGTGATCCTCCTGCCTCAGGCTCCCAAATGGCTGGAATTATGGGCCTGTGCCATGGCACCCAGCTGTGAAAATGAATCTTATTCCAGAAACTCCGAAGCATAAAAATACAGCATTTTATTTTTTATATAAAATTCAACTCAATTCTGGGCCTATGGCTTCTCTTATGAATTCCATCTTAGCCATTATGATCACCCTCAGGATGACCAAGGTCCCAGGATTTTATGTAACATCAAACCCAAGGGACTTCTCTTCAGCCATTGCACTTAATCAACTATACTCACTACTTAGATGTCCATGGTCTCAGATGGCATGGCCTCTTATGGTGCTGGTTCTGCAGCTGCTTCTCTGAAAGCAAGATGTAAGGGTTTGGAATCCCTAGGTGGGTCTGAGGTCTTCCTCCTCTTGAGAGTGCTCTGAGACTCAGACTTCTATCCCGTTTCAAACACCTTCTCTTCTCTCTCCAGCATCTCGGGCAGCAGGTGTCATCCCCTTGATGGGTTTAGGTCTTACAAAATTCAGCACCAGAATCTGAAGTGTCTTGCAGACAACTCTGGCTTCTGGCCCTAAGATAAACATCTCCCTTATGGCAAGAGGCCACAAAAAGCCTGACCATCTGCTTACAATGGTCAGAGGAAAGAAACGCAGGGAGGCCAAATGCAAGTTAATACCCTAAAAATTATGCTACCACATACAGTTCCAGTATCTTTCTAGAATTTTCTTGTACTTACAAACCAAAATATCTACATATAAGCTTTCCTTTTAAAAAAGGGGAGGGGCATCATAAGATATATACAATTTGCAAATTGCTTTTTTCACTTAACAAGGATATCTTTCTAGACTCTCCTTATTTTATGCAATAACATTGGGTATTACTCCATTGGTGGGTATTCTGGTGATTTCTGTTCTTTTGCTGTTACAGATAAGGCTGTTTTGTGCTCATAGATGCATGTCATTGTGTAATTTTCTACCATTGCCTCCTAGAAATGAAATGAATAATCAGCAAGTGGCTGGTAGATATTAAACACTACGTTGAAAACTGCAGCATGGTTCTCCATTTCTCAGACTGTGGGTCCTAGCCAGTTCTGGTGGGTTAGTTAGCACATGCTAATTTTCAAGAAAAACAGAGTCCCAAAATGAGTTTTTCAAGATCCTAATCTTCATGAGTTTAATAAAGGTGGAAGAGTTGGTGTAGAGACTATTACAAACTTCTCCTTAGAGTGCTTCAGTAAGTAGGACTCTTGCTATGAGCAATTAGGCATTCAGAACCTGGGCTTTACAACTAAGCATCAAAGGGACCCTGTAAAGTAATTTTTCACTTTAGATCTCAGGTGGATAATTTGTAAAATGGGACAGACAAATGATCTCCTAGGAACTTTCTGAAGCGATAGTGCATATATACATATATTATATGTTCTCTGAGTCCATAAATATACAATGTCTTGGTCTAGTAACTACCATCTGTCTATCGATACATTGCAGACTTTGGGCTGCATTGACCCTGCCATCCCTCTTCAGTCTCCTATTCTACACTTTAGCAATACTAAATTTGTGTTAGCTTGTGTTCCCCTGGAAGCAGACCTTGGGATAAGGATTCAAGTTGAAGAGGTTTATATTTGGGAAGTGAAAGCAAGACCAGTAAGGAATAAGGAAATGATGCTACAAAGGGATGTGGTCTATCTGAGGTGTGTTATCAAGCCAGCTGTCAACAAGCTTAATCCCTAAGGGCAATGCCAAGAAACACATGCTCCAACCTGAAGAACAAGGGAGCTGGGATGTTTATACACCAACTCCCATCAGCACACCCTGATGTGCTAATGTGCTAATTGCCAGCACATCTAGCCCACCATGCAAAGTCAGAGCTGCTCCTTTGGCTTAGAGAAATGCCTTCAGGTCAACAGTGCAAGAATAGTTCTCCAGAACACAGAGAGCACATATGGGCCCAGCATACCCTGTATCTGCTGTATAACTATGATTCCCCTTCACACCCATGGTGGCTTATTCCTCTGTGCCTTTCTCACGTTGTCCTTTCTTCCTCTTTCTGATTTATTTATAATTCTTAGACTTTCTAGACTTGTGTCCTACCTTTGTTACCTGATAGCTGACTGAGTTTGAACACATTACTTAAGCTCTCTGTGCCTTTATTTCCTGATTTGTACCAGAGACATAGTGATCATTCTTATTTCATAAAACAGCTGTTAGGATTAAATATCAATGGTGGAAAGCACTTATCACAGTGACCATCACTTGTTGAGAGCCACAGCTGAAGGGGCCCCAGCAAACTTCCAGCTGCCAGCAAACTTCCAGCTGCCACGACTTGTTCATTAATGTCTCTACATAATTTAATATATGTGTTTAAATCTTCATGTTTCCATGGTCTAATGACTTCTCTGCACCAATGATTCGCTTGCTCATAAGCCAGTTGTTTTATTAATGGCATTGCTTGTTCTGTATTCCCAAAAACTCTGGTAGCTGTTTGAATAAGCCTATCTACAAATTCAGCGTAAGATTCATTAGCTCCTTGTATTACCTTAGATAATTGACCTTGTAAACCTCCATGTCCTTGTAAAGTCTTCCATGCCCTAACCGCATCTGCAGCAATTTGTGCATATTCGCCAGGATCATATGCAATTTGTTGCTGCTGATCCTCATAAGGTAAGCAATCACTTAATATGTCTTCAATAAATAAGTAAATGTCCATTATTATATTTATTATGAACAGCCTCTTCAAATGATAGTACCTTGAAAAAACATACCTGAGACACCAGGACAAGTTAAGAGGTCCGGCCTCTTAATATATTAAGGTCACATTTTCCATGTACAAGTTTGTCTTCTATAAAAAGTGAATACTCCAGGAAGACATCACTATGCTTGCTCAGGTAGCATTCCTTGGCCTAGCCTGCCATTCTTAATGGGTAATAAACAGAAACTTTAATTTCACACATTAAACCTCACTTTAAGTATAATGTAAATTTCACCAAATGGTGATAATAAATAACAAACATTCCTTAGACTAATACACACTGACCTTTTTGAAGCATGCACCCCACTTTTTAAAGTTTCTGCAATCAAGTTGAGTCACTTATTTCTGTTACTTATTTCACATAGGTAAGAGCCCAGCACAGAGGTGCAGAACCAGCCAGGACTCAATGGTACTGGACGACAGCTGTGTGGTGAGCCAGTGAGTTGGCTGGAAATGGATGCCCCAATGTCCCAAGATCCAGGGCAGAAGGGAGTCTGAGAGCAGAGGGTGTCAGATGCAGTGGTGGAGGAGGCATTGATGGTGACCCAAGGGCTTTGGGAGGATGTAGTCAGGTTTGAAATATTGCCTGATTGAATTTTGGTGAAAGAGAAAAAAAAAACTGGTTAGAAAACTTTAGAACACTGTCTTGCTGATATCACTAATTGGGGGAGGGGAGAAGAGGCAATGTCAAAAGCAACTCCAGATTTGAATCCAGGCTCTTTGACTTACTAACTGGAAAAAGTTGGACTGCCAGACTCAGTGGCACACACCCATAATCCCAGTGGCTCCAGAAGCTGAGGCAGGAGGATCATGAGTTCAAAGCCAGCCTCAGCAACTTAGCGAGGCCCTAAGCAACTCTAAATAAAATACAAAAAGGGGGGGGGGTGCTGGAGAAGTGGCTCAGTGGTTAAGTGTCCCTGGGTTCAATCCCTGGTATCAAAAAAAAAAAAAAAAAAAAAAGAAGATGACGACTTTGGACTGTTGGACAAGTAACCCCTCTGCACTAAAGTTTTCAAAGTTTTCATCATGCAGTACAAATAATATCCTTGGTTTGATATGAAGAATTATTGAGGCAATAAGATAAATATAGCAATGGCCTATTGCATACTTAATATGTACCAGGCACCATCCTGGGGCCTTTCACATATTTAGTCTTATTTCCTATAATTACAAGAATTACAACCTTATCCTACAAGATAAGGTTTATTGCTCTTATTTCACAGAAGTAAACTGAGTCTCAGTGTGATTAAGTAAACTGTGCCAAGTTTCATAGTTTCAGAAAAGACATTAAGACATGCATGGAATCCAGGGGATGTTTAACACATGCGAGTTCTCACCTTTCACTCTTCCTGCAATATTATCCATAGATGATTTTAAAATTGTCTGTTATTGAAGATAAAACCCTTGGAAGAGTGTTTTCTCTCTGCTGGGCTAGGATTCATTTAACTATCATCATGGTCTTTGAGAATTTGATAGCCTCTTAATCCACAGAGGCCATGACCTTGTTGTAATGTGTTGACTTCCTCTGCCGCCAGTGTTTCTCAAGGGACCTCCATCTGCATTTGTTTATGGCTGTCTCTCAGTGACATTTCCTCCTTTACCTGATCCTTGGAGATAATTTGCTTCTCATTTGAGCTTGAGCAGCCAGAGAGATAATGTCAAAATCAATCAATCCCCTGACATGCTTTGTAAATACAATCCTCAGCTTTGCATAAAGGATTTCTGTACCGTCCAGTTCTCACAGAAGTGGAGGGGCTACCAAGAAGAGGACCAAGAGGTTAGAACACTTGGCTAGAACATGAAATTTCAGGCACGGGGAGGCTTCAGTCTCATTGCATCTAAGCTTCAATGTGGGAAGATGGGAGTGGAGAGAGGTCATCCCATAGGACTTTTGGGAGCTGTAGGTGGGACATGGGAGCCCTTGATCCTGGATAACCAGGAGCCAGGTTACATAGCAGGTAGAGAAGCAGTCTGCGCCTTGTCTTCCCTTTCCTTCATGGCTTTCCAAGTCGGGCAGCCAGTGAAGTGGTGGAAAGTTTGAACTAGTTTCTAACCTTCTGAGGTTAGTTTCTGAACTAGTTCTGAGGAGAAGTTTGGGCTGGTTATCTCCCCCGTCAAAGCACAGCCAGAAGATGCAAACCGGCAGCCACAGGTTGATTGCAACCTGCTGTGGATGTGCCTTATAATGTGGTTATTAAAAAATTGAATCAGATAAGATAACAAATAACCCAATCAATAAATGGGCCAAGGACCTGAACAGACACTTCTCAGAGGAGGACATACAATCAATCAATAAATACATGAAAAAATGCTCACCATCGCTAGCAGTCAGAGAAATGCAAATCAAAACTACCCTAAGATACCATCTCACTCCAGTAAGATTGGCAGCCATTAGGAAGTCAAACAACAATAAGTGCTGGAGAGGATGCGGGGAAAAGGGCACTCTTGTTCATTGCTGGTGGGACTGCAAATTGGTGCAGCCAATTTGGAAAGCAGTATGGAGATTTCTTGGAAAGCTGGGAATGGAACCACCATTTGACCCAGCTATTCCCCTTCTCGGTCTATTCCCTAAAGACCTAATAAGAGCATGCTACAGGGACACTGCTACATCGATGTTCATAGCAGCTCAATTCACGATAGCAAGACTGTGGAATCAGCCTAGATGCCCTTCAATAGATGAATGGATAAAAAAATGTGGCATTTATACACTATGGAGTATTACTCTGCATTAAAAAATGACAAAATCATAGAATTTGGAGGGAAATGGATGGCATTAGAGCAGATTATGCTAAGTGAAGCTAGTCGATCTTTAAAAAACAAATACCAAATGACTCCTTTGATATAAAGGGAGTAAACAAGGACAGGGTAGGGACGAAGAGCTTGAGAAGAAGATTTACATTAAACAGGGATGAGAGGTGGGAGGAAAAGGGAGTGAGAAGGGAAATCGCATGGAAATGGAAGGCGATCCTCAGGGTTATACAAAATGACATATAAGAGGAAAGGAGGGGTAAGACAAGATAATACAAATGGAAGAAATGATTTACAGTAGAAGGGGTAGAGAGAAAAAAGGGGAGGGGAGGGGAGGGGAGGGGAGGGGGAATAGTAGAGAATAGGACAGACAGCAGAATACATCAGACACTAGAAAGGCAATCAATGGAAGGGTAACTGATGTGATACAGCAATCTGTATACGGGGTAAAAGTGGGAGTTCATAACCCACTTGAATCAAACCGTGTAATATGATGTATTAAGAACTATGTAATGTTTTGAACGACCAATAATAAAAAAAATTAAAAAAAAATAAATAAAAGAAGACAAAAATCCAGAAAAAAAAAATTGAATCAGGGCTGGGGCTGTAGCTCAGTAGTAGAGCACTTGCCTCACATGCATGAGACACTGGGTTCAATCCTCAGCACCACATGAAAAATAAACAAAATACAGATATTGTGTCCATCTACAACTAAAAACAATATTTTAAAAAATTGAACCAGTTGCAATGTTTAAAATTAGAAACTTTACATGAAACTCCAGATTTCTGGCTTCTCTTGAAAAATTATGTATGATAGTCCTGGCCTGGCATTTCCATGGGGTAAGAATAGACTGCATTTGAGGAAGCATTATCAGATGGGGCAGGTGCTCTCCTGCATGCCCTGGTCCCCGGCTTGACCTTACATCACTTAAGATACATGTCTAGTCCCCTGGGTATTTGAGTTTTGAAAGAAGAAATGCGAAGAGATTTAAAAGCTTATAACCTAATCTAGTTTACAACAGGAAAAGTAAATGACACTTTATGTAATGATTGCCTTTTAATATTATTATTCCAGTTTTTGTAGACAGAGAAAGTAGAGACCAGAGAAGTTAATTAATATGCTTAAAGTCACATCGTTGGTAACTGGTAGGACCACAATTTGAGGTTGGGTCTCACGGGCTCCAACTTGTATGACGAGAAAATCCCACTCTGTCTTTCTACACAGTGGTCTCCTACAGGATCTGCTTGTTAGATGGAGGCTTCCCACATGTTCTTGCATCCTCATGGGCACCTGAAGACCTGTCAGGCATCTCAGAGTTCGTATTGTATCAATTACATTTGTGACACTAGAAAAATCCAAGTGGAGTCTTGCTTTTCTCCTGTGCTGGCTGGGATTCTCTCTGCTCTCTGAGTCCCTAATGAGAAAGTAAGCAATGATATTCAAATGGCATGGGAGAAACTTCTTTGTATATCACTGAGGTTACCATTTGCATTAAGGGAAAAGAGGCTGGATGACTCTCAGTACAGCAATTCAGCAGCCATCTGCACTTCACATCACTGGCCTGAATTTTCAGCTTCATTAAATTCTTTCAGGTCATCTGGTCCCAATCTTTGTGGTTGCCTGAGTGCATATTTATGTCCCATGAGTTATTACCGTTTCTAACCTGTGCTTGACTGCTCCCACCTCCTCCTTACCCTTAATTGTTCTTGCAGTACTTCCCTTATTATTTTAAAAGTCTTTCCTCTCCAGATTATTTCTGAGAGCCCACAGGGGTTGCTGCTTGTGTATCAGACACTTAGTCCTTTGGGTTTCTTATACGTGGCATCTACCTTGTTCTACCAAATATCCCTGGTGGTTCACTTTTGCTGGGCACTACAGTCTCCCACTTGAACACCACCAAAAGGTATTAAGGCTGTGTAGGGTTCCATGCAGTGAAAGAGAGAGTGAATGCTTCTCTCTCATGTTCTGTGTTTCAACTTGGGTAGAAATGCTTGGAAGATTAATGTCTTGGAAAATCTTAGCTTGGTTGGCTTTTCTCACATTGCTCTTTTGCATCTATACATAGCTTAATTGCACCATAGGATTTGAGGAGATGCAATAGGGAAATGGGCTGGGAGATATAATACTCCCCAAAAGTTTGTTCCTGTCCTTTGATGACAAAGGATTTATCACTGAACATCTTGATGCCATTTTCCATAGATTGATTTTTTTCCCCCTCAGGTGGCTCTTTGCTCCCCTGTGCAAACCCTTGCAACATGTCTGTGCTGGGGCCTGACTAGATCTCAGTGACAGATGTGGCTCAGAGTCAAGTTGGAACCCCTGAAATCCAAGGTGGCAGTATTTTATATAATTGTGTGTCCTTGAAGCCCAAATCATCTTAAATAGGTTTATCATGCAGCCTCAATCCAGACACAAGATGCCTTAAGTGTTCCTCTGGGTGTTTGGCATGCAGCTTCAGTGTCCTCTTTCCTATAGAAGCAAATCTTGTGACTCAAAGGAGATTGGGGCTTTGGACTTCAGCATGATGTGAGCTCAGTAAATAAGGGATACAGGACCATAGCATGGTCTATGGTCTTGGCTCAAGGTGGGATTCCTGGAGCCAGTTTAAGCAACAAAGAGGAATGAGAAGTATAATCCAAGGACAGGGTTATAGCTGGGTCTTAGAAAGGGACCAAGGCAGTGAAATAATATAGGACATGCATTTTTAAGACAGGGTCTTGGAGGTGTCTCTAACTTAGGAAATTAGAAAAAAATTCAAAGAGATGGAAGTGGAGTTGAGTCTTATGTAGAAGCAAACTCAAGAGAAGACAAACCCAGGGCCAAGTGAAAGATAGGAAAGGCAAGGTGATGAGGGGAAACAGAGTGGTTAGTTCAGTACCTCAGGGCCTTGGGATACGTGCAGGAGAGCAGGGAGGAGAAGTCTGAAACCCTAGCTGAAGCCAGATTAGAAGGGACTTTGAGCATTAACACTGAAGAGCATGCATCTCAAAGAGAAAATCCTTTAAACAGTTATTTAAAATACCAAGTGGAAAATAACTGTAATAAAAAATAAGACCTAAGACTTTCAGACATGGTGACTATCAGGAAGAATTGGCCAAATATGGCCTTATTTACCTAGTTAGTCCTTGTCTCAAAAAAAAAGCCACATCAATTTACAGAAAAGGGTATATTTTCTAAACCCACAAAGGAAATGGATTTTGCAAACAACTGCCTGTTCATTTGAAAAGTTCAAGCACACTTTCTAAAATGTGATATAATTTCCATATTTAAATTCAAAGGCACTTATAGACATTTTCTCTTGATTGGATAAAAGAGATTCAAAATTTAAATCTTATTTGTGGATTAGTTTCCTCTTTCCTCTTTCTCTTCTCTTCTTCCTTGATCCTTCTTATATTTGAGCTGGGTTTACTACTCTGTTCTAGACAACAGGTGTTTTCTTGTTCTTTAATTCTGATCTCTTCTTCTTGTTTTGAATGTTGTCATAAGTTGAGATTTCATATTCATTGTGACATGAGCCCTCAGCTTCTTGGGAACCTAATATCCCTAAGCAGAGTTGAAAGGAGCAATAGAGATGACTCCCAGCTGAGAAGACTATGACTTAGAGGGGGAATGTGACTTTTTTTAAGAATATAGAGCCAATTTTTTAAGAATATAGAGCCAAAGCAGGATGAAGTCTGAGCTTATTCTCTCTTACCTTGTGCTCATTTCAATGCACTATCTGAGCACATGTGCATTCAGGGGCTTTGGGGAAGAATTAGCATCTTAGAAATGGTTCAGAGACTCAGAAGGTTCCTCATGTACTATTTCAAGACTTTATTGAGTATTTAGAACTGAGGGGAACCTGAAGATTGTTAAGTTCGTCAACCACTTTGCTATGGCTTGAATGTATCACCCCAATTAATTAATTAGTTAATTACATAATTGGTACTAGGGATTGAGTCCAGGGACACTTAACCACTGAGCTACATCCCTAGTCCTTTTTAAATTTTATTGTAAGATAGAGTCTCACTAAGTTACTGAGGATCTTGCTAAGTTGCTGAGGCAGGCCTGTAATTTGCAATCTTCCTGCCCCAAGCTCCTAAAACATTGGGATTACAGCTATGCACCACTGTTTTAGTCAGCTTTTGTGTTATTGTGACTGAACTACCTGACAAGAACAACTTAGAGAGGGAAAAGTTTACCTGGGGCTAACAGTTTCAGAGGTCTCTTTCCATAGTTGGCCAACTCCATTGTTTTGGTCCCATCAAGTCAACATGGCACATCATGGCGGGAGGGGCATTGGAGGAAAGCTGCTCAGTTCATGGCAAGGTCAGAAAGCAGGGAGAAGGGGAAGGAGCCTCAGGAAAGGTTAACCCTTCCAGAGGAGGCCCCAGTGACCTACCTTCTCAGTCATGGCCCACCTGCCTACATTTGCCACCCAGGCCATTCAAACTAGGATACACCTTGCACAATTCAGTCATTTTCCTACAGAAACACAGAGCCTTGGGGGAGAGACCTTATATCCATACCATAAGAGCCACCATGACTGACTGTCCCCCCAAATTCATGTAATCCCCAATACAACAGTGTTTACAGGTGGGGCCTTTTGGGAGGTGTTTAAGTCATGAGGACTCTGCCTTCATAAATAGATTAGCACCATTATAAAAGGACTTGACAGAGAGCACTTGGCCCCTTTTCACCCTCTGTCCCTTTTACCACTTTAAGACACAATGTTCCTTCGCTCCAGAGGATGCAGCATCAAAGTACCATCTTGGAAGCAGAAAACAGCCCTCACTAGAGAGCTGAACCTGCTGACTCCGTGATCTTAAACTCCCCAGCCTGCAGAACTGTGAAAAATACATGTCTGTTAAATGGCCCAGTCTTAGGCACTCTGTTATCATAACACACACACACATACATACACACACAGAGAGACTAAAATACTCCTCTTGCAGAGGAAAAGATCAAGGCTGAAAGAAATGAGGGGAACTTGCCCAGCTTCCATGGCTGGAGAAGGTGCAGAGCAAGGTCAAGGATTCCAATCTGCTGACTCCCAGGAACACATATTCCTTCTGTATATGCTCATCCTAATTTTTCAAAGTCTCCATTTCAAGAATCCATCTCTTTACAGTCACATATACTAAAAGGAATTCCACTTCACAATGCCTGGAAGAACATCAAGTGGAAAGTGTCCAAACCAGGGAGAAACCATTCCCTTCATTTTCCTCTGCATGGTCGGTTCAGACTGGCGTGTGGCAGGGGAGGAGGTGTGGAAGGCTGGATAATTTGGTATCGGCGAGTTCTTTATCTTTGTATATTAAGGAAGTACCATGGTTACTGACTTTTTTGGTAAAACCAGAACCCAAAGCCATTAAAGTGGAGCTGTGATTCTGGAGAAGAAATAACTTGATCCAGCAACTGCAAGTTTATTTGTACAGCGCTTCTGGAGGCGTCTTGTTCTTCATGGTCATAAATTGAACACATTACTGAAGCTCAATGGCCCGACTATGTAGCAAGTAAGGGATGTGCACAAGAGTGCACATGTGTGTAAAAGCACTGTGCAAACACTAAAACATGTACAAAAGGAAAAATAAAACAAAAATCCATGGCTTTAGACACAGAGAAAAATATGGGTCCAAATCTCCAGATCTGAAGTTTTCAACCTTGCCTGTCTGGTAAAATCACTTGGAGTTTTGAAAATAATATTGATGCCTGAACTTTACCTTCAGAGATTCTGTTTCACTTGATCTGGATGAGGCCTAGATATATGATTTTTTAAAACTCCCCAGGTAGCTAACCTACATCTAGGGTAGAAAATTATTTACATATACTTTGTTGTTGTTGTTGTTGGTACCAGGGATTGAACTCAGGGGCACTCAACCACTGAATCACATCCCCAGCCCTAATTTGTATTTTATTTAGAGACTGGGATTCACTGAGTTGTTTAGCACTTCACCATTGCTGAGGCTGGCTTTGAACTCGTGATCCTCCTGACTCAGCCTCCCGAGCCTGGGATTACAGGCATGTGCCATTGCACCTATCTTACATATACTTTTAAGTAGATTTTCCTAACTACTGAGATCCATTCTTGTGTTATGATTATTTTGTAACCATTTATGGCCAAATACACTTAAAATATAGACTTCCACTGCATTCATTTAATTTAATAAAAACTTGTTGAATGCCTTCTGGCCCACAGCCAGATGGACTGCAATAGGTGTGTGTGAATGGAAATGTCCTCTGCCCTAGAAGAGCATAGGGCAAAATAAAGGGCTCGGTCACTTACACAAATAACTACTGACTAGTTACTAAAGACAGCAATTACTTTCTGCTAGAAAAATTCTAAGGGCCTCATGGAATAGAACCTTAAACATTCTGTAGTGTGTAGGAATATTTTTAATCATTTTAGGAAAAGATTCCTTTGTAAAAGGAAACCCACTTGATTGAAAAGTTGCTTTGATAAGTCCACCATGGTTTATCAATAAGTCTTAGACTAGCATTTGGGTTTGGAAGATAGAAACTTCTCTACATAAGAGAGTGGGAAGAGGGGATCAGGGATGAATGCCATGTGGGGAAGTGGTCACAAGAACACTCAGTGAGTTTCTGACCAAGAATAAGGGTTCATAGGTCATTTTTAATAAGAATTTTAAAGACAAAATATTATGGAATATAAGCACCATTTTCCATATTTACTAAGAAATCCACATTGCTCATTAATGATTTGATGAGAGTGGATTCTGAGTGAAAAGTACATAGAAGCGCTGAATGCCATTTTGAGATGGGTAGAGTAAAACCAGAGAATGCACAAGGGTAAGTTTGCCAGTCATTGGAATTCAAATTTCAAGGCATCCAGTAAAATTGAACTTTTAGTAGGAACATAACTTAAAGTCACATCCTAGAAGAATTTCAATGGCAATCTGACTTATCTGTGCCCTGACAGCAATAAAGAGAATGAGATGGACATCATGGTACATGTGTGAGTGTGCATATGGTGTGAGGCTACATTGTGTACAACCAGAGAAATGAAAAGTTGCGCTGCAATTGTGTACAATGAATCAAAATGCCTTCTACTGTCATATATAACGAATTAGAATAAATAAATAAATTTTTTTTTAGAAAAAAGAGCCTTCCCATGTGTCAAAGGGAGAAAAATCATATCATCCATCTATCCGTCCATTCATCCATCCACCCACCCATTCATATCAATGTATCTGTATTAATATGACACATTGGAAAGTAATGTCCTCTGAGTTTATATTATAATTAGGCCACTACTTACTCATAGCCTTCAGCCTTAGTTCCCTGAGAAATGGTCACAATTAGAGCTACACTCTATACTTCACAAGTATATACAGTCATTAAACAGAAAGGACTACCCTGGATGCTTTTTGGGTCAGTAATTTGAGGGTTCCAAAACTGTGTGCACCAACATAGACCCTTGGGGCCTTAGAACATTCCTCTCAATCTATTTTATCCCTTACAGAAACACTAGGCCTTATCCCTGTGTAGTCCCAGTAAGGACTGCATCCTCATCTCACCAAATCAGTGCATTTGTGTGTAGGTGGGTGTGGTGACTTGCATGATGTGATACTTGTGTCTTCACCTTCACCTTCATGATTGCCACTGAACCTTCCAAAAGATCGTTTAGCTCTCAAGGAGGATCAGCTGGAAGGGGACAAGATGGGAGATAGTGAGTCCACTGAAAGGTTCCTAGAATATTTCAGGTGAGACGTAATGAACACCTGAGCTGGAGTAGTGGAAAGGTGAGCCAAAAATGGAAGGAAAAACAAAGAGCACAGAAACAAAAACAACAGGACATTCTGACACCTGCATTTTGGTCTCCTTGACATTGCTTCCATTTCCTCTAGGGACTTGTCCTGGATAAGGGTGAAACTGGATGCTCCTTGGCAGTTTCAGATGACACCACCCCTAACTTTCCATTGGATAAGAGAAGGCCCAAAATAGCCTCTGGTCCCACAGGCTGGTGATTACTGGGACTCAGATTCCTATTCCAAAAACATGGGGAAGAGGCCAGACACTTGCCCACTTACCCTCTCACCAGCTGACCTGGGGCATTAGCACCCTGGTGCCTGCTGACGCAGAGCATCTGCCAAATTCGATTAGCCCCGTGGCCTGGCTAAGCTGGGCATGTCCTGCATTGCTGCTAAAAGAAACTCTCCAGGAAGGGGCTGTGAGATTCAGAGATTTTCTTTTTCCTGCTAAGTGTCAATTACTACTGACTGCTTGGCGGTTGGAGACAGGGTGGGGAATAAATAAAAAGATCAGAAGGAGCAGAAGACAAAGCCAAATGTTAACTTAATGGTCACTTCTGGAAACAGAGAAAACACTTCAAAAAAATCAACTTAGATTGGCTTTTTCTCTTCTCCTTGCTTGAACTTTTTAAAGTCCTTCGGAGTCCAGCAGAATAAAACAAACATTAGTGAAATGACAAGTAGGGGCGTGTTGCTGGCTTGGAGCAGGTTGTTTGGAGGCGGGGCAGGTAATGACCTGCCTGTGAGAAGTTCACAGAACTCTCTCTTCCACCCTTAGCATGACAGACAGGACCTTAGTTGTAGAGAAAACTGAATACAAGTAAGAGCTTGGCCAACTAGGGTCCAGTCATTAGAATCTCATGACCAAGTCCTAGCCCCCAGGTTAGGGCCCAGCTTCGGCAGGCAGAATTCTCTGCTATCTCTGACTCCTGTTTTCTCAGCAGACGAGGAATCTAGGGCAGCAGTTTTACCCTGGATGGTCAATAGAACCAAAGAGAAGTTTTTGAAAATATTTTCTGGGGCTGCAGTCCCAGAAATTCTGATTTAACTCACCTAGAGTGGGACCTGCTGGGTATAGATTTTTTTTTAAGGTTTTCTAAATGATTCAAATGTACATGTCAGAATTGAGAGTAATTGGTCTGGCTGTTAAGACTGGGGCTCTGGGGTAATAGTGATGTGGCTTGAAATCTAACTATCTTTATTAACTGTCTGACCTTATGCAAGTTGTTTAGCTCCTGTGTTGTCCGTTTCCTTGTCTCTAAAATTACACCTGCCTCGTGGTCGATGAGTATTTTACATAGCATGCAAAGCATTTAGCATGACATCTGGTACAAACTAGGGATTATTGTCCCTTGCCAAGGTCTCGTCCATGTGTTCAACTAATTCCTACAGTAATCACCCTTTACTGGGCTTCTCAAATGTGGATTGTCTATCTGAAGCCCATGGATATCACTCTCAAGATACAGGTCTACAGACATGTTTCGCCTGTTTACCCTTAACTTCTGCTCAACCTCAGGGGATATCCAGTCCTCAGCACCTTGATTCTGCTTCTTGATCTACTCCACCTCCTTCAGGATTTGTTCTTAAAACCCGGGGAAGCTAGGAAAGCAAGCTAAGTTCATTTGGGGAGGGGTCAATTCTATTCTCTATTACATAGAGCTTGGCCTGGAGAAGGATTCTGAGGCTGGATCTGAGCTCAGGTAGGACTTAGGTGTGATGTCTGCCATATATGGAAAAATGGAGGAGAGAAGGCCTGTGCTAGTATCTGAGACCATTGCAGACCCACAGGGCTCTGATTATTGTTCCCTCTCTTCTCTACAAATCCCAAATACAAAATAACTTTGCAAACTACTGACCTGGGAGAATTGGGCATCCCTGAGTTTAGCAAGTGGTTTCAGAATACTCTGCCTGTCTACTCAATCCTAGGGACCAACAGGAAGCCTTTTGGATTTGCTATGAGGTTGAGGGTGACAGCTGCCCCACTCTTAGGTTTTGGAAACAGTTGGCACAAAGTTATAGAAACTCTGCCCCCAGGTTGCTCTGCACAGAGCAGTGTGGTGTCCACTTTGGGAGGGGCCTTCATGCAATGTATGCCTGTTTGCGTGTTAACCCTTGAAAGAGCCAGTCAGTGCTCCCTCAAAAGCTAAAAATAAGGACCCCCATTTTCTTCCCTTTCGATGGAAGCCCAAGTCCTCTTCAATATGACACTAACTTCTTTCCGTTCTTTTTGTTTCTGTATCTCCCCATCATCTGCACAGTCTTTTGATTGTGCAAGGGTCGGGAAAGTGGCTCCAGATCTAAATTGCATAGATCCAAGCCTCTGCTCCACTACTAATTAGTATTGCAACCTCTGGCAACTTGATCAATTTCTCTGTGCCCTAGTTTCTACGTCTCTAGAGGAAGAGCACTAAAACTCCCACCAAGTTTATGGATTGTTAGTGGGTAAATCTGCACAAGGTGCTTAGCACTGCCTATCTGAAGCACGCTCTGGTCACTGTCACTGTGTGATGGGCAGGAGGCTCATCTATGGTGGGGGAAGAAGGCTGATGCCAAGGCTATTTTCAGAAATGTGACTGTGGCCCTGATTCTCTCTCATACTATGTGAGTTCATCCATTCCACCCTGGCTTCAGACATCAGCATTCGACTGGGATGATACTCAGAGGCAATAGGCTTCATTTGGAATATACATATCATCTAGAAAAGCGCCTCTAGTGTAGTATAGCTTCTCCATTTGTCTTATGTAGAAGGCTACCACTTAACTACTGAGCAGTATTACTGACGTCTTCCAAAAGACAAGTAACCCTGGATACTGACATAAACAATATGAGATACTCCCAGGAGTGAAAGAATATTAGAAAAGAATCTCTGAAGTCTGCTGTAGGTGAGCCCAGTTTATCGTGTTTGTAAATACTTTTTGAGGCTTTTGTGTATACTCCTCACTTTTCCAAGTGCTTTATGTGCATTGCCTCTTTCTGGTCTCACAAAATCCTGAGGGGAGTGGTGATATTTTTACATGTTTTTCTTTTTTTTAACATGAGGAAATGGAGGCACAGAGAAGGTAAGTGACTTTCCCACAGTCACAGAGCTAGAGTAGCAGAGCTAGGATTCAGATCCAGGGGTCTGGCTCCAAAATCTAATCTTAACTACCATACTATATGCATTCTGAGTGGGGAAAAGTTGGATCCCAGAGGAAACAGAGCCTGGTGGGCATGAAATGGGAGCAGAAGTGGATTGACCTAGAAAGAAAACAGGAGTTTCTGAGTCTCAGAACCAAAGGACCCTGGGCCAGGAATGAGCCAAAGTCAGATGGCTGGAATGAGGAATGCCAGACCCTGGCATGGCAATGAGGCTTGTCTCCTAAGCTGGCCAAGGCTACACTCAGAATGATTTCCTAATGGTTTATCATGAGACACTCTTGTTCTTAAGGGTATCCTCTTCAAGATGAGCATCTCTCTGGAGTGGCTAGGGGTGGAATGAAGCAAGCTGAGAGCTGCACATCCTTGGTGAAGGTATAAAGCTCAGAGGAATTAGGATGAAAGCCCATTTTGTCTCAAAGTTCTATCAACAGTGACGCTAAAGGATGCAGATCCAGCAGTTTAATCTAGCGTTTCCTGAATCTGCAACTCAGCCAAACACACTAGATCTCTCTTTGCCAGGCATCATGGAATATGGCACATATATAGGTAAGTATCCTTGCCTGGCTTTGAAGAAGGTTTAGAACCAAGCAGAAAGAGTCTACATCTTGAAGATCAGTGTTTTCTGCCTGGTTATGACAGAGCTGGGGACATTTTTATAGTTGCATATGAAAACCTTCCTTGGGGCACATTCCCCCCTCTTCAACCCCCATCCTGCCCCAGGGTGCTCTCTGATTTCAATCTTGTGGCAATTGCCAAGTAATAAGGTCACCAACAGTAGAAGGATACAGGAGATGGACAGTGAATTATCTAAGAATGTTCCCCCAGCCTTTCTGGGCTTCTGAAATCTCTTTCATCTCTTTTTTACTGCAGATGATGAAGTAGGAAGAATGGAATTGTAGTGTCTTAAGGCTTGAATTTACCTCCAAGACAGTATTGTTCAGCCTCTTTCTGTGACAAACAAGGGCTTAAAGGCTTAGGGAGAAGAAATGGGCTGGCCAGCCTAGTTAATGACTGAACTAACAGGACTCCTGGCTCCTAAGCCAGGGTTGTTGGAATTCAGTTTTCCATATTGCCTAATGGGTGGGAAATAAATTTGGATACCTTCTTCTTCATCCCACAATCAGAAAATCTTCAGATGCAGTTTGAAATTTTAAAAGGGAAGGAGTATGCACACATAGAGACATACACATATACACAGAGATGGTACAGGGAATGGGAATAGATTATCATTTCCAGAAATTAATTCCTACAATCAGGAAAAAGTATGCCACAAAGACTGGGGGTGCTCTTTTTATTTTCAAAGGGATCATTCTGCAGGGGTGAACCCAGGAATCCTCAGCTAGATGTTAACAGCTGATTAATTCAGAATGCTTATTTAATTTATGACCAATATGGCTTTATTTTACCGAGGGAGGGCCACGTTGGCATGGGCAAAGCCCGGCTCCCCAGATGGAATAATCTTTTCCTCATTAATTTGCTGAATGTTGCTTCTCATTTCTTGCAGTTGTTCCAAATGTGTTACAAACGACTACCTGCTCTGGATCCTGAATCTGCTATTGCTTTGAAATGAAAGGAAAAAAACAAAAATGGTTGGCTATAAATGGCAGTGAACTTTTATGATACACATTTCCATGCTTGCTTTTAAATCACCAGTGCACCCTCAGTACCCATTGCTCTTATGTTTTAGGAAATAGAAATATAGAAGGTTTGAATTTTGTTTGCCGGGTCACGGAAAGAGGTGGGTGCCTGACTAGGATCAGAACTCACAGTTACAAATTCTTGGGCCGTTCCATCTTCCAATTGTGTAGAACACATGGAAGGCTGATTGTTGAATCCCCTCTGTCCAGTGATTTTCAAATTTGTGTGGACACAGAATCACCCGGAGGTTGTTAAAACAGATTGCTGGGCCCTATCCTGAGCATTTAATTCAGTAAAGCTAGGGTGGAGCCTGATAATATGGTTTTCTAACATGTTCCCAGAGATTCTGCTACTGCTGCTGGTTGGACACCATGCTCTGAAAATCACTGTTAGTCCACTGGCAGAAGACATAGGCACTGTGTGTACTGTTTAAAAGATTGTACTTTATTTCTTTTTCCCCTCTGACATGCACCAAATTTCAGTTTAGAAACTATTTTTTAAATATTGTGGCTCAGTAGAGTGTACAGCCTGACTAAACAAATTTGTGCACTGCAGTACTTGATATGGATTTTTCCAAAATGTGAGCACTTATGCTAGACAAAAATATTTCCCCTGGGTTCAGCCATTCTACGCAAACCAGCTCCTGGTTTCTAAGGAACCATTTGAAATAGAATACAGTACCAAAGTGCAGAGCTGTGGAAGGATCCTTACGTGCTTTCTAAATGTGGAGTGTACACCTCAAACTCAGTATTTCAACTAACCCTTTTTGGTCCTTTACAAACTTAAGACATACCCTACCATTAATTAAAGCATTTTCTGTGAGATTTTTTTTTTTTTCAGGATAGATGGCACATTTTTCCAAAGGAAAGTACTTTTGTTTTGCCAGATTAAAAAAAAACAGCAGGTCACACTTGAATATATAATGAATGCAAAGGCCTTGTTTAGTGTGTGTGTGGTAGCATTTATTAATTGAAATATTAGCTTTTACAATTCCATGCTACTGACATTATCAAGTACACACAGGATTTATTTTATTCAGAAAAGCAAATGGTGGGGTGGTGGTGGGGAGTTTTTGCTCTGGTGATTGGTGCCTACCAAATTATAGAAGGGGATGAGGTAAAGGCCTATAGAAATCCTATAGTGTATCACATCAATAGCTCTTTTTGTTAATGAGGAATATAAGGTGTAAAAGACCACAGTATGTTTCTGTTAATATTTAAATATTTTCTTCAGGAAATTCACTGCATCTAATCACACTTCAAAAAGCAAGGAGTTTGCATTCATTTCCCCCCTACACAGAACAGTGGCAAGAATTGAAAGAAAAGATGAAGATACTTAGAAGATTGGAGGCAGAGGTACAGGCAGGGTGCTTACTGGCTGGAATGGCCATACACTGTAGTGTATTGGTGTGGCTGCATCCACTCTAGTCACTATACCTGGCTCTTAGGTAATGAATTCACCAGCCCCAGTTAGTTCAATGTAACCAACAAGAATCAGAGTCCTAGCCACTTCCCCTACCCCTTCTACCCCAAATCAAAAACCACTCTTAAAACAACAGTTAACCCACAGCTAAAAGAATGGCCCAGGTTTCATCAAACACTTATTTTGCTTTGAGGTTGGATTACATTATGCATAGATCTTTCTATGCTCAATACTTATCTACCTGTACTTATGAACACGCATTGTTTCTCATCACTCTTTACCAACAGTGGCTTACCAAAAATGTAGCTATTTCACTAAAACTGACTGACAGAGTAAGCTCAATGCTAGAACACAAGAGACAGGAATGTTTTCCTTTAGGCGTAAGTCCTGATGCTGCTGGAGTGCTGGCTGAGCAAGGACTGACAGTTTTTGGTGGTTCAAGAGGTGTTTGACACATATTAAAAAAAAAAAAAAAAGACATTTTACCTAGAGTCTAGTAACCAGTTAAATGAATGAGGGACAATTCATTTAACTAATTCCTTCTAAGTTTTAACTAATTCCTTCTAAGGTTTAGTTCAAATTCTTACTCAGAATTGTGATATTACTCATAGAACTAGTATAGGGAATAAAGACTTCATAGACACAGCATGACCACAGAGGCTTACTAATATGGCAAAAAAAAAAAAAAAACAATAGATGAAAGCAATGATCTGAGTCTTTTCCAAGATTCTTAATGATTAAGCAGGTTTACCTTCTTACCTAAAGAATGCAGTACAAATTGATTACTCCAAGTTAGTTAATGGATATCTCCTTTTCATTGTTGTTTCTCTGACCTCATCCCCTATTGAAAACTTTGTCATGTTTACCAAACTCCATTAACTTCAAGTAATTTGAATGACACATTTGATTTTCGCTTATTCCTCAACCCTTCATATAAGTTAGTCTTTTTCAACTAGGATAATTGGTTAAGTCGGAAGTATAACAAAGTTCTAATTCCCTGGCTGGGCTGTCATGACTGGCAAGTCAAGGTCTTCTCTTCCAGTGCAAGTAAATTCACTGGACAGATTATAATAGAGCAGTTCATCTCATTCGATCTGTTCTTCCATATACATAACACAAGTCAATGTTTGTTATGACTTTCCTGATCCTTATTTATAAGACAATACAAGAGGAAACCATGTGTGTATGTTTGAAATAGAAATGATACATTGCACAGATATAGTTCACCACGTTCTGGGATGGGTTGTTCAGTGTTCAAATGGGGAGTCTGAAGAGTAGGAACAGATGCTTTTTTTCCTTAATGGCCCTTTCTCTAATTTAAAATCCTTCCATTTATTTCCCTAAGATTTAGTGATAACTTTAAACACTTTAACTAAATTACCCAGCGGCTTGGCAGCCATCACGGAGGCAAATCTTTTTAGAAATCCTAGCAATCTGTTAGATCATGGGTACTATGATATAAAATCTTCGTGTTCCATGTACAAAAATTAAATCAATGCAATAGATACAAATACGTGCTGCAAATGGCATTGTTTCCAAACCAAGGGGACATGACCTGTCTCCAAATATTGAATATCTACATTTTTTTTCCAGTAGTTGACTTTCTAAATTTGGGCCAATTTATTCTCATTATCCCTAAATAGACCTACTTTGATTTTTTTTAACAGTTATTTTATAGTCAAATAGAGCCAGCCAGCCCTGATTCATGGATCTGGATGTTGCTAGGATACATGGTTTGGTATTTGATGAAAGTATATCACTTCAAAGGGAAAAACTTTCAAGTGTCCTAGAAAATGACATTCTGTTTTCCACCCTGGAAGACAGAATCAATCCTAGAGCTTCTCAGAAGCTCACAGACTGCAGGATTGGCCTTCCAGTGCTTTGAAATTAGCATCCTCTCTGGAGGGCTATTCAATTGCTGCTACTAGTCAGGTTGATCTTAAAGCAAGGAACACACGTATTTATAATAAAACACGTTTTCATGTTTGTTTTACAGTGAAGAGAAAAAACCCAGAACCCCCAGATTTTATGTACTTTGAAAATATATTTAAAAACATTAAAAATTCTATATTTAAAACATATATTATATGTTAATTGGTACACTTAAATAGAACTTGTATTTACAATAGGCTTCTGATGCGGTTAAGTTTTAATGCCAAATTTTTTCAATAACATAATTATATAAATATACTAAAATACAATAAATATTTTTTCTTGTTTTACATGGTGAATAATATCTTTACCATAGAGAGAACAAGGCCACAGACATTTACTTACATTTTCAATGAGAATCACCATAAAAAAGCAACAGGCCTGCTGCCATGCATGAAACACTTCTGCCACAAAGAGACCACAGCAAGACTTTAAAAACAGAACAGAACAGAACAGAACAAGAACGAACAGCAACAGAGAGAGAGAGAGTTTAACAAAATAAATCTTAGTTCAACATAAACCACCAAGCATGTGACTGTGATGTATCTCATTGGGTAAGAGAGAGCCACTGACCACACAATTGCTGAAATGTCTCCTGCGAAACTTAACAGATCTGGCCCCTGCAGTACCTTAAGATTGTGGATAGGGACTTGTTTGTTTTTTAAATGTTGTCCCTCAAAAGGAAGCTGCGAAAAGTTAGCATACAGCAGACATTCCAAAAGCATTCCTTACAGATGAAAAATAATTACAAAGATAATATTGTTGAACGGCACAACAAAACAAACCTATACTACATAAAGTCTTTCTTCATTTAAAGATATGTATTCAGATTGTACTCTAAAAGACAGGCTACCTCTAAACGAAAAGACAGAAATTTGCTGACAGCATCTTCACTCCCTGGGTCACAATGGACATCCTTGTTTGCTTATTCCTCACCCTGCAACAATTGCTTGCAGCTTTTTCTGATACTCTAGGACACTGTTCCAGGTGGTAAACACTATCATTTCCAGGTGTGGAAGTGAGCTGAATGGGTAGATAGCTTAGCACTAATTTTCACTGGGATCCACTTTTCCCAGGAACACTATTTCAGATTCCTAATTTGACCTCTCCTAACCCAAAATGGTAGAGGTGAAGCAGTGACCCTCTCCTTGAACAGACAGAATGGGCAGGAGGTTGCTGTGACCTTCACTTGGGGAGCAAAGCTTTGTCAGCTCTGTTCTGGCCTCTTCTATGGAGCCAAGCACCTTCCCAAGTCTTGTCTCTGGACAAGATTTCTATCTTTTTTTCAGGCCTTCATCATTCGGCCTGAGTTTGGGGGCCTTTTCCTGTTCTCTCCTTTGACCAAAAGTTCTCAAAATATAAAACCCTGGTTTCCTCAAGTGTAGTTTCAAAGCAAGTATGTGTTCTTGTAGCAGACATCTTCTATTTCATTGCATCAATCTCATGATAGCAAATGCCACATTTGACTCCAAATCTGCTCCAGGCGAGTCCAACTTTATGCACAATTATCCAGGAGAGGAATGGAGGGCATAAGTCAGCTTGGGTATGGTCCTCCAGTGGAGAACCTCTTGAGCACAGTTAGATAATGTAGGCACTTAAAGCATGAGGTCCAAGCAACTTAACACATGTCATTCCAGAGCCACCTCTGAAGGGTGCTTCTGAGGCTTTCCTTTTGGAAAGTCTTAAGTGCCATTCCCCACCTCTACCTAGGCCTTGGGATGGCCACTCAAAAATTCCTCCTGCATTGCCCGGAAATGGTACATTCTACCCAGCCTCCACAGGGCTGTTTAGACTCATTTCACTGGCTCTCATCTAGGTGTTTCTGAGTTCATACAGAACTCTACCTTTCACTTGCAAGACACCATGAAGTCTTACCATATTTTTTTAAAGCATTACCATGATTTACCCAAATGTTTACTCCTCATAAAAAAGAATCTTGATTTCTGGGTTACTTCCTGATGTTCTTTTTTCTCTTCTTTAAAAAAATAAAAATCACTGTTTCCACAAGTGCCACAATGTGACACAATTTATTCACTTGTTCACCACAGTGGTAAAATATTTTTAGGGCATGAGATTCATTTTTCTTCCTTAAGACAAAGCAAAACAACGAGGGAATCAAAGGGGAGGGAGGGAGGGAAAGAATGTGCTTTGAGCAAAGGTAGGTTCTTCCAATAAAAGATGCTTTCCCTAACCCACATCCAATGGGTTGGGGGAGGGGGATCTGGGAGGTGCATCATGGGAAGTGGAGTGTGAGCATTTTATGCAGTTGCCTTAATTTTTATTCACTTTCCGGTCATCTGATTGATATTGCAAACAACTTTACAACATATAAATGTATCTTTTATAAACCAGAATAGACACTGAAGAAGTTCTTTGCCCATCCCTACTCCCTGTGGGAACTAAAAAAAAAGAAACAAAACAAACAAACAAACAAAAGAAAACACAAAACAAACAAAAATATACCCCTCCCATCCCCCATCCCCCTAAGCCAGTAAAGCAATGACAACAGCACCTTGACATTGTTTTAATTCCAACGCTATCAGAAGTTAAAAGCAGTAAAACAGATATAGTACTAACAAGAACGAAGATACTTACTGTCTAAAATGTAAACGGAATGTTTTGGTTCAAATTTTTGTTTTTTGTTTTTTGTGTTTTTGTCTGTTTTCTGAAAGAGGACAGTTTATTATCAATTCACAATTAAAGCAGCATGCAATTTATTATTATTTTTTTTAAACTTTTTATGTTTTCAATTCTTGGCAACGGCAACAAACCACAACATTATCGAGGAATGTAATGCAGACTTTTTAAAGTTGTGCGCAAATGACTGTTTCCCTTCTGGTCATGGATATGTCCAATAAATAGATTGTAGAACCACTGTACTGTATAAACTTCATTTATACATGCAGTTCATAAAATTATTTTTTTTTCTTAACTGAATAATTTACCCTGTTATGTATATATACAAATAGAATAATTTTTGTCTCAATATAATCTATACAACATAAATCCACTATCTTCCCCTCTTAATGGTCAATGTACATACACAGGAAGTGTCTATCCTTATGAACCGCCAGCCAATTCGCTTTTTGCTATCCATGGTGAGGGCCCGCACGTACGACTGGGTAGTTCGGCACTGGGAGTTCCAGTGCCTTTTGTCTATGCCCCTGCAGCCTTCTTTCGTGTAGCCCATGGGATTGCACTTGGTCTCGTAGAAGTATTGCTTCAGTTGGCCTTTCGACACAGGGACTTTTTCCAGGACGGTGACGGTTCCACCCGACATGTCCACTGCAGTCTTTTTATCTGCCGCTGTTACCCACTCACTAATACTGTCACACACACTGAGCTCCCCGCGGCGGGCAGGGTCGGAGTGGCGCCGGACCCTCATAGACATGTTTGCAGCATCCAGGTAATTTTTGTATTCCTCAAGCAGAAAGAGAAGAGGAGGCTCCAAAGGCACTTGACTACTGAGCATCACCCTGGAAGTGTACAAGTCCGCGTCCTTATTGTTTTCTTCATGGGGCCGAACTTTCTGGTCCTCATCCAACAGCTCTTCAATCACGTGTTCAAAAGTGTCAGCCAATGAGGTGAGGCCTCGTGAACCTGCCTTGGGCCCATTCACGCTCTCCAGAGTCCCTTGGGTCCGCACACCTGGGTAAGCCAAGCTGCCTTGTCCTCGGACGTTGGCTTCTTTCATGGGGGCAGCCTTCATGCAACCAAAGTATGAAATAACCATAGTAAGGAAAAGGATGGTCATCACTCTTCTCACCTGGTGGAACTAAAGGAGAAAGCAGAAAAAAAAAATACAAAGAAACTGGTTAGGGCTTTTTCTCTCTCTCTCTCTCTCTCTCTTTTTTTTTCTTTTCCTCACAGGGATACCATGTGGCCCATCTGATTGTAATTCCAGACTATTCTGCGGGGTCAAGGTTTTTTACGTCTTGGTGATCAACTCCAGCTGCACTAGACACAAATCAATGTCAGTAGTGTGCAATATGTGGTTTAATATAAACCAGAGACATGCAGTGTTCTCCCCAGGACTTAGCATATAAACCTGAGATTAAATGGCTTCTAAGCAAGTGAAAAAATTGTGGCTTCATTTCTCCTCTTTCCTCCCACTTTAACAGCTTCGTAAGTTTAATTTTTAATGATCTATGCTCATGCTGTCACAAGAAACACAAAATCAGAAATGTTACTAAGCAACAATTGCAAACGAAGTGTTTTTTTCAAGTTAGCAATGCTGTCCCTTTGTAGGAATGTGTGACAAAAACAGCAGTGGCCTAAGGGATCCGATGGATCTCTCTGGCTATGTGATGCCTAGTCATGAACAGCCATCAGAGAGCTATAAGGAGTCTTTACATTATTTTTCTTCTCTCACAGAGATAATCTATTATAGTGAAGATGATAGATATTTCTACTGGATTTTACAGACAGGGAAAACAAAGACCATACAGGACTGGCCTTGTGTCATTAAAAAAAAAAAAAGTTTATATTAGAAATCGGGGTTCTCAAACCCAGTGTTCTTTCCACTACACCTGGGTGGTCATCACTAAAAATGTTTTGCTTATTCCCAAACAGAAATCATTTTCTCTACATTCATTCTAATGATGTTTCTATGCCTGAGGCTGATGTCATGAAAACAATGTGTCAACTTAGAAAAAACTGGAAAAGTCAGCATTAACAAGGAATTTAAGTGAATTTCAAATGCCTCCCATATGCAGACTCCGCGTTTATCTCCACAAATTCTCTGAAGCCCTCACCCTTTGACTTTTCTGCCTAGTATACTGATCTTGCTAGAAATTTCAACTTCTCTTTTTATTGGTCCTGTGTGTGTGTGTGTAAACTCTTGAGTTTATCATGACTTTAAAAAAAATCTGAGTTGTATTTTACACACTTTGGAATAGGCAGTTAGTGCTTCTTTCTGTGTGTTTGAAGTTTCCTGGGAAGTCCCTTAATGGCACACCACAAAATTAATCTCTTCCTGTTTGCCAGAGGGTTTCTCTACTAAATTTGGCTCTACATCTGCAAGCATTCTCTAGGAAGCCAATTAGGATAAACGAATAAGTAAAATGAAAACATACCTATGGACCAACCCAAGGTCACCGTCAGGTGTTGAAGGACTTAAGAATCACTTACCTGCAGTACTGTGTCCCTTAGTAGTAAAGAGTAGCATTCCCCAGCCCTGACACTCTAACTTTATTTATCCCAACTTATCAGTTCCAGAGCATAGACTTATAAAAAGACAGACATACTCACATGTGCACACGTGCACATGTGCACACACACACACACACAAAGTGTCATCATGCTGTGAAAGTCCCTAGGAAAAGAGATTATTTCTGCCCATTAAGTGTTACTAAACACAAAGCCAACCTACCTCCAGTCATTAAGCCATAGTGCAGAAATGGCTGAAGACTTTTGTATTGAAAAATCAAATGTTTCTGTGCTCCACTTTTGAAAGAGAGAACATTTTCTACCACCAAGAAACTATATCATCCTTAAATACCAATTTCCTCATAGATTCACTCTCAATTTGCACATAAGCAAGCATACTCATAAGTGTATGGACAGCACAGTGATCTGAGATTAGGAAGGGCAAGTTGGTTTGTATTAAATATGGTTGTTCATTCTGCTAATATTTAAAGTTTTGTAAATATTCTGGATTCTGCATCATCAAAGAAATGGATCCTCCAAGGAGGTTTCTATTCTGGGCAGGCGGTATTTCCATCATTGAATGAAAGAAAACCCTTTCTCCTAATAATCCCAGTCCAAATTAAAATAACCCCAGGGCATCCTCATATTTAGGTCAATTAAAGAATGCAAATTTAGGAGACTTTACTATAGTCACCTATATCATATTGGTGGAAATCTGCTGTTATCAATAATTTTTAATACCATTACTTACAAATCTATGATACCATCAATTTAAAGCCCACCATTTTATGTACTGCCAAAAAAGAAAACTGCAAACTATTGCTTTGTGTTTAGAACTTTTATTCCATATTTACAGAAAGAGTTATTTTTGACTTATCTGGAAGCATTTTTTTCCTATATAATTTTGTGCATACTTTTTAAATAAAGCAAAGTAAATTTCTTAAGGCAGTGGCAACTATTCAGTGACTAGATAACCAACAATAACAAGATAATGTCAAGATAATGGAAGATGCAAGCCCACTGGACAAATGTTTTTTAAAAAGTGAATTTTAGAATGAATGACATGTAAGTTTAATAAGTGTTTACTCATACTAACTGTGTATAATGGTGTGAGGTACTGAGGCATCTTACTTTATTATCACTACACTAATGAGTCTTTTAATGATACCTTTTTCTATCCTTGACTTGAGGTTTACTCTGCCTTTCACTGGTCTCATTTACCTTTTTATTAATAGCTTTATTAGAAAAGTAATTAGTGCTTTACGGATGATTTTCTCATCAGTGCCACAAGCAAATACTCTGAAGAAACAACTGGCATCTGAATAAATATCACTTGGCTTTCATTGTAAGTCCAAACATGGCAGCATCCAAAGCTGAACATCAGCAGAGATTCAGTTATTAACCACATGCTGATAAAGTCAAATCCCAAACCACCAGCCCTGCCCTCTGAGTGGCACTTCTGCAAGTCTGTCTACCTACACTAAGGACCTCAAGTAAATGAATGCAACAACAAACTCAATACTTTCTGTCAGAACAAATGGTACTTGCCACCTTTTCTTTTTTTAACAACATTTTCTGATATTTTGGGCAATCCAAGTGGAGGCTAGAAATTCTGGAATGAAGTTTGAACATGAATTGCCTAATCATGTTTTCCTTCAAAATATTTCTACTATCAATCCCTTTTTTTTCTACCCAACTTCTCCACCTTGGCTCAGCCCTCACCATCTCATTTTGTGACTCTAATGTCCCTTTACTGTATTGGACATCCTTATAACTCCATTCAACTCTGATGAACATTTCCTGATGGACTACTCTCATGCTATTGTCTTACACAAAAATTTGCAATGACTTTTTTGTTCCATCAGATCAAATCTAGCCTCGTATTCAACACTGTCCAAGATCTGGCCTCACTCTACTTAGCTAACTTTCCCACATTACTCAATGCTTCACTTTCTTATTATTGTGGTTCATCACTGCTGATCTGATCAGGCCAGAGAGCTTTGTTGTTTGGAAGTGACTTGTTTTGCTTATTTTGACAAGTTAATTGATTGATCAATCAATCTCTCCCTCCCTGCTTCCTTCCCTTTCTTTCCCTAACTCTACCTAAATCTTGCTTACTCTTCATTGACCTGGTTCAAGCATCGTAGCATACCTGCCACCTTCTCTAATGAATCTAGTACACACTGCCTTCTTCTTTAAAATTCCCCATTATTACTTTATTTAGAACTTCATTCCCTACTCACTCATTAATGGCATTTGCTAATTAAAACTAGTCTTCAGTTGGAAGATAAACTCTCTGAGGGACTGGATCATGTTTGATCTCCCATAATGCTAACACAGAAAATTTAGTAGTAGGAATTAGTAAAAACTTACTAATAGGTTTATTAAATCAGGAGAAAAAGACAGTTCTGACATAATTTTCATAAAAAGCCTTTTTCTTTGGAAAGAAACAGTGAAAGTTTCAGGTAAATTATGGGCTGTACTAACCTAAATTATAAGCTCTAAGGAATTTGACAAATGGCAATTATGAGCCACAATTTCTTGAGTTCTTTGAATGGGGTAAAACTTTGAATAATTAAAAAGCAAACAATGCTACTATATATTAACTGCTCTGCTATATCCTGTGTTGCTCTGTTTCTAATGGATCTATGGGAGACTTGGAAAGTGATCAATATTAGTAGTAATAAGAGCAGAACTTAGAAATTTCAGTCTTTTAGCTTCCCTTTTCTTGTTCTTCAGTGCTCTTCAGTGAGTATCTTATATACCATACTTAGAAATTATAAAAAGATTAAGAGTTTTCTGCCCCCTGAGATGAGTCTTGATCAATCAAAAGATACAGAGCCTGTGTAATATTGCTGAGTAGATCATTAGTCTATATATCTATTTTTAGTTAATAAATGCATTGGCACTATCTAATTTTTAAAAAAAAAATTAAAAATACCTTTGATTTATTTATTTTTATATGGTGCTGAGGATTAAATCCAGGGCTCACACATGCTAGGCGAGTGCTCTACCACTGAGCCACAACCCCAGCCCCCGTACTATCTAATTTTGTTCCAAGGCTCACAACAACCAACTCAACTACATTAATAAAATGCTAGGAAGATTTTCTGAGCCCCACTCTCAGGAAATTCAATATAATATACAGGGCTAAAAAGAAAATCAACAAAGTAGGAAAGAAGTTTATCTTGAAGCATGACTCACAGGTCTTAAACCTTCAACAGGAAGAATATCCATCACAGCATGCTTTCCTGCTGTATAGTACAACAATAATTCACATTTTTCCAAAAGACTACAGAATATTCATAAATACCATCTAATTTCACTGTTATAAGGAGACAGGCGTTGTTATTCCCATTACACAGATGAGACAATTATACTTTAGAGAGGTTAAGTAATCTGTCAAATGTCACTAAGCTAATAGGTCAGTCACCCATCTCTTAAGTCAAGCTTTACCATGCAGTCATGTTGCCAGTTTTAGAATACTAGGCTCAGGGAAGAGAGATGCTATAACAAAGAAGGAGCTTGTAAAATATGGACACAGTTTTCTGTGGTTGTCTATAACCTTGTGTCCAACTTTCTAAAGGCAGCACCATTAAGACACTACTTTGAAGGATTGGATTAAGCATGATCCCTGGGATCCTTCAACTTGTTAAGGCCTGATTACTCTAGAGAATGGAATTTCAGATAATTCTTTCTCGTCAAAGAAAAAGCTTTCCAAAAAAATTTAGGCATGTTAGAACCTAGTTTCCAAGGCCAAAATAAGAAGGGGAACCAAACAACAATACAGGTAATTCAGGTATATAGAAAACAAGAAATTAAAAAAAAAATAAAAGTTTTATTTGTTCCCCTGTCCTCCTTGGTTTTGTCTGTGAGCATGTAATCAAAGAAAAGATGGTTTAATGATATGGTGGCTCATTTTGGACAGCTCCACAAATGACAAGAATGATTATAATGTTAAAGAAATGATAGATAAATATTTAATTCCTAACATACATGATACAAACCTACTAAGGAAACACTTTAATAAAATCTTGCATTAATATTAAAAAAGTATTTCATTTGCATCTAGTTTCACCATAGCCATGTAGCCACTTTCCTTTTGTTTGTTCAATTATCATACATGGAGTCTATTTTGCAGTCTTACAGCCTAGGAAAGAGGCAGGACAGAATTGTAACTAAAATATAAAGATAGAAACGTCCCAGGGAAAGTATGGTAAAAATTCTGGAGTGAGAGAGAAGTTACTTCCAGGAAATAAAGAAATGCTTTGTGAAGAGAGGGTTATGAAGAATTTGAATATATCCAAAAGACTCCAGCAGAGGAATGGCAACTTGATGAATGGTGTGGAGTTTGGAAGACATGGACTAAGCATTTGCAGAGGAAAGTTCTGGACTAGGAAAAGTAAGAAATAAGATGGAACAACTGTCAGGTTTTGGAAGGTTCTGAGGACAATAAAGAGATGGGACATGCCTTATGGATACTGAAGAGTCATTGAGAGTTTCTGAGCAGAGGGATATTTCAAGAAGACCAGTTTATTACTACATGCAAGACTGATAAACTGGAAGAAACAAATTATTTTACTGATTTCATTGTTAGTGACTATAAAGCCTTAAAAATAAATACTAAGCAGACACTCAAGTATGGAGCTATGAGTCTGGAGCTATCTATTGGCTAAAGTAGATTTCAAAAAGAAAAGTGGGTACAAAGAAGTATGCAGTCTTAACCATGTCTGGGTTGGTAGAAAGAACAGAATGAGGAGAGGTGGAGGTAGGTGAAACTCATTCCCTTTATAATTACACCGATGACTGGTTCCATGGCTCAGCACTTTTAATTCAAAGATCTCTAAACACTTTGCAAATATTAAGTAATTAAGACTCATAGGACCCTGGAGGTACCAGTAACTATAATTATCCCTGTTTTGTACAGGAGGAAAGAGGATCAGAGTTTTTAATCAACTCATCCACTTGCTGTGGTTCCCCTGATAGAACAAGATCAGAACTCAGACTCTAAAGAAAACTAGGCCTTCACATAGAGGCACTAGATTGTCTCGTCCCTGTACATTATTTCTACATGCTTTTCTCTTTGAATATGTATTGTTTAGCCCAGACTACACAGATAAAAAGACTCCCACATGCTCCTCAAAGAAAATAAAAATTGAATTCCACAAATAAAATGGAAAAAAATTATATACATATGCTTACCTATTTATTTGGATAACTATTTGATTGAACTAATCAATATTTTAGAAAATGATATCAGATAATGCGGATGTTCCAAAACTTTGAAGGAAGTACCTTAAAAATGTACTTTCTAACCATAATGTAATTTATGTACAAGGGTATCCAAATTGTTTCTATGATGGTTAATTTTAGGTGTCAGATTGACTGGATTAAGGAATGCCTAGAAAACTAGTAAAACATTGTTTTGGGGTGTGTCTGTGAGGATGTTTCCAGAGGAGATTGACACAAGAGTCAGCGAACTGAGAAGTCCACCCTCATTTTGGGTGGGTACCATCCAATTGGCTGGGGACCCAGATAGAACAAAAACCAGAAAACAACTTGGTATCTCTTTCCTAGAGCTGGGAATACACTCTTCTTTTCCTTCCCTTGGACATCAAAACTCCAGGTTCTCTGGACTTTCACCAGTAACCCCTCAGGTTCTCAGGTCTTTTAATCTAGACCAAGTTCTACTACCACATCCAAGGAGGCCTTAGCTTGCAAAGAACCTGATATAAAACCTCATCCTTCATAATTATGGGAGCCAACTTACCTAATAAGTCCCCTTCCATATATTGATATCTAGCTCCTAGGTGCTATTGCTCTGGAAAACTCTAATATAACTTCCTACAAAACATAGTCTTTCATATCAGTGTACTCTCAGATCCTCTGATTTGCCACAGTATTGAGTGACACTTGCAAACATTACTTAACCTTCCTAAGAGTGCCAGGGAAATTGCTGATTCTCAGTTCACACCTGGAGTTATAATGACATATAACTACCATGAGATAAAACAACATATCTTTTCCTGAATCATTAATTTCATAAATAAATTTACATGTATCTTTGATAGCTTCATAGCTGTAGTTCTGTGACCTGCCTCTACTCTCCTACTCTACCCTGAAAAAAAAAAAAAAAGAAGAATTTTTCTATTGGTAGGAGACCTGCCCTTCTTCAAGAGTAAAACTAGACCTCATACCCCATAACAGAGATCAGGCGTTCTCCCCTGAATTACTATCTAAAGCAATTTATACAGCATCTTGCATAGACTAGGTTCCCCAGACACTGAAAGGCTTAATTCTCTTTGTGCTGGTATTACCTGCATAGTATTTAGAGAGGTGCAGTTAAAGTTAGGTGGAGGTTTTTGTCAGTGAATATTATGTCTCTTGCCACCTGACATCCCAACCTCAGATAAGGCTGTCACCATACAGAGGGGCCCAAGTGCTTCCATCAATGAAGCACTTGAAGGTTCTCTGAATGCCAAAGCCACCAGAGCTTGTAGTCCCATCTATGCCTTACACTTCTCTTTCTGTCACAAGCAACATTGTTCAAGTAGCACATACTTCTAGCCTATAATAGAGAAGTCTTAGCACCAAGCATAACCAAGTCACATACCAAATGAATAGGTTGTCAGAAAATGCTTTTCTAGGTATTCTTTTTTTAATATTTATTTTTAGTTTTAGGTGGACACATTATCTTTATTTTACATTTATGTGGTGCTAAGGATCGAACCCAGTGCCTCGTGCATGCTAGGCGAGCACTCTACCACTGAGCCACAACCCCAGCCCCTCTAAGTATTCTTTAGAATTACCATTTTTCTAGTTGACACTCAATTAAAAAGTGTAAACTCCTAAATTAGGATTCCCCTTTCTTCGGAATTTCAGGGGGGATTTGCTACAATTATTAAAGTAAAGTGAGATTTAATACTAATTTCTACACTTGGTAGAAGGTGACATTAATTTGCAAGATAGTCCCATTAGTTCCATGAAGTTTTAGTGATTGACTCTGTAAAAATTATTAAATAAACACCATGTCTAACTGAATGTGTCCAACACTGTGAAGTCATGGGAGAGGGGATTTTCTGTAAACTGACAGTGACTCTAGAAGTGGTAAGCAGGGAAATTTAAAAAAAAAAAGTTATTGTCACACAGACATTTAAATTGTACTTAAATATATACTTTTGAGTTTATAGAAAAATTTCAAGAATGAAATTAGTTTTATGTAGCCTAAAGTCTCAAACTTTGGACAATTTTGTTTGAATGTTACATTTATAAATTAATATGAATGTAGTTCAAACTTGTTACTAAAAGTGCTCCAACAAAATGAAGTTTATAGGGGTGAAATTGGAGTTTTAGATAACATAGGTATGAGATAAAATACCGATATTAAATGAAACCTTACTTCTTAAAGTGTGATGAGTGAACCAGCAGCATTAGCATTGCCTAGAAGCTTATAAGAAATGTAGACTCTCAGCTTCCCCTCCCTCATCCCATCCACTCCACCCACCCAGAACCTGCATTTCAACTAGATTCACATACTTATGGTGATTCATATACTCATTAAAGTTGAGAAGCCAAATAATAAAGAGAAAAGCAGCCACTTAAGATAAGGAAATAAAGGGGTTAAAGTCAACTTAAGCATTATAGTACTTTCTCTGCATGCTGTGGAGTTAGTTACCTATCATCTTTCCTCTTTGGTTCAACTTGTTTTATTGGGACACTCATTATGTGGGAAAGCATATTTGCTTTTGTTATGGTCTTAAGTAAAATCTGAGTTCTCCTTAAGTCAACTGGCTTTTCCACTATTGTATCTATGCCATAAAAGTACAGGATACCTATAAACATGATTGGCTAAATAAGAATTTATAGAGTACTACGGATCTAAATCTGGACTTCTACTCAATCTTTAATTTTTGCCTAAGTGCTACAAGGCAAGTGCACACACACATGGCCTCCCTGATCACTTAACACAGCCTAGCAGTACTCATTCAATCAGAATCATACTGGCAGTGATGTGACCATCTACACATCTATAGTAAGTGAGAGATTTCTAGGTGCTTTACTTCAGCCAGATGTCAAATTACTTTCAGCCACATGTCTCTGGATCTTGCAAGTTCTTTAGAAACAGAACTCACCCACTCAATGGCAGATTTCCTATTTCTAGACTTTTCCTGAAACCAACAGATCCCACTCTGACATACCAAGTATTATGAAATTCAAAATAAAGCAAAAACAACAACAAAAACAAATCATTAACTAAAACAGCAGAAGAAACAACACCAAAACCCTAAAATACATTACCGTACACACCAAGCATCAATTCCCAGCCCCTAAAACTGAATTCTCTCTCTACAACAAAATGCCCAACAGATAACCCAATTGCTGTCTAATATTTAGGATCATTTGCTTCAAGACTAAAGTATCTCAAATGGTTAAAAAAAAAATTTGAAAAACCCAAGGAAATGACTGAGATTTTGGAGTTGAAAAAAAAATGAGGGTAAATGTTGATGGGGCAATTCTGTGAACAGAACTGGATACGTGGGTCCAACATTCAGGCTTTTTACAAATGATAGCAGTGATAGCTAGATTCCAAAACCTAGAAGCAAATTCACCAGTCCAAATGCAGGTGACTTGCACTGGCAGCCCTGGTGGTGTGGCAAATCATTTTCAAACAGATGGGGCTGAGGTGACACGGAACCTTATTTTCCCTGGTGGCATCTTGAGTATTGTTGGGTTCCACCTTAACTGCATGTTGACAAGTACAGATGTTAACACACCCAAGGGACTGACTGCCTGCTCCAAATTATACACAAGGCACACCTACTGGGAGGGGGTGTTGGGACAGCAAATCAGGACACTGTCTGACTGCCTCCAAGAATAAGTGTGCTCTGTACCAAAAACTAATGCAAGGATGATGCAACTACCTTCTTTGTCCCTGAGGGGAGAACATGTGGTGACTCTCAAAATGAGGATAAAGGGAATCCCCCTTTTAGAAAAGAAGTTTGCCATTATGAGCGGATTGGAAGGTGCCAAAACAATCACCATTTAAAACAAGAGAGAAAAAGAAAGTTAAGGCTCGCCTGTCTTGTATCGGTCTCTTTCTTCAGAACTGGTAACTTTAATCAACAGGTTACTTACAGAGCATGGCCGGACACCCGGAGTCCCTGCCATGAGATGCCATGGGAATTCTGACAGCTGGAAGCCCACAGCCCACTAGATTCGGTGGCACATAACCACACTCCTAATGGACCTCAGAACTGTGGAAAAGGCATGCCCTTCCTGGTTTTTCCTCAGATGGTGTTCCTGAAATTTTCCATAGTCACTGTATTCCTGTGGTTAATTAGTTATCAGAGCAATTTCCATTATAGCAAAATACCTGCACATAATTAGACCCACCTTAATACCAAGCCGGCAGGCTTCAATGTCATTAATTCAAAAGGGTTAAAATGAGAAAGGAATGGGTGAGTTTTGTCTAATGAAGCGACCTCTCTAGACTAGACCCTTATCTTCTAAAGTACACAAAAGGTTAAACTTTAAAAAAGCGAGAGAGGTAAAAGTCAGTGGGGGAAGAAACTGGAAAGATGAACCATTCCTAGAGACCCAAAATAAATAAATAAGTAACACTTCTTTTCAAACTACTAATGCCAAGTCCTAGAGGGAAGATAAAATTAGCAAGAGAAGGCTATTAGCTCCCTGTTGCTCACCTTTATGAGACCATTTTCAGTAATCAGTCTATTCCATTCCACTGAAGCTCAGCACACACCACAGCCCTTCTTCTGGGATGCATAGTCATGCCATACAGAAGTCTGTGGGTAGATGCCAAAACATGTGTGGACATGCAATCCTTTCTGCAGAAACTCAGTGTTCTGAGTGTTAACAAGGATTAACCTGCACACATGGAGAAAACTGGTGGTTCCACACATCCAGTTGTCCTTCAGGTTATTTCTGCATCCTACTCTGTAATTTCTTTTAATTACTTACTGTAAAGCACAGGAAAGTGCTCATTATTTGTAGCTTAATGCAAGAGGGGAAATAATTTAATATGTTCCCCTGCCCACTGCCCTACTCCAGCTCCCAACTCTTCTAAGTACCACTGTTCATCTGAGTAGTACAAAGAAGGGAGTTTCTAAGCTCTGTGCATAATGAGCCATGTGGACCCTATTCAAGAAACTGGCTGTGCTCCCAGCTACTATAAAATATAAGGAAAATATTAACATCTCAGATGACAAAAGATCCATATGGTTGGTCAGAAAATATTCACATCATTTAAGCCATTGGAATGCACCTACACGGAAACATTCAATTCTGTAGTACCCTGAGTGTCAGGAAGCAAAAACTGTTTGTCTCTATCTCTTTCCACTAAAATTGGATAGCTACAGATGACATGCAAACTCAAATGCCTATGTATTTAATTTAAATATTAAATGGGGCAATGAAATGGGGCAGTATATCTTCATAGTATCTACAAATTAGAATAGTATCATTGACTGTGGTGGTATATATGGGAGAGATTTTTGGAAGGTGCTCTGGGCATCAGGATAAATGAGAAGTAATACCAAATTTCTTTTTATATTAAAAATGACCCCCCAAAAAGCTAATGTTCATTAACTATGAGGTAGATAATCTGATTACCCACAGTTTACAGATAAGGAAACTGAGACTCAGAGGGGTTCAGTAAATTGCCTAAGACCATGCTCCCACTATAACAGAGACAGAATTTAAATCTGGACTGCAGTGTCTCCTTCCATATAGGGTCAGATGTAGATATGTTTTCTATTTCAAGGGAGGTCTACTTGGCAAAGATATCCTGCAGCCCTTGTGTACCAGACTCTTACTAATGTAAGCAAAGCCCCATATGATAATTTCTAATATGTAGTTTGTTTACAAACTAATTCCATGGAGGTTGGATATAACTCTAACATTTGTTACTGCTGTCTTCCCAACATGGAATTCTTCCCTCCAGGAACCAACCATGCATGCATACTTAATAGGGCAGAGTGTGTCAGAACAATACATGAAGGTAATTTGTTGGAGATGTCTGAACATTTACTCCAGAGATACCTTTGGGCATTGGAACAAAACCACATGCTTTTTAAACCACGGACTCCAGCTACCAAATACTCCTCTGTCAACTCCACTTAAATAGGAATGATTTCAATCAAGACTCAAGACCCAAGTGCCTTTTGAAAACAAGACTGTGACATAAACTCTTTCTTGTTAACACCCGACCCTAATCCCCTCTGTGTCTAGAGGTCTGGTACCCCCTGCCACCCTACTTGTGATCTTTGTCCTGTTCTTTATAGCCAAGGCACTGAGATGTGAGTAAAAAGAAAGGCATCGCAAGATAACCTTAAATGTATTCTCAAGTAATGGGAAAACTAGTGAAGACCACACAGACAGCAGAAGGGATGGTCCAGCCAGGAGAGAGCAGCAGACTCACAGACGTTAGTAATCAAGTCAAAAACCACTCAAGGAATAAGCATCCCAGAACAGTTCATCTCCCATCAAACTGACATCTAGAGGCCCTTGGCATGACTGACAAAGGATCCCATACCCATGCAGAACTGATGCAAAACACACACTTGGGCTGACATCCTGAATGCGGTGGCAGGTTAAATACTGATACACCTTGCTCCTGGCCATGGTCAGCACTTGGAAAAGTGCAGACAGAGAAGCAGCTGCCAGGAGCAGGAGCATGAAATGTTTGTCGTGAAAGCCTTCCCAGGCATTATTAACAAAAGATAATGTGTGTTTGTCGGGGGTGTGCCAGCTCACTTTTGGCAGCCCATCCTTATGTCCAGGAATGATCTCTGGTGTAGGCCAGATATGGTCATCACTGGGACTCTCCAAGTGCAGCTGTTATGTAGAGGGGAAGAGAAGTGGCTTTCCCCTTTAAAGGGACTTTGTCAAAAATTCTATTTTAAAAAGTCCGCTTAGATTGAACAACCACTCTGCCAGGCTCTATTTGCCATACTTTTCTATGTGGTGGAACCAAAGAGATTTTTTTTTCTAAACAGAGCACAGTGTCAGAGGGAACAAGAATGAAAATCAATCTTTCCAGAGACAGTGGTAAAGAACTATATGAGAATGTCCTGGAATATATGCTTTTCAAAATGTGTTGAATATATGCCATTCGAAATGTTATCTAAGTCATAAATCATGGTGTTTTTCATATGATTCCCTATTTGCATAATGGAGGAAACTGCCTGGCAACTTTAAAAATGAATTCTAGCAATATTACATCATAGCTCATTGTTTATATTGTACCCTGGCAGTTTTAATTTATCTTATAACACACTAATTATTTTAATTACAAATCTTGGGGCAAGTGTAGAATCATTCTTCAAAAGAATGTCCCTTGGGTATGAAAGGTTCAAGATTAGCAAGACTTCCTCTGTGATTTGAGATGTATATCTTGAACTCAGTCCTTGGAAATAATGTTACTAGGTGAGAAAAGAGGTTCAGAAGCCTGGTACACAGTACCCTGGGATGGAACTATTTTCTTCTCTTTTCTGTTGTGCTCTTTAGAACCAGCGTTGCTAGTTAAGTGAATAATGAATGCATGCTCAACTTTCCAATACAAGAAATTCCGCAAGTGGCAACGTGGGTCCATTCCATGTGTGTCACTAGAGCTGGCGGAAGCCCACGTCCATGATGATGCATTATTTCCACTGGAACTGATGCCTGCAGCTCTTGGAACTATACAATAACATCACCGCAAACTAGAGACAAGGTAAAAGACTTCACCTGGAAGTTCTCTTCCATTTCTTATCTCTTCTAATGCACTCTGTTAATGAGGCTATGGAGAAACAGGTATTCTCACACACTAATGGTGAGAATTATGAACAGTTCAAGTCTTTTGTAGGACAACTAGGGAGTACTTATCAAAATTAGAATTTTCCTGCTGACCCAGCAATTCCACTTCTGAGAACCAATGTACAGACACAGGTTCACATGTAAAAAACGATGCATAAACCAGAGGGTTGATTACAACAAGGTATATAATAAATAGCAAGAATACTAGAAATAGCCCAGTTTTCAGGTACAGAAAGTATAAAAACTATAGCACATGCTAAAAATAGAATTCATGCAATTGTAAAGAACATGTTTTTTCCCCATAAAATGAATTGGAAAGATCTCCAGAATACATAAGCCATTGGTAAGGTATTAAAAAAAAGAGAGAGGTGCAGAATAACATGCATATGGATTGTTCCCTTTTGTTTAAAAAATGAGGGAAAATAATGATATTCATATTTATTTGCATTTCTGTAAAATACACCATAAAGATTCATGAGAAACTAATATTGTACTAGTAACAACTATATATGATATGTGCTAGGTAGGGAAACCAGATAGGGTAAGGCCCAAGTGGAGCAAGACTCCTCAGTGTCAACTTTCTTTTAATGATTTTAATTTTGAATCATGAAAACAATTAAATTAACTCTCAGAAATTTAACAATTTAAAAAAAATCTTTAATCTAGTGGCTTCATTTTGACACAAACCTCCCACATTGCTATGATCAATGATAACTACAAGTAAGAAAAAGTCTGGTGGGTACCATCTCAGTTCTTGATACATTTCCCTAGAAGAAACTAGTACAGGGTGGGACAGTTGAATATAGATGACAGTCCCTGGGACTGGGACCTGGGGGCTGAATACCCAAGTCCTGATCTGCTTCTCCCACTTTGTAATGGCTTCTCCCCATAAAATGGCTAATGACCATATTTACCAGCCAACTGGACGAATTCATGGGTGGACAAATTTTAAGGACCTTGCTGCCTGATGTCTGTAATATGACAAGAATAAAAATATTCATCCTGCCTGGCTCATAGCATCACACCAAGAATAGCTGGAAAAGGAATATGGAAAAGGGTGTTGGAACCTATAAAGAGGAATTCACAACCAGCTGTGTGGAACATACTACAAGTCTGCAGAGGTGACCATGGCTGGACAAAGGAGGGGGAGGGAACCCATTTCCAAGTGTCTGAGACACTGAAATAATGGGGAGGAAAGAACACTTCCAAAAGATAGAATCTAAACATAAACAGAAAACAAGAACAGACTGACAGAGACTTGAAGAGGAAGACAGTGGTTAAATGACTTCATACGCAGTCATCTGTAGTTCAGTATAGTGCAAATTCTACAAAGCCTAACAGGGAAATCAGGAGACAGGTAGGGAGTAAACTTCAAGGATACAGACTGGAATGAACATAAATAATGAGATCAATGTTGAATGAAGGACCCTTACTCTTTAAGATCAGTGTAGTTGTCAGACACATGTGCCTGTCACACACAGGTAGGCCTCCCACCCACCACCAAAATCAGATGTAAACTTCAAACACTTCTGAAAATGCTCCCTAGAGGACCTGTGCTCTAAATTTAAAGATTGAATGAAAAACCACTCAACCAAAAGCAGCCCCCCTCTACCCCCCCAAAAAAAAACCCTTCTTATATCCATATGTATAGTCATCTGGAGAACAGATCTTCCATTAACGGATGGTCAAAGCTGCTCCACAATGTTAAACTAATCACCGAAATCCAACCATTGCTTTCCTCACCTTCCCAAAGTGAAACATTCCGATAGGCTAGAAATAACTGCATGAGGAAGTTCACCGATGGTGCCCTAACTTGGTACTGCCATCCAGACCCAGTTACTTGGAATCCAGAAAAAGCAAGTAAAACACTCCTTTCTGTTTTGATTAGGGCATGCCCCTGTGCAAGGGGCCTGGTTCCAACTGGGTCTAAGACATTTAACTGGGCAATACACTCTGGGACCTCCTGTTAATGAAATGAAAGACTTGAACTTCAGGCTATGCTGAGCAGCTCTGTGGCCACTTTGGGTCAAAGACAGTGTCCTCTCAGCTCCAGTTTCATGTCTCCTCGCAGACCAAGTTTCTTTATAGAAATTTCTCTAGGAAGTTCACTGTCCTATGAAGTTAGGGCCTCCTCTTGCACAAAAGGTTTAACCAGCCTCTAATTAAGAATTGAGACTTTATATATTAGGAAGTGATTCATTTATTCATTTTGTGAAGGGTACTAAAAACTTATTAGGCTTAAATATACTTAAGAAAATGATTTTAAGATTGCATCATGTAAAGCAATAATTAATCTGGTAATTCTTAACAAGATTCAATAAGTGATTATCTTGGAGTTTAAGTCATCACTGATTTTGATGCATAACAAGAAAATCAGAGATCCACAGAAGTGGGCACATTTCTACTTTGCAATAGCTTTTGATATAAGGGTTTCAGTATTACCCCAGATGGTCAGTTTTACATGGGTTAGTCATTTAATTAGAGGTTCACAAGATCAAAGGCAATTTTTTTTAAAAAATGGCTTATGAACACAGGACCACTGAATGAGCTGACACTCCAAGGTGTATGTCAGACCGGAGACGTAAACTCCTATTTTTTTAGCAGTGTTCTGTTTGTCAATTGGGTTAAAGATCATAACCAGCTTTGTGTCACTATAGTGAAATATATGAGACAATTAAGAAAGGGGAGACGGGGGGCGGGGGGGTATGGCTAAGTGACAGAACACTTGGGCTCAATTCCCAGCTTGGGGGGGGGAGAATGAATTAAAAAGGGGGTTATTTTGCCTCTTGGTTTTAAAGGTCCATGATTGGGTGACTCTCCCCCCCCCAATGCTATTAGGTCTTTTGTGGGGGTGTTGGATGGCAATGAAGGATCAGAGCAAAATTGCTCACCTCAAGACCAGAAAATGAAAAAGGAATAAAGGGCCAGGTCCCCTTTGAAGGTATGACCTTAAAGACCTGAGGACCTCCCTCTAGGCCCCACCTCCTAAAGGTTCCCCACCTCCCAACAGCACCATCCTAGGGACCAAACAATTTAACACATGAGCCTTTGGAGGGGCATTCAACATCCAAATCACAGCCTCTAATGTCAAAAGAACTTAGTTGTGCATGCCTGTAAAGGGGGAAAACCCACAATGTTTCTTTAACTCCATTTCTGCCTCTTCTCCTTCCCACGTTACAAATTTCTATGGCTAGGTGTCTGTGAATACCTTTCTTTTGTATATCAACTCAGCAAACTTGTAGCTTAGGATGACTGTAATTTATCCTTCTCCTAAATGTTGTTCATTTAGCAGATATTTTCTGAGCACAGGCACCAGGGACACCAAAATGAATGAGATAAAATTCATGTCTTTGGGGATTTCACTGTCTGAGGTATGCAAGCAGATTAGACACATTAACTGTGTGCTTTGGGGACTAAGACATGTAGGAGACATTTTTTGCTTCCAAAGCAAAAATTATAATGCTATCATTATTGTAATGCTAACATTAAAATGTAATGTAATTATAATGCTAACAATCTAATTGTAATGCTAACAAGAAAATGAATAGGAGAAACAAAAAAGCAAACATATAAGTTCTTCTCTGAGACAAGAACCTATGTAATTTTATTCAAATTTCTACTATTATATATTTGGAGTAACCATACGTCTTCCTCTTGGGATTTTGAATTGAGAACAGAATAGATGAAAGATGTCAAATGGAAATAAAAATACAGGGGCAATCCCATGCTAGCAAAGCTGTAACAGAAGGCACAGTGGGGCCTATTTCTTATGGTCTCAAATCAAGATCTGTGCTCACACTAATGGAAGCAGAGGTATTGTTGGTCCTGCATTTATTGCTCACTATGTAATAGCTAGAATGTGAAGAAACTGTACATTTGGTCACAGTATCTCACAGAGTAAGAGAGAAGTGAGCTCCATTTCAGCAGGGATCCATTGCTTTGATTGACATGCTAGATAGTCCAGAAGATGACAGATCTAGTAGGTCCCATCAATCAGATTAATCTCTCCTCTTCTCACAGAAATGATCAAATAATGGGGACAAGAAAAGGGCTCGAAATATTTCTGATAATAATCCCTTTCAGGAGGCAGGTCCACTTGTGGAAATATAGGACAGAAGAAAAAGGATTTCCCTTAACATTGCTGTAGGCACAGAAAATTTTAGCAACTTTGCCAAGACCATAGAGCTAGTAAGAGATGTGCTGGAATCAAACTTAATCATCAGGCCCAGGAATGTACCAGGCTTGGACTATCTCATGAAGTTTCTATTTAGGAAATGTTTCTTTTGAAGTTGTTATGGTTTAGGTATAAGGAGTCCCCAAAAAGCTTATGTGTGAGACAAGGCAAGAAAGTTCAGAGGTTAAATGCTTGGGTTATGAGAGCCTTAACCTAATCAGTGTGTTAATCTCCTGGTAGGGATTAATTGGGTGGTAACTGTAGGCAAGTGGGGTATGTCTGGAGGAGCCGGGTCCATGGGGGTGTGCTTTTGGGTTCTATATTTTGTTTGTGATGAAGGGTGCTCTATCTGCTTTCTGGTGTCATGTCCCCAACTGCTTTTCTCTGCCATACACTTCTGCCATGATGTTCCACCTCACCTCAGGTCCTGAGGAATGGAGTTGGCTGTCTATGGACTGATACTTTTGAAACTGTGGGCCCTCAAATAAACTTTTCCTACTTAAAATTGTTCTTGTCAGGTCTTTTAGTCACAGCACTAAAAAGCTGACTAAAATATAAATCAACAGATTATCCTAAGACATTCTAGAACAATTTTCTAGACTAGATCATCATATCTGAACTTTTGTTATCATAGAACCTGACAAAGAAGATATACAATAATGATTTAATGGTATATATAATAGTTTATACAATTAACTATTAAGTTGTGAGACAGAAAACATCTCATATAGGGTAGGTTTGTCTCTGGCAGGAGTCTTTCTGGAGGAAGTAGAATTCTATTTGGGCCTGGGTGAAAGGAGGAAAAAATTATGAATAAACAAATTAGAGAATTACAGCAAAAGAGAGTGTGGGCCTTGTCAACTTTTACTATGAAGTGAAGTAAATTTAGGCATGAGGCATGCAGATAAAGTTTTTTATTATCTTAGTAATAAATGATTAAAAAGTGTTCTTTGGGGATTTGAAAGTGCTAATAATAAAAACAGTGGCAATGGAAAGCACTATTTTAAAAACTTTACATGTATTAACACATTTAATCCCTGCACTATTCACGAAGGGGTTGAGGCACATAATGTTTTAGTAACTTGCTCAAGGTCCTCCGATCTAGTAAATGCTGTGTCTGGAATGAAACTTCATCCCTGGATCAGGAATACTGTCCCAAGTCTTTTGCTCTCACATGGAAGTTTTTGATGAATAAATTTTTTTTTTTGGCAAGTCAGAAGAATCTTCAACAGGCCTCCCATCTCAAAGCCTCTGAATGTCTGATTATTTACACGGCTACAAATCCCTTCTAACCAGGCTCTAATCCAGCTATTTGGACAATGAAGTAAATGATAAGTCTCTCTAAATCATAGGATATTCAGTTTATTTGGCTTCTAGTTCAGCACTTCTCAAACTTTCCTGTGCATCTGAACCACCTGTGGAAGTTTCTAAACCTGTTCCTAGACCCTATCTCAGGCACTAGGACCCCATATCTATGTATTTTTAAATCTTCAAAGGTAATTCTGATTTGGGAACTGTTTGGGAACCAGTGCTGCGTATGTTCTTGTTTATAGTAGCAACTCCAATAGTTCATTTTTTAAGATCCTCAGCTTTAACCAGACATAATTAAGAAGCTCAATGAACAATATATCAAAAATCCTATATTCATTTTCCATCTATTCAAGAGTTTTTTCCCTAAAAGAAAGAAGTAAAAAAAAAAACTAAATTCAAACTCCTTAAAATATACATCTTTTATCTTCCCATCACCACTTTCCTCCTTGCACAAAGAAAGGTGCCAGGCTCTGTAGAGAGAAAGTGGACACTAGGCAAAGGTGACACTATCAGTCTACACCTGCTCCAGGCCCTTGCATTAATGCATCAAGGGCAAAAGATGGCTTTTTTCTTGAATACTACAAGTAATGGCTTTAGACAGAGTAATAGTAGGGTTAGGAGAAGTCATTGGACTATCCGTGCTCTAGTTCCATGGTTTTTCTTGAGTTGTTGGTAGTGGTGATTGTACCCAGAGGTGCTCTACCACTGAGGTATATCCTCAGTCCTTTTTATTTTTATTTTGAGATGGTCTTGCTAAGTTATTGGCATGGAACTTACATCATCCTGCCTCAGCCTCCCAAGTTGCTGTCCTTGCTCTACTTGTATAGCTATGCATTTGAGACCATTATTTATCATCTCTGGACTTCAGTTTCTTCCTTTCTTATACAGGAATAACATCTGCCCAATCTTTTTCATGGGCTGTTTATAATATCAAAGGGAATGAAACATGTGAATGAAGTTTCTAGTGTATGGAATACCATAAATGGACAAGATAATTGCCGAGACAGTGCAATCTTTTCTACATGAGACATTAACCAGTAAAGTCATGTAAGAAATTAGTGACAACAACCTTTGAATTTTGGTCTTAGCATGCATGCCCATTGCGGAGACTGCACTAGGATTTCTTCACAGCCCCTCATACTGCATGGAACAGTGATGGGCAGGATTCCCTTAGCTTTTTATGAGACTTGTCTTCAAAGAACAACCAAAGGCTCTGAAAAATAGATCTATCACATTTTAAGAAAGTCATTGTGAGGTATGATAAGACCAGAAAAATAATCTAGTATAGGAAAGCATTTTAAAATAAGTGTTATTGATATTACAGTTTAATGATTAATAAAATGCTTATAATGTCATCCCATATTGCTTCGCAGTTGGTGTACATTATTATTTCTGAGAATGATACAATGGGGAAAATTTCACATTTTTGGAGAAATGGCTACGGTATCAGGTTACCTTTTTGTGAATACTCTGAACAAGCAGGCAAGTGCAGCTCTCAGCGCAAAAGAGGGACCACAATAATGGGCAGGGGGACTGTCAGTTTCATAAGAAAGAAGAGACTATAGGTTCTCTTTGCTTTGGATTTCTACCTGCTGACTTCTGATCTAGAACAATACTTTACCATTGGTGTTTTACAGAGCAGAGGGTCAAAGGATCTCTTGAAAAAGACAATGTCCAGGTAAAGGAGAAGAGGCTTCTACCAATAGTCTACTAGAGCAGGAATGCTTATATTATTTTTATTTTATGTATTGGGATTCCATATTATGGGGAATAAAGGGATATATGTTTATATATATATATAAACTAACTTCTAAGTTAGTGATATTATATATATATATATATATATAATATCACTAACTTAGAAGTTAGTAAACTTGTCTGTCCTTCTGATTTTGTCTCAAAGAGCAGAGAAAGAGTAATCTCTGCCATTGTTCATCTACTGCTGGTTTTGATAACCCTGCTCAAGAGCGAGAGAGAAGACTACCAATGTGGCTAGAGGTTTGGTATCAGAAGGAAAGTTAGACCTCTTACCACCTACTGATCCTATAGGTTTTTGCTTATTTGCTTTAGATTCACAAAAGAACAAGGTGAAAGTTTGCTTCCCTGCATATAAGAAGTTAAACATTTCTCAGAAATTTTCACACAGAAGCTTACACCACATATTTGGGCAAAATCACCTCCTGACTTCACAGTTAAGTAGAAGAGAATTATTGGCTTCTTCAGTTGAGTATTATGCTTTTACTGGCACAGCCCAAAATTTCAATAGTTATGTTAACAGCACCTAGTCATAGCACTGGCTCACACTGAACCTGCAGTTATTTAAAGCATGCAGGTTTCCTTTCTAAAATATGCTGATAAGTCAGCCCCCAGAATCAGGCCCCCAGCTCCCCATTCTATCTATATTTATGCAATAGACTTTAAAAATTCAATCACAGTAGTTTACATTTAAGCAAATGTAAATGATCCAGCTTCTATCATTCAACAGAATGTCTGCAGTGCCTGCTGACTTCACGTTTCAATATGATAAGCATATCGTCTGTGCCTTCAGACACATCATCAGCCAACAGGCCAGTCTTGGGTCTACTTTCCCAATATTGCATAAGAGAGAACACCTTTGAGAGTTTGGTCTAGGAATGTGGCCTGGGACTCTGCCAAGCGTCTCCCTCAAGCAGCATGACTGCAAATTTCTTAAACTTCAGATTCTACGTAATGTAAAAGAAATTTGCCTGTGTTTAAAAACACATTCAAGAAATAAGTGAACATGTGAAAAGACAGAGAAACGTGTTTCAATTTGGGCATACTTTCAGTTTCCAAAGGCAGAAGAAGGCAGTAGAAAATGCAACTGCTGATGGTAGCAGCTCCAAAACTAAGACTGATTAGACTAAATTCCATGTGGCAAAAAATTTTATTGAATGAGTTTCTCTCTCTACACACACAGTCTTTTTTTTCAGAATAAAAAAATTTTTTGCACCTGATTATGTCTATGGCTGACACAAAGTACCGACTAGTAAGATGACTTTCTTTGGTTTTCATGCTGTTGATTCTCTGCTTACCAGAAATTGGCTAGAATTTAAGATATACTACATTTTAGTCACTAAAGCATAGAAACTGGTGTCTCTATTGGCATCCAAAAATTCAAAGACATTTAAAAGACAACCTATCAGTAAGTTTATAGTTGCTATCTAAATAACTCTTAACATTTTAAATGTCCCAAATCTGATTTCATGAGTGAATCAAATTGTGCATAAAAAAGTTTAGAAACTAAGTTAAATAAATTATTTTTACAATAGGGACAGGAAAATATTAAAAAACTATTTCCTCCAATTTCTACCTTCCTGCCAGCAAAACAAATAAACATTTTTCTAACATTATAAAGTTCTTTCATTGTCTACATAACTAGTCCCAATCTGAAGCAACTGAATCTATTTGTTCATTCAACAACATTTACCAAAGTGTATCCTTTGCCATCAGTAGTGTTCCGGATGCTTCTGGGGTAGCATACACAAACTAACTGAATATGAATTTTGTCATAGATGAATTAAGCCAATTTATAATCATTATTCTAATAAAAAAATTCATCACAATGTAACTTAATGTAATTCTTGTTCAAACAATTCCTGGTTCCATCACTATTTTTTGATGCTGGCTCAGATGTATCTTTATTCAAGGATGAAACAATCCTCATCATTTTCTTCCCTTCTCCTTTTTTTTTTCTTATTTATTGATCTGGTGTTTAAAATTCTCCTACATATATGACCCTTTATTCTTATGTTTTCTCAAATCATTAAAGTTAAAATTAGATCAGAGATCAAAGGTACTCTTAAAAGTCTTTCCACTCAATTTACTTGATGTTATTGTATATCACAAAGTGTAATGAATTGCCTTTGGCAAATGAATAAAATCAGAACTGTGGTACTCAGTGCTTCAGTACATACCCTTGAAAATAATAAATGTTAAAAAAGGAGGCCAAACCCTTGGTTCCTAGCAGTGTATTTTACATGTGGCTACTATATTAAAGTGCTAAAAGGACTTAAGTATTTACACTGAGCTGTGGATCTGCTTGTTTTAAGATCTCACCTCCAATCGTAAATGTACTCTTCCTCCCCACACACACCCTCACAGCACACACACCAGGTCTGCATAGAGCAGCAAGGAAATCCTAGTAACTGCAGCCTTGGAAAATGGTTCCTATGGAAATAAGCCCTTTGGCTGTTAAGGCTGGTGATTTTGTTCTCTAGGTGGCACTATTACTTCAATTTTTGATGAGCTGCTTAAATTAATTTGAAACTTTATGTTCTTTGAATTTCTATTGTATAAATCTTAATTTCATGCATACCAGTTGTAATTTAACAACAGTTTGCCTTCTAAGTCTTATTTTAATAAGCCAATTTGAAGTACAGTCACTTTATCATGTAATTTTACATTTCTTTATTATAGAATTAAGAAATCCTCCTTTGTCTGCCCTCCTCCCTCCAAAAAAGCAGAGGCATGTCAAAAACACAGAAGGTCGTCATAAAGCTTCAGTCAGACCAAAGGAACCAAGATGAAAGCACATTTAAAAGCTACTAGGTTCTGTAAGCTTTCAAAATCAGGACATTACTACCATGACAAGCAATGAAAAGTTCTTTCAAGTGAATCTTTGGAGAAAACTACATCATAACATTCTCTCTGGGCTCTGTGGAAATAAACTTTTACTTTATTATGGCTGTCACTAAAGCTTGTAAATTTCCATTGATTCCCCAATCATTCTCCCATCCCATATTCTGGCCCCCAACTCATCTAATGCAACCCATCCTCCAACTTCAGGCCATCTATAAATGAAACCTCAGAGCAATGAACCACTTCTTAGCATCCAGTATATTTGGTCAAAATTGTCTCATATAGTTCTCTCACTGTCTGCATTTGAACTTGAGTAATTGCATGCAAATGAAAGCTTCCGTAATTCTTATCTGACCAGATACTCATGCTTTTCTACAGAAAAGGGTATATCTTCTGTCCCATTTAGAAAACATACCTATTTAACCTCTCTCTTGCAAAACAAATTATCAATGTCAATGCATTTGTGAGCTCCCTTATTTTTGCATCTGTCATCAATAATGATTTCATATATTCAATAATTGGGCCCAAGACTTTTCTAAGTCTTTAGTATAAAGTTCTGTAGAAATCCAGTGATGCATTTAAGCATAACATTATTCAAGATTAAATGATTCTATGCCTTAATAGGAAGTTTAAGGGGACTTTCAAGACACACATGCCTAAGCTTGAAAGTACCCAAACCTTTCTAAAGTTTCTTATGGTTAAATTGTACATGCAAATGACATACGGATTTCATTTGCCATCATCCTTTATTGCTTAACATTACTCCATAGTAAATAGAGTAAATGGAGGCAGAGTGTAACCAATAAGATTACTTACTCATTTTTGAAGCCCATCTGTGCATGTTATTCATCCTAATAAAGAAAATTTATCACAACATAACTTAATGTAATTCTTGTTCAAATAATTCCTTCCTCCATTGAACAACAGCCAGCCTTTTAAACCTAGAATTCCACAGAATTCTCTCCTCTATTCCTCTTTAAAATGCAATTCACAGCTTGAGATCACAGAGCCTGCCAGTGGCTGAATGGCTGCACTGGATGGCTGAGAGTCCTTCAATTAAGCAGCAATTTTGCAATTAGTGGAAACAGAGTGCTCCATAACAATTGTTTGAAAACAAGTTGAGACAAGTGAGCAATTATCCTATTAAAGGGATATATTCACTTGCATTGGGCTAGAAGAGCCCCCTTACACAAAACTGAAACCTTCCACGCAGGAAGACAGGAGTTGAAAATTACTCTTTAACCAGTAAAATAAAATCAGGATTATGGATGTCTGAATGGGAGTTCCTTTCATAAAAGATACTCAGGGTTTAGCTATCATCTGCTCCCCACACTCTCTGTTTTCATTCAGGAAATCTGAAATTGTTCTTCTCTCAACTCTGGGACTAACTTCCTAAATCTTAAAATGTTAATGAACTACTTGTATATGACCTTTCCATTGTACATAACCTCAATTTTCTTGAGGTGTGGAAAATTATGCCTATGATTGAGCCACAAGGTTGCTGGCTGTGTTACATTTCACCAGTTCACTATCTGGATATTGAGGGATGTGTGCACATGTGTTTGGGGGAGGGGGAGGGAGATTTACAGAAGGTTTTAAAAAATGAATGTAAAAAATGTAAACAAGCTCTTTGCTATACTATCAGATGGGCGTGTTCAGCTAGCTCTGTGTGCTGAGCTACAAACCAGAGCTATTTATATTTGAAAGAAATGAGATTATCAATCATCCACATTTTGACTATTAAAAAGCAGGGACTCTTAAAAAGATTCCAGGAAGAAGAGAATAGCTTACATTCTAATGGTGCCCCTTTTAAACAGGAAACCCAAGGATATGAGCCAAGATTTTAGAAATTTGCATTTATATTTACACAATTTCCCCTTCCTGGTCCGTTAAAATGAATCAGCAATAGCCCACCATCATCTTCCACCCTTCTTTGGCCACTACGAGGTTTAACAATTAACTCACATAGTATAACTGAAAGTTTTGAGGTGATTGGTGAGTACTGTATTCTAGGCAAATGATCATTTTCTTGGTTCATTTTGTTTGCAAGAAAAAGTTACTTGCTAGAAAGACATCCTAAAACAGATTTCCTAAATGCTTTATTTTCTGAATACACAAATGTTGGTGTAATAACCTCTTAAATGGCCTTAAATATCACCTTAAATAAACAAGATTTCTAGTTACTAACTCAGCTATGAATGGGTTGTGAAAGTCTCCAAAGATATGTGAAAAATTACTGTTATTTTGCTTTAAAAAAAATGTGATGTCTAAATGTGTCTGCAATGTTCTAATGCTTCAAAACATGTACATAAGTCTTGTTTATCTGGAAATCATTTCTTTCTGCTTATATCATTTATAAATAGAAAATGCTCTGTAATCTCTTAAAATAGTTCTATATACATAATGCTTTTCATGTCATAATACTACTAGTCTATATTTACCAACATTCATCACATTTTGCAAAATAAAGCAGAAGAAAAAAAAGACAACAGCTTTATGGTCCTGGAATTTCAGTAATGGTAACCAACATGTTTCAAATTCCAGTAAAGGTTATGGTTATTTCAACAAGTGTCTCTCTCAGAGGTAAACTTTAAAAAGAAGTCTTAAGCAAAGAGCATTTGCAAAGTCAAAGAACAGGAGTGATAGTTTTCAAGGGGTGCTGTTTCAAGAGTCAAAACTTTGTAATTTCAACAGCTGTGGGATCTACTATGTATCATAGCTTCAAGCTCATGTCATAATCTCAGAAACCTCCAAGGCAGAAATGATAATGTTGCACAAAATAAACATTGAAGACTCACATGTTAAAAAATCTTAAGATGAAAAAAAAATGTTAAGATAAATGAAACCCATAATTACCCATTAATAGATAAAAATATAAAAAATAACATTGAATTGTAAAACCAAAATGGCTTTTGACCTTATAACTAAACTATAAAAATCGAATTTGGACAAAAATAAAGGAAGAGGGAAATATTTCCCAAGAATTTGCCCAGTTTTGGGGTGTGGGGGGGGTCTCATTTAATAGCAGGCACCTTTTATATGCAGCTAAAAAGAAATAAAAGCTTCCTAATTATATACTGCTTTGCTTTAAAAGATAACTGTACTGGAAGAATTGATAAACATTCAAAAATATGCTTTTCTTTGCTTCTGGCCAAGAACATTCCGGCATTCTTGTCAGAAAATGTTCACTGGTTGTTGCCCACTCAGTATTGCAAGATACCCAGGCGACCCTAAAATTAGATCCAGGAAGCCCTAGCACATCACCAACATTAGCGCTTATCAAAGCACCCTAAGGACGAGGAAATCTTTTTGCTTTTGAGCCAAACTTTCAAGTCAATCCACAACGACGAATCCCACACCCCACCGAACTGGTCAGAAGCGTCATTCAACAAGTCCCTCCCACAAGCTCCCTAAGGGATTCCGCAAAAACCGTCCCTTCCAACTTCCCCACCCCCAGCCTCCCACCCCCAGCAGCTGTTCTAGGCGGCGCGGCCGGCAGAGGGCACCCTCTACCTTCCCTAGCGCTGCTCTCGCGGTCCCTTCCTCCTCTTCCTCTTTCTCCTTAACGCCCCCCACCCCCGGGGTTCCTCATCCCGGCTCCAACCCCAACGCTGGAACTCTGCATCTTCCCACGGCGACTCCAGCTCACCCCCGCAGCCTCTGGCTTTCCCCCCCTAGGGGCAGGGGGCCTAGTTTGCAATTTCCCTTTCTCCCTGACCATCGGGCACAAAGCCCCCAACCCTCAGCTATTCCTTTCTAGGCGCAGCTTACCCATTTCTCTTTCTGGATTCACACCCTCAGAAATTATCCTCAGTCAGGACATCCCCTACATACACCCTCCCACTCACCGAAAGTCAAAACTTTTACCTCCCTGGAGGGTGCGCCAGGAGAGGCTTGCAGAATGGGGAGAGGTGTGGGTACGGCCTGCCCCTCCCCAGTGGGAGTTTCTCAGACCCTTTCAGGTCCAAGAGGCAGGAAGGCCCCAAGTTTTCCAAGCCACATTAACCTTGGATCTGTGTAGGTCCGCTCTGGTCTCAGCTCCTGGGAGGCAGGTGCTTGGGGGCAGCTCGGCTTGAGTCCCAGGAAAAAAGATGCTAACAGAGGGCGCAAAGACCCCACTCCCCCACCCCCACCCCGGCCTCTGCCAAAATCCACGAGGAAGCGGCCAGCCGGGAGTCAGGGTTCATACCCCAGCATCCACACTCTCCCCTCCTCTCTAAACCCCTCTCACAGCCCCTCCTCGGCTGGGGAGTACTGCTGGGGTTCCCCGGGGCGCCGTCTTAGCTCCCGTAGCACAACTCGGAGACTCCTCTTGGCCTTTTCTCCCTCACTTCAGGGATTCCTGGGGTCCCTCTCCCGGAGGGTGCTGGCCGCCCCTCTGGGTCGTGGGATAGAAGAACGCGCCCTAGGAGTTAGCTCCAGACCCTCTCTTCTCCTGAAGGGGAGGGAAAGGAGGAGTTGTCTTCCTACAACTTCGTAGTCCCCCAGCCAACTTTCCCCGGAGGACCGGCAGCTCCCGCGCCAAGCCCCACGCCCGGCATTCGCCTACCTCGGGGTCCACACAAAGCTCTCAGGTCCCGGGCAGCGGAGTCACATCGTTGTCCCGCTCCTGGCCCCTGCGCCCAGCCCAGGTCCCCGTCGTGATGCTGCTCTCCACCGGCCCCACAGCAGCGGTGGAAGCTGCAGTTCAAGTGTCTCATCAAAGCTTCACCCAGAGGAGGTGGGGGGCGCGCCGGGCCGGCTTCTTCGCCCGGCTGGCTTCTTCGCCGGGCCCCGGAGCCTGGGGCGCTACGGGATGCGCGGGACAGCCAGCGCACTGGTACGCCCCGGCGCGGCGGCAGCAGCGACCGGGACCTGGAGCTCCAGCCTGCGCCTAGCCCTCGGGTCAGACATTATTTAGCTCTTCGGTTGAGCTTCGATTGGTCAGACGGCGCCGCCCCCTCCCACCCCCGCCCCCCGGCTCGCCTGCGCTACCGATACCCGTTCGGGGCGGCAGCTTAAAGGGAACGCCGCGCCTTTTCCTTGCTGGGACTCAGCATGGGGGGGGGGGCCGGGGAACCCCCATGTGCCTCGCTCCGCCTGTCCAGTATCCCGTTCCCCTGGGGTCTGCCTGGTAGACCAGAGAGTCCTGCGCCGCCCACGGGACCTGGGCAGGAGTCCGCGGCTTAGAGGAGTGGTCAGCTCGGGTTCCGGGGAACCCCGAGTCCCGCGCCCTCCGCGAAAACCCCGGCAATGTGCTTGCTCCAGAACAGGAGGAAGTGAGTGCGAATCCTATGCGCCAAGGTCTGGCTCCCTTGGCTCAGGGGTCTCCCCTTCTTCCCTATCCCAGCACCCAAGTTCCGTGGGACAAGGGCGTGCGTTTCCCGGACCACAGACACACCTTCCCGCACCTTCCCGCACAACGGAGCTTGCAAACGCGAGCACACAATGAGATTGCACAGAGCATGGGGGCTGTTGATTTACTCCGTTACCTTAAACACGCCGGCTTAAACAGAGGTCGCCCACTGACCTCTCCCGAGTTTGCCTAATAGGAATTCAATCAAGATAATAACAGCATTTTTTATTAATGAACGCCCCCAGATAACGTTACACCAAGTTACTTGCTCCAGCCAGGAAGCCGAGGCAATGACAGACCTCACTAAACCACACGCTTCTTAGCAGACCAGAGAAAAATTGAAAGAGAAAGAAAAGAAACCCACCTTTTCAGTCACTACTTGTCAAAGTAAACATCAAGGCAGCTTCTCTGGGGGAAGACTTCGGCCCCAAAACTCCCAGACTCTTATTATTTTTTCACCTTCCTTTCGGTTAAAAAGAAGGTGGGGGGAGTCTTTAGTGCCCGGTAGGTACTCCTTCTGTTCTGCAGCAAAGAAGTTAAATTATTGATAGTGGAAATTGCATGGCGGAGGTAATACTCGCACCCCTTGAACGAGGAGCTCCATTTGATCTCGGCAGAGGCTGGGACATTTCATGCTAGCTCGCCGGGGGGAGCGGCAGCGCGAGCAGTCCTCTAGGCAGTGAATGGGAAAGTGGGTGGGAGTCCACGAGAGGGCTCCACGGTGCCTTGACGTGCGCTGTCATATGATACCTCCGCTGCCTCGAAATAGACACTCTAGTGCACGAATTACCAGAATCAAAATTCAGCGCATTTAAAATGATACATCTTTTATTAGAAGAGTTCCGTTCCAGGGCATTGCCTGCCTTTGCAGATGTTTTCACTTCCATCCCTAGCAAACTTACACACATAAGTCAACCCTTTAATAATGAACCTGGGCCGCAAAGATAAATTAAAAACCTGCTTCAACCAGAGTTGGGGTCCGGGTGGGGTGGGGGCAAGTAGTATCAGTTAACCCACCCCACCCTACCCCACCCCCACCCGTCGCCGGATACGGAAGAGCAGTCAGTCTTTAGAGTTCCTTGCCGGTAGCCAAGACCCTTAGAGACAATATGCATGGCCAGCGGCCAGAGGACTATTTTCAATTAGCCATTTGACGAACTTTGTCAACTGTCTACCTGAGTTCCTGCTTTAAAGCTGAATGTCCGTCTCAATTAGTTCAAATAGTCTTTATGCATTAGGACTGATCTTAAAATTTAGAATAAAGAACGAGACGGCAGTACTTAACGTAGAGTTCCCGGACCTCCTCAGAACATAAAAATCGCCTAAGAGTCCAAATGAAGTTCCCTCCTTCTGGACTTGTGCTTTAGTAGGGTTGAGGAAGGATTCGGGAATTAGCATTTTAATAAGCACCCAAGCAATTCGGTTGCAGACAATATTAATTTACACTTTGAGAACCACTCTCCAGGAATAAAAAAAAATGGGTATCAGAGGAATCCACTCCCCAGGTTCTGCAGGCAGTTTTATGTATATGGACGTTTTTCTGTCAACTAAGAGGAACTTGTCCTAATAAATGCTAAGACTCATTGCTGTAAGAATTTCCCTAAATACTCCAATATTAATTTTGGTAAAGGGAAAGATTTATAAACTGTTTCCTTTCCTGCACCTTCTCATGGTTAGCACGAATGTGCTGTTGAACAGAATATGTAACTTTACTGCATACTGGGTTCAATTAATCTAAGGGTTGACTGTTAACAAAACTAATTCACTAACTAGCTATTTTAGAGGTTCTAAAGACTAGTGACAGAAATTATTCCTGTTTTTATGAAAAAATCAGATTTAGTGCCTCAAAATAATTTACCCACGTTTATACAGTTAAGTACTAGAGACAAAACTTCAATGAACTCAAAACCCCAGGTAGAAACAGTCATTTCTACTATCTCCCCTTCAGTTGGCAAATTTATTTGTTCCTTGGAAGTGTTATCAGAAAGTGTGATCAGTCAGGGAACCTTTGCAAATTATTGGGCTAAATAGCCAAGTTATTCAAATATATGCATATTTTAGAGTATCACGGATTTAACTTTACACCTCTGTCAACTTGATGGACTACATGATCAATACAAACTACTCTACAGCACCGATGGTGGAGTTTACTGTGAAATATTTAATATATGGAAAATATGCTGTGTAACCAATGAGCAATAAGGAACAGAGGGCAGGAAGCTGGGCTTGGCCACCTCAAAGACCCTCAGTATTGATTCCTGAGATGTGGGCTGAATGTAGACACAATTTCTTTTCAGATTTCAATACAATTCAGGAGGCTATTATTATGAATTTAAAGAAATACTTGTGTTACTTTTTAAAGGACTGGAGGTCCAGAATCTTTGCTAGCATTCTCAATGCTGCTTAATTAGAAGTCATGGCAATTTTTTTTTTTTTTTTTTTTTTTTACCTGCTAAATTCACATTGCCATGTCAGCATTTCTGCTGAAGGAAAAACTGTTCTCACAACTGAGGCTCTGATTGGGTGGGTCTACGGCCAATCTTATTCCTACTCTCACTTGACATTATATAAATAAATGTTTGTATCTTCACTTTCCAGTGTGTGGTGCAGTTTTACTGAGGAAAAGACAGGGGAAAAAGAAAAGGCAGGAATATTCAGAAGAGAAGATCAAATACCAATTCAGATAAGCCTGATGAATCCAACCTCTTAACACTTCTGAGCATTTCCAAACTTCCCCAGTTGTAATTAAGGTATTACCAAAACAGTAAGAGACCAGATTTAAAATACCTATTTGCCTTAAAAGTACATGTTACACTCAAAAACAATAAAGCTGGGCTGGGGTTGTGGCTCAGAGGTAGAGTGTTTGCCTAGCATTTGTGAGGCACTGGGTTGGATTCTCTGCACCATATATAAATAAATAAAGTCCATTGACAACTAAAAATATATTTAAAAAAAAACAACAACAACAAAGCCAAGATGAACCAAGTGCCAGTGACTTGCATGGAATTCTGAATTTTTTATTTGCTTAATTCAGATAGTAATATACATATAGTTTTAGAGATTTAAGGTTAGACTTTTACAATTGTGTGTGTGCACACACATTTGAGATCAAAGGCAATGCTGAGAACATAAAGCATGCTTTTCTGATTCTTCTAAAAGATTGAAGACACAATTGATCATTAAAGGAAGAACTTCACAGCTTAAAAGAAAATGATACTTATTTTTTGTGGAGCTTAAAAATTTATTTTGAATTAGTCTAATCTTTATTTCTTTTTCAAAATGATCTAATACTATCCTAACCCAATGTTCCAGGAGGACAAAGGTCAGGGAGAAATGTGAATTCCCATCTATTCTTGTCAGGAAATAGAAAGTAATCCTCATTACTCAAGTGGGAACAGAGGCAGTAGGCTCAGATTTGACACTGACATATTTTTTCTATTAATAATTTTAATTGGCTGAGGTCAATTCTACTATCACTGTAAGCATTTTATGTTTAATTATGTTTACTTAAGTTTCCTAGTTACTCCTGCCTTCATTCTTCCTTGCAAAAGAAAAAAAAATTGTGTAGTATCAAATGAATTGACCTCAAACACTGCTGAAAACTGGAGTAAGTAATTAACATAAGGAAAATAATAAGTAAACAGAAAAACCCTGCTGAGCAGGGTGGCAAAGATGTTTTCAAATTCATGCTGCATGACTTCAAAGGCTCAATCTAATGTTGAACTCTGTCATCACAATCCTTGAAATTATTGAATAAGGCCTGTCCTGAGAAAAATCTTATGAAGAAATAGTTTTCCTGTTCATTAGGTTGCACGTCTCTGTAAGTATTTTATGAACCATAAGAATTGTTTTATGTCCTACTTATGTGGCCAAATTGACCAACACCTATAGGCATTATGTAACCAGACAGGGCTATTAGTAGTAGATGAAAGCAAGGAACCACAAAAGAAAATTTTACCAGGACCCAAATTTGGAGTGCAGGGCAAGGGGGTAAAAAACTGATTCTACCAGGAATAATAGGTAGAATAAATAAATAAATAAATAAAAATATTTGGTTAGGTCAAGAAAAACATCACAAAATCCATGAAGTTGCTGAGACAAACCCCCAAACATATATGAATCATTAATTTGTAATCCTCTGAATTACCAGCTCTTCTCTGAGAAAAATTAATAGCACAGAATAAATTGATTTACTCATTGTGATATTTCTATAAGCACAGTCAATAGTAGTGTGAACTTATAGGCATGGGAAATAAGTTAGAGCTGACATTGAAATTGACTATGGTGTTTGTTGATTGTGCTGCGAGAAGAGCCTTGAGAAGAATTAACAAATTTCAACCAAAGGGTTTCAGGATATTGAATCACATGTAAGGAGCAGATCACCTTATTTTTGAGACCCAACTATTTTAGACTGTGCAAGGATGTGAATGAAAGATTTTCTACTGCTAAATTTTATGTTCTTTATGTAAAAATGGAGAAAGAAAGTGTAGAAAAAGTCAAAAATAGAAACACACTAAGAATTTGTGTGATTTTGCCAAATGCAGTGGCACAGGCCTTATAATCCCAGAGATTCTAGGGGCTGAGGCAGGAGGATCACAAGCTCCGGGATAGCCTCCATAACTTAGACTGTCTCAAAATTTAAAATAAAAATTTAAAAAGACTGGGGTGTAGCTCAGTGGTAGAGTAACCTGGGCTAAATCCCCAGTAATTAATAAATAAATGAATCAATCAATCAATAAGTAGATAAATAAATAGTTTGTGTGATCCTGATAAATGAGTCTATGCAATGCCCCCCTTTAATGATCTTTTTGAAGAAGGATCTGGGTAGTCTATGCAACTGGCTTTCTTGTCCTCATCCTGCAGATAGCATTAGTATAGTGGGAATAAAATCCTCACTAGCATAGGTGTTGCAGCAGGGGTTAGGTTTGGCTTTGTCTTGCATACAACATCATTTAACAACATCTGAAAATTTGTCTTCCATTTAGGTTTCCTCCAATTTTACTTCATAATTACGATTCATAATTACATTCATGCAGTTGATGAAAACTTGCTGTGCACCTTCGTACTACAAGTCAGGCACTATTCTATGGGCTATGATACAAACAGATAAATAAAACACATTTTCAGTCCTTTTAGGAGTTCATACCATAGGCCATGAATTGTGTTTTAATCCAGTGGGGCACTTGTGAATTTGTTAGGGGAAAGAAATTGTTTCATTTTAAACCTTACCATAGGTTTGGTGTCCTATGTAGAATCATGACCATCAGCATGCTCTTGTGGACAGGAACAATAGTGATGACAAGAAACTTGTTCCCAAAGCTGGAGATGCACCTAGAGGCTAGGGAGGGCTCACCATGGCTAATTAGGGTCCTGTTATTCTTGGTCAACAGTGTTTTCAAAAGGTAGGCAATGGTTAGGGGGTGGTAAAAAGGAAATGAGGCAAACGATTTTTGTTTGAAACAAGTATTTTTTTCTAAACATGTTTAGATATACTTTTAGAAAGATAGGTCTGGAGGGATCTTAAGAGATTATCTCATCTTCTTTGTAACTTATAGGCCTATCACTGCAGACCAGGGAAGTAGACCTCATATCCTTCTTCTGAGGACTTTTCTAGAATCCAGAAATGCTAGTGCTTGGAAACTCGTCCTTGTAACACATTTTTGTTCTTGTTGAAATTTATATCTTATTTCATCTCATCCATCCATAGTGAAGATGGAGAACAGCTGCTTACTAACCTCCTAGTGTTACTAAGTCACCCCTCAGACTTTTCTCATAGCGAAAGATCAGATCTCACAACCTCCTTCATAAAGTCCAACTTCTAATCCATTAATCATTTCCCTTGGTCTACCCTGGACCTCCTCCAAGGTCTCCATATTCTTCTGAAAATGTAGAGCCCCAAACCAAACCATGTGTGTGAGATTATCCAGGGCTCAGGAAACATGGGAGTCATGAATTATCTGAACACAGCTGCTGGGAAAAACTAAAGAGAAGATTCAATCAGATTGACAAATCCTCCCTTTGCAAGTTGGAGACAGAAGAGGTTGTTTAATAAAAAGATGAGTCTTTGTATCAAAGCTCTATCCTCTATTCTTAGCTTGTAGAGGAGTATTCTCGCCCCTCCCCCCCAAAAAAGAAAGATCTTGAATAGATTATTTTATGTTTACTCCCTTCAAACAAAATAGTCTAAAAACAAGTGATTTTTCTGAACTCCACCTCCATTTAACAGCTGAAATTATGAACCTCTAACTTTTAAATTGTAACTGTGCTTTCACATTCTGAAAGTATTTATTTTTTGCTATAATTTCTCTTAGGAGGTCAGGTCTATGAAACACTACTTTTTTTGAAGCTTTTACTTCCTACTATATGGAATCCTTTGTTTTGTTTTGTTTCATTTTGTCTGCACACAAAACCTAATTAGAATAAAGAGAGAGAGAAAAAAAGTTGAATTCCATAAACGAGAATCATGCTAACCTACATGGTGCCTGGAATTAAATTTACATGAATGTTTTCCTCATCAGGTAGGTCTCCTACCTGATGTCACAACCCAATGTGCCCAATACTTTGGGCCTTCCAGTTCTCTATAGCCAGCTAATGAGCACAGGATCCACAGATTTTGTTCCTACTATTCATGGTTGTCTGTTTAAGGCATGTTCAATGGTGGTCATAAAATCAATCCAATTTTCCCAAGAAGAAATTAGGCTAGATCTGGATTGAAGTTAGCATTCTAAAAAGAAACTGGGTAGGAGAGGAGAACATTTACTTCCTGTTCATATTATCACCTTGTGAGACGGTTGAGGGACTTGGTGGCCAGCAGGGGATTACTAAGAATATTTGTTGCAAGTAGGCACTTCTGAAACCTTGGTCTGCCAGAGAAGGGCACCAAAAAGTAGGAAGTCTAGTTGGAGCAAGGGTGATGCCAATGAAGATGAACAAGAAAATAAAATGTTCATAAAAGTTAAGGACAGGGAGATGAGGTGGAATGAAGAATGAGTAGGGACGAGCAGAGCCATGCATTTAAATTCCAAGACTCCTCGATTCAGTTTTTTCTTATAGTCACTGATACATATGCACTCTGGGAAACTCATTTTTTGCTACTTTGACCATAGTCATGATCTACAGTGGGGTGGGGTGGGGGTATAGTTGTGTGCATGCATATGCGTGTGTGTGTGTGTGTGTGTGTGTGTGTGTGTGTGTAGATGGGTAGTTTATAGCTAGATATCCAATTTTGGAAGTTAGATGTTGATGCTGTTATACAAATTAAATACATTTCTAGGACACAAACTCACACTATAGTTATCCTTCCTCAAGATAGCCTCTGTGCTGAATAAGAAAACACAAAGACCCAAACATTTCCTTTACTCCCAAATTTCATGCCTCTCCCAAATGCAGTAAAATCTGTAGCACTGAGGATCTTTTATTTCATAGGCATTTTTTTCCTGGGGGCCTTTGGAATAATGAACCAAACATATTATCATCCACTGACCTTTTAATAAAAAAAGAGAGAATGAGAGAAAGAGAGTTCCCAGTATAAATAATTGAAGCTAGCTTTGCATCGCATGTTGCTTTATGTCGATACTGAAGACTGACTTAAATTGCCATTCTCACATGATAAACATATTCCTATGGCATTACAACCAGATTGTGGATGTAGATCATGTTAGAACTACTTTGCAAGCCAAATTTGCATTGCCTTCCATTTTGTCTGCACACAAAAACTAATTAGAGTAAAGTGAATAAAAATAAATTGAATTCCATAAGACAATCATGCTAAGCTACATGATGCCAATTTTTATCTAAAAAATATGTAGAAGTTTGACATATTCTTGACTAGTTGCTAGACTAATCTTTTTCTAATATTTCTTTTTTATTATTGTAGTTTTGAAAGTTGATATTGTTATTTATATGATTTTAGTCTCTATTCCTAGGAAGAATTTATATAACATCTAATTTATCTTTTAGTTAATTGATGTTTATAAGAGTACAACTCTAGTTTTCAATAGTGGAAGTTAATCACAAAGGCACAATTATATGGGTGGCTATCATATAAAGAACAAAAAAATCATAAAGAATATTTCCTGGGAAAATAGTATGTTAAAATGTATAAACTTTAAATTAGTAAACAATTTTCAACATGTTTAAGACTTGGGATCTTAATAAATACAATTAATCTTAGAATCCTCTCTAATTTCTTGATCATTTTAAAGGACATAGATCATTTTTACCATTGTGTTCTTGTGGGGACAGAGTACTAAAATAATTTTGTCACTGAAAACAATATAAAGCTGCTGTCAAATCTCAGATAATTGAATCAAATGAAGAAACTCTGAAACACAAGTTAATAATATGGAAGCCAACAAAAACTTGAGATTTCAATTCATCTTGTCTTAGCTAATCTCAATAATCATAAAGTAACTATGGGATGTTTAAGAAGTTTAGTGTTGTCCTACCAATTTAAAATTAACAATACCTTATTAACACACTATTACTGTTTTGTCAATTGTTATATGTTAAGAATTAATCTAAATTATATACAAAACACTTCATTTTGAAAATCAAGTTAATTAAACTCTTACACAGATTGCTTGTTTTATTTTAATTATTGGGAAATCAAAGAAATATTATTGTCATGTGATATGATTTTAAGGCCCAAACAGTAGTCAAAAGAACTTGGGTCCTAATTTTTAAAAAATCTTTCAGTTTCTGGCCATGTGACCCGGGCAAGTCCCTTTACTACCCTAAATTTGTCCACATAAGTACCACATAAATGTTTATGGAACATATTGAGTGATCTTCAGGGCTCTGTACCTCAGTTCCACAGTCAATAAAATAGGTCAGTAGGCTAACCTATGGCTGCCAAATCTGGCAACACAGTCAGACCTTAAATCAGAAAGAAGAAATGATCCAGGGGATCAATGCTCTTGAAGAACCAGAGAACTAGATCACCTTTAAGTCACTTTTTTTTTCATGTAAATTTGGACTTTTCTTAGGAACTGTAAGTCATTTCATAAACTAAACTGTAACACTTGTAATTATTTCCCCTAAAGTCAGAGTCCTGAGCCAAGCTAAGGATTCATACTCTTCTATTTATTCTATAATTTAGTTATCTCTGACAAAAGTTTCAGGTGGACTTTTTCATACGTCAAAATATCCTTCAGATTCTCCCTTTCTGCTGAGCTGGTTTCTGATCTCTGGGACATATTGAAATACATTAGGAGTTCACAGAGTCCTTCCTGGCATAAATCAGGGTGGAGGTGGGATGAGTTCTTTCCATCTTTAATTCCTTACATACTTTATTGGTTCTAAAACAACCACTGTCTTGTGCTATCCAAGATGTACCTATGTGCAGCCAATCTCATTTAAAACCAATTTTTTTAGGGGTTTCTTTTTAGGAGGAAAATGGATGATGATCAGAAAGGTACCCAAGTAAATATATAACTCCCTTACCTGGATTATCCCCCACCTTTGCTGCTAGAGCTGATGTTCTGAATTCTGAGTTGATGCAAATATGCAGAGGACCCAAACACCAGTTCCTGGCATTCTCCCAAATGAGATATATTTCCAGAGAAGTTCCAAGTTTGGAGTGGAGCCTTTGGTGGAAGAACACTCAATTGCACAAGGAAAGCCAATAAACATTTTAGTCCCCATCAGGGACTATAAGCCTTGTAATTACGTTTAAGACTATGCTTGTCCACTCTCTTCTCCATATGTGTAAACAACATGTTAGTTTTGGAGGTTTGTCATCCACTGTGTGTCTTTGGAGAGGGTGTTCCTCATCATAGCATCTGCAGTACTACAGCCAGTAACAGTTAGAAAAGGCAAACTTAGAAATGGCTCCAAACATACTAAATCCTAATCTAAACAATTTATAGCGTTTCTTACTCAATAACTCTCAGAAGTCAACTGACTTGGAACTGCCCTAAACAAGTTAAGAAAGAATCAGACATTATCCATTGGGTAATAAACTAAAGTAAGTGGAAGCAAGAATGTGCAGGTGAAGAGTTCCAGATTCTTTCTTTTCAGTGATTAGATACTTATTCTGTGCAATGCTCTATCTTGGTAGTGTTTTAAGCATGACAAAGATTACAACAGCTAAGATTACATAGGGACTTACTAAATTAGTTTAATAAATAAAAGCAAAAACTTAGTGTTGGACAAACACAGGTTTGAGTTAACCTTTGCTATTTATTGGCTCTGCTAATTTAGAATAATTATGCCACAGTGCCCTCTCATCTTTTTTTTAATTTGATAATTTTAAAATTTGTTCTTTTTTAAACATACATGACAGTATAGTATATTTTGACATGGAGTATAACTTATTCTAATTAGGACCCCATTTTTGTGGTTGAACGTGATGTGAAGTTACTGGTCATGTATTCACATACGAACATAGGAAAGTTATGTCTGATTTCCTCTTATCTTTAAACTAAGAGGAAGACTTCTAACCTAGAGAGACTGTTGTGAGGATTCACTGAAGCATGGAAATGCAGACTGCTCATCATAGTGAGCTCAATAAAGTATGATTTTACTAGTCTTGTATTTGATCCTAACAAAATACTTTAAGTACACTCTCCATTTTATGATTGTGAAAACTAGGCTTCAAAAAGGACAAGTAAGCTGGGTGTGATGGTGCATGCCTATAATCCCGGAAGCTCAGGAAGCTGAGGCAGGAGGATCACAAGTTTAAAGCCAGCTTCTGCAATAGGGGGGCAATAAGCAATTTAGTGAGACCCTGTCTTTAAATAAAATCCAAAATAGAGCTGGGGATGTGGCTCAGTGGTTGAGTGCCCCTGAGTTCAATCTGTGGTAACCCCCTCCACCCCCTGCCTCCCCCAAAAGAACAGGTAACAATTAGCAATCTGAAAGTCTTTCATCAGTTAGCAAAATTTTGAAATGATTCTAAAATTTGTGGCCAATTTTGAGACTCTTAGACATCTCAAAGGGTAGTGGTAACGATCTCTTTAAGAAAATACATGGGCTAATCATCTGAAAAATGGTAGAACGGAATCAAACCTGGGTGGTAGCTAATACACACGGAGGCAGGAGTTTGTAACAGACTCAGAAATCAGAAAACTTTAGGTTTGAAGTTCAGTTTCTCCACTTAAGATTTGCTGGGTTTGTTTGGACAACTTACTTAAACTCCCTGAGTTCTAGTTTCCTTGTTTATACAATTGGAATATAATCTATCTCCAAGACTTACTTTGAGGATTAAATAATATATATCAAATACAAAGCAAAGAACTCAGGACTAGATAAATGCAAAGTGGGTGTTTTCCCACCTCATCATAATTTGTATGTACTTTCCTATAGTGTGGTAATGACAAAAATAAAGTTTTAATAATCTGTTGAGGTAGTGAAGTCGTACTAGATATTTAAAGCAATGTCTGGTGTTAGTGGTCAGAATCTGAACTTGCTATCTTTTTCAATGAAGTGATGGATTTCTAGGGCAGTGGAGTTGTACTGTTGATACTAAAGATAAACGTTAGGTAATGGCAAGCTCAGTCAATGGAAACGCGCCTACCACACTTTAGCTATTTCATTATTTGGTCCATTCCCCACTTTGCAGCTTGTGTAATGGCAAAAGTGAACCTTAAAAGTTTTCTTCCAATGCCAATTTCCTCCACCAGGAAGGGAAACTAAATGGCTGATCTTGGCCTTGGCTAAATTAACATTTCTGAATCTGTACTGTTAATAAGTGCCCCCACCCCAGTGTTCTGTTTTCAAATATGTGTGGGAAATGTTATTCAGTAATTTTCACACTTTACTATCAATAGAAATCAGAGACCTGCATATCATGTCAGTTCTTATAAATATTTCAAAATACATTGATGCTTGTCATTAATTCAAAATCATAGTATTAACCCTGTTACTAAATCTTATTAAATGCATAAGAAATGCACTATACTATGCCATTATTATACTGTTTTTAAATATTTTAATATCAGTATATCAATGTAATTGGCTTCCTTTGTAATTTTTTTGGTACTGGGGGTCAGGGGGGTGGATTAAACTCAGGGGCACTTGACCACTGAGCCACATTCCCAGCCCTATTTTGTATTTTATTTAGAGACAGGGTCTCACTGAGTTACTTAGCACCTCACCATTGCTGAGGCTGGCTTTGAGCTTGCAATCCTCCTGTATAAGCCTCCGGAGCTGCTGGAATTATAGGTGTGCACCACTGCTCCCAGCTTCCTTTATAACCTTATACTTTTATTTCATTCATTTAGAAATATTATTCTGGGAAAAGTTTACATAGGTTTTACCAGACTGCCAAGACACACCCCAAGTTGGTTCAACATATGGTAAAGGACAATGATGGTGGGAATAATTCTTAAATGTTGATTAGGGAAGTAGCTGAGGAGAAAGCTGCTGGAAGGATAAAGGTGAAAGCCAAGGAAATCATTATTTCCTTCTTAAGTAACCAGAACAGTAATGAGCATGGAAAGCAGAGATCAGTTTCAATGGACAAATGGCCTTGAGGAATATTCACAGAGATCATGCAAAAACTCCTGTATAAAGCTAAGCCTATCTTGACTTCCCTTTTATTTCTCTACTCGGTTTTCTACAAATTTCATCTCTCTCCTCCATTCACTCACCCTCAATGTCGTATCCCACAGGCTTTAGATGTCTGTGGAATCTTCATGCAGTCACCAGTTTGGGTACTTCTTTCCCCACTGGACTTAATCTGAGAGATGGTACATAGTCAATATATTTTCTTGAAGCTGGAGATAAATCAATTCCAATTCCTCCTGGTACTGATGAATGCAGGATTTAGCATATTCTGAAGTGATTTCTATATACCACAACACTATAACATACACTCTAGGCAGATGGGATTTCTAGATATCATAACACTATAACATGCACTTTGGGCAGAAAGATCTTATTATTTCCTTTTGCTGTTTAGGGCAGCTGTTGGATCCCGCTTCCCATTATATGATGGTTTTGAAGTACATTTCATATTCACACAGAGATTAAAACATTGGAAAAGTAATTTCTACCTCCTGTAGTGATCCAGAATAATAACCACACCAGCTTAAAATGTCTCATATAAGCTATAGGTTTCTACCAGCTTCAGGCTGAATTGTTAAATTCAAAGGTCACATGTTGCTAAACTGCTGGTTTTTAGAAATTGGACTTTAAAGTTTTTTAAATTAATACTTTGGAATATATTTTGCCACTTGTCTAAAAAAAGAATTCAAAATGATGTCTGTCATCCCTAGTGCATCAGAAGTTATTTTAAATATGGCATCTTTATAAAAGTCAATAGCTGCCTCATCAAAGGGCAATCATGTCCAGTGTGGGTGGCTGTGCCAATTGTTTTTGAACTACTGCAGCAATCTAACCAATCCCAAGGAATGGCTTGCAGTCTTTCTACACCCACATTTTTTCTTAATTATCTCCACCAGGCTGAGTTAGCTAAGGACAGATCTATAGCATTTCCTGGATGTCAAAATGCCCACACACCTTCTGCAATTCTTGGGTTACCCGCTCCGTTTCATATTTGTACTGGTTGGACCACCTAATTATCTATTACTGTATGTATATAATGCATTATTCATGAGACCTAGACAATTTCAGCCTGTAACATCTTTGATTTTAAAAAAGAACCAACCTGAAAAATTAGAACATCTGCCTGCACACACACACACACACACAAAAAAAAAATGGCATAAAATCTGATAGGGGGTCTTCCACCACACTACTCCCTTTAAAAATGCATCTGCAGAAGTTTGAGATCATTGTTCAGGTTGAACTTTCATAGACATCATTCCAAAAAATGATAGGTTCAACACTCAGATTTCTTCTGTGTAGGGTTCAAACATGTCGCTTTGATCTTTCATAATGCACTTTTTAACAAGTAAAAAATGAATGGTGTTTAAAATTGTAAAGCATCAAAGGTTAGAGTAACCTAGGCCCTACTTCCCACCAAGAAATAGTTACAGGTCATATCTTTTGTATCACTCAAACTTGCAGGTGAAATGGAATTTAGAGTTTATCCCAAGAACATCCTCCTTGTTTATATGTGAGGAATAGAGATGAGGTGACTGATTGACTTTTCTAGCTGTTGACAGCTAGTTTGGAGTAAAGCATGAACTCAGGCTTTTAATCTGGTTCACTAAGTTCTTTTGAAAAAGGTTAAAAATCCAGAAGCTGCGCTCGCGCGCTCTCTCTCTCTCTCTCTCTCTCTCTCTCTCTCTCTCTCTCTGGTGGTGCTAGGGATTGAAACCAGGGGCTTGTGCATGTGAGGCAAACACTCTACCAATTGAGCTACATCCCCAGCCCTAAACTGGTCTCTTTTTAAGAATCAGAGCAAATAAAGGGACCAGTCCTTGTGTGTAAATCTATAAACTCCACCAAGAAAGAGACCTTTCAGTTTTGCTCAGGACTGAATCTCCAGATTCTAACACAATTCTTGGCACACGAAAGATTGTCAATTAATACTTAAAAAAATAAAATTATGAGTATTGAGAGTCTTTCTAGAAGGTATACTTTTAGGGTAAAGTGGGAAATGGCCAGTCAAGCTCATGATCCACATAAGATATTCACAGGATATCTACTTAGATAAATGAGTACCCAGGCATCCAAGAGTAGGATGAAATTCCAGAGGGTTGAAAGAAAATAAGCCAGCATGAATTCATGCATCAGATATGGGCTGGGCTAGGTGACCTCTGAGAACCTTCCTAGCCCTCAGATTCTATGACTCAGAAGTAAAAGTAATGTACTTCTTGACTTTGGCCTATTTTCTGTGTTTGTTTTTTGAGGAAATTACTGACTGTGACTTAGTGTGTTAGCTTCAGGAAGATTCCTACTTTCTTTGAGCCTCCAACTATGGGAAGGGGAAAAAATGGCTTCTGAAGAGAAGGTCACATCCTGGTTAAAACTTTCCATTCATCCTTCAGAATTTTGGAAATTACTTATAGACAATTTTTAATTAAATAAATCAAAACAGAAGGAAATAATGCCTACAATTCCCTTAGATGACTGAGTTGGGTTTGAGGCAGCATGGTCTAAAGATGAATATGCACAGTCCTTGAATTTAAAGAAACACTTTCCCTCAACACTAGTGGGGTCTTGATCAATTCTGCACTATAGTTTCATCTGTAAAATGTAATGAATGATTCTTACTCTGTACAATTGACAAGGAAATTCAATGAAAAAACATGTAAAGAGTTTTCATAGTACTATATGAATATGAATGAAATATTGTTACTAGGAAATACAAGAAAGTCTACAGTATAGCAGGAAAAAAAATTCCTTATAGGACTCTCAGAAAAAAAAGAGAAAAAAAATCTACCTAAAATTTTTAAAATGCAGAATGAACACTTCAACAATTACAAATGAGAGTGGAGACAAGGATAAAGAATGCAATATTTTAAACTCCACACCATGGTGTTTGAATGTTACTATTTTTTATGGAACACGTGTCTCTTTAGCAAGAGACCCTTGTTAAAGCAACAGCACTGCATTCCAAAGTAAAAGATGAAAGACTTCATTTTTCTTTCCTGAAACTATGATTACTCAGAAACCAAAAGAGGGAGAAATTTTTCTTTTAATTGTTTAATTATTTATTCTTTTTTCCCTTAAGTCATCTCCTCACTTCCATAGCACTCAATAATGGTAAGCTTTCACTAAATGCAAATAGTTACTTTTTATTATTAAGTACTACACACTGCTCTTTATATGTGTTATGACATGTAAATTTAATGGATTCATTGCTTGTTAAATTCCCCCTAGAAAATACACACACACACACACACACACACACACACACACACACACACAGCAGGAGCAGATCAGCAAAGACACCAGCAAAAGAAAGATAATTTGAGATACTTCTAGGTAGCAGTTGTAAAATTAAAATAAGCAACTCATTAAATTATCCATAGAGTGAAAAGAAAGCTGTAAAAATAGATATTTTTTTGGCAAGTCACTGCTGTTCAGAACAAATTTAGTCTTAAGCTGAGTTTTTAAATCAAATGATATCAATTCATATTCATTAGAATCACTTAAACAGTAGCCTCGTTTGTCCTAATTAAAAGCAAAAATTATCTTTACTGGCCTTTGGTAGAAGTATATTTATTTAAAAATAAATTCAGTTACACATAATTTTAGTAGACAGATTGTAAGCAATATGATCAAGTCAATGTTATCTGAGCAAGTTGGAGGTTGGTCCCAAGATCACAGAATTAAAAAACAAAAGCCCTTTGTAAGGCAGATTCTCATATTGATTGATTTTCCCCTTATTTTTATATGTTAGTTTTTGTGGCTGGTCATCTATTTTATGGTCATCCAGTTCCTTGCCTTCTCACACTGCTTGCTTCTAGTATGTTGTTTCTTACTAAATCTTCCCCTAGAGGACAGGCCAGGAAAAGGAAAGAAACTGAATTCACCAGCTTCTTTTCTTATTAAGAATTTAGATCCGAGATTTGATAAGGAAAGAGCCTGGCAAATGAAAAATAAAGCTTATGTATGCTTATTTAAGATCTTCTCAAAGCCTTCTTTCCAATTTATACTGATAAACAACTGACAAATAGCATTTTGTAAGCCAACTAATCACTTGCTTTTAAAGTCCGCATTTATTGCCCTGACCATACAAATTAGATGATGTTTTTAATTAACTAGTACTCTGGTTCAATCAAATAAAAGTGCAATTTGCAAAGAAAATGTCATAATTATATCTTCCATTTATAGAATGCCTGCTTTCCAGTTTGCAAAGCCCTTTCAGATATTCTCTTCTATAAAATTGCTGTGTTGTAAGGTCTTTACTATCAATGACACTGAAAAAGCTACCGGCAGGACGCACATTTTTTTTTTTTTCATGTGAATCAATACTCCCTTTTGGGGTGGCTAAACCAAGCTAAAATCCCTCATACAGAAATATTAATATGCAAGACCAGGGAGTACAGAAGTAGGCTAGGTTACTGCTAAATTTTTAAGGTTAGAATCCCCACCCTCCCCGATCATCTCTCATCTGCCTGATTCCAAACAGGGAAATTGAAATTTCTTGCCTTCATGATGAAGAGCTCTATGTAAATATACATCAACAGTGAACATCAGGTGCACCATTCTTAAAGGGACATTCATTTCCACAACACTTTTAGGTGAAGCCATTTCATCTTACAAATTGAGGATGAGAGTGTGTGTAAGAGGATGACGTGACACTTTTGAGGTTTATTTAAATTGTTAAAAATCTCGAGGTTACAAGAATTTCCCTCCTTGTCTCCCGCAGATACGAAGTCTACAATTTTCTCAGTTCAACTGTCAGATAAATTGGCAAGTCGACTAAAAGGATAATATTCCCTTAACGATGCATTCATTTGAAGCCTTAGCAACTGTATTAGGCAGCAGCGAGTATTCGCTAGCAAGGCATGGCGCGGGGAGAGGGAACTCTGCAATTTAGAGTGACAGATGATTTTTTTCCCATCCATCAAGCCGCCTCAAAATGTCACAATATTTACACCTCTTCCTTGGTGAATTAGAATCCAGAGACAAGCAGACAGAGAAAAGAAAAAAAAGAAAGAAAGAAAAAAAAAAATCCGACCGGTTGCCTCTTGCCTGGGGAAAAGCAGGCGTTGCACCTTTAAATTCTGCCCCTCCATTCCCTGTCCACCCCCCCTTCCCGGGATTTTGCAATAAATCTCCCAGTTCTGCGTTCAGCCCTGCAGATCCGTATTTAAAACAGCACCATCTGGGAAGGGTGGGTGGCAATGGTGATGCGGGCGCCTTGGAGTTCCTTTGCAGCACGCTTGGAATTGCATCAGACTGATCAGAAATCCCCCCGCCCCCAAACCCAGCCCCTCCCGCCACGCTCCCCTTCCAGCCCCTCCCCTCCGCTCCCTTCACGTAGATCTCACTGAGAAAACGACTGGATCTCGGAACAATCTGTGCCCCATTCGCTGCAGGCTTCTCCGTAAACCCTGCCCTACGCTCCCTTTGTGTTCGGAGCAGCCTATCACCGTCATCTGATCCAAGTGCCTGTTTTTTTATTTTTTCCTTCTAAATTTCCACAATATCCTCGCGTTGCCTATGAATCCGTCATTTCCACCTGCGCAGAGTTGGTATTCTTTCTTTCCTTCGCTAAAATAATCTTTTGAGTCTTGAGTTTCGGAAATGGGTTTTTCCCTAACTCCCCTCACTGCCACCCAATCCCTAGCCTCTTAATTAAGAAGAGCTGATCCGGGGAGGAGTCCAGAACCACCAAGCCCTAAGGCGAAAACTGCCACTGGGCAAAGCTCAGTGGCCGGAACAAAGGGCCCAAGAAGTGGGTGGGGGTGAGGGTTGTAGAAGTGTGGAGAGGTTGGTGGCCCCCGCCCAGGGGCGCACAAGTCCCTGGGCTCCCAGAGGAGAGGCAGGACAACAACGCAGTCGCACGCTCCAGCCGCTCAGGGTCCCTCGGGGGGCGCCGGCGGGGCGGAGGAAGTGGAAGGGAAGGCTGGGCAGCTCCGAGTCCGCTTCCATCTCCAAGTCCCCCATCTCCACCCACTGCCAGCCTCGCAGCCCACCAAGGTGGCTAGAGCAGATCCGCGGCTAGCCGGCCGCCCTCCACCCGCGCCTCCGGACGCAACCTCGCCCTGGCTGGGCGGTCTGCGCGCCTAGCTGATTGGTGGCTCTGTCCAGCCGCCGCACACGGAGCTACGAGTGTTCTTCTCCACCGCCTCCAGCCGCCCAGGCCCCCACCCCCGGCCCTTTCCCTGGCTCTCTGGTCCAGAAAAGACCTTCTACTCCCAAGCGGAGGCCCCCCTTTTCCCTGAGTTACCCTGACTGACTCGGACCTGGGCTCAATGAGGCATCCGGCCCGGCGGGGGAGCGGAGCGCGGTCTCGGCGGCTCCCCTTCCCTTGAGAAAGCCGGAGCCTTCCAAGCCAGCGCCCGAAACTCGCGGGGAGGGAGGACAGAAAGAAGAAGGGGGGAAAAACACCCAGAAAGAAATATCCAGCGAGGAACAGGGCGACGGAGAGGAAGAGATAGAATGAGGGAGGGATGGAGGCAGGAGGAGGGGGCGGGGTGGAAGAAGGGGGGCGGGAAGGAGAGAGGGAGGGGGAAAGAGGGGAGGGAGGGAAACAGGGAGAATGAATCCTCACTAGAAGAGCTGAAATTACCTTGATTCATTTCGTGTTGGAGATTTAGCGTTACCTCCTTCCCTCTCCTCAACCTCCACCTCCCCTTTCCCCATGGCACACTACCTCCACCGCCAGATTCTAAATGATACAAAGTCAAATTTTAGGAAATCGAATATTGTGCAAAAGCTTCATAATTAGTAATGAATTTACTGTACGCGCGCGCACACACACATACACACACACACACACACACACACCAGCAAAAAGAACGGGAAAGAGGGAGGGGAAGGGGAGAAAAAGAAAGAAATCTTACATTCGAATCAGACATTTGCAGGTCCAAGTTAACTAAACTCATTATATCCGCAGGAAGACTGAGCTCCCCCCCCTCCCCACGCTTTGCCCCAGGGCTCTCACCTAAGGCAATTTAAACTGGGCAAATACCAAGAAACAACCTCCTCTCCTGCCCTCCCTCTACTTCCTCCCCTCCAGCACGCGTCCTTTCCTGAAGATCGAGTATCAAAATAGCTCAAGAATTGGGGATGCAGGGGTCCCCGCCCCGGTGCTTACCTCCTCTGCGGCTTACACCACCCCGGTGGCTAGATCCTGGAGATAAACACTTGCATTTCCCAAAGTTAACCCAGTATACCAACCCGGAGCTTGCCAAGAGTCTATTCCAGCCTACACCGCTAGGAAGCCAACTTCAGCGAGCTCAATGAGGGGACCAAACTGGGGCTCGCTTTCCAAACGCTCCGCTCCAAAATCTGACTCTCTCTCCAGCCCCGATCTCTATGTGAGTCGAACCTCAGAAAAGACGCTTTTTAAGGGCGACACAGGGTTGGCTTGACAGCAGGGGAAAGGAGGCTACCTGGAGTACCACCACCTCGGACAAATCCGTTGGCTCTGTCCAAGGTGCTGAATAGACTCCGTTCCCTGGGATCACACACCCGGCGCAGCAGGAGGAAAAGGCTAAAAAAATCTCTAATTAAGTGACACTTGATATTGCTCTAGACGGTTTCTTCCACTTCCTTACGTTTTGTCACGTGCGGATGGCTTTGCCAAAGCCATCCTGTTAATAGTTGATCACATGTTGATGAGACCCTTTTCTTCTATGAGATTACCCATTTCATTACCGGAGATAAGCATTCCTGACTGATTTCTCTCCCCCCACCCCCACCCCCATCCTCACCTAAACTCTCAGTCTCTATCCCACTCTTACCCCACTCCACCCCCTAGCCCCAATCCCTAACAGCATTATTGTTTTTAGATGGAAATTAACCCCCTGGCGATGTCAATTACATGCCCACATATAAATCATAGAATATGTTCATACACCATACACATAAAGGCAAAGAATGGAATACAAGACGGCTGGGAGACAAGCATCAGCCTTGAACAACCAACATAACACACACACACACCCCCTCCAGTTCCAAGTTTGTTCCACGCAGTTCCACATTGCTGTGTTAAACCTCAAATGATTCCAATTAAAGTTGCACTGTGTAAAAACCCGATTCCCCTGGCCTGAGTAAGCTGCTGTTCCTTGGCGTGTGAAATGCTAGGAAGAGCCGTGATATGCCCGTTGTTAAGCAACATGTCAAGATTTTCAATTATAATGCAGGGTTTATTGCTACTCACCATTGTGCCTTTGCTGTCCTGGAGACTCAAGTGTCTTAAAATCTCGTCTCCCCAACAGATGCTGGAAGGTAATGTGTCTTGTTTGAAGTCATCATGTGAGAAGTTCGGCTTTGCTCAGTGGATCGCCCACCACTTGGTGTGACTTATGAATCTAATAACCCTTTGCAATATCCGCAAGCTTAAACTCTCAACCACCTTGGCGACTACAGAAGACAAAGCAACTGGCATCGATGTTGAAAAACCTATAGATTTACGCAAACGCCCTCACTCCGAGAGATACGTTTCCCTAAGAGTTCTTACGTGATTCTAATGAATGAGCTAGGTTACCAATGACTGCCCAACTGCCCTGCTATATAGCGGGTGCTTCCTGAGGCTGCCTCCTCACAGCCAGTCACTGGGTCCTGGCACACAAAGTTCCCAGAGAAAGTGAGGAGTTTCAGGGTACCCCCATAAAAATAACCCAGCCTGCACACCCCACTCTTGCCCTCTGCTCAGGTCACACCTGGGGCTCTGGCAAAGCTGAGCTCGGCTCGGGAGATTTCCCTGTCGTCAGGTAAGAAAACCTTCGCCTTTTCAGGCTAGGGCGGGAAGACCGCTGGGGAACTTGTTGCTTATCAGCGCCAGCGGGCTACCGCTTTAATAAGAATACCAGAAAAGCGCAGCGGGGAGGGGGCGAAGGGGGTGGGAACGACGACGACTATCCGTGTTGTTTACGTGACCAACTCCTTGTGACTCCCTCGGTAAAAAGGAAACTTCTTAGAAAAGTTCCTGCCCCTCCCCCTCCCCCACCATGACTAAGGGTCTCCAGCTGATGAGGTCGTGAGTGATGATCAAATGGGGAATGGGGGATGGGCGGGAGGGGGGAGTAAGTGGCTTGTCCTTGGGAACAACTGCATGCGTCGAAGCGCGCATCAGCCCCGCAACTTTCCCTTTTCCTCTTAGGGACTGATGACTAGGCGAGAGGCACCGGGGCGAGCCACTAGTTGCCCACAGGAACCTGTGTAAATCGAGCTCTCGAGCGGCTGAGTTGAATGAAGTTATGATTGCGTTTGCTCTAATGGGTTATGGCTTCTCAAATGTGAATTAACAGCCCCTGTGCGCAGCTAGGTCGGTAAGGCAAGCCACGGAGAACTGAGCCGCGGGCAAAGGCGGGGAGGAGAGGAACCGCGGCAGGCTCCAGGTTCCTCGTTCTCCTTTCGCCCGAAGTCGCTTCCGCATCATCCCGGGGCTCCCAAGCTGCCAGGGTACCCGGGTGAGCGCTGGCTGGGAGCGCCAGGAGCTGCGGCTGCGTTTGCGAACATCGGGAGGGGGCTCTCCCAGGAAACCCCGCGGTTAGCACCCGCGCTTCCCTACCACTGGCTGCTAAGTGGAGAGGTCACGTGTTGGCGGAAAGTAAGTTGGAAGGGAAAGGATGAACTTCGAGAAGAAAAAGAAGAAAAAACACACAATAAAACAAATCCCCCCCCCACCACCCCGTGTGTAAAATCAAGAGGAAGGCAGTCAGGGTGGGGGAAGGGCGCCGCTCTCTGCTGGAGACCTGGGAGAACTCCGGAAATCTCAGGAAATAAGCAATAACTCGAGCGTTGGCAACATCCCCCAGCGTAGGGAGGCGCTAGCCCAAGGTATCTTTCCACTGAAGCTGTCCTTTGCCTACCTCCCCCAGCCATCGCCTGCATGGCCAAGCCGAGGAACTGAGGACGAATGTAAACCAGTTGTTATGGAGATGCCGGTAGCTCTGAGGAGCACGAGTGCCCTGGGAAGTCCCCAGACGCTTTTCAGGTTTAGCCGTTTTGGCATCGACACCATGATTTTTACTCTCCATCCAGAGTTCCCACCAAGGGGAGTCCACCAACGGCGTCACAGGCCCTGGCCGTGGCGCTATTGACTGCAGGGATGAGGCTGAGAGATACTGCAGAAGATGGTGGATAGCCCTTAAGTTTCAGACCACCCAGCCCTTGCCAATTTTTAGTTTCTTTATTCCAATCAGAAGTACTGTATTTTATTGTCATTCGTGCTTCCTGGGGTAATAAAACCAGAGTTTCACTGTAGGACGACTTATATGCAACAGAACATTAATATACAGTAACTGCTACAAGGTCCTGCTCCCCTCCCCCTCCCTCCCATCCTAGAAATGCCTTCCTTCTGGGGAAAAAAAAAAAAAAAGCTTTACTTCTTAATTCTATACATGGGCTCTGTCCCTTGGAGATTTTATTGGTATTATATTATTAATATTCACAGTAAATCCAGTGTTGAGTTCATACATACCTTAATAGAGATGTTTCCGGTTAACCCAGCTTATGCTAGGCTCCAGCCAACTTGCACATATAAACGCTTCCTGGACCTCAGTAGGGTCAGTTCCATACATGCCTGGTTCCCTGAGACCTGAGGTGGATCATGATAAAAGAATGCCAGACACCCTCAGAGTCACCAAGGCAACAGTTCCCTCCAACTGAAAGGACTCTTCATATTGTCCACAAATGGCTACTTTTTGTCCATCCATGAATTAGCCAGCAGATGCTGCCCTAAGACTAGGACAGCTGGCATAAACCATCTTCTGAGATCTTGGGGTTCAGGCTTTGTGGGCTAAATTTGTTTCCTGAGAATGCAATTAATAATGCTGTTAGTAAGTTCTTTTGCTTATTGACAAATTCAGTGATTTGAGTACAGATCTGATATCTTGAAACAACAGAAATGATCATTATGAACATACTCATTCCCTATTGTCATCCATGTGATACATATGTCTGACTTTGTCAACCACTTGTAGACTGTATAGGGACTATTCTCTGATGGATCCTTATTCTGAAAATTAGTGCCATTTTTTAATCTTATAGGGGGATACCCTTAATTATTGGCTCAGGTATCTGAGGATTCAGGACATGAATGGTTGATTATATTTGAATTATCTAGACAACACATGATTGTGCTAAGTATATTTTCCAAGGAATACTTTTGAACATTGCCCTGATTTCTTAAAGCCATTATTGAAACATATAACTTATGAACCAAGGTGGGTAATGTGAGTTGCTCTATAATGAGATTTGCTATAGTGAGTTGTGGAGAAGGGTGAAAAGATGGTAAGTGCCACATATATATTTGTTTTCCCCTCTTGATTTCATAGTGATGTGAAAGAGAATTCTCTTGGCACATTATCAGTTCTCCAGACTTTTATCTCTCTCTATTCACATATTTCCTTTTTTTTTTCCACATCTGCAGAAATCTAGTGCCAAACATCAGCAAAGATTGCAGTCATTTCATTTGTTACGATAGATGACAAGCAGGGTACCTGCTGCAATTTTAATCTTGGGAGCATTTATTCCTGAAGTCATATCATTTTTTCCTCACACAACCCTCATCAGCTGTGATATGAATATCACACCTCTCTAGGTTCATCTGACCCTATTCATTTTTAGCAACGGTAAGAACATTTCAAACTGAATGGTAAACAAGTCTTGTGTCTTGAAGATCACTACCTAATAATGTAGCCAAACTTAAAACAAGATGTAGTAACACAACCTAAAAGGATTTTTGCTTTATTTGATGTTCACGAATGGTTTCCTACCAATGCTACGGTTATAAAGTTGTTCTCTGCCTGTATTTTTATAAAGATAGATTAAAAAAATTAATGAGAAAGATCTTATTGAGAGTGGGAGGCAAAGAACATGCATAAATAAGATGTGTAGCACATCTCAGAATTAGTGGGAGAGGGGTAATGAAACAGAAATCTACAAAATCAGAAATGAAAGAACTTTTTCTTAGAGAATTAAGGATGCTTGGAATATCTCTTTGAGACAAAATCTACTCTCTTGATTTTTTAAAGGGAAATTTAGCATATTTATTTTTTAAAGGATGGTTTGGGGATTTTTTTTCCCTACATATCAAGCATATGTGAATGAGATAGTACACCTGTTCTCCCCTCCCCACTACTCTTATCAAATCTATTTGGTTATAGTTAATTGCCAAGTTCTCCATTTCACTGTGGGTTTGATACATTATTTTCTTCCTTCTTTCCTACTACTACATCCTTTCCTTCTTCCTCAGTATCTATTCTGTGCTACAGATTTGATAAAGGATAGTGATCCATATACTAATAATTCCCTAAAGCATCCCAGAATCTCAGAGTACAGTACTTGGTTAATTGTTGCCAACTGTTAATAGTGCCCCCCCCCCACCTTCCCTGCCCCTAGTTATTACCTCAGGATGACTTACTCTAATCCACAAAGAACAGTATTTGAAGAGACGCTTCAAATAGTGGCATAATTGCTGTCTTGGAGCCTTAAAAAACAGGTAACAAAAGATTTCTGTTTATGATATAAGAAGTGATTCCGACCAGGTAGGAAGAAAGATTGGCTTTCTTAGTCACTTCCTGATCTCTAATGGTTCTCCACAGGCAATAGGAGAAGAGGCAAAGAATCACGATGCACAATTTGGAAAGCTTTCTGAAAACAAGAATAGGCAATGAATGCCAAGAACCTAGTGTCGAGTTCATGTTTAAAAAGAACTCAAGGAATCTTCCATGTATCAAACCTAGTTTAGTTAGAAAGGAAACAATCAAAGTAATAAAAAAAAGCAAGCAAGATAAACTTGCTGGGGGAACTTGGGATTTAGTTTACAATAACCTATCTGCATTCTTGAGTCTGAGAGGAAAGCATGAAATAGAAGATCTGGATATGAATTAACTCAGTTTCAGAAAACCAGACAACTCCATAATGAGGCTAAAGCAAGATCACACGGAATATTGAGGGGAGAACGGCATGACTCTAAAGAGATTTAGAGATAAAAGATTAAAAAGAGGCAATATGGGTGGCAAGTTGGGGAGAAGTGACATTGTTAGTATGAAAAGATGATAAGTGATTGAGACAGGCCAAGAATATATCAGGTCAGGACTTGCAAAATGTACTTTACTAAATGTAAGCTCACTTTCGGGTTTGGATAAAATGAGAATACAAATCTCTGAGGAGTCACCAAACTGCGGAACATGGAAAGGCAAGTGAAAACGAGTGAGAGTAACAGTCTACATTGTGTATGCTATCATACATTGCCTAGCAAGGTATGCTGAAGATCTACTCTTCCTACAACATCTGGAGGGGAACTTTCACAGGCGCTAAACTATGGTTCTCTTAATTTAGTGTGCGCATGAATCTCTTTGGCAGCTTGTTAATAAGCAGATTGAGTCTGGGGTGGGAACGAAGAGATGGCATTTTCAACAAATTCCCAGGTGATGGGGTTGCACTACACTTCACACAGCAAAGTTCTAAATCATGCTGATCCAGGCTATAGTTTTATTTGCATTATGGTTTCATTGACAACTAGCTAATCTCTTCAGTTATAGAAGCAAATGCCACATACCAAAAAAGCAATTCAAGGAAAAGACTAGTTCTTTTAACCCTCATGTTACACAAACCAGAAACTCTACCTTGCTCCTAAACCTATTAATTCTAGAAAGTTCCTGAACACAGTGAACCCACCAACCTCTGATTATTAGTAACATTGGCAATAGTTTGACTATTTGTCATTTCATATGTATTAGAATAAGAGAAAAATCAGCTAGGGATATATTGAGCACATTGCAAAATGGAAGTGAAAGTCAGGGAAATTATTCTAGTCATGTAAAGAGGATTGGTTAGGTCATATTATGAGTCCTGAGCTCATTCTGGGTTTCTTTCTATAAATAGGATATTTTGGAACTAGAGAAGGCATAGCAGAAGGCAACCAGAATGACAGAGGGATTTGGGGAATTTGCTTCTGCTGAAAGGTTAAAGAAACTAGGTCTGTTTTCTTTTGTAAGGAGAGAAAAGATGGTACCTCACTGAGGTGATATCATTCTAAAAGTAGTGGAAGTAATAGGATGAGACAAGAGTGCCTTATGGAAACGAGTAGAAGGATTCTGGCAAGGAATGGAGGCCAGAAGAAAGACTGTAGCTTTTCTAAAGGCCTCAGTTAACAGTGTTCCTACTGGCAAAACTCCACTGTTCCAAAAAGGAGGGGTGAACACTGGATTGAAATCAGAAAATGAGTGAGAGAGAGAAATTTGGGAAGTATCTCTTCATTCATTGAGAATATTTTCAAATGGGCATTTATTAATTTTGTAGAAACCCTGAACTCAGAGCATATGGTGAACTTTACCAACATTCCCCAGGCTCAAAGGCTCTGTCTCTGTAGCACATCACGTTTTTGCCACTTCTTCAACCCAAAATGGCAGGCATCATTTTATCAATTCAGCAAAGAAATGTAAATAGTTACAATATGCAGGGTTATTCCTCTAAGTTATTTTTTTTCCTTCCACATCAGTCCTGGAAAACATTCTCTTTTTTTAGTTCATAGGAAATTATTATTCATGACTTTGCATATGAGGTACCAACATCTTCATTTGATGTGTGCAGTTCAGAGACAGGAGAACTTGCAGGCTACCCTAGCTAACCCCATCATTGTCCAGGAGGGGAACATAGAGCTTTTAGAATTGATGATCATACATTTTCATCTCTATGGTAGTAGAATGTACAGGCTTTTTCAGAAACTGAAAATTCTCCAATGAGCTCTCTGGGAAATAGCAATCATACCATGAGGTAGCTCAGGACTCTAGTCCTCCATTAAAATTCGTTTTCAACTCATCTTTTTGATGGGACAACCTGTAGGGGAGGTTGCTCTAAATCCACTGCAGTAGATGGTGTCAGGCTGCTGATAATGGTTGGTAAAGGAAGCAGTGGGGGAAAGAGGCATCTCTCTCCAATGTCCTAGAAATACATGATGCTCAAGTGCATGCTATTGCCTCTAACTGCCCCTCCCTCCACCAAGACAACATGGGACTGTGCATCGCCACTTTTGTACAATTCTGCCTTTCTCTGCTTCTGAATACGTGTTGGCCTGAGGAAATAAGGAGGAAAAAATTTTTTTAGGAGGACAAAAACAGCCTAGGTGAAGCTCCTGAGGTGGTGTTTTAGTTAGTTACTGCTGTGTAAGGAATTACTCCCAAACTTAGTAGCTTAAATAAAAATACACATTTATTATACAAGCTAGTAAATTCTGAATCAGCTTACCTTAAGAGTTCTGGCTTGGGCAGGAGGAGGATTATTATCTTATGATGTTGAAGTCAAGATTTAGCCAGGGTTGTAAAATCATCTGCAAACTTGAGTGGCTGTCCTGTGACAGCAGAGATTAGAAGAGTCTAGGTTTGGCATCTAGGTAAGAATGACAGATATGAGATGGCAGAAGCTTAGATTTAGAAAAATGGATGAATGTCAGATAAGTCTGAAGGTAAATCAAAAGGTCTTGTTGGTCTATTAGTTTATGGAGAATGAGGAGAAGGAAAGGGTTCTGGAATGACCATTGCTTGTCTGAATAAAATCACTTACTGAGTGGAGAGTATAGAAAAATCAGATTTACAGGGTAGGTGAGGGGTGGGAGAGATTAAGCATATAGATCATTCAATTTTTACAGACACCTTTGGAGACAGCTAAAATGATAGCCACCATGTATTGGGCACTAACTCTGTGCCATATAGGCACTATGTTTAGGACATTACCTATATTTTTCTGTTTAATCCTCTTAGTCATATAACTATTATAACTAAGTCATGACAAGTTTAACTAAATTTGCCAGGATCATACCGCTTATTCTAGAGTAAGAATCAAAGCTCAGTATTTTCATATTCTTTAGTTTTGGCTTTTGAGCTCTAATCCTTTCTTTCCTTTTCCCTCACTTAATACATTTTTGCTTTCATTGTAGTTTATTTTGCCTTAGAGTATTGCAGCAAGCCTGTCTAACTTAACTATACTGCTTCCTCCTCTTTACCCCAACATCATGATTGGTATATAATAGAAGCTTAATATAATTGTATTAGATGAGTTGAAATTAAACTGCTTCTTTTATTTCCGGGAAGATATGCCTTCTAACCTCATGCAACATAGAAACAGATTGATAGATTGGAATGCAAGGAGAGACTGGAGGAAGAGCAGTGAATACCAACTGCACCACATTCTGGGAGGCTTAAACCACTGTTGGGGTCTCCCCTTCCCCCACCTGCATCCTAGAAGATAGCAGATGCATCCCAGAAGAGGCCTAGCCAGAGCACAAACCAATTCCTTTCCAAGATGTGGGTTATTCTTGAAATCCAAGAGCTGCAAATCAAAGATGGGGTATACACTGCAAATTAGGGGGCACTAATGTGATGACTCATAGTCCCAGAATGGGTCTGAGTTTGCAAATTACTGTGGAGATGTTCCCAAAGTCTTGACAGATCTATGTTAAGGCAGAAACAAGGACATCATATTCTCCAATATTACTGTGATTCAGAATCTAAATAGTGACCCGAACGCTAGAAATGTCAGCCAAGAAATGGGAAAAGGAACAAGCAAGCAGAGAGGTCTGGGTTTGCTGAGAGGTCCATGAACCTAATGACCTCTAATAAAGACAATTATTGAAAGCCCGAAATTTCAAAACAAAAGTGGAAATCTCTGGTCCTAACACTGGGCTGGTATCTGTTTCCTGTCTCTGTTAGGACAGGGTATGTGTCTTGGAATCATTGTATGATATGTTTGAACGGGGCTGCACTGAGATGAGTTCTCTCTTCTGATATTACATACTAGCTTGTATGACCTTGGCAAACTATTTTCTATCTCTGGCCCTCAGTCTCTCCATCTTTATAATGCCATTAAATTCGACATTTATTGTGGGGTGAGATATGTCCCCAAATTTCATATGTTGATGTCCCAATCTGCAAAAACCTCAGAATATAACCATATTTAGAACTGAGGTTTTAAAGAGTTGATTGATTTAAAGTGATGATGTTAGTGTGATGATGTTAGTGTTGATACAATATGACTGGCTTCTTATAAGAAGAGAGAAACTCCAGGAATGTGCACCTGTGAAGGAAAGGTCACATGAAGCATAGCAAGAAGCTAGCCATCTGCAAACCCTGGAGAGGAGTCTTCAAGAAAACCACAGCTGCAAACACCTATATCTTGATTTCTATTCTTCAGATTGTGAGAAAATAAATTTTTGATGTTGAAGACACCCAGAGTGTGGTCTTTATTTTGGCAGCTCTAGCAAACTGGTATGGATTTCAAATGGCCAAATTATCTGCTTTCCTATTTCTGTGAAATTTCTTTCAATTGGTTTAGTGTTGGGATGATTTAACTGCAAATTCTTCGATAGTTCTTCCATTATGAGGTGGGATTTACATGCTTCTTTTTCAAATATGTTGACTACTTCAATCAACAGAATATAACAAAAGTATCATTGTGCCAGTTTCCAGGTCCCAGGCCCTAAGAAACTCTTAGTGTTCTCTCTCTTTCTCATGGAACTCTTGCTTTTGGGATGCTAAGCTTCCATGTAAGAAGTCCAACTAACCCTCTTGGAGATACCTTGTGAAGAGGCCATAAGAGTACACAGAGAGGGATAAGAACCACCAGAGCCTTTGCCCTGCTGAAAGGCTATGGGTTTGAGTAAAACAATCTTTACCTTCGAGACCAGACCAGCCACCAGTCAATGCCACCTTGAGTGAAAGAATTGCCTAGCCAAGACCTGTGTGAATTCTGAACTCGCAAAAGCACCAGATATATGGCTGTTAAGGTAAGCCACTAAGTTTTGGAGTACCTTGTTTCAATGATGCAATAAGTATATAGTAGTTGTTTTACAGGATGCTTATGGTTATATCAGTTCTATGAAGGTGCATTTTTTTAAACCAGGTCTTGTTTTGTGCCCTGTGAGGAAGCAAGGTGTAATTATTAAGGGACTGGTATTGGGATTGAAATTTGGATTCTGGTAAGTTCTGCCATTAGGAAGTCACTTATTCTGCTTCAGACAAGCCACTTGAATTTCAGTTTCTTCATTGGTATGAAAGAAATCATCACACTGCTACGTGGCGTTTTGTGAGGATTTAGTGTGTAAATTAAATACTATATTGCAAGGCAAATAGTGAGTGTCCAAGAAAGGGTTGCCACTATTACTACAAAGGTAGTGCCACTGCTGCTGCTGATTATAATGATGAGACCAGTTCATCTTCCCTATGTCTACCTTTGGAATGGAATGAAATGCCCCTTCCAAACAAGCAACTCTGTGAGATTAATATTATTAACTCCACCCAAGATCTCACCATTGGCTCCTTTGAGTGGTGGCATTTCAGTTTAAGGACTCAAGATTAATGCATACAGAGATATTACAAACTGGAAGCAGTATAGCACAGTGAAAAGAGCATAGGATTTAATGAAGAGGCTCAAGAGAGAAAATAACTGGGCTGGAAAGATAGCTCAGTGGTTATAGCACTTGCCTAGTATGTATGAGGCCCTTGGAGAAGAAGGAAGGAAGGAAGGAAGGAAGGAAGGAAGGAAGGAAGGAAGGAAGGAAGGAAGGAAAAGTAAGAAAAATAAAATAGCAGTGGGATTAACTATGTTAGAAAACTGAATTTCATGTAAAAGTACAAGTGGGTAGTACCATAGGATGCATAGGATACTATATGTACTCTATGGTGGTAGGCATCCAGAATCTCCCACAGGTTTTTGTTTTGTTTTGTTTTGTTTTCCTTTTTCAGTATGGAGAATTGAACCCAGGGCCCAGGGCCTCGTACATATAAGACAAGCACTCAACCACTAAGCTTACGCTCCCAGAATTTTTTTTTTTTTTTTTTTTTTTTTTTTTTGAGACAAGGTCTTACTAAATTTTCCAGGCTGGCCGTGAACTTGAGATCCTCCTGTCTCAGCTTCCCACATAGCTGGGATAACAGCCATGTGACAGGCTTCTTTCTAATTTCTATCTTCTGACACATGATCTCATTCTCCTTGACAACTCGTAGTATAATACAACTGCTTTGTTACCATCAAGAAGGAAGAAATGGGGCTGGGGATGTGGCTCAAGCAGGTAGCGCGCTCACCTGGTATGCGTGCGGCCCGGGTTCGATCCTCCAGCACCACATACAAACAAGGATGTTGTGTCCACCAATAACTAATAAATAAATAAATATTTAAAAAAAAAAAAAAGAAGGAAGAAATGGCTGGAGAAGGGAATGCTTCATTACTTTAAGAACACCTCCTAGAAGTTGGACACGTTGCTTTTGTTTATATCCCATTGACCAAAATTGAATCATATGGCCCAGTCTAGCTGATAGACAGGCTTGGGCATGTGGGGTTGATTTAGGACCTGCATGTGCCTAGCTAAATATTGCAAATTCTATTGCCAAGGAAGAAGATTATAGGGGAAAAACCAAATAGTCTTTGTGACAGATAATTCGAGTACTATTTCAGTGGTAGGCAACTTGGATACATGCCAGCCTGGTGAGATTAATATTATTAACCCCATCTAAGAGAGAGAAAATGAAATTGAGAACTGACTTGCACAGAGTCACACAGCTAGTTTAAATTCTGTACTCATTCCATTCAGACAATCCTACTTGACCAGTGTAGGCACTATATGACTTTGAACCAGTCATCTTCACAAGCAAAGGTAGATTTGCTATGAAAGAAATGAAGCACATCAATTGCACAGACCCCTGGAGAAATGAGTTTGAAGGTACTGCAGATTGTTGGGGGGTGAAAAACCAGATAGGAATCAGTTAAGAATTTTTATGTAAGCATTTCTTGCAAAGTAACAGAGACTAAAGAAAGAAAGGGACCTCACCTTCAAGATGTTGTGATTCCTTATTCTAAATAAATATTTGCTTTTGGATATAAGGTCGTATTTGTAACATTTTATTCTTTTCATAAAGAGGATCCACCAAATTGTGTGGGTATACTTCAGGCCTCATAAAACCTGGACTCTCCCTTATCTCCAAGAAAAACATTTTGCAAAGGTCAAAAGAAAGAATAAGTTGGAAAGGTTTGGAATGGACATTTAGGTCTAAGAAATGGCAGAACAAGGACCCAGACCAGGAGGGCAAACCCAGTGGAAAGCTGGAAACCCCAGGAAGGCAGACCTCAGCCAGGGGTCTCTCCCAGGTTCCTCCACTCCTTCCCTCTGACATATTCCCATGACCTTGTATTTGTTCTTTACTCCAGCCCCCAGCACTGCTATAGTTTAGATCTGGAACCTCCCCAAGGCCCATGTGTTAAAGACATAGTCCCCAACTTGGCACTATCAGGATGTGGGAGAACTGTGAAGAGGTGCTAGTGGGAGGTCTTTGGTCATTGAGGATGTACGTTTGAGAAAGATTGTGGGACCCCATGTGTTCCTCTCTCTTTCACTCCCTGGCCATGAGGTAAGTGGTTTTGCTCTGCTACACACTTCCACCCTGATGAGCCACCAAAGGCCCAAAGTAATGGGACCAACCAATCAAGGATTGGAACCCCTAAGTCTGTGAACCAAAAGAAACATTTTCTCTCTATAAGTTGACCATTTCAGGTATTGGTCATAGTGATGGAAAGCTAGTTAACACATACACTCTGCCTCCTGATAGAATTACTTGTGTTTCCCTATCAGTGCCTCCCGTCAAAGTAGCAGTTTTTAGAAAGCAGAAACTGGCATCCTTCATCTCTGTAAATTCCCAGGACTCCAGCAAAGGGTCTGGCACAGAATAGGACCTAATAAATAGTTGGCGAATTAGGTTGAATTGAGGAAGCTGCAGACTCAGGAACACAAAAGGGAGCACAAAAAAGCACAGTTACTAACTTGTTCCCTTTTTTGTGTGATGTTTTTCAGGCCTCAGTTTCCTTCTGTGAAATGAAAGTTAAATCTATTGATCTCTAGGAAGGCAATTCTGAACCTTATAGTAGTGAACTAATTAACATCTCTGCACTTTGTACTCTCAGAGTGCAGGTTTTATACCTTGAATTGAGGTGAAATCCAATCTGGAGGCTTCATGTTCATTAAAAAGGCCCACAGCATTGCTTGGAAGTGTCAGATGCTGGCCTGACCAAATCCCAGCAGGGATAATTGCATTCTGACAACTTCGAGTTCCCCTGCACTCTTCAATTGGATAAGGTAAGCTTCACTTCCCATCCCAAATTATTTTGAACTGCTGGTCCTTGGCTGTTAAAAGAGATGGCACCTCATTTGTAAGCCATTTTGTTCTTTCTTTTAAAAGGCTATGTACTTTTTCTAAGGCTTAATAATTTTGACCAGTTAAAGACTGGTATAGGATTTCAGGTAACTCCCACGGAAGGAAGGCTGTTCCTATATGGCCTACCGAAACTATTTTAGAACTTATTATTCACTGTCCAGTACTAAAGGCAGTCACTTTGAATGATATGAAAATGTTGTTGCAGTGATTGATCCTCATATTTATGGGAAGAGAATGAAATAAGAATTCAAATTCCATTTTATATAGATGTGGTCTTGGTTCTGGAAATTGCCAGGGACCACATGTATCACCTAGTCAGTAAAATAAATGTAGTTTCCAGTGGGTTATACATTTGAGACTCAAACATCCCAAACCTAACTTGATATACCTTTCAATCTAATAACAGAATGAAACCATGTGGGGAAGGTATTGGAGAGTAAGGCAGCTCCATAAATATTGGTGTGATCATGATTACATTTGTCTATTTTCTTTGTCATGGAATGCAGTAACTGGAGTGCTAATGTACCATGACTTGCCCTCATATTCAGTTCCTGCAAGATACCTCTATAAAAGCATTTGTTTAATATGAAGGAGGTAATTTAACTCATTTTACGAGCCTTTATTTTATTAGAAGCTGCTATAATAGGCTTGCATCTAATCATCTTTCTTTGGTTATAATAATAACATCCTTATCCTCGTTGTGATGAAATTTTCTCCACTCCTTTGATGTCTGTGCTAATTGATACCTATTGTAATATTTAAATTCAGAATTAGAATGAGTTCCTTCCTTCATCTGTACCTTATTAAAGAGTCAAGTTGTGAACACAATGACACCAAGTCAAATCCAAACTTGAGGCCTATAATAATCTTGCTTAACAGCTTAATGACGCCACTGGTATTAATAGATAGTTCATTCCTTCTGTCACCAAGTGTTTATTGAGCACTTTCATTGGCTAAGTGCAGTTGTAAAAAAAATTGCTAGGCCAGATATGACCCTCTTACCTTGCTTCTCCTTGACATGGAGAGGACAGTCTTTGGAAATAGGATATTCCTTAGAAAGAGCAATTTCCTAAATTGGATTTGGATTTAAGATAGATGAAGAAGGGACATGGAAGACAGAAAAAGGGGTGGTGGTCATGAATTTCAAGGTAAAGGACTTGTAGGGAGGCCTTCTGCATTATTTTGGGGTTATTTATACAATATCTTCTCAGAAAAAATGTACCCACTTTCCAAATTTCACTTCTCATTTTAGAGTATTTAGGGATTCACAGAAATCCCTCCATGTAACTCAGTTTCCTAATAGGATATTTGGGTAAAATTGAGAAAGTATTCCAGTTGCTACATGGGAAGTGCTGCCTGTAGGATTTCCCATGGGATCTATGGCCTAGCTCCAGAGTTGTTTGCATTGCTCAGTCATGTCACCTAAGACAGGGAGCTTAATGATGAAAGGTCAGAGTGTCTGTGATCTAACGTTTATCATCATTAGTTTAGTTAGTCAGAATTTTCCTCATTTTGTGACCATTTTCTTGATGGTTAAAATCCTTTGGGTTATATTCTTTTTCAGTGACTATAATCTAATTTAATTAAAGGATTATCAACATTTGCCATGTATAAATACATGGCTTTTATACAACTTCCAAGCTGGCCCTATTTACTGTTGTTTTCTTTCCCTACTATGCCTCTGGAAAAGAGAGACTCTAGCACAGCAGAAATACCCATGAATGGCCATGAACTTAGGGTAGGTAACTGTGGGCAGAGGCTTAGAGGCACACAGGTAAATTTACAAGCAAACCAAGTCAAAACCCAAATTCCTGTTTTCATGGGTTTATGAACAAGGGAGGTGTGTGTGTGTGAGTGTGTGTGTGTGTGTGTGTGTGAGAGAGAGAGAGAGAGAGAGAGAGAGAGAGAGAGAGAGAGAGAGAGAGAACATTTTGTTTTTGTTTTTTTTTTTTCTAGAAGGAAGGGAGGGAATTTGACAATTCATTTATGGAGGAACTTCCCCGAACTAGTAGAAGCTCAATAAATGTGTTGGTTGATTTCTTTTGAGGGAATTAGGGCTTATGTATAATATGTGTATAAGAAATCCACCTGGTTTATTGCAAATAATCTTGAAAATCACCATCCTTCCCTTTGAGTGAATTCAATGAATATACAATGTTTACATATGCATAAGTTGCTCTGTGCTCTCTGATTCAAAGATGTATGCTATCTTCCCTGAAGATATTTACCACTAGAGCAATTATCAAGCACATGGGAAGACACTCTCCTTTCTTGCTCCCACATCAGACATTTCTAATCTATCATGGTGCTCTTTTTGTATGAACTTGGATTCAGTCTCAAAGTCTTTTTAAACTCAATGTTGTGGACAGTACTTTCCAATTAATCTGAGTTGGAACAAGAAGTAAAATCCATTTGCCATCCTGACTCGAAGGGAAGGACAGATAGATACAAATACCTATGGTATAAAGAAGATCATAATCATGGGTAAAAATAGATATTCTTTAAGTATTTACTATATGCTGAATCAAGTTCTCTATAATATATTGTAGTAGAAGTGTCCTGCAGATGAAAACCATTTAAAGAAATCCTATTGGGATCTCCCTTTGAAAAGCAAAGAGTCATTTTGAAAACAAATCATCATCCTTTGATTGATCTATTTGATAAGATCCACTGTGTATTGAATTTTCCACACACCTAAGAAGGAAAATAGGGCTCCATAACAATTGTCTTCATCAGAGTATAAGATGAGGGAGAACAATTAGAAAGGAGTGGTTTTACAAGGAAAAACAATTCAAAATGGAAAAGCAAAATTAAAGCACTTGATGGGAATGGATGAAAAGAATATGGAAACTTCTCCCCTCCACTTGACATAGAAAAAAAAAATACTTCCCTGTTCTTTGTTAACAGAATTACATATCCCATGCCTGTTAGTTCAGTTTTCTTGAGAATATCTGATCGTTAATATGTTAACAAAGCACAGAAGAGTATTTTTTAAAGTTAGGCATTTCAACTTAATAAGGACTTTTCTTAGAACCAAAAATGATCTTAAAACATAATGGATATTTACATACACACTACTGCATCAGCAAAAGAGCTTTAGGAATATCATTGGTTAAAAAAAATGGATTAGACTTTCATACCGCTAAGTAGACAATTCTGAATCCCATTAAAATGGCCCTCCAAAAGTTGTTTTGTAGCTCATTCTTTCTTTTGAGGGAATTATGGACATAAAACAATTTAAAATCAGTTGTTGATCACCTATCATGTGCTGCTGCGACATTACCATCACCATCAATCATCACCATCTCAATCTTTCTGAATGCTAGGAACTGTCCTGAGAGTTAGTTTATGTGTCTAAACATTCAATCTTTTCAAGAGTACTATGAAGTAGATACTATTATACACATTTTTTCAGATGATAAGATGGAGTCAGAGAAAGCCTTAACTTGGTTGAAGTCATTTAGTTAATACAAGAGTTCTAATGAGAATTTTCATGGGTCCCAGTGCTTGGTCTTGCTTAGTCTCAGTGGGAAATTGAGACACAGAATAGGTACTTTGGGTTTCTTGAGATAGTCCCACTTGATACATTACTAGCAGTACTACAGTACTGTTGGTCTTCATGATTAGATTTATCCTTATCTTTTTTTTTTGCGGGGGGAGGGGATACTAGGGATTAAACTCAGGGGCATTTGACCACTGAGCCACATTCCCAGCATTATTTGTATTTTATTTAGAGACAGGGTCTCACTGAGTTACTTAGTGCCTAGCTTTTGCTAAGGCTGGCTTTGAACTCTGGATCCTCCTGCCTCAGCCTCCTGAGCTGGTGGGATTACAAGCATGTGCCACCACACCTGGCTCCTTATCCTTTTTTTTTTTTTTTTTTTTTTTGGTACCAGGGATTGAACCCAGTGAAACTGAACCACTGAGCCACTTCTCCAGTCCTTTTTATTTTTTTATTTTGAGACAGAGTTTCACTAAGTTGCTTAGGGCCTCGCTAAATTGCTGAATCTGGTCTCAAACTTGCAGTCCTCCTGACTCACCTCCTGAGCCACTGGGATTACAGGCATGCACCACTGCACCTAGTATATTTCTCCTTCTAAGATTATTTGTTAGTAGGAATACAAGGATGATCACATTTTTTTTCTTCAGAAACTGTATCCCATTTACTCACTCATTTGTTAATTTTCAATAAATATTCATTATTGGAATCCATTTTTTTTTAATTTCACTGGCTACTCCTTCTCAGTCTCAGTTTGCTGATTGTTTCTAAATCCCCAGAATTCTTAAATCATGGTGTTCAGTTCTCAGATTCAGTTCTATTTACAATCATTTTCTAGTCGAGTTACTAAGTCTTGTGATGTAAAATACCATTTATTTGATGTTGACTCCAAAATTGATACTTCCATCTCAGACCTCTCCCTTCAGTATTAGACTCCCATATCTTACTGCTTACTCCATAGACCTAATGTCCAAGTAGCCACTCCCATTTAACATGTCCCAACCCAAACCAAGGATTCCTGCCCCCACCTCCAAAGCTTCTTTTTGTCTACTCAAGATCAAGTTTTGGTGTCTTCTGTGTCTCCTTTTTCTCTCTTACACCCCATTCTCAATTTGTTATCAAATCCTGTTTTCCTTCTGTCTTTGAAATAAAACCAAATCCTGACAACTTCCTTCCACTCTCCCCTATTCCCACCTGTGTTTTTACATCAGCCTACCTGCTCCCTGCCATCCAACTGACTGAGTGAATACATGAGTAGAGATTAACTACCAACCAGACATGAGGCTTGGCACCATGGGTTTAGGAGCAAACCAGAAAGACTTGGCTATGGCTTTCATGATGTGCACACTCTTGGTTACCAGCATTCTTATTTTCTGTAAAATGTAACTCAAATTTCTTTCATGGTCTGTTGAAAGTAAAATGAAAAAAAAAGTGGGGAAAGATACAGTGGTATGGTATGATAATAGCTAAGGAGAGGGAAAGGGAAAGATATGAGAGTACAAGGTGCTATAAGAGATCTAATATTCGCTGTATTACATTAGTGCCTTCAATTATGCAGTTGAATTAGGAAGACTGCAGATACCATCTATTTCAAAATTTGCCTTGTGGATTGTCTGTTTGTTTTTTTGGTTTTGTTTTTTTTGTACCAGGGATTGAACCTAGAGGCACTTAATTAGAGCCACATCCCTAGCCCTTTTAATTTTTTTAAATTTATTTTTATTTTTTTAGTTTTGAGACAGGATCTCACTAAGTTGCTTAGGGTCTCACTAAATTGGTGAGGCTGACTTTGAACTTGTCATACTCATCCTCTGCCTCTTGAGCTCCTGGGATTACAGGTGTGCTATCTTTATAATGTCTCACTGAGGGAAGGAAGATCAAGTCAAACTGTAGGGACAGTTGTTTACCTCACAGGTCCTGTTCACAAATATATTCTTTACCCAACATTGTTGTTGGAGCACATCCTACAGGGAAACTTTAGATCTTATTGCTTGCCCTGTTTTATTGACTATCTACCCTACTTTTTTGACTTGTTCACATTTCCAACATTTCATGTACAGAAAACCCCAAATGTACCACACATTACCTGCCTTCTTAGGGATAAGTTGAAAATTATTTTCCTCATCCCTATAGAAAATTATTGGGCTCTCCCCTGTACCTCTCTTGCCCATCTTTTTTTTTTGGGGGGGGGGGCGGTACTGGGGATTGAACTCAGGGACACTCAACCACTAAGCCACATACCCAGTCCTGAATTATTTTTTGATTACTCTATAGAGTTCTCCAGCTGTTTTGAGCTATGAAGAGGTAGGATCCATTGCAAATAGAATAGCTGAGGCAGCCTTTAGGATTATCTGAAGGCTCATTGACATGTCAGGCATGACTTAGGACAGCTATTGGTTACTTTGCTGCAATGGAAACGGATCATTTTGCTTCCAGCTGTGTGATTTAAGGAGTCAGAACATGGAACCACATTTTTTTTTTTTAAAGCAAGTGGGAGTTCTCTACAGTCACAGAATACTGAGTATTTATTTTGTTTCTTGAGAATAAATTAGTGACAGAGGATGGTCAGAATTTGCCTGGGGATTTTACGGATAGAAATTGAAATAACAATGGGTATTGTAACAGGAAATGCAGGTGTGTTCGCCACACTGTTCTGGCTCAGTGGGAGTTTCATACCTGGTTCTATCAAGTAACATTTTTGCTAGATATGGAGGATTTCTATTTGAAAACCATTACCTAAGTTGCCTGGATAGTAAGTGTCAGTCAGCTTTTCCTTTTTATGATCAAATTACTTGACAAGAACAGCTCAGAGGAGGAAAAGTTTATTTTGGCTCAAGGTTTCAGAGGTCTCAGTCCAGGGTTGATCTACTCCATGGCTCTAGGCCGGACCTGAGGCAGAGAATATAATGGTGAAAGATTGAAGGGAGGAATGTTGCTCAGCTCACAGAGGTCAGGAGAGAGAGAGAGAGAGAGAGAGAGAGAGAGAGAGAAAGAGAGAGAACATGCAAGGGAGGAGCCAGGAGTAGGATATAGTCTCCAAGGTCTTACTTCCTCTAGCCATACCCCACCTGCCTACCATTACCACCCAATAGTCCATTCAAATTATTAATCTATCAAACGGATTAATCCACTTATGTGGTTAGAGCCCTCATGATTTATTCAATCAGCCTTACCTCCAGATACTGCCACATTGGCTTTAATACATGAGCCTTTGGGAGACATTCCAGAGGCAAGCCATAACAGTAAGTGTTCTGGTTTCTCAAGACGAGTTGCACAAAGGGTTAAATGGGTCTGAATAAAGTCTTAGGGAAAAATGAGAATCACTTTAGACCATCACTGATTGATGATTGGGTGATGTGTTGGATACCATCATAGGGTGATTCTCATCAGGGTGATGAGAAGAAAATGAACATAGCTACTCAAGTCAGGTGGTGCACAGCGATCACAGGAATGGAAAGGGAAATACATGCGGGCACTGAGCCAGTTGTTTTCTTGTGGCTCCTTTGGGCTGATGGCTGAGAGTACTATAACCAACTTCAGCAATCTCTCCCTATTCTAATCTAACCTGTTCTCTCCCGATAATTCCTCTCTCTTCTCAGTCCTGATAGCTTAACTTAATGTGGAGAAAGAAAATAAACCTTAATCATTTATTTTTACAAATCTTTTCTGAATTACTCTTAGACGGCCATTCTTCTTGAACTTCAAGACTCAATGGCTTTCATGTCTTTCTTCCCTGGTTCTCTGCTGATGCCCTCCTTTGAGGCACAGTGATCTCTTTGCACTGCAGGGCTGGGGTCACAGGGCTCATGTGAAGAAATTAAGTGAGGAGTGAGGAGGAAGCAGAGGGGAGAAGGCAGTGGATCAGAGTTCCAAATGTTCTCTTGCTCTACAGCGGTTTCATTTGCTGGTTACGATGCTCTGCACAGAACACTGCCAAACCCTTTACCAGGCATCTTATTTAACTTTCATAAACACCTTGTGGAAAAGATACTATTTTCTGATTTATTAGATGAAGCAAAGGAGGCCCAAAGGGTTAAGTAACATTTACAATCATCTGAGCTGGTAAGTGGTGGTATTGGCATTCAAACTCAGGACTCTCTTAACTTCCAGACCCATTTGCTTAACCACTCAGTCACTACCCTTATTGTCAGCCCAGAGAGATGCCTTTTGAGCAAACAATGCAGTGCCTCCTGCCTTCCTTCATTTCTGTATTTCCAACACCAGGTTAAATGGAGTGCACATACAAATTGGTGTGGTGGGGTGAACATTCCTTTTGGCTTAGACCTGGACTGTGTGCTAAGGGGGCACGAACTGCTGGAATGTTAAGAGGTCAGGCTTCTTTTTGCTGTCTGAGCCAATACAGAGGCGTCAGCTTTTATTTTATCTACTAGGGGTGTCTCCTACAGAAGCCCCAGGGACCTGCAGGCGCCCAGCCTGCATCTGGCACTGTCCTTCCTTCGGAGGCTGTGCAAAACAGCAAGCAATTGTTTTCTTCCCTTTCACTCACGACTCTCTCTGCTTTCACCTGGGCCTCCTTCTAGTAAATCCTATTCTTCCATTTTCCTCTGGATGGCTACTCTGGCCCAATGCCATCTCCACAGGAAAACAAGAAGCCTTCCTTTCTGGGATAAGAGATTTCTCATTCCCCACTGTAGCTCCCTCAGTAGATAAAGATTTTTTGGCATATTTTCAAGGATGTTGCAGCTAAATTATCCACCTCTGTGCTTTCTTCCATTCGCTTTTATGACATTTCTTCCATTCTTCATTGTTCCTGGTGACTTTGTTGGTGACAAAAGATACCCTCCATTTACATTTGAAAAAAGGTAGCAGGCTGCTGTTACAAAGCCAGAACAATAACCACTGAAGCTCAGCTTCAGTCCCACTTACTCAGTTGAATAGTCGTTTAATATTTTAATAAAATAAAGACCTCTTTTAGTACCTGCTGCTGGGTCTGTGAAGTTTATGATACATCTTTTACATTCATTTCCATGTTTAAATTCTAATATTTTCCTTCTCACCCCAGAGCAGCTTAATACACTGTAGGGAACACTTTCCCTTGATGATGAAAACAATATTTTTAAGGTAAGTGGGACTTTTAGTTTAAATATAACCAAGGGACTTGTTAAGGAACGTGCTCAGTGTCCTAGTACCTGATTTCTAACTTCTAAACCACTATTGCATGTCCCTGAGACTAAAATGTTGTTCTTTGATCATTTCTGGGGGCCAGGAAGGGGAAGTAAACCATTTATATAAGGTTAATAAAAATCAGTAACACCTGCTATCTAACCCCCTCACCCCCACAGTCTTCTGTGAAGACACTACCTTGGTGAAGTTATATGCTACAGAATCTCACCTTCAAGGCTTAGTGTCTGAAGCCTAATTCATCCTTCTTTGGACAGAAACATTATGTCTCAAAGACAAATTTATACTAACTTAGGCGAATTAAGATTGCTTCATAAATTTCCAGAGTCAGTTTATCAATTCAGAAAAAGAATTGTAATTATTATTTCCCCTAGAATACTTACATGGCAAGAACCAGCATACACATTCTCTGTAAGAAGACCTGTACATGAAACTAAATTTTAACCAGAAAATTGTATGTTGACCGTGGAATCCATCTAAAGGGGATTAAATGGACTTGAACATTAGGCTAAGATTATCCGACACTGGTGTCCTTTCACCCTGGCTATGTTTCTGGGATCATTATGGTTTACAAAGTTTTCAGAGGATTAGGATACATCTCATACCTAAGATTAGGGCCAGCTATTTGGATTCTTTAAATTTTTAGTTGTTGATAGACCCATATTTTATTTATTTACATGCAGTGGTGAGAATTAAACCCAGTGCCTCACACATGCTAGGCAAGTGCTCTACTGCTAAGCCCCAGCCCCAGTCCCAGCCCCAGCTATTTGGATTTCATTTTTTAAAAACTTTCTGTGTGCTGGGCATGGTGGTGCATGCCTGTCATCCCAGCAACATGGGAGGCTGAGGCAGGAGGATCGTGCATTCAAAGCCAGCCTCAGCAATTTAGTTAGGCTTTAACTAATTTAGTGAGACCTTGTCTCAAAATACAATATAAAAAGGGATAGGGATTTGGCTCAGTGATTAAGCACCCTTGGGTTCAAATGCTCTTACAGAAAATAAGCAAATAAAAAACATTTCTATGGGATTCCTTGTTTGGCCAGGGTTGAGACCATGGACCTGGCACATTTGTCTTCACAACAGGAATGATTTTACAATGGTTCTGTATCTCTCAAGTCCACTGGGCAAGACTCTACTGGGTGGTGCTTGGAAATACAATAGGACTTAACATTGGTTACTTTCCATTATCTGGCATTATAAGGACATTCAATTCTCTTTTCAGATTGGCTTTGGCATCTGGACAAATACTTGCTGTCACTCATCCTTTTAATTTCAGATAACTTTACCCACCTCTACCCTTATCTAGATTACTGATCAAACAATGGAATCTTCTAAGCATATGCAGCCTTGATTTTTTTTCTTTGCAAGTTCTTAGATATCCCTATTATTTTAATTCCATCTTCTACTTTTTTCATCCAAGATAAACAAAATAAATTAGTGGGTAAAGGGAGACTTATCTTCCTCCACCATATACATTTATGCAGCGTAAAGCTATTTCATGGAAATATGTATTTGTTGCCATCAGGACCACAACAAGAGGCGAGGGACCATTTCCCCAAACTGTAACCAAATGATTTTTCTTAAGCATAAATTTGGTCATGTCAGTCCCCTTCAAAGAATTCCTGAAACTATTGTGCATAAGTCTAAACTCTGAAACCTGTTTCCAAAACAGCAGGGGTATCATCTATGTTTGTTACTTGCTTCTCCTCTCTCAATGCTCTATCACCTCTGTGGTCATGCTTCAGCCATTTCTGGACTTGTTTCAGTTTCTTGAATGTGTGGCTCTTACATTTTTCTCTGCCTAGAACCTTCATCTTCTTCTTCTTCACCAATTAGCTTGTCCTTTCTGGTTCAGTGCTTCTCTTGTGAATATTCCCTAATATCCTCATTTGGTTTGGAAATGTAAAACTTTGAGTTCCATAGTTCCCTCAGTTTCCATGATCACAACTCATATCATGTTTTTAAGCATTCCTCGGCGACTTGCCATTGCTTTTGGGGATAAAGTCCAAATTTAGCTCAGTCATCAACCACTTGGGATCTCCTTCTTCTACTTTTTGGACTGTTCTTTCTCAATACCTTTGTTTCAGCTACTCTTGGTTACCTCTTAGCCATCTATAACTGCCTTCATTTTAAAATCAACACATTAGGAACGTATCTTGGCCTTTTACATTAAATTTGTATTATGATTAAGATTAAATGTTCAATTTTTACTAATTGCTACAGACAAAAATAGAGGTATGATATTTTTAAGGTGGATCTAGTTTGAAAATTTTAAGATATCCTCTTTTAATACAGCTGAGTTTAATTCCTACAGGCAGCCACTCTTGTTAATCACAGAAGGCTACCCCCAACTGTGTCTTTGGTAAACTCAATAAAGGGGAAAGAACCCTTTTGAAAGCCCAAGGTCTCAAATGATCACATTTCCCAGGCTTAATTGGAAGGAGAGAGATGCACATGCTTTTCTTCTTAGTATGATAGATGAATAGAAGCAAATATCCGTTCAATCAACCTTGGTTATTTTCATCTTCCTTTATATGGTGACAACAACTGTGTTTTCTTATGGTGAGATATCTCTCTCTGTGCATGGGATTCTGAGGGTTCTAAACTCATTCCCTCAGCTCAGAGTGAGTAAGCAGTCCAGATTTGGTCACTTAATGTATCCTATTCCCTGTCCATTGTGATAATGTGCTTGAAGGGTGAGCACATGACCTAATTTGGCCCAATGAGAGACTTTTGTTAGAACTCCCAGAAAACCACATAGTATTTGCCCTAGAGTTGCTAATTTATGCAGATATAAACCTAAAGCTGCTGGTGGCCATCTTTACTGCTTAGGTAGGGGAAATCCGCCTGAGAGCAAAGCCAACACAGAGCAAAGCACAGACAAAAGACAGAGACAGATGTTGGATGATATCTCCTGAGTCCTTGATTGAGCTAGGCCTGAATCTGAACCTTTCACTTCAATGTTTAACTAAAAAATGTGGCCCTGGAAACCCTTAGGATCTCCCTCTCTTTGCAGGTTTCTGCAAAGTTAAAATTATTTTCACAATAACAAAATGTTATTTGTCTTTTTCACTGTCATTATCTCAAGAGGATACAGCAAAATTGCAGGGGCTAACTTTGTATGATATTGCAGTAGATTGAATGTAAAAGCAGATATGAGGACACAACTATCTTCTATTAGTCCAGGCATTAAGGAGATTTATAAAAATTTAAAATGATAGCACACTTCTGACTTTTTTCTTTTGAGGATAAAGTGTTAATTTTTAAATAAAAATAAGCTAATATCTAAGCATGTAATGAGTTTATAATTGTTATCTTAAAATGAATACATGGTGGTGTTTAAGAGCACAGGCTGTGAATTACAGAGGTTTGAATTAGCATCCTAGAAGCTGTAAGCTTCCTGGGTGATCATGAACATTGTTTCACTTCTTCCTGGGTTCCTCATTTGCACATGGAGATAATAATAATACTAAAACCACGGGATTGCTGGGAGGATTAAATTAGATAATTTACCAAAAGCACCTGGGATCGTGTCTGACAAATAATAAGCACCAATAAATATTGGCTATTATGAAGTAGAGTGGTATCTAAAGGGGGTGCTTCATGAAACACACATAACATGATCTGTTAATATTTAATAAGTGAAAAACTGTTAATGGGAGTTGGTAAGTTCAGGTCTGCAGCAGGAGCACCTGGGAAAATCCAGAGAAGAGAGGAGTGGGGAACTGATGTAGACATCCATGAGGACCTTGGACATCCAAGAGTAAATTAAAAAAAGCAGGCACAGGAAGCAAAGTGGGCCGGGGAGGCTGATGGTGACAAGCTTCGCCTTCTTCCTAATTTTGGTGTGTGAACAACACAAACTGAATCTCCCGAGCTATAAACAATGAGAATAAACTTCTTAAAAAATACAACTGAATTTTATGAGTCATATGTCTCTCTTGATGATATTTGGAGAGATCTAGGGTCCAGACGTGATTGCTCCCACAGAATGCATGCATCTCTATCTTTGCTGGTGTAGCAAGCAGCAAGCCTGCTGGTCCCACTCAGGGAGGGGGTGGGCATCCAGGCTGGCTGTCCCTGACGAGCTTACAAATCACAAGCACTCTAATACCACCCCCACAATAAAGGGTGCAAGTGACCCAAAAATCCTCCAGCAAAGAGACAAATACCAACAAAAATTATTAATATTAATTTATATTAATTTTTATATTAACATTTAATATTAATATTGATTTTAATATTAATATTGATCACTGATAACAAGATAACTCTTTTTTTTTTGGTATAAGCTCATACTCCAAAGGTGATTCCCTGAGTTATAAAATATTCCCAAATGAATGACACATGCTTAGCCCTGGCATAGTAGCTCTCGCCCTAGAGACTCAACTTAGTCAAATGGAGTTATATTTGGTTGCAGAAAGTTGGGACAAAATCTAAGGACAGACAGTATTGACAACGATTTAAAAGTGTTGAAAGTCAGAACTTCCCCAAAGGAATCTTTTTACAACTCTATTCATATCACAGTCTATATAATAGTGCCCTAGAGTTACGCAGTACATGCGCTATGTGATCTTTTTTGGCAGCATTTGAAATTCCAAACTGAAAACATCACAAATCCAATTGAACCCTTGTTTTATGTGCCAATTACTTTAATATAGACAGTCTAAATTTATTAAGTCTGACTCTTTTTTTTTTTTTTTTTTTTTTTGGTACTGGGGATTGAACCCTGGAGTGCTCTATCACCAAGCCACATCCCCAGCCTTTCAAATTTTTCATTTTTTATTTTGAGAAAGGGTCTCGATAAGTTGTTTAGGGCCTTGCTAAGTTGCCGAGGCTGGCTTTGAACTTACAATCCTCTTGCCTCAGCCTCCCAAGTTGCTGGGATTATAGGCATGTGCCACTGTACCCAGCTCAAGACTCATTCTTGATTCTCTCTTTCCTTTATCTTTTCTCCAACTCAATAGCTAGCGCTGTCAGCTTAACTTTTAAAGTATAATTTGAGTAGCCCTAATCCAAAAATCCAAAATGCAAAACTTTTTGAACACTGACATGAGGCCACAATTAGAAAATTACTCACTTGACCTCAAGTGGAGGGTTGCAATCAAAACAGAGGTGCACTAAAAATATTACCTAAATTACCCCAGGCTATGTGTATAAGAAGTATATAAAACATAAATGAATTTCTAATTTATACTTGTGTCCCATCTCTAAGACAGCTTATTATGCATATGCAAATATTCTAAAGTCTGAAAAAAAATCTGGTCTGAAGCACTTCTGGTCTCAAGCATTTCAGATAAAGAATTCTCAATGTGTTTAACGTGAGTCTGATCACAGCTTAGCACCTGCTCTGCTACCACCTTAGGCCAAAGCCCCATCATCCCTCACCCAGAGGATCTTACCAGATTCCTAACTCAACCACCTGCTTCTACCACCTGCCAGAGTGCTGTTTGAAAAATGTAAGTCAGATTATGTCACTTGCCTACTTAGGATCCTCCAGGGGCTTTCCATCACTTCAAATAAGATGCAACCTGCTTAAGATGGCCTGTGAGGCCCTATGCCATGTGGTTTCCACTGCCTCTCTTTCAGATACCAGCTTCTCATTCTCCCTCTGCTTCCTGTACTCTGGCCCTACAAGGCATTTGGCTGTCTCTGAAAACCTTCATATTTCTTTCTTTCTTGGGATCTTTGCACTTGCTGCTATCTCCTGCTGGAATGTTTTCCCCCAGATTAAATATCTTCCTCTCTTTTATCATTTTTTAAAATTAAATATCAGCTTCTCAGAAATGCTTGCCCCAATGGCTATATCTGCAATATCTTGTGCAATGAAATGCGATCATTCGCTATTCCCTCAATACACTTCGTTGAAGTACTTACCATAATCTGAAATGTTTTTATTTATTTATTTATGGGTTTACTTATTGTTTATTGCCCAACACTATGATACAAGCCTCTTCAAGGAAGGGATTTTGTCTTGTTCGTTCTTTTCCTTTCCTACTTAGTAGTTCTTAGCACACAGTAGGCACTCAGTAAATGTTCATTGAATAAATGCTCAATAAATTTCATCCTGAGAGTAGGGTTCTCTGGGGTTTAATCTCTGGAACAGGACCACTTAGCATCAGAAACAACTGGGAAACTGTTAGAAATGCAAATTCTTGATTTCTAACTCAAACCTACTTAATCAGAAACACACAGAGCGGGCCCTAGCAGTCAGTGTTCTAAGAAGTTCTTCTAGGAATTCTGATACATGCTCAAATTTGAGAACCACTGCCTTAAAACCAACATGGATGTGTTAGTCAGATTTAAGTCACTGTGACCAAAGTGCCTGACAAGAACAACTTAGAGGAAGAAAGATTTACTTTGGCTCATGATTTCAGAGGTCTCAATTCATGGTCAGCCAACTCCATTGCACTGGGCCTGAACATCATAGTGAAAGGGCATGGTGAAGGAAAGTTGCTCTGCTCATGACAGTTGAGAAGGCAAAGAGAAAAAGAGGAGAGGGCTGGGGAAACCCTTTGGGCGCACACTCCCAGTGACCTACTTCCTCCAATTAGATCCCACCTCCCAGTAGTCCATTCAGCTATTTTGTCAGAGCCCTCATTGCCTAAAACCCTCACCTCTGAACCTTGCTGAATTGGGGACCAAATCCAAACCCTAACAGTATAAAACATCAGGTTTGTTGTACAGATAAGAATGTTCCATTTTAGAAAGGGAATGTAGTTTGCACAACTTAGAAAGAACGAGTATTTATTACCTATTGTCCCCCTCATGAAGCACTCGTTAAACAGTATCAGTAACATTCGCAATTGCATTGCTATACATTATGTACTAGGTGCTACGTTTAATCTTTACAATCATTCTGCGCAGTGGGTATTAATGCTTCTATGGTTTATGTAAATTTATTAAGGCTTAGACAGTTAAGTAATTCATCAAAGATCATTCAGCAGGCAAGAGACAGAAAGATCTGCTTTCCTGCTTGTTTCTTTCCTTTTTTTTCAAGGAGATCTAACTAAGGACAGATCACTGATGTGGCAGAGATATGTAAGGAAAACACATTTGGCATTTTCTGAAACAAATGCCAAGTTTCCACATTTGGAAATGATGACTAGTGGGTCTTGACATCAAGGGAACCCTCAAAAGGGGAAGAAGATGCTCTTTCAGCTTGGTGTCTTCAACTTAGAGATACTGGCCCAAACTGACCTTGATGAGTCTTACCTTCTTCCACCTTGGAAACAAGGGCTATGTAGACTTCTGGGTGTGAGCTGGCACAGCCTGGCTTGAGCACCAGGAAGTATGAATAATTGTGGGCTCAGCAATCACATGGGCCCCACAGACCTCATGGAAGAGAACTGACATTTGATGGAGATGGAGAAGATGATGATGGAGATATATAAATATATATACTTCTGAAGTCAAGTCACAGTTGCTCTTAGAACTGCACACCCTGAACACACAGAGACAAAAACCCCAAACAGCAAACTCCTAAAATTATGCTCCAGCAATCTGGTCAATTTCACCATGAATATTGATGGGAAGATTACGTCAACTGGCCTTTCAATTCCTTGCTCTGTTTTAGTTTTTTATAATAACATCAATCCTTTTCCCATTTTTCAGTTATTTTATAGTGTAAAGGCAAGAATTCATGGAACAAATACGCTCTTAAGTCTCTAATGTGGCCCTAAAGATTGTTGTGTTAGTTTCCACTTCAAGTTGATATCTTCATAGATGTGTAGTTAAGCTGAAAGGATTTTCAAAATATCCAAGATATTGCTGTTGATGTTTTGCTTTGTGGTGGCTGTTGGTTTAGAATCTAAGGGTTAAAGACAAGTGGACTTCAGGAAAGCAAAGCCAATGTGCTTTGTGTTATCAGATAAAGGGATACCACCTGAATCATGTGTGTTACCTGTCCTAATCCAACACCTGGCATGTAGGAGATGTGTAATAAATCTGTATGAAATGAGTGTTTAGATGATAGACATACAATAGGAAATTAACCAACATTTTTGATTGGATCACAGAAGGAAGATAAGAAAGACTCTCAGTGTATCTGTCATATGACAGGCACTAAATAAACATTTCTTGATTTAGAAAGTAATACCAAGAGCCACAGTGAATGTCAGAAAAGGTTTTGAACAGATGCTTGGCACTTAGTAGGCAGCCAAAGAATGATACCAGAACAAACAAGGAATCATACTTTCTGCCACACAAATGATATCTGCAGAATATACTAGAAAGACCCTGGGCTGTGTTTACAGCAGCACAATCAACAACAGCCAAACTATGGAACCAGTCTAGGTGTCCATTAATGGATGAATGGGTGAGGGAAATATGGTACATATACACAAAAGAGTTTTACTCAGCCATAAACAAGAATGAAATCATGTCATGTGCAGGAAAATGGATGGAACTTGAGAGATTTAGATATGAAGTGTCCCCCAAAAGCTCATATGTGAGATAATACAAGAATGTTTAGAGGTGAAATGATCAGATTATGAGAGTCATAATCTAATCAATAGATTAATTCACTAATATAGATTAATAGGGTAGTAACTGTAGGCCAGCAGGGTATGTATGGTAGGAGGAGGTAGGTCACTGGGGATGTGACTTTGGGGTTTATATTTTGTCCCTGGTAAGCAGAGCTCTCTCTCTACTTCCTGTTTGCTAGGTCCTGTGCTGCTTCCCTCTGTCCTGCCCTTCCACCATGATGTTCTGACTCATCTCAGATCCAGAGCAATGGAGTTAGTCGACCATGAACTCAACCCCTGAAACCATGAGTCAAAATAAACTTTTCCTTCTCTAATTATTCTTGTCAGGTCTTTGGGTCACAATGATGCAAAAACTTAACTAAAACATATTACATTAAGCCAAATAAGCGGAACTCGGTAAGTCTAGGATTGTATGTCTTCTTGCATATGTGGAAACTAGAAAGGAAAAAGGAAAAGAAAAGGAGTGGCTGTGAAGGGGACCAAGGGCTCTCATGAAAATCAGAGAGATCACCGAAGTAGAGGAAAGGGACTGGGGAAGGGAGGAGGGGAAGGAAAGGGGAATTAGGGAATCCTGTGGGCCAAATTATACTGTGTGTGTGTGTGTGTGTGTGTGTGTGTGTGTGTATGAGTATATAATGATGAATCCCTCCATTATGGATAATTATGATGTGGCAATGAAAATATAGAAAAAATATTCAAGATAAAAGAAATAGAAGGAAAGTCCCTCGACTCCTTCTTGAGAGCAGGATCCTTGTGTTTGGATCATGCCTTTTAAAGGATGTCTCCGGGTCTTCCATAGCATTAACAGAAATTTGGGCTGTTCATTTGTGCAGTAACAGCTTCGTTTCTTTTCTCACCACTTCTCAGAGGCACACAGACACTCATTTGTCCAAAGTCACACATTAAGACAAGGGTACAGCCCAGGCTTCTGAGACGTCCACACTCATTAGAGCCACATGAAAAGTCATCCCCCCCCGCCCCCAATGTCTAAAGCACGGCTCTCTTTGCACACGTAGGTTCACGGCGCCAGCCCACACACTGGAGTTCTGACACATTTAGTGTCATGAATCTATGACATCATGAATTTTTCTAGACATCTCTCTTCACGACCCAGACACCAAGCAACTTTGCTTGGAGGGCTATTGTGAAGAACCTTTTCTGGGAAAGAATGTCATTTCACCTGTACCTGGTGTTTTCCTTTAACACCAAGGTGCCATTGAGCTTTCTTTGTTTCTCAGTTTCTTTTTCCGTAGGACACCATTAATAAGAATACCTATTCTGTAGGACTGTTGTAGGTAAAAAGTATTATGGAACAGAGCCAGTGGTGCATGCCTGTGATCCCAGCTACTCAGGAGCCTGAGGCAGGAGGATTGCAAGTTCAAGACCAGCCTGGACAACTTAACTAGACCCTGTCTCAAAATAAGAAATGAAAAGAGCTGGGGATGTAGCACAGTAGTAGAGCATCCCTGGTTTCATTACCCCAGTACTAGAGGGGATGGGGGAGTTATGGTACAGAAAGCATTTAAGATCACTCATTGGAAGCTCTCAGGAAATCTATCTTAGCACAGAAGTCAAGCTTGGGACCCCTCAAAGTTCGTGGCATCCCCTATCCTGCAAAGTAGCCTGGAAAGAAGGAATGTCAATAAGGGAACGTCCTGCAGGGGAGCTCTGTATGCCTGTGCTTCTTCAAACTGTGTGCACCACACTTCCCAAATAGTTCTAGGGCTCCGCATCAGACTTCAGGTTAGCAAAACCTTTCTGATGCTGCTTACGAACAGCAAAAGAAAACCATGGATCAATAAAATCTTCCATTTTCCAACACAGAGGTTGTGTTTGTCTTTTTCTTTTTTTTTTCTTTTTTTTTTTTTTTTAGATTTAGCCTTAGCCCCTGAGGCAAGAAGGGCAGGTGACATTGCTTCCATTCTTCAGACATGAAAACGGAGTTTCAGGGAGTTAAGTCACTCGCCCTAGGTCATGTGGCTTGTGGTCTCTGAGCCAGGATACAAACCCGGGTTTCCTTGACTCCCTTGACTGCCTCATGGAGAAACCTTCATCTAACCTCTCCCAGCACAGAGAGTTGTATTTTTACATAAGCCAATTTTAGTCACCAATCCATGGGTGGTAAAAATACTAGTGAGGGAGGTCATCCACCTTGGTGACTGCTTCTAAGGCCTGGAAATGTGTGGGAGGCAGAGGGAGAGGGTGGAATGACATTTGGCCCCCCTCATATTGAGAGTGGAGGAGGTGGGAGCCATTGGGACAAGTCAAGCGTAAAGGAAGAACGAGACTTTCAAGCAGGGCCTCTCTAAACACAGCCCTGGCAGAGGGAAGGTTGCCCACAAGGGCATACGGAGGGTTCCTTGAGTTTTCGAGGGTGAGGACTGAGTCACCACAGAAACACCATCACTTTCCCTCCCCCAGGGTCATGTGAACTGAAGTGTGACTCTAAAATAACGTGACTGATGCTTTACATTCCCGAGCTACTCACACAGCCCCAGAAGGATTGCCAAATTCGGAGATCCACTTGCTCACACCTTCTTCATTTGGGCTTTTGAGTTTTCAAACTACTATTTTGATCTCAACTTGCAAGTCCAGTGTTCTTCCAACCTGGAAGCCGATAACTTGATCTTTAACTTACAGACAACTCGTCTCTTACCTACTCGGAAATTCATATGTAAAATTCTAACTGCTTTGAGGCATGGTGGCACACATGGCATGTCACCTCACCCACCGACTTGGGAGGCTGAGGCAGGAGGATTGCAAGTTCAAAGCCAGTCTCAGTAACTTAGTAAGGCCCTAAGTAATTTGGCGGGATTCTATCTCAAAATAAAAATAAAAAAAGAAAAAGAAAAAAAGGGCAGGTGATGTAGTTCAGTGGTTAAGCGACCCTGGGTTCAATCCCTGGCACAAAACAAACAAACAAACAACAACAAAAACACCTGCCATTTACTGAAGATCCAACATAAAAGCGGCGTAAGTGTCTTAAAAAAATAACTTAAATAAGAAGATAGGGAAGGGAATATTGGTTAACTCATACGCTTCAGTCATCAGCTTCCCTTTCTCTATTGTTGTCTTTAGAGGGTTGGTTTCATCTTTAGACTCCTGTGTTTATGGTCCCAAGAAAGCCACCATAGTCCCAGGCTTCAAGCTCTGAAATGCACCAAAGGCTAAAAGAGAGGTCTTTCTCTTTGTGAGGTTTTTATATTTTTAATCAGAGAATAAAAGCCTTTCTACCAGTCTTCTGGCAGACATCCAGGGAAGGATTCCTTTTTTCTGTTCAAATTCTGTCTTGCCTTTAGCTCAATGTATGTTGACAGGAATGGAATTACTATCACCAGCTTAGACTAATGAAGACTCGTCCTCTGAGCTGATGGGGGGAACGGGATCCACCAGCACATTTCTGTCCAGTGGGAATACCCAAAACTAAATCAGAGATCAATGGCAAGAAGGGACGAAGGGGAAAGGCTGTTAGGTAAGAGACCAGGAATGTCTTCTATAATTACTATCTGTGACTACTATGAAAATACAATGAAATACATGTAATACTGTGTCTGTGTCCTACAGGTAGTAAGTCTCAATAAAGGTTAACTTTGAATCTTCCCTGATTCCTCACCCTGACCTTCCATACATGGATTGAACCCAGTGATGCTTTACCCCTGAGTTATACCCCTTACTCTTATTAAAATTTTATTTTGAGACAGGGTCTTGCTAAGTTGCTGAATCTGACCTTAAACTTGTGCTCCTCCTGCCTTAGCCTCCCAAAGATCTGGTAGTATAGGTACATGTCATGGTTTCCAGCCTCTGCCATGATTTTTATTTCCTTTCTCCACTTGGTACTTCTCAGACTGGCTCACAGCCTTAACCCGTGTCCCCTCTGTTCAGAATTCAACACTCCCCACAGACTAAGGCCCTTCTCAGAAGTCAAGTTTATAATGAAGTCTCCCCTGAGTTCTGGGTCTTTCAGGATATCTGCTTCTTATTTATGGTTTTATCACATTTGGTCTCGTACATGTGTGCTGCCTGAGATCTTTCTAGATTGTGAGGTCCTGGAGGTCAGACCAAGTCTCATTAATCCCTAAATCCTCTGCATGATCCTCTAGCAGGCATGACACATAAGAGGCACACAGGAAATAGCTGTGGAATTAAATTGAATGTAGTTTGTCCAAAACTGCTACCCAGGAATTCCAGTATAGGACAGAGCTTACAACACACTCATTTTCTTGTTTTAGATTTCATTTTAAAAATTTGTTCTAATTAGTTATACATGAAAATAGAATGCATTTTGACACTTCATAAATAAATGGAGTGTAACTTTTCATTCTGATTGTACATGTTATAGAATCACACAGGTCATGCAATCATATATGTACATAGGGTAACAATGTCCAATTCATTCTATATCCTTCCTACCCCCATACTCCCTCCCCTCCCTTCACTCTCCTCTGCCTAATCTGAAGTACTTTTCCCTAGTGTCCCCTACCCTAATTGTGAATTAGCATTCACCTATCAGAGAAAACATTTGGTCTTTGGTTTTTTGGGATTGGCTTATTTCACTTAGCATGTAATTCTCCAGCCCCATCCATTTACCTGCAAATGCCATCATTTCATTCTTCATTTAAGGCTGAGAAATATTCTAGTGTGTATATAAACCACATTTTCCTTATTCATTCATTTGTTGAAGGGCATCTATCATAATATAGTGATGTGGCCACATACTATGTAGCATACCATAGTGACATGGCCGTATCAATTTTTATAGCCGTTCAACTCACAACACACCCATTTTTAAATGTGGTGAAATAGTATAATATGACATTTACCATTTGAACCTTTGTGCGTGTGCGCACAGTTCATTTGCTTTAAGTACATTCTCATTGTCGTACCAGCATTAAAACCATACATCTCCAGAACTTTAAAAATTTCTCAAACTGAGCAATAACTTTCTTTTTCCTCCTTCCTCAAGCCCAACAACCACCTTTCCATTTCCTGTGTCTTTGCATTTGACTCCTTCTCATATCTCATGTAAGAGGAATCCCAATATTTGTTTTTTAATGTCTAGGTTATTTCACTTGGCCTAATGTCCTCAAGGTTTATCTACTTTGTAGTATGTGTCAGAATTTGATTTCTTTTTAAGTTTCATATTCCATTTTATGCATATGCCACATTTTGCTCACTCATTCATTCATTCATTGATGGACCATTGAGTCGTTTCTACTTCTTGACAATTATGGATAATATTGCTATGAATTTTGATATACAGATACCTATTTAAGTCTCTGCTTTCAATTTTGTGTGTGTGTGTATATGCCCAGTGTGGAATTGCTGGATTATACAGTCCTATGTTTAATTTTTTGAGGAAATGTCATACTGTTTGCCAAAGTGGCTACACCATCGGCACATTTTTTGACTTGCATGATGGTAGCAAATCTCAGACCTTGGAGGATGTCTGTAATTTTTAACATCAACCAGATGTCATGGCAGTCCTTGTTTGTCATAATCAATCCAACCTACAATGAGAGAGATTTCAGGGAAAAGATGTGAGGCAGATCAGCATCACTTAAAATCAGGGTTCATTGATTTTAAGTCACACAGAACCACTTTCTCAATGCTGTCACCACTGCTTACTGTGAGACCTTCAGCAAATTACATCATTAAATCTCAGTTTGGTCATCTATAAAAAGGGGATACTAATAGGACCTACCTCATTGTTGTGATAATTAATACCATAGTTCAGGTAAATGCGGTCACTGCGGGGTCTGAAGTATAAACATATAATAAATGTAGTGATTAAATTATATGATAATAAGAATAAGCAAAAGATAGGCTCAGATACTGATTTTGAAAGGTATATTTAGAAAGAAGTTTTGAACTGGCTTGATCAACAGTGATACCTGATCAAGTGTTCAGCCACTAAAAGTATTTGCCTTGATACACAGGTTCATTTGGATCTCCAGTTTTGTCACACATGTTGCCTAAGTTAAGACTCTTTTACTTTCTACAAAAAGAAACCCACTCAAACTGTGGTAAGCAAATAGGGATTGCTTTTCGGAATACAGAAGACCTTAACGAACCCAAGAGCAAAGATACAGAAAGGCAGTGCGTGTCTGTCATATCTCACAACCGTTTCTCTCGGGAAATCTGCTCTGCATTGATCTCTTCTGAAGAACTAGCTTCCTATACACCATGTGCCCGCTGCTCCTGGACCTTGAGCTGGTTATCCCTACTCTGAAAAACTACATTGTTGAATCTGAATCCCACTCACAGTTCTCAGGAAAATCTGATTGGCCCTGGTGGATCAGGTGCTCATCCCAGCATGGGAAAGTTGTTGAAGATATTATAGAACAACATCTTGGTGACCCTTGGAGAAAGGGGATGCATGTGTTTTCTGTAGACGCACCAGCAGATACTCACTATGAAAGACTTTAAAACCCTCAGTGTGGCTACTTTGAATCAGTCCCATTTTAACCCATGATCACTTCTTGCCTGCCCAAGGTGGGGGGGGGGTCTCCATTTCTTTAGTCAAAAATTCTGCTAGAAAATTATGTTAAGGGAAACCTCAGATCAAGTGTCGTGCCCCCCACCACCCCTGTATTTCTTAGTCAAAAAAATACTTCATATGTTCCAGATGCCATTCTTTTGAGGAGGACCCAGAGTGCGCCCTGGACAGGAGGACTGGTCCTTGGCAGTACACTCGGCAGCGTGGCAGACTCATGACGGATGACCCATGATTACAATTCAGTAGACGTGTTTTGCCAGCACAAAAGAGGAAAAAAAAAACCCGCAAAAGGAGAAGAAGAAGGAAAGGTCTTTAACATTTTGGCCACTGAAGTCTTGTCATCCATCAGGTCCTGGAACTCTGCCACCCACTCACTTGGCCACTGCTGGACCAGAAATGATGAACATAAGTCATTGTGGGTTTTTTGGTTTTTACAAAAATAGAAGAAAAGAGATGTGGCTAGAATGTGGCCTGTCTGGGTTTCCAGATACATCTGCTAATTCAGGGAGATAAAGGTCCCAGGGTATGCTGTTATAAGTGTCAACAGGGGTCCCCCAAATCTCTAGGCTACCAGTCCCCAGAGAACAAAGGAAGATAATTGTGCTTACCTTTATCCTTTTTTTATTTTTATAATTTAAAAAACTTTACCAAAATGAATGACTTCATAATCCTCACAGATATAATCACTGAAAATCATTAGGTTCATTTCTCAATTTTTTTCCATAAGTGTATATAAATATAAGTAAAAGCACACTTTTTTTCACATAATTATTTCTACCTAAGTGGTTTAATATAGCAATGTAGCTCTGCAATCCTTTTTTCCTTTTTCCGTAACTATATTTAAAGAATTTTCTCCTTTTAGTACCTAGAAGTCTTATCCTTTATAGATCTCACAATTTTCCATTGTTTGGATAAACTTTATTAAGTAACATCTACCTAGGAAGCAAGGGAAGTGTTTAATATTCATATTTTTGTCATTACCTCTTCTTCTTGTGTTCCTCACCAATGCTATTTTATGGGGAACAGATAATTTTTGGATCAAAAACCTACCCCAGTGGCTGCATGGTTATTTTAGGATTAGTATCTTTCTTAGGGATTCACTATAATGCTCAATTATTTGATTATTTCAACTTAAAGAAATCACCTTTCATCTGTAAATTAAATAACAGAATGCTCACAGACCTACAGAAATCTGAGAAGTACCTTCGAGCTGTAGATCTGTGGAGAATCAGGGAACAGAGAGCTCTTCTGTAGTTTCTGCACTGCCTTTCGATTTTTCCCTCTTGTTTGGTTTCCATGGGAATTGGTGGTGTGCACAGTGTGCATGCCTGAATGTGTGGGGTATGCATGAATGTATGCATGAGAATAAAGGTCCAGGCAAGCACGAACTCCCTAGAGAATATGCTGACCTGTGCAAAGCCCAAGGAAGTGGCCAGGTGGAATTTGGGGGTCACCAGGCAGAAGGACTAGAAATGACCCTCAGAACAAAGCTTGAATGCTATTTCTGTGGCTTTTCTGAATTTGGGAAATTGATTCCTTTGCCAACACAATGATGCTTTGGGTCTCTCTGATTAATTAAATGCCTCTGGGTCCTTCTGTGACAAATGTTGTGACTTCTGAAGAATAAACCATCAAAGAAATCAGGAGATCCTGAAAAATCTCTAATTGTCTCTATTATTCATACATTGTTGGGCCACAAATGTTGGAAAAGAGCTTTAATTTAAGATGGATGCTGGTTGCTAGGGGTGTGGGGTTGGGAGGTGTGATTGGAGAGGAGTGGGTGAGGATTTAGGATGAAGCCAAGGCTTCTTGTTACTGATTTCAGAATACTGTTGTCTGTAGCGATAGAAATGTTAGTCTGTGTTGCTTAGAAGGGCAGCCTATCTTGGAGAAGCTTTTATTCTTCAAGTGCTAATTTAAGCACAGCGTGGTTTCCTGAGTATAAATACAGATTTAGTGTGTACTCTACCCTACTCAATATACGATCACGCATCTGCAAAAGCCACCTTGTTCTCGGTCTCACATGGCTGAGTGCAGACAAGAATGGAGCACATTATGATTTGGATCCCGCCTCCACCCGGGACAAGAATTGTTTTGTAGAAACCAACAGACCTGTACTATCTTTATGATAATAAGAAAAATTCTTTACCTTAAATTGTCCTTTTAATGTATAAAGCCCCTTCAATTCATGATTTTATATGTTCATCTCTGGAATTATCTGGAGGTGGATAGAAATGAATTATATTGTTATAGATTTTTTTTTTTCTTTTTCTGATGAGGAAAATGAGCTCAGGAATAGGAAGCAGCAGTCAAGTATCATGATGATTAGTAGCCTGGTGTCTGCGGTCAAGCAGAACTAGGTTCAAATTCAAGATTCACCCTTGATGGCCTAGATGACCTTGGGCAAGTTGTCGAAGTTTTCTGCCCTTTTGTTCTCTTTTGTATAATGCAAGAAGAGTCATTTCAACCCTGTAGAGATTATCAGAAGGCCTAGTCATCGCCCAGTACAGCGCTTAGCACATAGGATGTCCTTGAAAACCAAATAACACATTCAAGGACACAAGATGATAAGTTACAAAACAGGCCTAGGGTTTGAATCTGACTCTCGAGCTGAGTGTATCTTTACTACCCCACACAGCACGTCCCAAAGGCTTTCTTGGGGAATTGAATTATTTTTCATCGGAACAAACCAGAATCACCCCTTTGTGGAAGCTGCACATTTGAAATAAACTGATTCTGCCAACTTGGAGCTATTATAGGAAAGAAAAAAACATGCTCCAGGTGCTAACATGTTCTGGATCCCTACTATGTGTCAGGTGGTTTTTACAGTCGTACCTCATTTTATGGTTACACCCTTTCTCATAATAAAGACAAGGATCCAAGGCTCGGAAAGTACGTCACCGGCCCAGGGTCATGTGACAGATGATAGGTCTTGAAACTGACTAAGTATCAAAGCCATCTTCCTGCTGCTCTAATTAAGGGCCACAAAAAAGGCCCAAGAGACAAATTTGGGCCGAGAAGATGTGGGCTGTATTTGGTTTGCCTGCCTGCTCAAGACTCCTTCTTCAGTCTGACTCCCTGGACTATTTCAGGGCTGCCATGTCATTTCAGTCCCCCTCAAAGAGCTCCGAGGAATATGCAAAAGAAAAAAAAGAAACCCAAGGAAATCTATTATTGGCACCAGCCCTTGGTTTGCTATCATGACGTCCATTCTGCAAAGAAGCGTTTATACCCTTATAAGGTTCCCGGCATCAATTTAACTGTGTTATCTCCCAGTAGATGATACAAAGTGCCATCTCAGTAGCATACGGCGGAGAGAGAAGTGGGGGAGTTTCTTGGCTGGGGAATGAGAGAGAAATTAAAAAGGGCCTACTATGCTGAGTCACTGAGGAGAAGCAGCTTACGATGGACCACATTCAGGCCTGAGCCAAGACACAGCAGCCAGTCAGTTACTGGTTAGGGCTGCTGAGATGTTCCTCATTGGGAACGCATCAAACTGCTGCCAAAAAAAAAAGGGGGGGGGGAAAGACGCCAACATCCTGAACATTTTAAGTTCATCAGTTATATTTTTGTACAGTTAAATCAAGTACAAAAACAGAAAAAAAAAAAGAAAGTCATGTTTCCACCAGCTTTCCTCGAGCCTCCCCCAACACAGGCTCACCAGCCGGATGCCTGACTTCTCCTCGCTTTGTCCCCATAATAATTCATCTAGAATTCGTGAGTGTCGATCACGGGGCCAGGCACTGGGCTCAGAGCACCAAATGCCTCCTCACGCAAAGACCCTACGGGATCGTTCGTGTAACATCCCCACTTTTTGATGCTTAGAAATGCCAGGTCTTTTCAGAGCTATGTACTTTCTGATCAAAATCAGAATGAGATGCTCTCTGACCCCAGAAATGGAATCCTTTACTGCTTTGCACGTGGACTGCACTAGGAAAGCTAACAGGGACAAGAAATGTCCCAGTTCAGGCTGACCAAACCTGGCTTCTTATCAGAGTAACTTGGCGAACTCACAACAGAAAAATGAAAATGGCAAACCTCCACAGATTCTGGACTCTTCTGAAAGAGCTTATCCAGAAGGTTTGTGTAGGGCCATGGAAATTTAATTTTTTGACTCCCACCCCACCCCAGGTGACTCTAATCAACCCAAGTTGGAAACCACAGATCTCATCTAACCTATTTATTAAAAAGCAACAGCTTAGAGAAATAGAAGTGTTTGCTCATAACACGTTTATCAATTGGGTGGTGCACTAGAAACTGATTTTCTGGACCTCTGCCCTCATTCCCATGTCCATCAATTAATTAACAAACCAACCATGTGGTGTTCCAGTCATTCACTCTGAAAACTAGATGATATGCTTTGGTTTGGGCCAGGATAGGGGTTGAGATGTGGAACGGAGACCTCGGGGTCTGGGTTGTTGTCAGTGAGATCCAGACTCATCAGAGTTCTTGGAAGGGGTAGAATTACATTCAACAGTGTTCAATAAACACACCAGATTCTTCGTTCTCAACAAGTAGGATTTGGACAGTTGGGGAATCACGAATCAAATCCAGGGTATTTTCAGAAAGAGACAGAATTGCTAAAAGCATGAGAAAGGGATTGCTGTGTCAGGACATGAAAATATTCCAGTCGGAGGAGCCCACCAGTTAAAGATGAGAAAGTGTAAGATGAGCTCCACAGGAAAATGAATCAGATGAAGGGAACATATAATTTAAACAGACAACCTGCAGGGAGCATCTACCATTTCATTTGCTGCCCAGAATCTGAAGTTCCTTCCCGTAATTGGGGAATTCTATGTAAGTCTATGGAATTGGAAGACGCTGGATAATTGCTCTCCTCCCTTCTGGAAACAGCACAGATGTGATGGGCAATGAGATACTCCTAACCAGAGTGTACAAGGAACCAACTGACATCTAGAACTCACCTGGGTGATCAAGTAGGGTGTCCCAGGTTCAGCAGCGCAGAGGTCACTGAACAGGGGCTGTGTTCAGCCCAATCCGACTGTTCCTGCGACATGCCCTCGGATGTGAGCATGGCCACTCAGATTCCCTAAGCTCCTGCCCCTTGTCCAAACCAAGTTCTCCATCCTTCCCACTGAGTCTGAGAGCCATTCAAGGCCTGGCCAGAAGTTTTCTTTGCTGCTTCACTTAGCTAGAATCCATTTACACTTTTTTTTTTTTTTGCAAGAATGTTAGCTGAGATGCCTTCTAAGCCTTCCAACACCATAGCCTACTGCTCCCCTGCAGGAATTTCTCAACCATTTCTCTATTACCTGTTCCAGTCTTTTTCCTAACAAGAGGCCACTTTTAAATGCTTCATTTTATTTAGTCTTCATGTGTAATGTAGTTATCACCTCCAGTTTTTCAACATGAGAAAACTGAAACAAAAACAAAAACAACAAAACAAAACAAAACCAAAAAAAGGAAGTAAGGATGCCTGGGTCGAGATCCTCACTGTAATTCTCTTTTCTTGGGGAGCGGGTTCCAGAGACTGAATTCAGAGGCACTTGACTACTGAGCCTCATCCCCAGCCCTATTTTGTGTTTTATTTAGAGACAGGGTCTCACTGAGTTGCTTAGTGCCTCACTTTCGCTGAGGCTGGCTTTAAATTTGCATCCTCCTGCCTCAGCCTCCTGAACCGCTGGGATTTACAGGCATGCGCCACCACACCTGGCTTCTCACTGTAATTCTTAGCTGTGTGACTTTGGGTGCGTTTTATTACTTCTCTGGGTCATTGCTTGGTTGACTTTGAAAGAGAGACAGTGACCATTTATTTCCCAGGATTGTTGGGAGGATGGAAACATATGGCAAAATAATCTAGATGTTATGAAACATGCACTGTAATTCGTTTTAAGTACACTGTATTTTGAAGGAATAAAATTTTAGCCAAAGAAACAAACAACAAACAAAAATTCTTAAAGGACATCTAGGCCAACATATAAAAATTGTATTATTTTCAACAATATTGGTTTTCAACAACATTGGTTTCCAACTGCATTTTGATTCCAGTTCTGTCAATGGTTCCTAATACTGATGGGGTATTTTGCCTGAGTTATGGCTATTTTATTGGAGCACTGGGCTGAAGGCATCTTACCTGAGGAAGAGGGTCTGGTACTAACTTGGGCAGGTTGGGCATGTTCCCTAAACATGTCTGGGAATGGACAGAAAAATTATGTCTTTTAATTAGAACCTCCTGAGACCTCGCCTACTGGAAAAAGTAAGGCCATCACCGAGGACCCTTGCTGGAGGTGGTGCCAGGAGCTGTACCTGGATGAGAGGCCATGGTTCAGTGGGCAGAAGAGTATTATAATATTCATGGCTTCAAGTTACACTGTCCCCCAATAACATCTCTATGTCCAGCTTGCCAACATCTGCAAGAAGTAACGTATTGAGCATTTACTATGTGCCAGCCTCCTGATGCTGAATGACAGCAAATGCTGTCCTGGGGTCAGAGGTCTCTTCTGCAGAAAGGATTGTGCCGCATGCCTGTCTGGGGCCATGGTGCCCATCTGCATTTAGAACCTAAGGGACTAATATTAAACTTGTCCAGAAAGATGGGGGAATTGGCCTTTTTCTTCCCCTCTCCACGTCTGGATTAGGAAAGTGGATATTCTAAGGGGAATGGTTTATGGAAAGCTCTTTGTCAGCAACACTTCCTCCCTGTTTCCTTCCCAGTGCCGCTGATGCTGCAAGGCCCTCTGAGCCTCTTCCACGAGCCTAATATACAGACTCGTCTTCCTTCCATGTTCTGTCTTTATCCCCTTTCTTTCTCTCTTTCCTACTCTGCAATATCTTCCTTTATTTTCACTTTCCATCCACAGACTCTCAGAGCACCTGCAAGTTTCTTCTTTCTTTTTCTTTTTTCTTTTAAATTCTTCCCTTGATGCTGCATTCCTTTCTACCAGCCCTTCTTTAATCTTCCTTTTAAAGTCCTGCTGCTAGAAAGAGTAATCTCCACCCCCTCTTGTCTTCCCTCCCTCCTCTCAGCTTCTTTTAACCCTGCCTTCTAGCTCCTGCTCCCACCACCCAACTGACATATCTCTGCCTCCGTTTATCAGTAGTAATTCAGGGAGATCCCGTCAGCTCTGACCAACCTGCAGGCTCAAGCATCCGACGGTCTCCACAGTATCACCTTCCTTTCCTTTTGGAAGCTTGCTCCTTCTTTTGTTTCCTTGGCACTTTCTCTCATTTTCCTCCAGCTCGATGGTATTCCTTCTTGATATCTGTCTTCTTTACTTCTCCTAACCTCTTAAATGTTGATGTTGCCTAAATGTGACAAATGATAGTGACTCAGCAGTCATTAACCCTAAATTTTGCACAACGCTTAGAGATGTATTTTTTTTTTTTTAAAGACAGTCTTCCATCTTAGATCTGGGCTATACATTATGGTGGGTCTAAACAGGAATATAACCTCATTGTCCTTCATTGGTGATTGGCTTACAAGCCAGGTATAGTCAATAGGACATAAGGACAAATCTGCTACAGGGCTTAGAAGAAGATTTTTTTTTTTCCATGTGGAAAGACAGAATCTCACAAACTGAAAAACCATCTGTCCTAAATTTATATTCCTGCTTTGAGCATGGTTAGTTGACGGCATGGTGTGTAGGCTTGGCAGCCATTTTGAGATGATGAGGCAAAAAGCTGGGGATAAAAAGTCAATGTGCAAAGAGTGACAGAATAGAAAATAGAAAGATCCTGAGTCTTTGATGACAACACTGAACTCTGAACTTGCTTTAGGAACACCTACCTTCATGAATTTTTTTTTATGTAAGATTGTAAAATGGCTTATTAATGAATTAAGCCCCAGTTAGTTGAATTTGGAACTACTTTTTGGCTATATACATTCAAAATAGTAAGCAAGGTATACTTTTCTTTGATTCTCTTTCTTCTTTCTGTATGTTCTTTCTTTGAACAGTATTATAATATTCATGGCTTCAAGTTATGCTGTTCCCCAATAACATCTATATGTATAGCTTGTCAACATCTGCATGAAGTAACGTATTGAGCATTTACTATGTGCCGGGCACCGTCTAGGCACTTCACACATTTTAGTTCACCTCACAATCCTGTGAGGAGTGTCTCACTATTATCTTCACTTCATGGTGAGGAAACGGAGCTAAAGAGGGTGAACTTGCTCAAAATTCATGGAGCTATTTCAGGTCAAAGTCATAATTTGACACCCCCACCCCGCATTAATCTGACTCCAGAGTCCAAATTCTTAACCACGGTAATCTGCTTCCTACGGCAAGAGTTCAAATGTTAAAAATGTTTCTTTCTATGGCATTTTCATCTTCTCTTCATTTATTCCGACTTGGTTGGTCATATCTGTTTATTCAGGATGTTTCTTCTATCTCTCTCCTGTAAGCTCCTCAGAATTTGAAAAAAAAATCTTGTGTGTTTTCTTCTCCCTAGTAGAAAGACCCTCTCCAAAATAGTTATTTCTCACAGAATAGTATTTTCAGACCTCTAATCAACCTGTCCATCATCCAGTAGTGTAGACACACTCCAGTTTGATTGCGTCCTTCTTAAAAAGGAGGGTCTCACTGGACCTAACCCTACACACATGTGTGGCCTGACCAGGGGCCAAAGGGATGATGATATTCCAGAAATTCCAAATAGTGGCGTTTACTAGTTATAGACTAATTACTACCCATGGGCTAGACTCCATGCTAGGTATTTTATGTGCACGCAAGCTTCCCCAATTTTCTGCCAATGTACCCTGAAGACAGAGAGTGTGAATATATATTTCCAAGAAACTAGGGGTATAGACCACGCAGAAGCTGTCTGCTATCTTGGAAGTTCTTTACCATTTCGAGCTTTAAAAAATGGCAGCAGATTTTTCTTTCTACTCAATAATAGCTCCCTGTTTGGCTTAATGTAAAAATAGGTTGCAAGTGATCTGCCATTGAGTAAAATAGAAACACTGGGAACATGCCCTGTGTTTATGCCATGGCCTCCCATACTCCCAAGCAGACTGCCAAATACTCCTAAGAATTTGCCAGCCTAATCTGAGAAGTGTGGCCATACATTATCTTTATTACTTACAACAACCAGGCAAGGGAAGCATATTTTGGGACAGCTTAAAAAACAGAGGCTCAGAGGTAACTTGCCCGAATTCTTCAAGATAGTAAGTTGAACTTGGCTTTGAGTCTAGATCTGTCCGGGTCCTTTCCATTATACTCTGGACTCCCATTGAAGATGGCATGTAAGAGTACATACCTAACGTGGGGTCGGAAGCAGAGGTTTTCATCCCTGAACGCTTCTGAGCCAGCCTGGTTCACATATGCAGACATTTTTCTATGAGCTCAGCCCGAGCTGCTCTGTGGCTCTGCTGGATATTGTACGCCCTGGAACCTGCTGCAAAGACTCCGTGTGGTGGGAAATTTAATGTTTGGACCCCCTCATGCTAAACTTGATGTTTACCTCTGCTGTTTCTCCTTCCTGCCATCTTTTATGGCTTGTGCAGGTGGGTTTGAATCCTAATTTAGTGAAAAAGCCCGCTTCTTTATTCTTGACAGGAAATGGGATCCTAGTTGTTTCAAGGTGTTTTCTAGATACTTTCTTAGTCTACAGAGCTTTGGGGTAATATTCCTGTTCAAGCATCATTAATGACTGTGTGTGTGTGTGTGTGTGTGTGTGTGTACATGTACCTGCGTGTGTGTTCAGAATTCAAGACTACCAATCTCTAGCTAAATAGACTTTGATATGCACTGCTTATTATTCTCAGTGGAGAAATGTTCCTGGTGGTTCTGAGACTATAAGATGTCAGGGAATGAAGGGTCTGAAAAAATCCAAACACTCCAGCCCTAGCTGCTCAGCAAAGAGAAAGTGTCTCAAGACAAAATGTGCCCCTCGGTGCTCTCCGGGCCTTCTAGCACTGACTTATCTCCAGCTCCTTCCTGAGGGCTGCTGCCTGCTTCTCCTTCTCTCTTCTAGTTCTTCTCTTACTGCCAACCAGAGCGGTGCCTGGCTCCCTGCCTCCATTTTGTGATTACAGCTCCTACCCTGTCATCAAAACCCAGAACTTGAGGAGTGTCCAACCTGACAGGTGGGCATTTCTATCCTGGATGCCCTGGAGTTCACACTTTGAGAAGGTGGTGCTCAGAAAAAATTGATAGGAAAGAAAGAGGAGGAGAGCCCGGGCTCTCTGATGAGTAGCTCAGCTACCTAAACAAGCAAAACCGGTCTGCACTGTCAAGACCATGTCAGGACTCAGGAGTCTCCCTGCATGTATTTATCCAGTCAACCTCCCTTCTTTCTAATGTAAGCAGGAAAAATGATTTGAAAGGAGGATGAGTTCCATTGGCAGGGTGCAGAGAAGGTGGAAGGGATAAACTATACAGAAACAAAGAAGACAGATGCCTCAGCATCTTGGGAATACAGTTTTAATATCCCTGAGCTCAGCCGTAGAGGCTCCCCATGTTGACAAAGAAAACCCTAGAGCTGAACTAGTGCTGTGGCTTGTAGTTAGCTGTCCGCTCTTGTGTGTCAGACCATGGGACAAGTGCAGGGTGATGCTAGAGGCCTTGCCTTCCCACTGCTCCCAATGCTAGCAGCCCTGATCCCATGGGCCCATCACCTCCCTGCATCCTTTGACTGCACCATCTGCACTGACTTAGCATGGTCACTGGCCTTGACCTCCAGCACAGTGTGTTTTCCATCTACCAATTTGTTCCCTGCTAGATATCTGCAGGCTCTGAAGGGCAAACCACTAAGAAAGACCTCCTAGACAGGAAATAGGATCAAGTAGTAGGTCGGGACTAGGCCTCTCAAGTTGAACTTTCTGGGCTCAACCCCACTTTGCCTCTCGACTGCAGTTATCCACTCTAGGTGAGTGATCCACCGGCTCTAGTCTTTAGCTCTCTTATCCACAAAATGGAGATAATAACCAGGCTGCCTGGGGCTCTGGAAAGAATCAAATAGCATCATGCATATAAAACAACAGCGGTCCTAGGGAGGGCTCAGTAAATGTTAGCCATTGGAAATGTGGGATTAACAAGTCACTTGTCTTTCCCAAGTAGTGCAATGCGAAAATGAAAAACATACTTAAGGCCCATGGAATCATGCATTTGGTGTAATAGAAAAGAAATGAACTAGAAAGTTCCTCTGTTATTGCCTTCCTGTCTCATCTTGGAAAACCCTTTTTCATCTCTGGCCTCGGTATTCTCATCTATAAAGCGAGGGCTCACCGAGGTCCTTCTGTAACTTACATCATGCCCCCGGTTTTCAGTAACACTGCAAGCCATTGGGAATGATATTGAGAGCATCCAAGCCAGCTCATGTGCTTCTCAGTGTTAAAAGTTTCTTATTTTATGAACAAATTTCACGATGGTGGGTGCTAGAGAGGGTCTGTGTTTGAGGCATGAAAGATCTAAAAACATTCAATCCAAGAACAGATATTTTTTGGGGGAAAATGTGCGTGCATGTGGGTTTTTTTTTTTTTTAATTAGAAGTCCAGCAGAGAGATGAGAAATGGAAATGGCTTTATTCTTATGATCAGAAAGTTAAGTGTGACAGAGTTATGACTAATTCACAGGTAATGTAAGCTCCAGAGGTGAGATTTCAGGAAATGGATTGGCATGTGTGCTATTTTTACTGTCTCCCTTCCTGCTTGGCTGTACAGAGCCTCAGGTGAGTCTTGCTCATGGGCAGGTGGGGAATTTCCTTGAGGTATTCAATGGGCTGAGTTGCTTAGTAGCCTATTTACTCTATAAAAGAGAGGGGCTACCGGAAATTCAGATAAGCGTAGTCCTTCATTGCTAAAGCCTGACCCTGAAAGTCTAGGCTCCAGATTGTCTTTGGGGTTCATGTTGGGCATCCTTTTAGTTGGGGAGCATGGCCATCTTGTTGCTTTTCTCTGTCACTAGAGGTGTTGCAGTCACCTCCACATGAGGTAAGGGAGATATCAAGTGCTCCTCTAGCCAATGAGAAGGGAGGGGACCCAAGATCTATTGGAAGCCAGAGAAGAGCCACACCCTAAGCTTGTGAATTTGCATACTTTCATTAATCTTCACAGCGTCCTCTTGGATGGGTGTTGTAGTCCCCATTCAATTAAGGAAACAAAGGTCCAGAGAGAGTTAAGGTGGTTGGTTGCTAGAGCTTAGGCAGCTAAGAAGCGGCAAACCTGGTGTTTGGAAGGAGATGTATTTGATTCCAAAGTCTTTACTCCTTTCTAGAAAACTACACTTCTAGACCAGCATCATTCTTCAGATCAGGGGATGAGTTACCATTCATTTGATTCTTTGTAACTCTTCCCTCATTCCCTGTTTCCCAGCTCCATTGGGTCCTTCATTCTATAACTGTAAGTTATTTTTAAAAACTAAATTGAAAAAGAATGTATTTAACATGCCTTATATGACATGTGTTATGTCAACCCATAGCAGACTAAACTTAAGTCTACGACAACTCAGTGGTAGGAGTTGTGGTGGACATGTTAGCTATTCTTGTTCTAAGAATTTGCATTATAACATATAATACCTCCTTTTCAGCATGCTTCTTTTATGCTTTGGATAATTGTTTATTGATTCACGTTCAGTAGACTAGGGAGGTCACTTGGGTAGAGCGTTGGGTTAAAGTGGTAGATTGGGTTAAAGCATAGAGGTTCTTGAAGAATCCTGTTGAGATGTTTGGACCTTCTTTCAGCAGTCATGAGGTATTGCGTTCAGGTGTTGTTGTTGTTGTTTGTTTATTTACATATTTTTGCAGTTCTGAGGATCAAACCCAGGGGTTTGTGTGTGTTAGGCAAGTATTCTGTCACTGAGCTAAATCCCTAGTCCATCAGGAATGTTTTAGAATAATGATGCTGGCGACGGGAAACAGAAAATGTAAGAGGGACAAGGAACCTGGAGGGAGAGGGTCCTAGGAGGTGTAAGAATTTTAAAACTTCTAGATGATAGACACATCAAAACAGTGGCATTAGGGGGGAAGGAGGGGAAGCAACAGAGAGAGAGGGCATGGCGTTGAACTAGCCTCTGGGACATAGTAGTAAGCCTATCAGATTAAAAAAAAAAATCTCTGGCCTTATGTAGTTTACATATCATGCAGGATAATATAAAAAAAAAACAAGTAAATATCAATAGTAAAAGATTAAGATTAGGGTAAGGGAGGAAGATTGGGAATGAGAAAATAGTAGGGAACAGTATTGGCCAAATCGTATGGCTATGTTGTGTGCCTATGCAAATATGGAACAACCGGCCCCACCCGTGTGCATAATTATGATGCAATCATAAAAATACAGGGGAAAAGATTAGGATTAATTCAGACAAAGATACAATGTAGAAAATGAAGCAGGGTCAAGTGATGAAGTAACCTGGGAGTCTAGATTGGACAGCCAGGGAAGATGGGCTGTGGAGAGGATATTTGGGCTGAGATGTAAAGAACATGAAGGAAAGAGCCACATAAAGATCTGGGGAATACAAGGCCCTGAGGTGGGAAAACACTTCCAGTGCTTCAAGAGCAGAAGGAAGGACGGCCAAAGCCTTGCCAGGGAGAGAGAGATACCAGGATGAGGCTGGAGAAGGAAGAACAGTTACTCTGACTGCTCCTGCAGTTACTCTGTGCTATTCAAGATGCCTTCGTTGCTTTGTGTTTTGTAGAGATCATTTTGGCTGCTAGACGCTAGAGCTGAAGGTAGCTTGACTTAACGTGGTAGCCAAGAAGATGATAAGCAGCTGGTAGATTCAGGTTGCATGCTGGAAGTAGAAGTGATTGGAACTGATTCCACATTAAATATGGGGTGGTAAGGAAAAGAGAGGAATCAAAGATGATTTGTAAGTTGTGGGGCTCAGAAACTGGGTAGGTGAAAAGTAAGGTCAAACAGAAAGCAAGACTACATATTGTGCTTTTCCGTAAAGTGTTCAACACTTACTGTAGCAGAAGTACCATGTCACTGTTGTGATTACAATGGGACTCTTTATGGTTTATCAGAGCTCAGTAAGTATGGTACCAACGGGCATAGAAAGAAATGTTTAGAAATTATGAGTGAACTTATTCTACTCTTTTGCACTACTAGAAGAGGGAACATGGTTATAGTATTTCTGCAGAGCTCCTTGGCAAACTGTATCAAGAGCCATAAAATTGTTCACACCCCATTGACTAAGAAATTCCAATTCTAGGAATAGATCCTAAGGCAACACTTAGAGAAAAGCATAATGACTATGAACATATGTTAATGTCAACATTACTTACAATATGATAACAAATGGAAGCATCCTAAATGCCTGACGATAGATGATTACTTAAAAACTATGATGCATTCATATAATATTATATTTGATAACCATTACAGAAATAAGATTTTTATTGGAATAATTAATAACCTGAGAAAAATGGAAAAGCATAGTACGAAACCATAAAATGATCATGATCTCAATTCTGTAAACAAGCCTACAAGTGATAATAGGGGGGGGAAATGTATCATCCTGGCAGCTATATTGAAATTTCTCTGGGTTAAAGTATTGTCAAGATTTGGAAGCTGTGGTTTGATAAATTGCTGGGATGGGCATAAGACCCTCAAGGCTATACTCAAGAGAAACAATAATCCCTAAACTTTCCTGCTTTGTAAATAGGTGCATCCTATTGATTGTAGGATTTGCTGAGCAGAAGATGAAGAAATATTCATGTCTGCCTTGTTTTGCTTAAGTGAGAGAAGGCAGTGAGAAAGTGAGGGTACTGAGTGAGGTGGGAGACAGAGAGCAGAGAGGAAGAACTCAGGGAGGTGGGGTCAAGAGTCAGCATGGTAAGAAGGGGGCTTTGGTGAGGGTTATAAATGGTGTTGCCAGGTTGTTTGCTATAGGGTTTTTGTTGTATATTCTCTCCCAGGTCCCTCAAGGTATCTTCAGTGAAATTTTCTATTTTTCACTAATTAAAGTGGACATCTGTTGTGATTTTTTTTTTCTGGGGAGCCTCCCCTCCCTCCCTTCCAGTCATGCGGTTCGGGAGTCACTGACCCACCTGCCCACCCCACTTGCTCACCCCTCCTATCCACCCCAAATGAGCACATGACTCAAACCAGGCTAATGGGAGCACAGCACATCCCCTCCCTCAAGGAAACTGATTCAGGGGAGGACCTGATGCTGTGAGATCACCAACATAATCAAAGCATCCTTACTTCTTCTTGATCCCTGTCCCACCCCCTTTAACTTGGAGTTTATTTCTTCCAATCCTCCCTTTCCCTTTTTGGATACATATATGTACTTGTGAACTCTATGTATATGCACCCTTCAAAAATTCTACATACAATGATGTTATCAAATGCATTCTTTTCACAACTACTTAGTTTCAATATTATGTTTGTGAAAATTCTTTTCCAAAGTGTGGTTTTAGTTTATTTTCTCTGCTGTATAGTATTTCATTAAATCATGTCTACACCATCGTGTATTTGTGTCATCTCCTGTGGGTGAGTATTTAGGTTGTTATATTAAACCTTTCTATGATCCAATAAATTCTTCTTTTGCCTAAGCCAGTTTGTGATTTTTTTTTCTCCTATTTGAAAAAATTCTGATGAATACATAAAGAGATTTTGTGTCCCTGTTATTACAAGCTCACATACACAAAAATTAAAACAAAAAAAGAAAGAAAGAACAGGTGATGTTTTATATCTGTGTAGATTGAAAACAATACTTGGTGGTAGCACGGTGGGTGATTTTTAAAATTTTGTTTCAGACTTTGTTCTGTGTTAAGTGTGTATAATTATAATCAGAAAAAAAAACCTATTATAAATAAAGATTAGGAGACAGTCACTGCAAAGTGACTCCTCCAGGGTAAAATGGCATCGATTCATTAGCAGGGTGCAAGGAAGAGAGGATTCACAACATGCGCCCAACATGAAAATGCCATTTACATATTTCTCTGAAGAACCCTCTTCCACTGTGCCTCTCGACTCCCTGGGGGTAAAAGTCTTTATTTATCAGGAAGGTCTAGGGCCTTGGAGATGGGGCAGGCTTTACTCTGAGAATCTTTCCATCTTTTCATGGTTGCATGTTTAATTGGGATCTGGAGAGGAAGCAACCAGTGGGGAGTGGCAAACTCACGTTCGTTGTTTTTAATTCTTCCTTCGCAGTCTCAGAGCTACCCCACTTCCCTTTAGAAATGGATAGCTCCTGAGCCCCCAGCTGGAACCTAGCCCTGTGAGTCACCCCACTTAAAAGTGCTAAAGCAAGAAACAAATAACAACCCAATACTATCAGTCTTTATATAGGGTGCCTTGGAAGATGGTGCTGGAATGGAAGAGGCAATGAGAAATTGTTCCCCAAATTAGGGATGAGGCAGTTCCGATTTAGAATCTGCTAACAAGAAAGGTCCTTAAAACAATACAATTCAACCCTCTCATTTTACAGATGTAAGAAGTGACTCTAAGAGAATCAAGGTGACTGCCCAAGGTCACACACCTAGTTCGTGGCAGACTTGGATTTGACGGCATATGCTGGATACGTTTTCTCTGTTATCTTAGGTGAAGAACAGGAGTGACATTATTGCTTTTACAATCAGCTATGCTGAAATCACCAGATTTTACATCAAATGATTCCAGATTACCTTCCTTCCTCTTTTTTTTTTAAAAATGTATTTTGTTGTAGATGGATGCAATAGCTTTATTTTATGCATTTATTTTATGTGGTGCTGAGGTTTGAATCCAGGGCCTCACATGTGTTAGGCAACTGAGCCACAACCCAGCCCCTTCCTTCCACTTCCCCTTTAAAAAAAATGTAGCAGGACAACCTTGTAGTCAGCAAACATACATGAATGTCTCTATTCATAACGAGAACAACATATGCCAATCAGGACCTCTGCAAGGATTGGTAGATAGTTAAAAAAAAAAAAAAAAAAAACACTGTGATTTTTAGGATAAGAGTGAGTGAGAGTCCATTACACTGATGTTTAGTAACTCCAATATGAAACTCCTTAATGCAACAATGAACACAAAACTTTAAAGAGGACTCTAGAAATTTCAAATTATGGGAAATTTTTTTCTAAGTGTCAATTTTTTCCCTAGGTATCAAAAAATTAGCCAGAACTCAGGGAATAAATGAAAAATATTGTTAATAATGAAAAACATGTCTAAATGAGGTTTTAGGGCCAATATATATGTAGCTCATCTATTAAATTGCTGCATCTTTGAGTAAGAGCCATTAACGCACAAAACAATAACTTGTAATTCTGGGAAATGTTCAATCATCTGAGCTTCTAAGACTCAACTAGAGCAACTACTTATTATTCTTAAGGCATAAAATAAGACTTTAGCATTTTTTACTTTAGCATTATTTTAAGTTTAAAAAATTTTAAACAAAAATGCACTTGGAATTTCCCTTAAGATAACTGGAGTATCAAATTAATTAGACACCCCATTCCTATCCCTGAGCCTTTTAGGTAATTTGTGTCCTCCTGTACACAAAATGGTAGAAATAAAAAATTGTTCAAAAGGTTGAAGAAAGGAGAGGGCAGCTTTAGATGTTACTGCTGCAAGATTTAGAAAAATGGGTCTGTATACATAGAAATTTTCTAATGAGCAAATGCACTCACCATCCTACGCCATTTTCTCCGAAGCATAAATGTTCATTTATCCATTTAGGCAAAATTTTAAATGAGTCACTGAGAACATAAACTAGGGAGAAAGAATGGCTAGGAGTGTAATGCAGGAGCAAGAGCAAATATTTAAACTGTGAAATGGAGCTGGGTTACTTTACAAGTGTATTCAAAAGGAACAGGAGGACAATCCAAAGGAGAGCAGGTGGCTGGAGCATCAATGGGCTCAGGGAGAGAATAAGTCAGTCGTGATGCTGTGATAAAGGGCACAGAATGAGGACAAAGGAGGAGTGATTTAGGAAATACTTGATTTTTATTGAAGTGATTCCAAAAGGCTAATGTATACTCATGTATACTCGTCAAGGAGATGTTTGCTGTTCGTTGTCAATGGTTTTGAACTCTGCATCTGTTTAACATTTACTGAGCACCTACCAGATTCTAAGAACTCAGAGGTGGCAAAGATGTTTCATCTATACTCAAAGATACTGCTTCCCACTAGTGCCCTTTTCTCTACGTGAAACCACCCTCCGCATGGACTGCCTTAACGCCATGAACATTTTGCTCATCTTACATTAATCATCTACTGAGCCAGCTTCTTGGTGAAGCCCTCCTGATCATTCCAGCCAGCTCTGTTCCCCTTTCTCTTGAGGTCTCGTAGCACTGAGGGATGACTAGTGACATGGACTTCTTATTTGAGTTCTAGTTCAATGGTCATTTGCAGGCATCTTTGGCACCTCTCCCTCCAAATGCCACTGATTATAATAACTTCCAAGAAGACAGAAAATGTTTTGCAACAAATGAAGTATGTTGAGGGGGAAGAACACCTTGAAATTTGTAATCAGGAGGTCTGAATTTATAATCTGAAGTAGGTTATTCTTAACTGTGATTCTATCCCAGTCACTTAATTTTCTTGAGCCTCATTTTTCTTACCTGAATTGCTACTGTGAGGATAGACGCAGACCCTCGTGTAACTCACTAATCTCTGTCGAATTGGCTCACCTCTCAGTGTCTGCCATGTCATCGATGGGTACCCCATTCAGTCACTCATGATCAAACCCAGAAGACATTTTTGACAACAGCCTCTTCCCCGTTTCCACTTCTAATCAGTCTCAACGTGATTTTATCTCCTGAACAATCTTCCAAGCCAGTTGTTTACTGTCAGGTCTTAATGTGGAATATTAACGGGTCATCCCCTTTTGCCCACTTATGATCCAAGCAACATTCAGAGTGATCTGTCTAAAACACAAAACTGATCCAGTCATTGGTTTTCCAAACCTTCCAGTGGTTTTCAGATGCTCCAGCCTTTAAAATATTTTCAATGTCTCTCATCAACTTAAACACACGGGTCCTTCCATCTCATGCCACTCTTTTCCCCACTAAGGCTTTATGTTCTAGTCATACCAGCTTTCTACCTGCTTCTTGAGCACCTTAGGACTCTCACACCCGCTGTCAGCCTCGTATGCTCCATCCCCCTGTCTTTTCAGTGCTCTTCCCTTTTAGGCCTTATTAGTTCTTGGGGAAACTGCTGCCTTACAAACCAGTTGAAGATCCCTGGAATCTGTTTTCTTTGCACCTGTATCTCCCTTCCTGAAACTGTATGTGAAATCAAATGAACTTCACTGGAGCAATTATATGCTCATATCTCTCTTCCCCACTATACTGTAAACACAAGACAAACCTTTGTCTTGTTCATTTGTATATCTTCAACTATTAGCAGAGGGTCTGGGATATACAAGAGATTCCTGTAAGGTAGCTGTTCTTAATTCAATGAAACCCAATGCACCCTTCTGACAGCAAATAACTTGTGGTACACCCCTTCCTATCCTGAAGTGAAATTCATAAATGATAGACTCTACCTATACTTGCAGTTTCAAAAAAAAATCAATTGTAATGCTTGAGTGTGGGGTAAGAAATAATTAAAGGGAAAGTAAAGGATGATAAAATGATATCTACTCCATACGTGATTGAGCACAAGCACTCTAGAAGACAGTATACAAGAAAGAGTCTTTGTGCCTTCACAAAGACGGCCCAGGAAACTTACACATGCAGACTGATACAGCTGTCACTCATTTTTTTTAAAATGATTTTTTTCTTTTATTTTTTTTTAGTTGTAGATATATACAATGTCTATATTTAATTTATTTATTTGTGGTGCTCAGGATTGAACCCAGAGCCTCACACATGCTAGGCAAGTGCTCTACCACTGAGCCACAATCCTAGCAGCAGGTGTCACTCTGAAATGCCATGTGTGATGTCACCTTCCATCATTTAACATTTTTTTTTAATCTCAACCAACTTTTAGTGGAGTTACTTTTTAAAATTACATACCACTTGTGATTACATACCACTTGTGATTACATACCACTTGTGATTACATAGAAATTGCATTCCTGGAAAATTCAGTGTATACTAAAACCTTGCAAGTAGGAAGCATTGGTGTATGGGGAAAATGGAATTGGATATTAGACTCAGAAAAATATAAACAGGTTTGTTTTTCACATACGAATAATCATTAGAAGGTCATGCAGAACATGGGTAGTTTTTCATTAGGCAGGACTAGATCCACACATGTCAAGGTAACTAGCATCCCTGACCTTTGTCCAATAAATGCAAGTATTGCTCTTTCAAATGATTGTAATAACAAAAGTGTCTCTATGATTTTCCAAAATATTGGTCTGGGCATAGTATGAAAGCTGTTGTCATAGAGCATGATTTTGTATCACCAAAATACCCATGTATTTTGTACATAGAATGAGAGTTAAAAATATAGTGAATGAATTGTGCATAAAAAGGAACATTTTTGATAAACAGGTGTAGTGAATAGATTTCTTTACTGAGTCTGACTTTAAAGGTAGGGTAGCAAATATGATGACATCTTTTACCAGGTATAAAATAAATTGATATGTTTATTATTTTGTATTCCACACAATGAATTAAGCATCTTTTAGGTATGAGAACCATGCTAGGGCTGTGGGATCCAAAGAGAAGTAGAACAGAGTTCCCACAAGGCAGTTATACAAGGAAGGGACAGTATTGGAAAAGAAATGGAATGCATACAGCAGCCTGGCAGTTAGCAGAGCTCATAAAAAATGACTTTCTCTTAAAAACAGTTTTTACAGTGTTGTGCTTTTATTAAAAATCCTAGTTTTTCTCCTGAGAGAATCATTCTGCTGGAGCAACAAGCAGAAACAAAGCAGAGTGGGTGACATCCAAGAAAATGACTTTGGAGCCATAATGTACATATCCTACACAATAAACACTGTCACTTCATGTAAACTGGTGAGAGTGGGGTAAGAAACTTGCTATTATGGAAATCACTCTAACACTTCTCAGCTCTACAGATGTAGTCTCAAAAAAAAAAAAAATTCACAACCGCATCGAAATGGAAACAGATTGCTGGATTCGGCAGGAAGGTTGACAAGCAGTGAACATTTCTGTTAAGAAAACATTCCCACCAAACTCTTTTCACCTCTGGGTTGGATGCTATCTCCGACTGGAGGATGCAGCTAAGGGATCAGTGACTGTGTAGCAGGGTGCCTCTGTCATGATAGCCTGTGTAAATCCAATGGCTAAAATAAAGATCCATTGGTCACTCATTCCCGCCCCCCCACTACAAATATTTACGTAACACCTGTGATGAGCCCGGCGGTGTTTAGTTGCTAAGTTATAAGTAAGGTGGATAGAGTTCTGCTCACAGACACGTCTAGGACATAAATAAGTATATAAGTAGGTCAATGTGTATGCCAGTATCTATAATGATAGATACTAAGAAGAGAATAAAGCAAAGTTATTGCTGATGGGAGATAAAAGTGGAGACAGGATACACTCTGTCTGGTATGGTAAAGGAAGGCTTCTGCTGAATTATCAAGGGTCATTTCTGCCTGAGGTGGTCACCTGTGAACAGAGATCTGAATGATGACAACTGTATTCACTTAAACACTGTCTGGGTCTCTGTGGGGGTAATCTGGGTCCCTCATTTCCTACCAGAATTGGAAAACAGGCAGGAGATACTTGTGTTTCGTCTTTAACTCGGTAAGTGTACCTTAGTTTCTTAGGAGACAACAGAAAAATAGTGCAAGACACTTGGGACCAGAAAGTTGGGAATCTGGGTACTAGTTGTGATGCCTGCTGATTATAAATGAAATGACTGTGAGTAAGTCATCCCTCGAAAAACTGAAATGAGGACAGACTGTGAGCTACATCAGGAAGCCACTGTCTGGATAGTTCTCTGCTTTATGTCTCCCTAACACAATAGCACATGGTGTCTGACAGTGGTGAATATTCAATAAAAGCTATTACTGATGCTTTTCTTATTAGTTGATTGGTAAGATTTCTTCCTACCGTAACTTTTGAGTGCTTTAATTGTATCTTTTTATATGAACAAACAACAACAACAACAAAATCCCCTCCATTTCTGATTCTGCCTCATAGGGGTCAGCTCCTTCTCCTTTCTAAGATTCATTTCCCCTCATCCATGAAGTTAAGAAGATTATTTCAGCAATTTATCCTGGCTCTAGAATTACAGATTTTTAATTAAATTTTGCAAATAAAATTGTATTTCAAATACACTAGGGGGACCCCGTGGTGAATTTTAAAAATAATTATGTACCGGAATTTTTTCCCAAAGCAAAATGTATCATGTTTTATATTCTTCTTCCAGGTTGAGTCTTATTGCATGAGAATAGGCTTCCTTAGAGGGAGGCATGCCAAGGTTTTGAAGCATCACTGTTGCTTGCTTCCATTGAGTTGTCAATGTCAGGGTCATTTCTCAGCTCTAGCAAAAATTCCCCAGCTGTTAAAGAGAATTGTGAACATAGGAACTTGGCACTCTCCTGGAAGCTACATTTTGCTTTGGGTACGGTATGAGTATGTTTTCCTCTCTCTTTTCCTGACCCTTCTTCATTTTTTTTTTCTTTTTGTTTTATGGGGAATCTTGGCAACATTTCCAATAAGTCATTTCTATGGTGGGAAGATCTACAAAGTATACAGGAATGGAATCATGTACACACACACACACACACACACACACACACATATATATCTTTAAAAAATGAAAAGTATATTTAAAAAATAAAAAATATATAAAATATATACTATATATAAATATATATCTTTAAAAAATGAAAAATAAAGGAAATTCAATAATGCTAATCATAGAAACTAACATGTGTTGAGTACATATTGTGTTCCAGATACAACCACCCCATGAGGCAAGTGCTACTGTGATGCCTACTTCTTTAATGAGAAAACTGTAGCATTTCCTTATGAACCTTGTGGAGTTGGACTGCCTTACATAGATTTAGAAGAAAATGAATGAGAACAAAAGGAGGTATGGAGGCAAGAATAGGAGACATTAGCTGTATGATCAAAGGTAAGAATTGGAAAGAACACAAAATAGAAGTCAGAAGGCCTGAGTTGTAGTCCTGGCTTTACTACTAACACATCTATGAAAAAGAAAGAATATACTCACCTTGAGGGTGATGTAAAGATTAAAGCAAAAATATGTATGAAAGGGCACAGTGTCTCCAGTGTTCAGCAAGAGCTAGCTGCCTTCTATGCCACAGTGTTCTTCTTGTTTGATCGTATGCAAATCTTTGCAATGTATGTGTGTGTGTGTTCTTCTCTGTTATGTCACTGTTTCCCCCCCATGTTATATCCCAAATTTTCTCCAATTGGGAACCATAAAGTCACAAGAAAGGGCTCCATTCATTCTTCTAAATCAGATGTCACAAAATGGCAACCCAAAGATTGGATCTGGCCAATGGATATATTTTGTCCTGTCTTTATATATAATATGTATTTTTATATTTTTTTCATATATACTTTTAATTTTTAAAGAGGTGTGTGTGTGTGTGTGTGTGTGTGTGTGTGTGTGTGTGAGAGAGAGAGAGAGAGAGAGAGAGAGAGAGAGATTCCATTCCTGTATACTTTCTAGGTCTTCCCACAATAGAAATGACTTATTGGAAATGTTACCAAGATTTCCCATAACAATTGTTAAAAAAAATTTTTTTTTATTAGTTGGCAGCATCTAACATGGTAGAAGTGGAGTTCATACAAAAGTATAGAGTTTAGTCTTTTCTTGAAAGTTCAGATTTGGCAACATGGGATCTTTTAATACCCATCAGTCATTGACTGAAAGTAAGTGGGCCTGAGAGTCTCCAGTCAACCAGTCTCCATACTTCTTATTTCAATACAGTTATTGGTATTTCATGCTGGCATCTACAAACATCGGAACAAGTACTCCTCTAGTTAAAGTCAACATGGTCCTTTCTCTTGGGCTTCTTTGAAAGTGAAAAGTCATCTGGGATAAGATCTATATAAATAAGAATTTGACAGGATAAATTCTGTACTAGATATTTAAGGAAAGTAAAAAACAGCAGGAAGTTCTAAAAGCAGAAGTTTTGGGGATAGAAGGCATTGGTCTGGCATGTAGTAGGCATTAAAATAATTTTTCCTTCATAAACAGAAGTGGTACATTATGAAGTGGTGTCTGAAGTCAGACTTTTGCCACTGAACTGCACAGACTCCAGCTAACACCAAGGTACATTTTCTGTGCACCAGGAAGGACTCAGTTGAAGAAACCTCACATGGTCCTTTCCTGCACACCTCTCATTCCCATATTTTCTGAATTAAATATGGGAGCATATGTAGTACACTAAAAATGAGGAAAAAGTCCAGTGAAATGTTAATTTGTCATTTAAATTCAAGTTAGTTTAAACATATTTCTTATTAGCTCTAATATGTGCCAGGCACTATGCTAGGCTTTGAGAGTGCAAGATAAATCTGAGGTATTTTTTGTCCTCAAGAAACTAAGCCTTATCAGTAATTCAGAAAAAAAATCAGCCATAATAGAATGGGACAAGTGCCAGAGTGAGAAATACAAGTTGGTATTATAGGCACAACCGAGGAGAAAGACACTCTGTCTTCATTAGCCTATATGATATCTTTATGAGAAATAGAAAAGAACTTCTGAGAAGATGCAACCCAACTCAGGGCTCATGACTTGGTAAAAACATCTTGGTCTGGAAATCAGAGTTCTTGACCTGGTGCCTTTGGACACAAATGAGATGATGCTATTAGGAAGGTACCTGTATCAATTAGGACATGTTCTCCCATAAGCAATAGGAAAACTAGTTAACTATGAGTTAATCTACAGGACATTTACTGCTTATTTAACAAAGTTCTAGAAGTAGGTGGCTCCAAGGTTGAAGAAGCAGTTCTATGATCTATAGGTCTTCTCAACTTTTCTGTCTTCTCTTGTTCACAGGTGACTGCTACAGATCCAGTTGTTCTCACACAATCATTTTCAAAGACAGAATATGGAGCAATGAGAGTAGCAAAAGACAATTTTCCTTACATGCTCTTTGGTTTGATCAGGGAGGAAAATATTTTCATAAAGTAGACTTCCTGTATATTGCATATACCAGAGTTAGGTCACATGATGAGTCCAGTGGGAAAGACAGACCCAGGACACAAGAATGTGGCTTTTTCAGTCTTTTGAGTGGAAGGTTCTTTGGGAAGAAGGGAGTTGGGGAATGTTTGTTGGGTGGGCAATGTATAATGCCAGCCATCCAACGCAGCTTTGGAAAAAGGGGAGAAAAGTTTTCCTAGAAGTGCTGTTTGATCTGAGCCCTGAAGGATGAGTTAACCCCAGGGAAGCAGTGAGAAGCCAGAGACCAAAGACTGCAGAGGCCAGGGGAAGAACAACAGTGTGACCGAAGACGGCAACAAATTCCACAGGGTTTGGTAAGATCTTAGAGAAATAGAAAAAGTATGAGGAAAGAGGGAGCAGAAGAGTCAAAACCCAGCTTAATGATGAGGGCATTTTCAAGCTAGAAGGAAGAGGCAAATAGTAAATTGTTGTCGGAGAAAAATAAGTGCTAGAATATCTGAAATTTCAGTAAGATACATAGGATTTTTTGTTGTTATTGTCTTCTCCAGTTTATTGCCATTACATCATACTTTTCTTGCCCTATCAGATTTCTCCATAACTCTCCTTTCTTCATCAAACCTACCATGAAAAACATTCAGGTTTAACTATTTCTTCAGGTCTTCATTTCCTTATGTACGCTCCACTGTCAGGCAAAACTTAACTTACGTACACTTTTCTGTATCTGTCTTTCGTTACAGGGGTCTAGCTAATTAACCCAAGATAGGAAGAAGAAAGAAAATTTTTTTTTCTTCCCCTAAAACATCATGTTCTTCAAAGATGTTGCTTTTCTTTTCTGGAAAATTACATGGACCTAGTATCCACATGTAGGTTAATTCTTTAAATTTAATCCAACAGGGAAATTAAAAAAAATAAAAACAACTAAGAATAATTATTTTCCTGAATTAATCAGGTAATGAGGATTAAGATCAAAACCAAATCCTGAAGTATCCAAATTACCACTTTACAATGCTTAGCCTAGCCAATGCCCCCCCCCAAAAAAAATGTCCAAATACTTATTTAGGCAATAGCTACTTCCTAATTGATTGTAAAACTTACAGATACATAATATTTTTAATGGGTGTAATCCTGTATCATTCCGGGTGTTTGGATTCTCCATATATATTGAGAATATATATTCTCCCAGTAACAAGTTTCTAAGTAATAGAGTGTGAGCACCCCTCTGGGATAAGACTGAAATCCCCCAAAACATTTCTGATCTGCCTTCCTTTGAAAAGAAAGACTTCATAGACTTGATGATGATGATAATGATGATGGCAGCTAAAACTCACTGGATACTTACTATGCAGCAAACACTGTTCTATGCAGTTTACATATATTAAATTATTAAATCTTTTCAACAGCTTTTTGAGGCCAGTGCTATTAATTTCTCTTTCTGCAGGTGAAAAAAACTAAATCACAGATGGGTTAAGTGCCTTGACCAAGATCAATGCAGAGTAGCTCAACCAAGAGATAAAAAAACACTTGGTGTTTAAAATTCTTTGACTGCCTGTCATTGGATTATGCTGCCTGTATGTATTGTGTTTGATCTAGCAGAGATTAACCCTAGTGGCTCTGGGCTGTATGGCTATCCTATCAAGTAGTCCCCAGGGGATAAAAATATGGGCTGGCTAGTGCTCTCCAAGGTTTGCTGTGCTAAGGAGAACAACCTGAAAGCAAGGGCCCTGGTCAAGATAAATCAATATGTCAAAGTGGATATTTTATTAAAACCTTAGCCTTGGTTTCTGACCCAATGAAGTGTTTTGATTAGAGACTAGTCAGAGCTATTGCTACCACCCACTTGCTGTGGCAGACAGTAGACTCAAGTCAGTTTGGGTCATTGATTTCATCTTTTTAACCCCTTGTTTCTCCTGAGAATCATATATGAAATGGCTGGAATACGATGCATATTCTATGAGGCTTGGAGATGGCCAGAGAAAGAAAATACAGTTCTTGCCTTTGAGGAATCAGGCAACAATGTTTGTTTTCTTTTTTCTTTCTTCTTTTTTCCTTTTCAATCTGCTGGATGTCTTTTTGTGCTCTCCTTGGAAAAGATAGAAGAGCAACCTCCATTCTCAGATTTGGCCCAGATGCCAGGGAAACAGTGTGTATGGTGGAAAGAAATTGGAAAATCAGGAAACTAAGCTTCAGAAACATAAGTGGTTTCTGCCACTTATGAGTCCTGGGCAGACCAATAATTCACATTAGGTTGCAGGTGCGGGAAGAGCCCTGGATGCAGAGACCTGGGTCCCCTTCTACTATTGGTTGGCTGAGTGTTTCCTCTGCCTCTAGACAGCATGAGGAAGTGCTCCATGTTGACTTGGTCTTGAGGAGAAACAAGGTTCTCAGTGCTCAGCCTAACCTTATTTCTAACCAAACTCTGTCAAACTTTCCGAGCTCTGGGGAGGTTGCAGAATAAACGAGAGAAATCAGAAGGTCTAGAATCACACCTGGATTGAAATGTGTGTTCTCTCATTTTGTAGCTACGGGACCTTGGGCCCGTGGTTTGGGGAAAATAATCATAGTAATCATAGCCAAGTAATCATAGCCTAAACAAAATAAAAGTGCAAAGATAGGCCAGCCAAGACTGTAGTAGCCATGCAAAAAGGGACATCAGGGGCATCCATCCCAACTATCTTGTTGCTCTACCATCTTCAACATGTGACTTCCACCTCATGATTCAAATTACTTGCTCTAGCTCTAGCCACAAGAAGTACTAATCCAGCTGACGGGAAGCCAGTGCGAGAAGGAAGGGCTTGTTCCCTCCATTTAAGACCATTATCCAGAAGTGGAATACATTCCATGGGCTAGAACTTGGTCCTGCACATAGATATGCTTACAAGGGAACCAGAGTAAGGTAAACCTTAGTCTGGGAGGCCATTTGTTTAGTTCAAATATGAGGCTTCAATTACTGAGGAAGGAGATGGGGGCAGATATTGGGACACAATTAGTAATCTCAACCCTAAAAAGTAATGTGTCCATTTGACTCTTCATTGCTTAATGAGTAAATAGGGTTAATATTATCTGCTTTATTAGGTCTTTGGAGTATGAAAGGATATATTCATGTTAATGGACCTAGCACATATAATAGATGCCCAACAAATGGAAACAAGTATAATTATGCACAGGAGATGTCAAACACATCTATCTCTTTTGCCCCACTTCTGGTCTCATACTAGTGGATGACATGTATGAAAGAAGCCAAATGAAGCCAAAGCTTGGACCATATACTGGACATATCCTAATTGATACAGCTACCTTCCTAATAGCATCAAGGGCCAGCTTAATGTATGTAACTCTTACCTCTGATCGACCTTCCGGTACCTATCTCATCTGAGATGGGTCTGGTGTTAAATGATTAGGACATAAAACTGAAAAGTGACCCCTTGGTAAATTGCCTTTCAATTAAGTTCATCTTGTAGGATTTTTTTTTTTAGCCACCTGATTATACATTTTATTTGTTTAAAAATTTTTTTTTCATCTTGTAGCAATTTTCTGAAGTCATTGCTATCAGAGATCACTGTTGGGGGAAGTATAGGTCAGTGGGGTCTCCTTCATTCTAGCGATGAGGCTAGGTAAGTAAAGTTAAGCTCTTAAAACAACCACGATGACCTCATCATCTCAGAGAGCCAGAGCTTGGTGTTCCTACTGTGAGCCCCAAGGTATGGCTGACACTGATGCTACCCAAGGCAGGCCCTCCTGGGTTCCTCTCAGCAGAGAAGAGAGCTGAGGAGGACAGCAGAGTCCTGTTAAGTGGAGTTCCTTTGCCAAATCACCATTGCCTCCTCCACTCACAGGGTAAGTGACACCATCCTGAAGGACCCAAGTCAGCCATCTATAGTTAAAGGCCACCTGAGTGAAACCACCCGTAGGAACCCAGAGAGCTGGATTTTCTCGTCAAGTCTATTGGGAACAGAATCCCAGTGGAGGCAGCAGGTGTGGAGCCTCAGGGTCGGGTTGAGCCCATTCCAAGCAAGGACAGCAGGCTCAACCTTCACGTTGCACCTGGTTGAAATCTGTTTCCTTTACTAATTGACACATTCACTCATTGTTTCAACGGTGATTATTAAGTGCCTATGATGTGTTGGATAATGGGAATGTTAAAGCTAGCCCTGAAGGAGGAAATATGACAACACACACACACACACACACACACACACACACAGAGACACACACACATAAATAGACATTATAAAGGAGGTCAAGAAGGAAATGGTGTAAAGCAGGAAGAAGGCTATAATTCACTTGGTGTGCTATTTGTTATTTATTTGGCCATGACCTTTTTTTTTCTCCAAATAACATTTTCTTTCTATATTAAATCTAATACACATTCATCATATAAAATTTGGAAGCTACAGAAAAGCAGAGAGAAGATAATAAGGATAGAAGCTGGAAGAATTTCAAGATGCAGTTTAGACAGATTGCTGGGCATGATGGTACATGCCTGTAATCCCAGTGGCTCAGGAGGCTGAGGCAGGAGGATTGCAAGTTCAAATCCAGTCTCAGCAACTTAGCAAGGCCCTAAAAAAGAGTATAGATTTCCTTTAAAAGATTATTGGCAGATGTATGGACATTAATAGCATTTCTGGTGAGAGATTGAAAGGAAGAGAAGAAAAAAAAAGGAAGAGAAAGCCTATGTCATCTTGGGGAGTATACGTATTATTACAAAAAGAATGTTAACAGCAATATGAACGTTTAAGGTGCTTAGGGAGTGGGGCTTGGAAGAAAATGAAGAATAGGAAGATTTGGAAACTAGTGGAAAAGCAGTTCTTGTACAGTGGCAGAGAATTTCACTGCATGTGTCTTGCAGTTGTGTGGACAGCAGAACCTATAAGCAATGAACTTAAATATTGACTTGAAGAAATTTCTAAGCAAAGTATAGAATGTGTAGCCTGATTCCTTCCTGGTGCTTATAGTATAATATACGAGAAATAAGTAATTTAAGGGGAAGCTACTAGGTAAAAAAAGAACCAGAATCTGATGATTTTAAAAATTCTCAGTCTACCTAGTTTGTAAAAGATGCTAAAATTAGGAGATTTGTTGTTAAGAGAGGGTGCTCTGGATATAAGTCCAGGGTGTAGCTAGACAAGTTTTGTTGGTACCAAAATGTTAAAGATTAGATTATTCAGGAAAGATCTATGAAGGATCTTCTGGTCTAATAGCATGAATCTGTGGCATACACTGGAGACACAAAGGAAGCTTGAGAATGCTACACTGGCAGAAACACCACCAATGTAGACAAGAAGAGACAGGGACAGGATGGTATGAAAGAGGGGTGTTGTATTTCAAAAAATTCTATTTTTAAGACACAGGCTCATAAAACAACTAAGCTGCAAGTATGTGCTCCCCTTGCTTGAATCCAAGCATCTTTCATTAAAAGGTCACCCTGAGAAAACGTTATGATTTTTGCACAGCAGTTTTCTGGTTCAAGTGACAGACCTCCAGAGATGATTCATAAGAGTAAATAGAGTTCTAGATTTATGGTACTGCTGCATAGGTATTTATATGCTAGGCTCACCAATTCTTATATCACATTCACAAACAGAGGTGCCTGTACAATATTCTTAGCTAAATACAAATCTTAAACAACACTCATTTAGCCAGGGACAAATTGTTCCTAACTTTTCTCATGCTAATTCACAAATCCTGAGTGTTACCTTTATAGTAGGCAGTATTGATTTGGTTCCTTCAAATGCTAGCTGAACCTTTCTGAAACGTGGATTTTCTTTAGAGAACTTCTATTACTTTGCTCACCACTACTACTTGGTTTAACTGCCTTCATACAGGTCATCATTTTTATGCTGATGAAAAGTGAACTATATACACATCATACCAACTTGAAATTTTTTTTTTTTTTTTTTGCTCTTGTATATTGGTTTTACCATCCATCCATGGTCAACGAGGGAACCGCCTCACTCTAATCATTCTGTAATAATACAGTGCCTGTCATAGGTCTGGCAAACCCTGAGATAAGAATGTGTGTGCAAGTGATTTATAAACGAACGAATCCCAGGAGAAGGGTTAAGGAAAAGGGAGAAGCTAGACAGAGGAAATCGCTGAGCAAGTGTAACTTTAGGCAAAGTTCCAAAGCAGGCAGCTTTAGTCTACTCCTACAGCAGAGTTAAGTGTTATTCCTCATTCCAATTTGATGCAGGGGAGTTGGGTTCCTTTAGCCTGAGGGCAGTCCACCTCAGAAAATTCACTGGAGCAGACTTTTAGAGGAAGAACACACCAAGTTAAGAGGAAAAGCATATGGAAATGGCAAAAAGAATCTGAGAAGATCTGTGCAGAGCACTAGCTATTTGCTTATTAGTAATATTCAAAAGTGTTTCTCTGGACCAAGGATTCATCTGCAATAAGATAAACAGAAATTAAAAGTAAGCACTTAGAGATTTTTGCAGCAATTTGACAGTAATTTTATGTGTGTTGAGTCTAATAACAATAAAAAGTTGGCTTCATTTTTATTCCATTTTTTTCTAGTAATATTTTTTAAAACTGCATTTTACAAAGGAATTGGTCTATAATTAGGAAAAAAAATACCTAAAACCTGGTCCTTTATCACAGAAACACTGGGTTATGGTACTTACAAATGAAGCTATTAGCCAGATGCACCCCTGTAATCCCAGCAGCTCAGAAGGCTGAGGCAGGAGGATAGTGAGTTTAAAGCCAGCCTCAGCAAAAGCAAAGTGCTAAGCAACTCAGTGAGACCCTGTTTCTAAATAAAATATGAAATAGGGCTAGGGATGTGGCAGAGTGGCCAAGTACCCCTCAGTTCAATCCCAGGTATCCCCCGACAATGAAGCTATTATTAAAATGGAAAGCCATTCATTCATTCATTCACTCACTCATTGCTACTGTTTGAATATAGTTTAACCCCTGGAACTCATGTAGAAATTTAATCCCCATTGTAAAGGGGTGGAAATCTTTCTATGATGTTTACAGGTGAGGCACTTGAGATGACTGGAATTAGATAAAATCATCAGGGTGGAGCTCCTGTGATTGGATACTGGTGACTTTATTAGAAGAGGGAGAGAAACCAGAAATGACATATTTGTGTGTGTTCTTTTTGTCTCACTATGTGATGCTCTATGCTACCTTGGGGACTCTGCCAGCAAGAAGGTCCTAACCAGAAGAGGACCCTGAACCTTGTACCTCCAGAACCATAAGCCAAAATCAACATCTTTTCTTTAAAAAGTAGTCTTCCTCAGGTATTTCATGGTAGTAATAGAAAATGGACTAATATACTAATTTAAAAATATCTACTTAATTTCTGTTATGAACCAGGTAATTTCCTAGGGATCATAAATTCATCTGTGAATCATTTTTTTGAGGGGTATCTTTTCTTTATTGAGGGGGATTAGTAACTCAGTATTTATACTGTGATCTAATAAGGAAGCAGGAATGCAAAGAAATACTGATTTTTCTCAGAATAGAGAAAAGTGAATAATACATTGTCTGAAAACCAGATCGCTTAAGCAAAAATTAAGGTAAGTATTAGAAGTAGAGCTATAATTGCAAAGAATGACTGTTACTTTTCAATGTCTGTCTTTTTTATTCTATACCAGATTTTTATAGGACTGTAAACAACTATTAGATTCTAAATGCTCAACATATAAACTTGACCACACTTTCTGTAGCTGGAGGATTCCGGAATTACCAAGTTCGTTCAGAACTGACCTTTCTACCAAAATTAAGCCATCATACCAGTGCCTTATCTGTTGTGGTAATTACTTTTTTTTAAAGAGTCTACTGAAATAGTTATATAATGAACACGCTGGAGCATGAAGAGACAAATGTAGCTGCTTGGAAATGGCTGCCAAGTTGATGTAGGCTTGCTGCATGTATGTGCATATGCATATGAGAGAGAGAGAGAATGTGTGTAAATGAATATGAGTGTGCTGGGAAGGCAGAGTCCCAAATGCTTATATCTGTGGAAAGTAAAAAGGATCTTAGATACCTTGTGAAAATGACTCTTATTTATGAGGAAAAATTGTTTCTTGTCCAAAATAAGACATTGGTTAGAATTGTAACTATAAGGAAGTATGGACTAAAGTGCAAGAGAGTCTAGTTATGTCTGATTCTTATATTATATATAATATTAGAGGGATGGCAGACACACCTCATACTCCTGAATGCTAACCTTTAATGAACATTTACTAATTTTTAGATGAAATGGTTAGCTTTGATAGTTGAAGGGTAAATTGAACCCTGATTAATTTGCTAGTTATCCTTCTCTGCTAGAACATCAAGTATTTGGTTCTTAATTAATATAGATAACCTATGTGAAGAAAGCTCACATTTTCTTTTAGAATTTCTTTCTTGTATATTTAACCTTGAAGTCTTCAGTTAAGATCTTAATTTCATCACTCCATATACACATCATCTTTAAAGATAACTTAATTCTGAAAATAAAATTCTTAGATTTTATTTCCTTTTTGCTTTGAGGAGATATTTGTAGAAAGTCACTGTTTCATAGTTGTTCCTCTTCGTAGATATTCTTGTTTATCTCATCTACTCTTGTCACACCTTAGATTGCTGTTCATTTATCAAACAGGTATTTACTGAATGCATCTGTGAATCATTTTTGAAAGCACATTTTTTTTTAGTGAAGAATCAAGATGATAAATATGCAAGTGGAAAAGTTAAATATCAGATGGGGCAGAAACATTGTCATATGTTACGGAGAAAATTAAGAAAAAAGGGATGACAGAGAAGGAGCTTTGTAGAGTGATTGTAATTGTTATCTATTGCTGTGTAACAAGTTGCCACACATTTGAAGGCTTAAAAAGTACACACTATCTCACAGATTCTGTGGGTAAAGATGCAGGCATGGCTTTGGTGGGCCTGTACTTTAGGGTCTTGTAAGGTTATAATCTAAATATTAACTCAACTATGTTCCCATCTGGAGGCTCAAATGTAAAATAATCCAATTCTTCTTTCCATATTTTTTGGGGGTACTGAGGATTGAACTCAGGGGCACTTGACCACTGAGCCACATCCTCAGCCCTATTTTGTATTTTATTTAGAGATAGGATCTCACTGACTTGCTAAGCACCTCACTTTTGCTGAGGCTGGCTTTGAACTTTCGATCCTCTTGCCTCAGCCTCCCGAGCCACTGGGATTACAGGTATGCGCCACCATGCTCAGCTTCTTTCCACATTTTTTAATTGGTTCATTATAGTTGTACATATGGTGGGATTTATTGTTACATGTTTGTAGATGCACACAATATAACAATATAATTTGGCCAACATCATTCCCCAGTATTTCTTCTTTCCCTTTTCTCTTCCCTCCCCCAGTCCCTTTCTTTTAGTTTACTGATCTCTCTTCAATTTTTATAAGTCACACCCCCCAACACACACCTTTCTTTTCCTTTTTCCTCTCTAGCTGGAGTAATCCACTTCTAAGATTTTGCAGGGTATTGGTAGAATTCATTTACTTGCTGCTGTAGAACTGAGACCTCCGGTTCTTGCAGGCTATAGGTCAGAACTTTTCTCAGTTATTTACCACTGGACCTTCTAACATAGATGCTTATTCCTTCAAAGCCAGCAAGGAAGAAAGTCTCTAGGATGAGCCTGATAGCAAGATAGAGTCTTACAATGTAACCCAATCAAGGGAATGATCACCCCATCGCTTTTGTCATATTTTACTGCTCAAAGCATGTCATCAGTCCTGTCCACACTCAATGGGAAAGATTATGCAAAGTAGAACACCAGAAGGTGGGCATCCAGAAGGCCAGCTTAGAGTTTGTCAATCATAAAGGTTGAAGAAGGCCTAAATGGGATAATATCTAAGCAATGAATGAATTGAATGAAGCAAGAGAGAAAACTAGATAGATATCTGGCAGGAGATTAATCCAGGCAGAAGAAATGGTAAATTTAACACCCCCAAGGCCAAACTTAGTTGATGGCTCAAGAAGCAAGGGTGAGCTCAGAGGGAGACTGAGGAGCCAGACATGTAGGGCTTTACCAATCCACATAAGGACTTCAGTTTTCACTTTGAGTGTGAGATGGGATCATTGGAGGGTTTAGAGCAGAAGGGTAGCGTGATCTAAACTGATTTGGCTGCCCTGTAGTGTGTAAAAGAAGGAGAGAAATTAGATTCTATTTAAAACCAAAAACAAAAATGGTGGTTCCTTAGAGCAGAATGTTAAATGTGTCAATGACAAAATATAATCAGATGGTAGATAGAAGGGAATGTGGACCAGATCTTCTGGATGTGGCAGAAAAAAAAAAGAAAGAAAGAAAAAAGAAAGTAATAAAAGATGCTTTAAAATTTTTTGGCCAGAGCAAGCCAAACAATGAAGTCACTAGAACTGAAAGAAGGAAGATGATGAGAAGAACAGTTTTAAGGAGGCATTTCTACCAAGGAAGATAGAGTTTGGTTTTGGAAGTATTCATTTGGTTCGCTTATTCATCAGGCAAGTAGTAATGTTAAGTGAGATGTTGGGAAGGTGAATCAGAAATTCATAGGTGAGGTCAGGACTGGTGACAAATATCCAGTAGTCATCAGCATGGAGATGGCAGAAAACCACCAGACAAGATGGCATGACTTAGGGAGTCAGCATAGAGAAATCTGAGAACTGAGCCCTGAACCAGAGAGATGAGCAAGACCCAGCAAAGAAAAGTGAAAGGAATGACCATTGAGGAGAAAATGCAAGAGAGAGCGAGTGGTGTCCTGGAATCCTGGAAACCTGGGAGTGTGTCAAAAAGGAGAGATCAATGGTGTTAAATAAATAAGTTATGGAATGGGAATTAACCATTGGTTTCAGTCACATGGAAGCCATTGGTGACTTGACAAGGAGAATCAAGTAGGCACAAAAGACTGGCTCAAATGGCTTCGGTGAAAAAATAGAGGGGAGGAAATGGTACAGAAAATACAGATGACTTTTTTTTTTTAAGAAATTATCCTCTGAACCATATAAGAGAAGTATATGAGGACTGGAGGAGCCTATGTTCTATTATTATTATTATTATTATTATTATTATTATTATTATCATCATCATCATCATTTATATATTGATTGGTATTTTCCATTAAAGTGAGAAAATTTGAAAATGAAGAGATGAAAGGGACAATAGCTGTAGTGAAAAGATTCTGAGGATCTTTCATCCCAGGGGATGAAAACAGTAATGCTTCATAGGGCTTGAGGAGCCAGAATGATACATACTCTCTGTTAGATCTCAAAATGGTGCCTGATACCTAGTAAGTGGTCAGAAAATGATATCTTGACCTATTGGATAGCACTATGGATCAGGGGAGAGAGTGAAAGCAATCCTCAAATTAACAACACTTGAAGTTGAGATTACAATCATGGAAAAGTGGCTGTGAAGGTGTTAGTGAGAGCATACAGGTCAAGAACTGGGGTCTTTTGAGTTTGAGTTCTCCAATTGACAGTAGAGGTGTAAGAGGCCATAGTGTCAAAAGCCTTTGCCTAAGAATGTGGTCTTTCCCTGAGTTATTTTATGTCTCCTCCCGCCTTTTTTTTTTTTCTTCTATAAAAGGAGGCTAGTAATACCCATTTTCTTGACTTGGAAGTTGATTTCTAAGAATCCAGCAAAACTAAGCAGGAGAAAGCGCTCTAAAGCATTGTTCTGAAAATGAAAGTTGTTTTCCAGAGGAGGAGTCTCAAATAGCAGAGAAGTGGGAATTCCAAAGACTCTCTGGGATTAGAAAAAAACAAATACTGTACGTATACAATAGGTCCTTGAGTCAGAAGGGAGGGGAGAGGGAGAAAGCAGCATGGGTATACTGGGATCAGGAGTCAAACAGCAATTAAGGGAACAAAGGTCAGCTAGATGATAATTATAGGCGGTTAGGGAGGGAATTAGAGCCAGAGAGGTGCTAATTACTTGGGCCATTTAGACAAGGGTGGGGCTTCTCTGAGAAGAACAAAATGAAGGCTGATTACCTGCTAAAAATAAAGGCTGCCCCTAGGATCCAGGGCTCACTCGTCTGGCACAGTCTCAGGCAGCGTGAGGCTGTGTGCTCTGCTTCCAATGCCTACTCTGCTTCTCGTGTGGGCGCGGCCTGCCTCCTCCCTTCTCCAAGTACTGACACTGGGTCTGGGTCTCTGAATCACGCCCTCTCTGTAGGAGGTGGTGGAGTGGGGTTTGATGGTAAAGGGGAAAATATCTGGGCATCCATCAATCAACGTGATCTTTGTTGATTTGGTTGTGCGCTGCAGAAGGATACAACCAAAAGGACCAGAGGAAGGGAAATCCAGGCCACAATTTGTTCTTCATGGCAGAACCCCGGAGTGGGACTGCAGCTGAGGGGAGGAAGGAATGTCTTGTCTTGATTTTCACAAAGTCAGTATATGGACTATCCAGTCCTATAGCCAATGCAAGGTTGGCCCACACCTTCCCAGGTGCTGGCACAATGTCCTTTACTTCTCTTATCACCTTGTGAGATTGTTATTTCTCACTGGTGGGTTGTGGTGGACATGAAAAGATATGGGAGAGGCGACAGAGGGAGAGAGCATATTCTCCATGCTCATTTAGGGTTTTCTACCTCCCTTTGTACTTGTACCAACAGTGAAGCTCCCTGGGGCGCCTGTGTCCACCTGCTGGCATGGATGATTCACACTGAGATTTTCTATTTGGATGTGTAACACAGTTTACCAGACGCTAAGGTCTCTCCATGTTTTGCTGGATATTTTTACCTTTGGAGTGGTTATTGTTTGCCTCTGTAAGAGTTATTTATTGTTGCATAACAAATTACCCCAAGACCTAGTAGGTCAGAACAGCAATTAACATTTATTGCTTCTAGTGCTTTCTATGGGTTAGGAATTCAAGAACGGAACCATGTGGGTGGTTCTGCCTTGGAGCTGTTCACTAGGTAATACTCAGGTGGGGCTATAGTCATCTGAGTGCTGGGTGGAGGTTGGATGATCTGCTTAAAGATGGCTCACCCGCCTCTGTCACATTGATGCTGGTTCTTAGTGGGAGGCTTCAGTTCCTCTTCATGTAGGCCACTGCACAGAGAAAATTGAGTGTTCTCATGATATGGAGGCTAGCTTCCCTTGGAATCAGCAATGTAAAAAGTCCTAGATGGAAGCAACGATGCATTGTTTCTGATCTAGCTTTGGAAGTCACACATCACATACTGTAATTTTTACGCGATTCCATTGGTCTTTACGTTTATCCTTGATTTCACTAGGATGTGAATCCCAAGTGGTGGAGATCATGGGGTTCATCTTGGACCATTTTAATCATCATTGTAGTAGGCATCTTGGTCCAGTGAAAACTCTTCCTGATAAGACACATGTACACAGAGCCAATAACTGGGATAAGTACCTAAATGCTATAGGAAATAGCCATAGGAGTTCAAAAAATGGTTGCTCCCAGCTGGGATGGTCAAAGATGGAGCATGAGCTGAGAGGTCAAGTTAAGAATAGGACTGAGAATTGACTTGATAAGATAAAAGTCTTCTCTGAACTTGACAAGAATAGGTTCACACTAAAAATGGAGCCTCGCCGGTTGAAGTCAAATTGGGATATCACTGGGGTCTGTTAGCAATGGTGGGGGGTGGGGGATGGAGCCACTTTAGTATACTCTTTACAAGTATGCACACCTTAACTCAGAGGTGGCCCTCGAGGTCCCTCTCTAGCAATGTGACCAATTAATGAGTGGAGTCTTATATGGGACTCTCTTCTTGGCCCTACAATAAAAGACGTGTCCTGTGATCTGGGAAGTGCTTCCTGAAGCCCCACATTTTTCATATTTAGCTTTCACATGTTTAGGTCCTGAGACTAAACTCCCCAGGACCAGGACTGTAGCATTTTTTCTCCCTTGTCCTCAGAGCACTTGATGTACTTCCATGAACATGCTGGTCTTCCTATTACTGACATCATCCCCTTTAGAAAGGCAGGAGGGTGTCATAAGGACATGGTGGTAGTTAAGGGCCCAGATCCAAATCCCAATTTGCCATTTCCATGCTTTCAATTTATGCAAGCTCCTTCATTTTTCTAAGTCTCACTTCCTCATCTATACCATGGGGATAATGATTTTACCATCTCAACAGAGTAAATGATTTTATATGTAATCAACCTTGGAATAATTCCTAGTAAGTAGGAAATGCTCAAGATGCATTAGTTATCATAAAATTCTTAGATTATCTAGGTTGAGAGCAGATAATGATCTCATTGGTTCCTTGAAGGCAAATAAGAGTTGTTTTCTAGATTTTTTCAAATAGCAGAGAAGCAATGTTAATCTAAAAGTAACTTTCCAGAGGTTAAAGGGGAGAGGGGTTTGAGGAGGCCATAGAGAGAAGAAACACGATATCAAATGTACTTTGAATATATGTTGTTTCTTTGGAAATATTTAAATGAGAAAACACAGATTTACCATTGAGGAAATGCAGAACATAAACATTGAAGCAGCTTGTCTTCACCTTTTCCAGCTGGGGCACATCTGCAGCTGGAGGCCAGGGTAGGATGTCAGGGGCCTTTCAGAGAATAGGAGCATGATCCTGCTTTGGGGGGGGGGGGGAGAGTACACTTTTTTAAAAAGCTATTATTTACATACAGTCAAATTCTCAAATCTCATTGTGTACATACAATCCCATATTCAAAGTCATATATGCTCCTGCCACAATATTTTAAACAAGCCTGAGTCTAAATATAGTTATATGGAAATTTGGAACAAATGTGTCTAGACATAACATTTACTATGGGAAAAACTCCTCTTAATCAATATCAGAGCATTTTCAGGGCTTGGGAGGGAAGAGAACTTACAATTAATGAACAGTTATTATGTGCTAAGCATTTTCTATTTTTTTCCATTCAAGGCCAGCTGTAACCCTGTGCATATTAATACCTTCTATTTAACAGATGAGAAAACTGATGGTGTACAATCTATATAATTTGCCCCAACATCACAGCCCATGTTTGGGTTGTGAATTGAGCCTGGAACTATCTTACCTCCAATTATCATGCTTTTTTTCCTCTGTTTTAATTGCAGTTTATATAAATTCAATTTGCCCTTTATCTTGGAGACACCAATCTAATTCCTTACAACATGTTAGGCCAAGAAAACTTCCTCAATGACCAGCACTGTCCGGGGTACTAGGGAAAAAGATAACTGAGATAAAATCTAGGTGCCATTAAAAATTTTTTTTTCTATGAACAATCTGAAATTATTCCAGATGAAATTATCCAGAAAAACATGTTTAGTTTGTCTACTCTTTTTGTTTTGTTTTGTTTTGTTTTTGGACTAGGAGGAAGTATGAATAGAATTAAATGTCAATGAAAAGCATGATAGAACCTAGTGACTGTTGGATTAGACATAGAAGGAAAACAAAAGAGAGATTCACACACACACACACACACACACATAGAATTGTTGCCCAATGCTGACCTTACAGGGGTGTAGAGTCTGTGTCTGCCCAGATAGTGTGGAGCCAGTATTTCTCCGGCCCCCCCCCCACACACCACCACTCAGTCCTCTGCTGCTAGAAGGCTGTAGGGTCTTCATCAATCTTATCAGCTTTTTAATACTCAGAGGAAGGATGACACCCAACAAGTTATTAATTAGCATAGTAACATCAAGACCATGCAGGACTGAGTCCCAGAAGAGGGAGAGAGGTTAGTGAGATAAAAGAGGAAGTATTTATTGTAGGTTCAGTGAAAAGAGATGAAAGTGAAGACTTCCTTTGCAGAGCTCATACTATACACTTTGGGGTTCCAGGTTATCTATCATTCTTCTCAATCTTCTAGGCCCTGAACTTCTAGTTTGATTTTCTAGGAAATGCATCTAAATGCATCTTTTCTAGCCTCTCAGTTTTGATGGCATTCATGAATGAATTCTTTAAATCTCTCTCTCTCTCTCTCTCTCTCTCTCTCTCTCTCTCTCTCTCTCACACACACACACACACACACACACACACACACACACACCATCATAGCTTCCTGAATTAAATAAATTTATTTCTAACAAGTTTCACAAAGGCACTGTATGTTTGAGATTCTTATTTATGTCCATTTCTGAGAATCAAGAAATTCTTGAATGTGCAACTGTTTTGACTTGACCCCTTTTAATTCTCAGGGCAGCCAGTCCCTTAGGGAGTGCCCATAACTTGAGGATCTAGCACTTCAAGTGAGAGGGAGCGTGGGCTGTAAAGATCAGACCCCAGGTGAAAGCTTGGTCTCATGTATGTGGCCCAATAAGAAAGTTTCTTTTCCTTTAATCAACAAAAATCTGTGGAGTACCCACTTCATAACAGGCTCTGTTAGGGATTCAAGACTGTCTCTGGTGTCCTTTAGACCTCAGCCATAAGAGGAACAAGTGAATTTTAGAAAAAGTACAGGCAAGGGGCATCCTGATCCTGGCCTGTGGTTTTAATTTTAAGTCAACTTCACTTTTTCAACTGCTTATTTCCATACCTTTCCAGGGCACACTGGGTATGTTAAACGACCTGGGTAGCATCCCATGGTGGCTGTTTTCTTTATCAGTCTCATCCAGGTACTGCTCAGAGTTGAAAGAGGTACCTGCCCCTAGTGATTAAGTACTGTAGAAATGCAACTGATTGGTATTATTTTCAAAACTCTCATTACCCATGAATAGTTACTTACTGTCTAGGAAATAAAAGAAGTACATTCAGTTAGAAAGTGGCCCCCAAAAGGTAGGTCAAAGTCCTAATACCTAGTAGTGGTGAAGGTGGCCCTGATTGGAAAAAGTCTTTACAGATAAAATTCAATTAAGGATCTTAAGATGAGATCAGCCTGGATTTAGGGTGTGCTTTAAATCCAATGACTAGTGTCCTTATAAGAGGAAGGAGAGGGACCTGTGAGACATTGATACACCGGGGAGAAGGCTACTCGAATACAAAGTCTGGAGTGTGATACCTTCAAGCCAAAGAATACCAGGGATTGCCTGGAGTGGCCAGAAGCTAGGAGAGAGGCATTTTTCCTCTGAGCCTTCAGAAGGAACTAACCCTGCTGAAACCTTGATTTCAGACCTCTGGCCTCCAAGACTCTAAGAGAATAAACTTCTGTCTGTTTCCCACACGTATTTGGACTAGGAAGCTAATTAGAGGTCCCTAAGATTTTGTTTTTATCTTATTCTCTGAATAGACAGGAAACCAGGAATTGGAATAAAGAGGGTCCTTATCTCTACAGAGAGTGACAGGGAGGTGATACAGTCTCAGTCCAAGAGTCTGAAAGGTGCAAGGCTATGCATTTCCTTCCTCTATTTCAGCTACTGAATAATATCTGGACCACAGACCCAAGGAGACTTAGCTTAGCTAAAAAGTAGGCCAACTGCATACATTAGCAAATTCAGAAACAAACACACCCCTAACAGCTTTTTGAAATATTTTGATATTTCATATCCCCCAGTATGAATTTAAGCTGGTGTAGAGTGGTACAAACCTTTAATCCCAGCCACTTGGGAAGATGAGACAGAAGGATCACAAGTTCAAGGGCAGCCTGGAAAATTAAACAAAACCCTGTTTCAAAATAAAAAATTAATGGGGCAGGGGATGTAGTTCAGTTGTAGAGTACCCCTAGGTTCAATCCCAGTGCTAACAACAATAACAACAAAAAGTCCATCATGACAAATGTCATAACTTCTTTGAATTTCTTCTATTTCTATTTATTGCATATACTCAAGTGCCATAATATGAGGATATTTCCTTTTTTCCCAGTGAGAAAATCAACAAAAAAGTAGTATTGTTTGCCAACATAGATAAACTTCAAGATATGTAGATAAAATAATCAAACGTATGCATATTCTTTCTAAAATCGCAACCAGTTATGTATACATATTGTATTTATATATACAATATATCAATTTAAAATCATGCCTTTTTTATATGTCACAAAACAGCCTTGTACAAACTCTTCACAAGTCTCTTTGACATCATTGTCTTTGTTATCATTATAGACATTTTTGAGTTATTTAGGTCAGTTTTTGAGTTTTAAGATTCAAAAGTTCATTTCTTGAAAACTTTTGAGTTTCTGCATGAGTTGTCAGAGTGCTTATTGAATCTTTACATGACATGGTCACTGGCTGTTCTATCTCAAGTACACAAGGAGCCATTTCCATGATATCAGGCTCCTTGAGGTTTTCATAACACACACACACACACACACACACACACACACACACAAGCATTTGAAACTTCCCAATAATAATACCTATTTTGTTGCATATTAAAATGACCTTCAAAAACCTTGTTTCAACAATAACCATGTTTGAAATTATGGGCTCACATTCATAATAATTATTGGCTAATAATAATAATAATAATAATAAGTAAGTCTATGTTGAATTTCTTTGCTTCCCTATTTTTTTTACTAATGCTGCCAGGTAACCTCTAAAATTATCCCAAACTAGCATTAATTTAGGTATTCTATGCTAATATCTCTCCCCCAGACAGTATTTTTTTGTTTTGTTTTTATTATTGTTGAAAATGAAGAATTTGAGAGAGTGCCTATGATATGAGACATTTTGAAAGAATTTAAGTATAAGGGAAATTTCCCTTTTCTAAAGGATATTTTGGTGTAAAAGCATTGCAAAATAAAATCATGTATAAAACATTGTTTTATTCAATACTCATCTTTATTTTGAATTATTCACAGAAGTGCACAATATGATCTTTTCAGTATTTTGAGCCTCTAAATGTCTTATTTCAATCTTGGTCCCATTCAAAGTCTGCATTGACACAGTAAGGTTCTCCCCTTGAAGATTTGGACTAAGCTACACAGAAGATGGTTATAGGTAGATCCTGGAATTGTGAGGTCATTAGGTCTTTAGGGCAAGTGGACCATGTTGGTCCATATGCAAGATGGGCAAGTAGAGGAAGATCTACAGAGAGAAGCAAGAGAATGAGGCCAACTGGCAGAAAGAAGCCGAGAAGAGAAAACATGCCATATCAATCCTGGGGAAAGCTTCAGTACTGGATACCCTATCTGTAGGCTCCTGCCACATGGCTGAACTTCACCTCCTGCCCTTATGGGTTTCATGAGATTGCCTGCTCTCTGCTTCCAAACACCATCAAATAAGTTTGAGTGCCAATCAAATGTCTTTTATTAAGACTCTCTTCAGCCTCTTTCCAAGACTTCACTTTCTTTTATCTGATAAATGGGAACATTGGCACTCTACTTCACAGCCAATATAAAGATCAGATGGGGTAGGATATGTGACAGTATTTTGAAAAGTACAAACTTCCTTATAAAATATGCATAAGGAATTCAATTGTTGTAGTTTCTACCGTAATTCAAGTTGTTCCTCAAAGTAATAGCAAGTTTGGGGAAAGTTGTGGGAAGTCTCTCCTGTGCTCCAAAGGCAAGCTCATGGGCTAATGTTGCTGCTCTAGCATGCCTAAATCACAGGACTTGTTAGACTCTGGCACGCTTCACTCTCTCTAATGAAGGAAGCTGATGCCCACCCCTGTAAAAGCGTCTCGACTCAAAAGAATTTCGGCAAGGATAACCCAGGCCCACCCAGGACTGATTTGAGCCCAACCAGCATAAAGCTATTCTTCTTTCCAATGCTTCTTGGTTCCTGCCCCAGTTTCTCAGTTCTCCTAACAGACTTTCAGAATATGCTACTGTATACTCCATATAATTGTCTCTCCATCAAAACTTATGTGACCTCCAGGCGCTGCTTTGAGTTGGTAATCTGAGCAGCATGACTGTACAGTTCCAGGTAGCATAGCTGCTTTTCCTCAAAAAAGAGCTGGCTTATTATGTAAAAGAAACCAAGAAGTAAAGAAAAATAAGGAGCTCTAAAAACATAACCAATACCAGCATTTAGCTATATATTTTAATGAATATTTTAGTCATGTATGTGCTATTTAGTTATATTTTCTAAGCAAACTTGCACATAGTATATGAATCCACTTAATTATTATCTGTTATATGTTATATCATGAATATTTTTCTATCTCAGTGCTCCTCAAAAATACCATTTTAGTGTATGCATCATTATCAGCTATTTGACTTTTCCATCATATAGTCAACCTACTCTTATTTGGATAATATGGTTGCAATGATCATTTCTGTCTACTTTTGAGCATAAACATTTGTATTTATGATTATTCCTTTAGGGAAAAATATCTGTATATAATTCATCCACATTTACTATTACCTATAAGAGAGGAAATCAGGGGCAAAAATATTCAGCTTTTTTCAGGTTTCTGATGCATGGTTTCATCTTGTAGAATTTTTTTTGCTTTGTTGTTGTTGTTGTTCAGTATCTATTTTTTTCTCTAGTGGCAGCACTCTGAGTTTCCTTTAGGAATAATTAGTGCCATTCTCAGTCCATTCACTAACCCAACCTTTTGGCATATGACCTCTGTCCTACCCATCCAGGTATTTTCTTTCTTTAATAATAGGGATTCATCTTACGATGAGTCTGTGAGACAAGATGATGTCCAGTTAGGACGAATTGTGGTACTTTTATTTGAGCACAGGAGCTGAGATGTCATGTTACTACTGCATGTGGGACTGGAAGAAATGGGAGCCCATTGTTGTTAGGGTTCCCTAAGGCACAGAGCAACCAAGGGAGAGATGCGGAAAGAGAAGCTGGCTCCTACCTCACTGTTGGGTCCCCTGAATTAAGTTCTGCCTGAAACCAGCACTACTCCTAGATTTTTTTCAGTGATGTGAACAAACATACTTCCTTTTTGCCTCAAGGCACTTTGATAAAATTAAAAGCATGTTGTTTGAGAAACACTTGTGTGGAGTTTGGGGGGAGTAGGGTAGCATAACCTGAGTGAATGATTCTAAAAGGATAAATCTTTGAATACCTGGAAAAAGAAATAGAATGGGAAGTACCCCCAAATCAGTGAGATATGTGGTTTTTTCCTTTATTTTGAAGGACAAGACCTGGACCTAGTGAGAAACAGGCCCTCTCCTTGTTCTAAGAATGGCCCCAACAGGAAGTTGGCAATTCTCCCAGACTGAGCTGATAAAGAAGGGGCTGGTGCAGCCGTGCGGAGGTGGATGGACAGATGGCATCTACTTATACTTATTAAGGTTACGACTCATGGCCAGAAAGCTCTGCTAGCTTAGGGATGATTATAATTTCCCTGGTGAGTTTGTATTTGTCAACATCCCTGAAAAAGTCATGGCCCCGATTACAGAGAAAGTGAGCACTCAAGAATGTGGCCAAAGCAGTGCAGAAAAGGCCACAGTGTCTTTAGTCCCTAGGAAAGGATGCTCCAGTCCCTTGCTGCCTTCTATTGCAGTTTGTTGGCCCACATTTAACTCTGTATATCATCAAAAGCTTGACATGCTATGGGGACCACAACATGATACAAATCCATCCAAATAATCACCAAGATCTCTAAATCCCTTCCAAACGTCACAAGCCACTATTCAAATTCCACGTGTGTGGGTGGAAAATGATGGCTCTTAATGACCTCATTGAAAAGACCCAAGCCAACGGGGAAGAAGACAAAGGGCTCTGCTCCAAATTTTACTTATGAATGGAAGATGTATCTTCTTGTTATTTGGAGTTGAGATCTTATTGCAAAAAGAACCCTGAATACCTACGATGTATTGTACACTTTTGGTATTGAAAGTAGAGCGATGAAAAACACAGACAGGATGCTCTGGGATACTTTGGAGAGCACCTAGTCTATCCTTTGGGTTGGTGGTGAAGGAAGACTTCTTGGAAGAAATAAGGTAGAGGGAAAAAAAAAGGGTAGTGAGGGAAAAGGATTGGCAGAGAAAACGTGAACACACAAAAGAGAAAAAGAGAGAAGGCAGAGTTTGAGGAACTAAAAATATTAAGGTCAAGAGGGAAAAAGGTAAAGGACATTGGATACAGTTGAGAAGGATCTTGTGAATTGTGTAGATAACGTGATTTCATCTTGAGGACAAAATTGGTGTTTAAATTGGAAGGTAAATTTCCCTTAACATTAGTTTTTCTTTTCCTACCATAAAGGAAAACAGATGCCTCAGGATTTGCAGACTTCTTTCATTACATGGATTAGGCATGGAGAGAAGGCTAAAGTAAAGAGCTAGATTATGAAGCAATGAATGTGCAATGTATGCCTGCCAATCTGTCCCAGAGGCGTCCTCTTTTCTCTTCTGGTGCTGTTTTGCAAAAAAAAAAAAAAAAAAAAAAAAAAAAAATGAGCATAGTCCTTCCTTTCAGATCTCTAGGTTAGGGTTGAAAATCCTTAATACGCACTGAGATCTTGAAAAACGCAATGCCAACATCTAGGAAGGGATTTGGGAGACCAATGAGATCATGTCCACGAGTTTTGTGGAAGCCATTCAGGGAGACAATTGGGTATTTTTCCTCAGGGATCTTGTTCTGTCAAGAAATATAATTCTGGAAGAGGCAGTGACCATTTTTATCATCCCATGGGGGTGAAAAAAAAGATCTGCTTGAAAGTAAATGCAAGTAACACAGAAGAAGGCAGAATGTAGGCAGTGAAGACAAAACCCGGGATGTTACAAGTGAACTTGGAGGTCTAGACATGACTGTCAGGTCAGGTGGGCGGTAGAGCCTCTTTCATGGATTAGCTTGAAGTTTGTATTTCATTTCTGCTTCAATTCACATGCAAATAATTACAAATTGCAGTACGTGTTAAAGGGGAAACGAACATGAGATTATGAGGACATGTTTCATCTAGGTAATACATTAGGAGGTATGTATCATAGGTGCTACATGTTTCGCTTCCTTTAGAGATGAATTATATCCTATCATAACTGGGGTTACTCATACAGTCTGACAGCTACCCTTACCCCAAGGGTGAGATTGTGGAAAACAACTTCTCAGCTTCTCCAGTGTCTGGTACCTGGTATAGATGAAGCGACATAGATGCTTCTGTGGGGGCCTGTGCCACTCCCCTATAGACAAGGGAAATATGAATCAGCCTCAAGTCACTAACAAGTTACAAGCTCCTTGACAAAGGACTGCATCAGTTCTGGGAATTGTGGTAATGAGGCTGCTGAGGCCTCTGGGCTGAGCCAGCTGCTAGGGACATGGCCCTGCCCAGCTCCCACCTCATGTGGGCTTTGCTGGAAACAGGGATGCAGAAGCTCATTAGGGAGAAAGGATTTTAAAAATAGTATCAGCATCTCTAATCAGGCAGTGGGCTAGGGTTCAGACCCCTGTTAACAGGAACGTGGGCTGAGACGACAGGGCTGGGGCAAGCCTGGTGGGGCACGAACAGGCAGCTGGTGCTGTAGTTCTGGTCACACCCTCACACACCTCCAAGGGCACTGTGCTCGAAGGTCCTAATTAGGCCCCTTATGGTGCAATAGATTCCTTGGTAAACGCTGCCAACCACTGCACCACCAGCCTTACAGGAAACAGGAGACGTTATCAGGCCTGGGCTTTGGTGGGGAAAGGCGAATCTGGCCAAGAGTGACAACAGAGAAGGCCATCTCACCCACACAAGACTGGCCCTGCCAACAGCTCTGGGCTTGTGCTTCCGGGACTTCTGATGGGAATGCTGAGAATGGATGAGGGGAAGGCTCAGACTTCCTCCCCATACAGACACTGCTTATTGGAAGGATGCTGGCGCAAACCACACTGGCTGTCCCACGCTTCCCCTCAGCTCAATTAAGGCAGTAATCGGTATTTCTTAATTGCTGCTCCTGCTCCATCTCCTGTCCGCCCCTCCTTTCTCTGTCCACTGCTGTGTAGTAGAAGGAGGCCAGTCTGTCCTTCAGGGCTAAGCTGGGAAGGAAAGGAAGTGACTTGAGGAGGCTGAAAGGCTTTGACACCAGGTAGAGAAAAATCTTGCAGGAATAGTTCTGCAGCCAGTGAGCTACCTGGCCAAGCTTAAACCCACAGCCAAGGCTCCCTCCAATACCCAGGGTAACACGTGGTCTTGTGTAGGGCTTCAACTCCACCTTGCCTTTCTTTTCTCTTTCTAGTTCACCGAAGTCTGATTCTCATTTGGTAGGTGTGTTATTTCATAATAGGGGCCGTTGTCTGGGGCAAACCTTCTCAGATCTTTGTGAAATCAAATTAGGCAAAAATAGTAAAAGTAAAATTGCATTATTTGTGTGAAAATAAAAACAAAAACTGAGGATCTCCGGTAGGTGTGTGTGTGTGTGTGTATAGCAACTTAAAAGGACGTTGTTGTGAAGCTTTCAAACTCAGTTCAGATGACTTCCTTTGAGAAATATTAAGGCATAAGAGAAACTCCAGAACTTTTTCCTTCCCTCCTCAGTTTATTTCTTCCCCTTCCTCCTTCCTTTTCTTCCTCTTTCCCTTTCACCCTTCCTTCATGCTGTCCTTCCCCACCTTTGATAACACAAAGATGAATCAGATATGAATCTTTACTGCAAACTTTCTAGAAGCTAATCTCTAGAGATCAGATATGTTCACATATAACTATCATATAGAATAGATAAGTGATATTTATCTCTAAACAGACACTGGCAAAACCATAAAAGAATTCTTTATTCCTCCCTGTGCCCTCATCTCAGCTATTCCCATACCATGCACTATGTCTGATAGCCAGGGACTATACTTGGGTGTTTATTACACCACTTCAAAGGCTTCCCTTCTTGAATAGGCTGGCATTAGTGGACCCAGAAACTCCAGCTTAAGGCAAATATCTATTGGAAGTTCCAGAGGCCAGTAATCTATTTAACTCACTTCTTGAATAGTCCTGAGAAAATATCCAGTTAATACAGGTGCTCTGAATTAGTGATTAAGTTGGCAATATCGAGCTATCTATGATATGGGATGAAATGTGGGTCTGGCTGTTTGAACATTTTGTCCAGAACAAAATGGTGGACTCCAAAGCAAATAAATGCTTTCTCCCAACCTGACATTGAAATATGTCTCTATTGTAGACAGTTTATTCATCTTCTTTAGCTAACTCATTAGTTGTTTCTAAGCTTAATTGAGCACGTAAGGTATGAGAAAGATCAACCACCAGGCCCTCAAAGTATACCTGGGCAGCCTGGAAAGTGGTCAGTGGTTTTGTGCAGCTGCTGGACAATTAATTCAATAATGGTGACAATAAGTTTAGAAAGTGAATCAATTCTAAGATTTATTTGACCATTTGGACCATGTTCTCCAATAGAAAAAGTCTAATGACCTAAAATATTTTAAATCTACTTATTATAACAAGCAAAAGGGTACAAATGAAATTAATTTTAATGGTATACTTTATTTCATTCACTACAACAAAATATTATTTCAACGTGTAATTAATGTAAAAAGAATTGACATATAATTTTTACACTAGGTCTTCAAAATTTGGCATGTATTTTACATTTACAGAATAGCTACACTAGAAGAGCTTAAGAACCACATGTGGCTAGTGGTCACTATATAGGTTAGCACAGAGTTGGATGGTTGATAGAAACTTGTCACCAGTAGAGTCCAATGGCCAAAATTACCAGCATTCATTTTTGGCTTCATTCTATATATATATATATATATATATATATATATATATATATATATAGTCATCATTTCCCACTACAAAATAATTTCATCTAGGTAATACATTAGGAGGTATGTATTTTATCCCTGTTTTATGGATGAAAGAATGGAAGTTTAGTGAAGTGAAATGATTCGTCTTGCCAATTACCATAACAGGTAGTAAGTTATAGAGCTGGAACTTGACTCTACCACTTCTGTTTATTCCAAGCCCTTATCTTTCCCATTGGCCTAGAATTTCTTGAGATTTATAAGCTCTACAATGAAAAGTCTAGGGTCTGAGATGTTTGAGGAATGTTCTGTACAATGGCCCCATCCTGAAGATTCAGGGTATGATTCATATAAGTGGCTTTGAGAAATTCACTGTGCCAATAGAATTCTGCTGTTTGAGACAAGGCTCCAAGCCACAAGTAATGGCAGAATTTTTGAATGTCAGCCCCAGACATTGAAAGGAGGCACTGTCTGGTAACCAGCAATAATATTGTTCCTATTTGGCCCTTGCAGTGCCAGATTAAAATCATGGACTGTGGCCCATGAGGTTCATCTCTGGCACCCAGAATCTATACCATATGAGAGTTCAAATAACCAACTCTATCCCCATCTCATACAATGGTGATTTATGATCATAATGCTAAGTAGGACCCTTTAAGAGCAGAGGGCAACTTTTGAACCAAAGCAGACTCAGAAAGATTCAGGTTCACACAGTGCAGTTTTAGCATAAAGTAAGTGTGATTATATTTCCATTTTTTTAAAGAATCATTGGTTTGTATAAGAGAAAATTTGTGCTTAAATTTATTGAATACTAAATATAAATTAAAGACTTTGCAACTCATCCATGAAAGTAGGACCTCTTTTCACCACCATTGGCATTCTAAGATGAGGAAAATGAGGCAAAGGTAACATACCTCTGGTAACATACCAGAGGTCACTCAGCTACAGAGCAGCAGGACTGTATTTCAAACAAAGAATATATTTTTTTAATAATTTTTTTAGTTGTCGATGGACCTTTATTTAATTAATTATTTATTTAAATGTGGTGCTGAGAATAGAACCCAGTGCCTCACACATGGTAGGTGAGCACTCTACCACTGAGCCACAACCCCAGAAATATCTTTTTTAATATATTAAATGTCATTCAATTTCAACAGTTAATCTTGTGCTTTTAGCTTTAGATTATTTGAGTTTCAAAAATTAAATCATTTCCGGATCATTAACGTTTGTTTAATCCTTTTCTTTCTTGATTTACATTTATGATTTATCACTGAATTTTATTTTCTCCTATTCTTTTTTATTATTATTTGTTCTAATTAGTTATACATGACAGTAGAATATGTCTCAACTCATTATACACAAATGGAGGCCAACTTTTCATTTATCTGGCTGTATATGACACAGAGTCACACTATTCTATTTGTGCAGTCATACATGTACATGAGGTAATAATGTTTATCTGATTCCACCATCCTTCCCACTCCCATACTCCCTCCTCTCCCCTCACTTCCCTCTGCCCAATTCAAAGTTCCTCCATTTTTCCCTTACCCCTCATCCCCATTATGGATCAGCATCCACATATTAGGGAAAACATTTGGCCTTTGGTCAAACCAGGAATCTGACACTAGCCTGTGCATTTAACCATCATCATTTGACTCTGAGTGTGTGAATCTTCTAGCACAGTCTCCAGTTTAGAAACCAGCTGAACAAATGGGATGGACAAGTGTGTGTGTGTGAATGTGTGAGAAATGGAAAATAAAGACATTGCAGAAAGCAGGCAGTTTAGAATATATCAGAGTTTGGGAGAAAAGTAATGATGAATTATTTCATTTAGATAGTACCTTATAAAGAGTTTTATGTTAGCTTTGCATCACTCTGACCAAAGTACCTGAAAAGAACAACTTAGAAGAGGGAAAATTTATTTGGGGCTCAAGGTTTCAGAGGTCTTGGTCCGTGGTTGGCCAACTTCATACCTTTGGGCCTCAGGTGACGCAGAACATTAAAGCTTAAGGAAAGAGGCTGAGGAAAGCAGCTGATCTTATTGCAGCCGGGAAGCAGAAAGAGAGGAAGGGGATATGGACAGGTAGAGACTAGGCTACGTCCCCCAGTGACCTCCTTCCTTGGGTTGAGCCCCACCTGCCCACAGTTACCACCTGGTAGTCCATTGATAAGGTTACAGCTCTCATAGACTAATCACTTCACCTCTGGACTTTCCTATATTGCCTAACATGTAAGCTCTTCAAGGGACATTTTTGGACTCAGACCATAATAAGCTTTCATAAACATCACATTTGATGATCATAATAATTTATTTGAATTAGGTACTAGTGCTGCTACCACCGTGGCCAAGTGGAAGGGACTCTAGGCTTCTGATGTCAGTTTATGACGCCTACCACTGAACTGCTGCCTTACAAAATCAGCCTCTAAGTCCGTCCAGTCTCCTCATATGGACTTAAATCTTTTAGACACACTTTTAAAGTATGGTTTTTTGTTTCATGCTCTTAGTTTGCATACTGTGACCCCTCCTTCAAGTACTGAGACCAGACACCACCCAGGCTTCACTCCACACATGTCTGAGGCCCCAATGAGACGGCCCAACATGGTGTGGCAAGAGGCCAGTGTTCTTATTTCCTGAGGACGGCTGGCTGGGAGGCCTCCTCCGGGTGTCTCGGCCTGTTTCCCGGCACACAGCTGCTGTGGCAGCGCCTGGATAAATGTTTCAGTGTTCAACTGGGAAACTGCATGAGGGAGCATTTGGAGAATGGAAACACTCCTCTCGTGTCAGCGTCAGGAAAGAGGGATGCAGACCAAGCCACAGGGGAGCCTGGGTGGGAACCTGCCAGGACCATGCCTAGAGAGCCCCCACCCAGGTAACAGCTGAGGACCCCAAACACCTCCCAGTCCCCAGCTGATCTGCAGAGCCTGAAGAACTGGCTGCAGATCAATGTAGAAAATTTATGCTGAGGCTTGGGTGGCACTGAAGGAGTGTTAGAGTCCCCCAGCCCAACCTCGTCCCTTTACTGGAGGGTCCACATGAAGATGTCATTCCTTTGAGGGGACCTGTGTGTCATCCTGGCAAATCCTGGGCCTCTCTTTCTTCCCCTCCTTGCTCTTCCCATAGGCAACTAGAAGGGGTCTGTTTTACATTTCTGTTGAACAAATTAGTTACACCTTTTGAGTTTTCTCACACAGGCCAGCACATCAAAACATGCCTGAAGGCTCTGGAGAATGTCCTAGTGGTACCAGACCCTCTGGAAAAACACTCATTCAGGCAGCTGCAGGAGGTGGGACCAAGGACTTCCCTTTGAAGCCCTTCAGTTGGAGGAGGAAACTTGCCAAAATCGCTCCCCATCAGAAGTGGGGAGAGAATCCACAGTGAATTTATTTATGTGATCAAAATTATTCCTCATGGTAAGTTGGTGATGATGATCATGATGTTGTTATTAGTTACTAGTTATTGAGTATTATTTGTCAAGCACTTAATAATTCATTCATTCAAATAAAGACCCCTTCACATTATCTTACTTAATTCTTACAATATCTCTATAATCTAAGCATGTTCTCTCTAAAAATCTGAAGGGAGATTGCTTGAAAAACTTATCCATTTTATCTTAGCTAGTAGGACTTGCTGCACAGGGTTGTTGTTGTCATTGTTTTTTCCCCATTTCCGGTTCTAAAACTTATACTCTTAACTGTTCACTCATTTAGCAAATGTTTATGAAGCACCTGCCATATGCTGATCATTCTTCCAGGTATGAGGAGTACAGAAGTGAATGTTCAGAGCTTACATTCTAACAGAGAGAGACAAAAATCAGTAAAGTCATGAAATTATAGTATATTGGATGTTGATACGTGAAGGATGAAAATTTAAGCAAGATAAAGAGCCTAGGGACTATTGGGGTGGGACAGGAAAATTTGTCCTTTTATACAAGGTGATAAGAAATGTCATCCCTCATAAGGAGATGTTTATTCAGAGGCTAAGTTACAGGAGTGAACCATCCTAGGCAAGGAGGGTTGCTTTCAGAAAGAATCAGTACAAAGGCCCTGATGTGGGCATTTGCTGGTGTTAGAGGAACAACAAATAGACAAATGCGGCTAGAGTTACTCTAGAAGGAACTGCAGCCAGAGAGGAACTGAGGGCCAAGATCAAGGAGAGTCTTATAAGCCACTGGGTGGGGTGAGTGAGATGAGTGGTTCAAGGAAGGTGTTGCCCAGAGGGATGACTCTAGCTGTCTTATGTTCTAAAGACTGTGGTGTGTTGATAGTGTCCATACCTATGTCTCCTAGTTCTTTCCTGGGGCCCAGGAACAATGTCATCCTCCCACTAACAAGCTTATTTAACACCTAGATCTGGTTTGGATCATTTGAATCATGGGACCATTATTCAAAGAAAGAAAGCAGTACTTTTCAGAGAAGCTGTTTCCAGAACTAGTACAGGAAAAATATGAGATGGATGTTTAGTAACTGGTACACAAAACAAAGGAAATGCCCCCAAATAGGATGGCAACATGTTAAAAAAGAGCAGAAGTCAACTTGAAGGTCAAATCTAGGACAATTTGATGAGCTAGGTAAATAACGACACAATTTGATTAAATCCATAGGATAAAAATATGGTGACATAAAAACATAATTGAACAAATAAATAAATAAGAAGAGAGACAGCCCTTCCTTATGGAAGAATTCAAATTAATAAATGTAGATTGAAGGCGAGAAATATAAAATTGCCATTAGAACACCACAGAAATAGTTGCTGCAGGCAAGATCCACCAATGAATACAAAAATTGGAGAATGAAAACTTGAACAGAATAGAATATTATCATGGTTTCAAAATATCTCTTCCAAAAATATTAACCAGTTACAAAGGAAAAGATGGCAACTTGATAGTAGATAAATCTAGTATGCACCACTTTAAATCAAGCTATCTAGGTTAATATCACCAATAAGATTATCAATGCGAAGAACCTTATATACGTCGCTCTGAGAAGAACACTGCATCACCCTTCCATGTAATTCTTGCTAAAAATGTGTGTAAACTGAATTTCATCATGGGAAAACGTCAGACAAATGAATATTGATAGACATTCTATAAAATAACTCTTCAAAAGGATTCATTGAAAGATCATTAAAGCAAGAAAATCTGAGAAACTATCACAGACTGGAGAAGAAGAAAGAGGTAACAACTTAATACAATGTGAGATTCTGGATTAGATCCAGAAATGAAAGTAAATGCATGTGCATGTGCATGCATGTGGGTGCGCGTGCACACACACACACACACACACACACACACACATTGCACTGGAGAGGATGGTGAACTTTGAATAAACTGTACTCTACAGTATTATACCTATGTGAATGTCTTGGTTTTGATCACTCTATGGGGAAGCTGGGTAAAGGGCACACGTTCGTTCACTACTATTCTGGAATTTTCTGGAAGTCACTATTCCAAAATAAAAAGATGAAAAGATAAAAACTAAAAGACCATAAAATATTGTCACTGAACACAAATGCACTGTATGGAGGCAACAACAGAAGTCAGAAAATCCCTTAGGAGACTCTCATGGAAATGGTTCAGGGGAGAATGATGGTGATTTGGATGGAGGCAGCAGGAGAGGAGGTGAGAAGTGGTTGGATTCTGGACATCTTCAACAGTAGCCCTGCCAATATTCGTTGGTACAATAACTTTAGGGAATAAAAAGGAATTAAGGATGACTTTAAGGTTTTTGACCTGAGCAAGTATACTTTTAACAGGATACATTTTAAAAAGTACTTTATGTTCATTAGTCCACTTTTTTCCCACATTACTTATTCGTACATTATAGTTGTACATATTGATTGTTGTTACATATTCCTACCTGCACACAGTCTAGCAATATAATTTGACCAATATCACTCTCCAACATTTCCCCCTCCCCCACTACTTCTACCCCTTGGTCCCTTTCCTCTACTGATCTCCCTTTGACTTTTAGGAGATTCATTTCTGCTTTGTTTCCCTTTTTCCTTTCTAATTTCTGCATATGGAGAAAACACACAACCCTTAACTTTTTTGAGTTTGAATTATTTCACTTAAAATTATGGTCTCTAACTCCATCCATTTTCCTACAAATGCCCTAATTTCATTTCTCTTTGTGGTTGAATAAAACTCCACTGTGTATACAAACCACATTTTCTTTATCTATTCATCCATTGATGGACACCTAGGCTGCTTCCATAGTTTGGCTATTGTGAATTCTGCTGCTATAAACCTGGGCATGCAAATGATAAAAGTACTATGATCACCCCATTTTCAACACTAATAACAAAATCAGCTAATATTTTCCAATATTTACACTGAACATTTTACATGTAACATTTCATTTCGTTTTCATATTTCACATTTCACATTTCATTATGTTTTCACCTATTATACCTACTGTGCCTACTTTGTGCCTACTTAATATGTAAAAAGTGGAGACAGAGAAGTTAAACAGCATCCCATGGCCAGGAGCAGGTAAGTAACAGAGCTATGTTCAAAAACATAGAGCCTGATTCTGGTGCCCACAGTCTGAACTGCTGCACTCTACTACCTAATTTTATAGGAAACTGACATTTAGGAGGTCAGATAAACTGCCATGATTCACACTGTTTGGATGTGGCAAAGCCAGAATTTGATGCCAGTCCTGATTGCAGAGCCCAAGCTCTTTGCCTTCGCACTCTGCTCTTGGATCATATGCATTTGAGTGTGCGTGGAATGAGATCTGGAGCTCCCTTGGCATGGGCTACAAAGGCTGGCCGGGGGCTGTTGGTGGTGAGAAGCCACTTAGGGTAAATCTGCTGACCGTGAGTACCTGGGCTAGGCCAGGGATTTGCATGGCTTCCTCACTCCTGGTTCTTATACTGGCCAAGGCTGTTCATGCCCCTGAATGATGAGGAGGAGACGTCATTACCAGGCCCAGGGCAGCAATACAGCTCCATATGTTGGAACCACATGTGCCCAGGAATCCTGCTATGCCCATCAGCCTCTCTGGTCAGCAGCCAGTTGGAAAGGACAGATAAATCATGCACTCATTTTAATGGGCCAAAAGGTCCCTGTTTTACCTTTCTATTCTGTTAAAGGCATTCCTTACTCAACTTTGCCCCTAAAGCACAGAGAAATGTTCTCAGTCTCTAAAAAATAGAAAAAAAAAATGTTTTCTCACAAGAAGAGAATATATTAAAATACTTAACCCTGAGTACCCTGGGTAATAATTAACACTGGGTGCTAAGAGGAAGGGTGATTTCCCCCCGTTTCTTTATATTTTTTCTGTCTTTTCTACATTTTAGAATGACTGTATAAATTTGAAAATTATTTATATTATTGATAATAAAACTATCGATAATTTAACCATAGTTTAAAAGAAAACTCCAAGTGTGGGCTCTGAAACATTTGAATTCTAGGTCCACCACTTATTGTCTCTGTGATCATGAACAAGTTAACCATAAGTCTGAGTGTCCTCACCTGTCAAAGAGGTTAATATGAGACCCTACTGCATAGAGTTTTTATAAGGATTAGATGAGATAATATACACAAATAATTTAGCAATAACCTCTGGTTACTTTATTATGATGATGATTCTTGATAGACCAGATTGCCCTTCCTCCTTGCTATTCCCTGTCTCTTGTCCCCATCTGGGGGCTGAACACAACTTGCAGGCACACAAAAGGACTATTGGTAAAAAAAAAAAAAAAAAAAAAAAAAAAAAAAAAAAAAAAAAAAAAAAAAAATTTCCCTCAATGGATTTTCTGAATGACTGACTGTCAATGGGAGGGAGATTTCTCCGGAAAAAAAAAAGTTGTCATCTCATCATTAGGGTTTTTAGCAAAGCAGTCAAGTGAAGACTGGTGTTTTTCATTATTCCCCTTCTCTAGGGAGCATATCCTCAGTATCTCCAGTAAATTGGACTTTCAAAGGTAAATGTAAATTCTAGTGTTAATTTATTTAAAGTAAATTATTCAGAGAGTCATATGTCAGCAGACCTCATTTTGTGGCACTATATTAATGTCTTCCTTAAATACAGCTCGCCCTTCCTAAAAGCTGTTTTATGGGTCCAGGAAATCTGTCTATTGCAAAGAAGTGCTTATTGTAAAGGATGTTTTAGTCCTCGGGTTCAATTAGGGAGAGAGCCAGGGTCAATGGGAGCCCTGTGTGTGAACGGCTCTAAGAGCTGAGATGTAGTAGGGAAGTGGGAAGCCCACTAAAGCACGTGGGTTTTTAGCTGGCAGGAAGCGACGTGAAGAAAGATAAATGAAGGGCTTTATTCAAATTTCACCAGCCTTCAGGGAGCCTAGTGACAGCATCTGACCAATCCATTGTAGTGAAAAAAGCCAGGTTCAGTGTGCAGGTTTCTGGGTCCTAGCGTCTGCCCTGGCACAATTTCTCCAAGTCTGTGTCTTCTTCCTCTCTGCATCAGGGAGAGGAATATCTGCCTTCCCGATGGGCTGCTTGTTACTGATATTAAATAAATAGCTATGAGATACTTTGAAGAATTCAAAGAACTGTAGGAATATAAAACATTGTATGATATCAGTATCAACTATTTTGATTATTTTCAGATTAGGTACGTAGGATAGAATTATCTTTACTCCTTGATTCTGGGTATATTATCATTACAGACTGTGCAAGCCCTTTCTATTATTTACTTCTCTATTCTCTTTCATCCTCATTCTTCACTCTTCTTCCTGGCCACGACCACCCACCCCAGAAACCTCTCTAATGTGTTTAATATGTTCTTTAGAAATCACACACACACACACACTTACACATGTACTGATGTTTTATATGCAGGGATTGTTTTATAGAGCTCATCTTGTTTCTGTTAGCACCCATCTCTGTTTTGAAGAATCCTCTGTGTGCTACCCCTATGTCTTAGTTCATTCACATAGAACTGCAAGATACAAATTCAACACCTTTACCGTCAGCTCTTCTAGTGACGAGTCTCCATGCCACTTCCAAATTCTGGCTGCTGCAGATAACAGGAAGGACTACCCTGTGTACCACTCTCGATGGTCCTGTGACCATGTTTAGAGTACATAGCCAGAAACAGAACTGGGAAAAGAACAGAAACAGGCAATTTCCAGAAGAGAGAATCCAAAAGACCAGTAAGCATTTAAAATCTTCCTCAAATGCATTATATGATATCAGTATCAACTATTCAGTAATCAGAAAAATGTGAGTTGAAAAAAGTGATCTATCACTTGATACAACTTAGACTGGCAATAATTAGAAAACTGGGTAGTGCCAAGTATAGATGAGGGGATACAGCATTCTTAACCACTATGGAGAGTGGTGGCTGGTACAGGGTTTGGGAGCGCCATCTGGTAGCATTTAGCTCAATTCAGATATGCATAGTTTCTGATATGTATTATTTTTACTATTGCTTTTTTTGAGTTAAAATTGATTAAACACATGTGTTTTTTTTAATTAAGAAATATTATTGAACATCTACTAACCGAACTCTTCTTAGCTCTACTAGATGCTAGAGCTATAACAATGAGCCACTCAGACATGGCACCTGCTCTTAGAGAATTTAAGATACAGCCAGAAGTGCTTGATCATCTCTGCTCTGCCTGGACCTAGCAACGTGCCTGACTGACTCAAGGAGCTCGGTGTATGTCCACTGACTAAGCAAACAAGAAGCAGTGCATATTAACTATCTCACTGCTTTCCAATTGTACCATAACTGGATCAACTCACAGTGCCTAAGACAACTCCCCAGGCAAGACTGGTACTTTTTGTTCTGTGACTTGTGCTTGGTCTCAAGGGCAAGACTTAACTCCCCCTATAAAATTTATTTGTAATTCATTATCTTTACTCATCTTTATTCATTATCTTCTAAGTACTTGACCAAGTTCCTTTATCTCCTCATAGTCATTCAGTGATGTAGGTGTGACAGTATTATTATGCTCATCCTACAGATGGGGAAACCAAGCTCAGAACTTCAATGGAGTTTGCCTGAGATCACACAGCTTTTAAGGTGCAGGCTAGACTCCATCACAGATCATTTTTTTTCCCTCAGTGGCTTGGGTTCTGTATGAGTTCAGGACATGGACATTTGTACGCATGTGTTCACGTAGATGGGTTGCATTTACCTCTGTGGTGGTATCTAGCATCTTGATATATGCATATCATATTCTAGACAAATATCTGCTGAAGAAAAAGGACGTTTTTATCACTATGAAGGCGTCAGTTTCTACCCTAAGGTTTATAGAAAATAGAAAATCACCAACACAGTCTCCCTCCTCCCTTCTGACAACACATCTCGCAATAGCAGAAAGGGCTCATTAGAATGGAACCCCAAACTTCGCCTTAGCTCCTCCCAGGAGTCTCAGTCAGTCCCCTCGCAAGTGCTTCTGTTCAGGGTTGAAAAGATTTATAGCATCCTTTAGCTGCTGACGATGTTTCCCTATTGATCCTGCTTCCGGAGCTCTGCTCAGGGGACAGGGAGTGACCGAAATGCTAAATTTTTACCAGGCTCACTGCTAAATCAGCCAGACAGCCCAGGCCTCCTTTGGGACCTACAGCTGAAGGCAGAGAGCCACTGAGTCACGCACTTCCTCCTGATCCACAGTGGGCAAACGCTCCCCCTCCTTTCAGTCAACGCTTCAAAGAGCCTGTTTCCAAGCTTAATCCAAGGTTTTTGCCTGATGGTTTCAATCTTCCTCTTCTGCCAAGACACTCATTCCCGCGTGACCCTCCTTATCACCCCTATACCATCACCATAGCCCCTCTCACCCTGCAGACCTGGATCGGTCTTAAACATGTTTTCCTTCTCTGTTAGTGCTTAAGCTGTCTCAGGAAAGGGGCTGTATAGCCTCAGCACCGAGAACAGGGTCTGATGTTGAAAATGCTGGTATAAAGAAAGAACACACAGTGGTCAGTTTTCACAGCCGGTGCTAAGGCTATGAAAAGACACGACAGCCATGAATAAGTCATAAATGCCAAACTTAAGTTTTAAGATTCTGGAAGGCAGAAACATCATTTGTTTTATGTTTCGATGGCAGAGACCATATTCATGAACAAAGCTGTGTCAGAGATGGCAAGGTCTGGGTGCTTAGATCATGCCTCCTGATCATCACTTTCGTGACAGACATATGTCACTGAGATCCAGGCAGCTATTCCTAGTGATAGTAGATGAAACTGTGCCATTCCTCAGGTAGGAACCATGCATCTTATTGTGCTTTGTACCATAAATGACAATAAGCCATGGTTTCTTACAGTCTAATTGGAAAGAAAATGCTTTCACATAAAAATAAATGAACTTCTTATTATCCTCCATCAGAGTTTATTGATGAGTTTAACAAAATTTATTGAGCATCTGTCATGTACCAGGAACTATATAAAGTGCCGGGGGTATATGAAGAGGAGAAAGGTACAGTTCTCTGCCTTCCAGGAGTTTCTAGTCTAAGAGAGGAGTGGGAAACGTGTGTTTGAACTGCCATGTGGTAAACTATCTGATACAGAAAATATAGGAAGATTTTTTTCCATGGGAAAGCCTCAGGAAGTCTTGGAAGTAGCCAGAGAAAGAGTATTGCATTTGTTTCAAGTTGTTTTTATAACGGATCATTTCAAATTTGTAGCTTAAAACAATAGAAACTTAGTTTTTACAATTCTGGAGGACAGAAGTCCAAAATCTGGAACATTGGGCTTAAAATCAAGGTGTCAGCCAGGGCCAAGTTCTCTGTGAGGCTTTATGGGAAAATTTGTTCCTTGTTTCTTTCAGTGTTTCTTGGATTGTGGCCCTATCACTTTCTAATCTTCAAGGCCAAGATCTTTAAATCTCTCTCTGCTCTGTCTTCCCATTGCTTTCTCCTCTGCCTTTGTGCCAAAGCTCCCTCTTTTAAGGATACATGTGATTACATTTCAGGCCCATCTAGATGGTTTCAATCTTCCAGGATAACACTACCATCTCAAGATCCTTTTCTAACTTAAGCATACCTGCAGCCTTCTTTTGGCTATGTAAGGTAAAATTTTAGATTCCAGGGCTTAGTATGTGGCTGTATATTGGGGGACCATTTTCAGCTTCCCATAGGTACCCTGCACTTGAACCAGTGTCTAGCTCATTGTAGTTATTCAATTCACATGAGTAAGTAAAGTTGTCTCTAATCTGAGAATAGACCATTAAGTGTGTAGAGAGTCACATGCTACTTGTGTGGACAGTATATGATAAATGAATTATGGGGAGGAATCATAAGCTGGGGAAGGAAGCAGGAAGAGGAAGAGTTGGAGAAATTGGATTCAGCTGGATACTACAGTGGGGTAGGAAGAAGATAGGAGGTGAGAAGACAGGAAGCGAGGCTTGGGAGAATGGTGAGCAATAGCAAAGATATTGATGAGAAAGAAAGTCAAGGCCAGTTAGAGTCTAACTTCTGTAAAATAGAAAGCTCACCAGCAGTAATTTTAGGCATGATTTGACCCTTTTGCTTGGGCCAGACCAATGAGGAGGGAGTGGTACTGATGCTGAGGATCGTACTCAGCTGTATGGTTTGCCTCTGTTTCCTGTGCCTACAATTTCCTTCTCCCTCTGCCTTCTTCGCCACCCTCTACTCATCTTTCTGATCTCATCCTGTCTCTTCCTTACTCTGGCTCCCATATTGCCCTGTTCTGTTCTTACAGAGAGCCCAGGGCAACCAGTTGAAGAAAAGAGGCAGTAATAAGAGTGAGGCTACTGCAATGGAAGGTCCACCAGAACAGGAAACTCCATGCAAACATTTTTTACTCTTGTTAAATGCTGTGTGCTTATAGCCTAAAAGTGCCTGAAATTTAGTAGACACTCAGTAAATTTTTTTAAAAAGAATAAATGGATGGAGTCAGACATTTGTATTTGAACCCTGATTATCCCACTCACTAGTTCTAAATAAGTTATTTCAATACTTTGTGTCCTTATACAGATTGTTCTGGAGAGTAGAAGACTTGATATGGGCAAGATATTTAGAATTATGCCTGGTGCAGGGGATTTTTTCAAGTACACACTGCAGAGGTACACAGAAGTTTCCCAAAATCTGATATGTATTTAATTTAAAATATATTCTATTTTAAGAAGTTCAATTTATAAGAGGATACACAGTGTCTCATATTAACATCAACACACAACAAAACTCTAATGCTTCAACTTATTCTTCCTCTCTTTTTATCTCTTCTTCAAAATCAATAAAAGTCAGATCTAAATTTTAAATATAAAACTAAAGCAGCAAAATCATCACATGTTCACTCTGTTTAGAATTTTAAGAAGAGATTTCACTTGAAAGTAGGGTATACCTTTGGGACAAGGTACCTAGGACTGCTCTTAGCTAACCTGATTAATACAACCATGGGATTTGATGCCGCACATGTTCAATCATGTGCAAAGAAGACAAAAAAAAAAAAGTTTGCCTTATTTGAAGGAATACAGCTGTTCCAGATTAAAAGAAGTGAGGACCATCATGATTTGTTAAAATCATTCGTGTTTTTGCCCCAGTTTTATTACAGTTACAAAATGTGAGGCATCAAGATGGTATCAAGCCTTTATCTTGGCTCCCTCAATGGAAAGGAAGGTGAATGAGAAATGGCAAATTGAATGCGTTCATGATGAATTTCTTGGCTGGTCCCCTCAAACCGTAAGATAGTTAATTTTTATCCATTTGTCCATACATGAGAATTAACAACCGGCCATGTTGCAAGTACTGGGCTTCGTGTCAAGGCTACAGCATTGAGGGGCACAAGGCAGACAAGGTTCCACTGTGATTGAGCAAAGGGACCTTGTAAAAGAAACATGTTTAGCAAAAGAGAAAGCAAGAAGTGTTATGATAAACAAATTACTAAGAGGGCTAGAGTAACTCATTTGGGTCTCCAAAGGACTTCCTCGGACCTTTCAGAGCAAGAGGGACTTAGGCTGAGATCTAACTATTAAGTAGGAGCTGGTTTAGTGAAAAGAAAATGGAGGGAAGTAAGGAACAGAAGGGCATGCACAAAGGTATAGAAACTAGAGAGAGCACACGACATTTGCAGAACTAAAGAAATTTAATATGGCTGGACCATAGAACTGGGGCTTTGCCCAAAACAGCCCTTATTTTTCAAACATGCTCACTGGTGTATCACTCAATGTCTTTCTTGGTTTTAATTTTTCTCTTTCTTTCCCTTTCTTCCTTCCTTTCTTTCTTTCTTTTCCCCCTCCCTCCTTTTTTCTTTCTTTTTCTTTCAGCTATCCTATTGACTGTTGCCTGCTTCGTTACAGTATCCACTTTTCCAGATGGCCACTGCTCTTTGCCATATGTCCACTGTACCTTTCACTTTTTGATCTTCTCTAGCATCCCTGATACAGTTTTCTCATCTTGGTATAAATGACACCTTCCTGTCTGGTGGCTGCCTCCAAAGCTTTTCTCATCTGCCTTTCTTGGGACTCAGGTTTCACACCCACCGATAGCAATCTTCAAAGAAAGATTGACCCTGTAATAAACTCTCCAGCCTGAGCTTTGCAAAATGAAGCAAGTCTTTGATCCCTCTCTAGTTGCCCCTTGGAATGAAATGAACTCTTTGAAGTAAAGATCGGCATGCCCAGAAATGACAAAACAGAACCAAGAGAGTTACAAGGTTAAGACCAAGATGGTGCCACGTGTAGATTATTTTTGTTAAAAGCTGGATTGGGGGGCGAATTCCCAAGAACCTAGTTTAAGTTTAGGCTGTCAAAATTAGCACCAGAAACTAGATGATAATTCAAGATGAAAGATCTTCCCCCACTATCCTGACAACATGCACTAGGGTGGCAATTCCAAATCATTACACACCCTCTCACAAAGAACTTTCCAGAATGCATTCCAGATGCCATACAAATCAATATTCAGATTCATTTGCATAGTCCACAAACACACACTCTGCCTTCTAGAATTACACCTAGAAAGATGTTGGTCTTGCCACGGAAGGTTATACAACATTTGTGCAACAACAGCACCATCTGAGCACCAATTCAACAACACTGAAGCCACATGAGTCACACCACAAGAGAAGGGAATACAAAAAGGCCGAGTTTACTTTGTAATGAGTTCTACCAGGCAGGGATGGTTATGAGTTGCTCTGTGGCCTGGAAACTGGCCTCCAAATAATTCAATGCACACTGTTTTCTCACTCAATCAGCTACATGTGCTGAAGTCCAGATAAAGCATGTGCCAATTAACTATCCTACAGATGAAGATCATAACCAGCCTCTGACAGGAAGTGTGATTACCCTGTGCTCAATTCTATCACTTTAAGTTGCCAGTAGGTGGCAGAAATTCAAAAAAATTTTTAAATTCTGCCTTCTTTATAGGTAAGGTCCAAGTGTGTCAGGCTGGGTCTTTGATAATCTTGCCACATCTGTATGAGATTAGAAGCTGTGAGAGAAATGTTCATGAAGGTGATGGATAACCAACTTGGATTTACCATGTTTTTAAGTAATTTCGGCAGCTTCCCTAGAGGGTGTGAAAAAAACCCTATGGCCTATGCATTTGATCCACTGTATAATAATATATAACAACTTTGCCGACTCTTTGGTCCTGAGTCTTTTTAGTGTCTGTCTACACTCACCGCTGTTGGAATTTAAATTATCATAGTTCAAACTATGATAAGAGGATAAAGCTGGCAGTTTCTGATGTACGTTGACTGTCTTCTTAGTCTACAAAGTCAGATGTCTAATCAGTCTTGAAGTTTTTTTAACCCTAAAAGAAGCTTTCCTTAACACATTTTTAGTAGGCATTCAGTGGTCAAAATGATATGGAAATGAGAGCAGGGGATGTGGAAAAATAAAATGTCAAGTCATGGAGAGAAAAAAATATCTGAATCAAATATTTCAAATTGAAATCTGCAAGATATGATTTATAGTCTTTCAAACTGTGCTGTTTGAAAGCAACAGGACCACCCAGTGGAGGAATCATGGTAAAAAGTTTTCTTTCCTGTAGAACCTAGAACAAAACCCAAGTGATCACTGTTTCTGAAGACAAATCAAGAATTACCCAGAAATTGTTAGGAGTTTTGGTTTCTTTCAGAAACCTTCAAATTCTTCAGGAAAGACTGCCGGAAAAATTCAAAGAATTTTAATTACTAAGGATTACTTTTCAGTGATACCAAAGAATCAAATCAGAGCTTTAGAAAAAGTAGATAGAGAGATACATAGATACAGATGGATAGATATCTCCAGGTTATTCACTTTTTTGTTTCCTCCTGATATACAAAGAGGCAAGACCCAATCTAATTTCATTTCAAAGAGTTATTGAATTTCATTCCCTCAGCTGTGATGAGACCCTCCTCAAGCCGTCTTCCCCTCTTGGTGGTTCTAACCTTGCTGATCTGCCAACAACAACCCTAGTTGGTCACTGTGGCTGGTCTTTAGGTTTGGAAGCAAAAGAACTGGATGGGCAGGGACTTATCCCAAATTGCACTATGCAGCTGATCACTCATACCCTAGGACAGTTGTGTTCAAAATAGGGTCTCTCACCAACAGGAGCAGCATCTGGACTCTTGTAGAATGCACATTTAATTTTTTTTTTGTAAATTTGTCAATTATATATTGATGAGTCATAATTCTATTGATGGGGTATAAAGTGTTGTTACAATATGTGCACACAACATGGAGTGACTGAATCTAGCTAATTATATCTTTCACCTCAAATATTTATTTTTTGATTCCTCATTTCTAACTGAAACTTTGTACCCTTTGGTCAACATAAACCCTATTTCCTCCAACTTAAAGCTTCTAGTAACCACCCTTCTACTCCCTGCTAGTATCAATTCAATTATTTTAGAATCCAGATACAAGTAAGAACATGCAGTATTTGTCTTTCTGTGCCTGGTTTATTTTATTTACCATAATGTCCTTTATATTCACCCATGCTGTTGCAAATGGTAGAATTTACTTCTTTTAAGACCTTCAGCAGTATTCCATTGCATACATACATACCATACTTTTTGATTCAGTCATCTGTTGATGGACACATAGTTTGCTTCCATAACTTGGCTATCGTGAATAAAGCTATAATGAACATGATAATACAGATTAGGGCTTCAAAATAAATACTTGTTTCAAAATCTTTGGTTATATACCCCGATGTGAGATTGCTGAATCATAAGGTAATTTCATTTTTAGTTTCTTGAGAAATTTTCATACAGTTTCCGTCAAGTGTACCAGGGTCTCTTTTCTCTACCTCCTTGTCAGTACTTGTTATCTTCTATAATTTTAAAAATGGCCATCCTAACAGGTAGAGGTGATATTTCATCTTGGTCTTAATTTGCAAGAAATGCAAATTCTTGGAGCCCTCCTTACACCTTCTGGATCAGAAACTACAGTGGAACTCAGCAATAAGTAGCCACCCAGGTGCTTTTGATGCATTCTCAAATTTAATTCTTTGACAGAGTGCAAGCTCAGTAATTCAGAGGCTTCTCCAGGAGATTATGAAGGACATCGTAAATATGAGTGATTAGAACAAAGGAGTGCCTTAGAACCTCTTTGGCCATTCTTTGTGTAAGAAACAGATTTCCTTCATCCTGTTAGTGGAGTTATTTTTCCACAAACTGTTTTCGCTTTCTGAAAATCAGTAGTGTAGCTCAAGAGAATGGCCTTTGACTAATTTTTTAGCTATGAAACTTCAGGCAAATAACTTACTTTACCTGTGCTTTAATTTCTACATCTGTAAAGTGGAGGTAATATGAAATCCATTCTTGGATTTTAAGGATAAATGATTTATGAAAAGCACAAAAATAATGCCTGATATGCTTTTATTGTATACAATAAATTTTAGATACTATCATTTTTATGTATTTTCAAAGTCAAACTCACTTGTCACCCAAGCTTAAGTCTTTCTAATTCCACGGTCCTAGGTTAGGTTGGTTTCTCCTTCATCTAAGCTACTTATCCTTAGCATTTATACATCGCTTTGTAATTTGCCTGTTTCCTAGTAGATTATTTACTTTTCCAGATGTGGGAATTTGTCTGATTTAATCTTTCTTCTTCCTAGTACTAATATCTTTCTTCATACCTACCCAAGTAGGTATTTAATAAATATGGATTGAAAAAAGGAAGGAATGTGAACTGCAGATTGGAGTGGGAGATTGCTTGCCTAGTATGCTTGAGGCTCTGAGTTTAATTCCTAGCACAAAATAAAATTTTAAAAAAGAAAGAGGAGAAGAAGACAAGAGAAAAGAAAAGAAAAAGAAAGAAAGAGAGAAAAAAAAGTGATAATGATACTGAGGAAGCCAGCATATCCTCACCTCCTTTTAGGCAGATTAGAATTTTTGAAAGAAACATTTAAATTTTGAAAGACATTTTCATCATTTGTAGGAAGCAAAGCATACCACCATCCCACCCTAAGCCCATTTCTTTCATTTTACCTTGACCTGTCCCCACCCTCCCCATATTGCTTGGTCATCCTGAATGCAAGGAGCTCTCAGATTTTAGCTAGGATCAGTGATGGTGGAAGGGAATTTAGAAGTAGAGCATAAAATGCTGAATCCTCATATTCCAATGAGGTCCAAGAACTTGGTCTCTTCTTACCTCTGCTTTCCCCTCCATAGGTTTTTATCCTCAGTGAATTTTCTTCAAATTCTGGTCCCAGTCTCCCAAACTTGATTCTAGCTACATCCCACTCGCTGATTAAGGCAGCGGAAAGAGATCTTCTTGTTCTCAAGATTCCCAATAAAGTCCCTGGTCATGCTCTTGGGCCTGGCTTGCATGAGGCACCCATTCCTGAATCAATCCCTGCTGTCAGAATGGTAGAACATTCTGGTTAGATGTCGTTTATGGGCAACATACTTAATATTTTGCAAGTCCTTAGTTATTCTGCAAAACTAAGTTTAAGTAATTGAACCCAGGACACAGCTGGAAATGGGAGTGAGGTAGAGTAGGGAGGATATTATATATTCAGAATTAGACATTAAAGGAGGCTTCTTTGCATAGAAGAAAGAGGCCTTGCTCTGTGTCTAATTGGACAAGGGAAAAAATGAGGCCCCTCTGGCTCTGACACTCCCAGCCTGGCAATCAGACTCAAATATTTAAACTGTCTGAACTCTAGTTCCGAATGGGGACTAAAACCACCATTAGTATCCTTCTCACAGGTTCTTATGGGGATGATTTGAGATAACCCTGGAAATCTTAGATACTTAGCATAGTACCTGGCACTTACAAAGTATTTAATAAACAAGAACTATTACTGTAGTCCATGGGATTAGCAATTCACTTTATGGACCTCAGATTCTTCCTCTATAAAATAGTGATAATAATTCTACCTCTCAAAATTGATAACAGTATTAAATATCAAAATTGATAACAGCATTAAATATCATCCTAAATGCCTGACATATTTGTGTAATAAATGTGAGTTCCTATCTCTTCTGCCGCCAACTCCCCCTTTTCTCCTCTCCTTCTTGAGTTGTATCCCAGTGGTTCATTGACAATGAAAAGGAAATAGGCATCGAATTTTGTCTGAAAAAGGGAGAGCGGAGCTAGGCTATGTGCGTGAGAACTGGTAATTTTACCTGTGGCTTGGGATTTCCTACGTATGATGATAAAGGTGCCTCTCCCTGATGAAACAGAAGCCTCAGAAACTGAGGTGAAGCATATGGTACTTATGCCCATGCACTCTTGCCTCTTTACACCCGGGCTCACTGATGCATTACCTATATGTGGAATATAGGGTCTCTACCTTACCACCCATGGCCTCTTTACCTTTCCCACACGCAAGTCTTAAAGCCATTTCTTTTGCATTTACAACCATGCTTCTAAATAATAGGCTCCTGATGTATTTCCCAAAATTGAAAAAAATATATAATTTTTTTTTCTAGTTTAGGTGTCACTTGTTTTGACTTGATAGATGAGGATTTTGGATTTCTCTTTACTCTTGCCCCACCACCCTGGCACATACCATTCCCATCTTTAACCCTCATTCCCCACATATGGTCACACCACACGTTCTGGAATACTACATGGTTAGGTAACCTAAATATTAGTCAAAGGTGGGCCACATGGTGCATTGTTGTTACGTTTATTACCTTGTATATAGGTAATAAATGTATAGAAGGTGTCAGAAAGAAAAAATAAATGTATAGCAGGTGTCAGAAAGAAAAAACTTTAAGTGAGGCATGGTGGTAACCGCCTATAAACTTAGTGGCTCTAGAGAGGCTGAGGCAAGAGGATTGAGAGTTCAAAGCCAGCCTCAGCAACTTAGTGAGGCCCTAAGCAACTTAGTGAAATTCTATCTCTAAATAAAATATTTGAAAAGGACTGGGGATTTGGCTTAGTGGTTATGTGCCCCTGGTTCAATCCCCAGTACCAAACAAACAAAAAAACCAAACTTTTAAATGGGCAAAACAAGATTAGTGGTCTAATTCATCCATCCAAGATCTTTGCTTTTCTTCGTCTTTGGTATATTAAACAAGTTGTAGAAAACTAATAATGCCAGTTGTTATTTATAGAGATGTAAATTGATTGCATATGGTGGAATGCTGTAGCAGAATTAGCAGAATTCTTGGATAATGTCCTTCCCTTGAGTGTGGGCAGAACTTGTGAAGACAGTATCATTCCTGTGATTATGTTATAGAGCAAAAGAGCCCTTATCCCAATGGGCCTAATCTAATCACATGACTTCTGGTCACATGAGCCCTTTAAACAAAAGTTTTCTCTAGCTGGTGGCAGAAAAGGAAATCAGAGATATTCAAAACACCAGAGGATTAGACACAGTTTCTGGCTTTAAAGATGGAGGAGGCCCTATGCAAGGACAAGGGAGTGGTTTCTAGGAGGTGACAGCAATCCCAATGGACAGCCAGCAAGATATACATTATCCTTGGTCCTGCGGCCACCTGGAGCAAAATTCAGTGAGCAACCTGAATCAACTTAGAAAGCAGTAACTTGCTCAAAGAGACATATAGGAGATAAACTTTTTGAAATCTTGCACGTCTAACTAGATTTTTCCACTTTTACTTGACTATAAATATAACTATGTGGGAAATCATTTTCCTTTGGATTTTTGAAGGCATTGCACATTTGTTTTTACCTTTTACTACTGCTCTAGAGAAAATGTATGCTATTCCGAATACAGCCATGTATGTAGCTTGTTCCCATTGTCTTCCCTCCTCATTCCCAAAGATTTTAGAATTTTATTTTCGGTCTGGGATGCAATGGAATTTCATAATGATGTGGCTTGGTGTGGGTCATTATAAATCCAAACTATCATCCAATGTGTTCTTTCAATATATGAACTGGTTTTCTTGTACTTGACCCTCCATGGCAAGAAATATAACTGGCCCCTCTCTCCCTCCTGAAATACTCTTGTATTTGACTTGACTAATGTCTCCCCTTTTTAGTTTTCCCCCTAACTCTCTGATGGCTCCATCTCCTTTGTTGCCAGTGTTCTAAATAGTGGTTCTGAACTATTTCTCCTTATCTCCAGTATTTTTCTAGGTAATACCATCAGCAAGACAGCTATGTCCAAACATACAATTCCAGCAAACTTCTGAGCTCCTGTTCACATATGCAATAATCTACTTGACATCTTACCTTTCGAACTTAATATGTCTCAAATTAAAACTTGACCTTTTACATTTATCCTCATCCCCCAGTGGTCAGTTATACAATTCAGAAACAGAGAATCCACTTCAACTCCTCCCTCCCTCTGATCATTATATGCCAGCCCATCCAACTGTCACTTCTACCTGTAGAATGTCTCTTGAATCATCTTCTTGTCTCGATCTCTATGAACATCCACCATCCCTGCTTTCCTGGGTGTGTAATGGCCTCTCAATTTAATCTCTTCGCGTGTTCTTTCTCTAGTGCAGCCATTTTCCAAAAAGTAGTTTGAATAATCGAGCTTTAAGATGCAAATCTGATCATATTAGTTTTCTGGTCACACCTCTTCAATAGTTTCAGAATGCATCTAGGATAAAATTCAGTATTGTTAAGGGATCTACAAGGCCCAAAGGATATGACCCCTGCCTACCTCTCCAGAATCACCTATACCACCCTCTCCCTCCTCAATTTGTACTAGTCACACTAGTTTTGTTCAGGGTATCAAATGTGACAAAGTTTTTCTATATCAGTATCTTTTCCTGGGATGTTTCCATTCCTTCTTTCATGTGGTTCCTGCTCACTACTTAGGATTCAGTGTAACATCACTTTTCAGGAAAGGTTTATTTTCCTGATTAACAATGTAAACAAAGGTCCTCATTCATGTCTTCATTCCCTTTCCTTTACAATACCTACCAAAGTTTTGTAGAATTGTGCAATTTGTTGGTTTTCTGCTTTTCTTTTCCACTAGGTCATAGGTTCCATAAAGATTGGAAAATTCCTTGCTTGTCACTGTCCCCAGCACCTAGCATCTGTCAGTGAGACTCATCTGCTGAATGAATGATCATTCATTTAGAATTTTAGTAACCTGAACCCAGTCCTGGCCCTCTGCTTTACTAATAATGCAAATTATTAGTATTATATAACCCTAACATTCTGTAGCCTTAGTTTGTCCAATTATAAAATGAAGACAGCAGTACTTACTTTATAGGGCTCTTGTGAAAATTAATGAAGACAATCCGTGGGAAGCAGTTTGCATAGTGCCTGGTACATGTTAAGTGCTAAGTAATCTTAGATAATGATAATATTTATGAGGAGAGCTCCTAACTATAATTCTAGAGGTACAAGAGTGCAATAAATGGAATAAAGGGTCAAATAAAAAATCAATCATTTCTGCATAAAGTAACATAAACTTCTATTGATTGTAATGACAATCTTATGTACTTGGCTAACTCATGGTGCTCTACAAATAGATGAATACAGAAGATATTGTTGTTGTCTGAACCAAAATTTATTTCTTCTCTTCTGTCTTACTAATAAAACATTTCCTCCTATTCCCTCTCCTCATCCCCAGAGTTTCATCCTCTGCTCTACATGATATGCCTCAATGGCAGTTCCCATTCCCAGCTCAACTGGATTCAGATGAGTCAAACCAATTGGGAATTCTACTCCCTTTGGCACTGATTGATTTTGCAGGGGGCCTGTAACTTAGTTTTCTTCAATAAGACAAGGAGGGAGCTGAGCGGGGTTCAGGTGGGTCTTGGAAAATGTTTCTCATTTTAAGAAGGTGAGCAAGAAGAAAGCATCCCTCTCCTGACTCTGGACCCTGACTGTGACACATGCAACTACATGTCAGTTTTGTGGCTATAAGGGTAATCAGCCTTAGGTGTAGCTCAGTGCTAGAGCCCTGGCCTAGCTGGGAATGTATCTCAGCGATACAGTGATTGTCTTGCATGCATGAGGCTGGATTCAATTCCTGATACCACATATACAAATACAACATTAGGATGCTGGAGCTAGAGTGCATAGATGCAGATGCTCCCTCTACCACATTCAAACTCCTTAATCTCTCCATGCCTCGGTCTTCTCAGCTACAAAATAGGACTGATGACAGCTCAGTGATGAGCATTATATGGCACTGAATATTAACCACCTTAGCACAGTTTCTGGTGCTTAGAATAATCATCAAATAAACATCCAATTTAAAAGAAGAAGGAAAGAAAGGAGAGATGGGTAGAAGATGGCTCTATGATGACCGAACCGAATTACTATACCATACCTAACACCACTGCTTAGTTTGGATGTGGTTTGTCCCTGCTGAAACCCATTCTCCTTGGTACCAAACAAACAAACAAAACCATTCTCCTTTGAGCTCCTGATGGTAGGAGGCAATTTTCTCTAACATTTTATTCTTAATTAGGACATAATGTGACATATAACCCAAAGTATCCCAACCAAAACCCAGCTGTTAACTTCATCAGTGACTTAGTAGCTTGAGGGTCACAGGACCTCTGACTGTCCTTCCAACTTGGAGACAGCATGATGACATTTAGTTGTTTATTTGGTAAAAATTATTTAATGGGCTGAGGAGGAGGGAGTTTGAAAACTTTTTCTGCCAGTAAACAGAACTTCACATCTGAGTTTTTGTAAGTGGGTAGGGTGATGTAAACTCACCACTCCCAGCCACTGGACTGGATCACAATGGCTCCAGTCAATAGACTCTTGTTTCTACAACATTATTCTTCCACTGCCTTGATAGATGGAAAATATCATGTGTTTTTCCCTTAGAGACAGGGGTTCAATTCATGTTCCAAGTGTATCAAAAGAACATTCATTGCTTTGGCTCTCTTTGGCCTTGTTTTGGATGATTTTTACTATTCACCCCAGAATTCAGAGGTCTTTGGAAACACTAAAAGGGAAGTACTTTTCTCAGGCCACCTGAATGGGAACCAAGCAAAGATCTCATGCCATTTAGCTAGAGGGCACTGGTGTTAAAGGGTGTCTGAAGATTTGTTGTCCAACAGACATTCACCATGCAGTTTCTCACTCTATGCAGAGGCCCATGTCAGGTCTCAGGAATATTGGAGAAAACTGTAAAGGCATTACATTTGACAGGTTCTACAGTTAACACCTATGGCAAGATTACATGTGGTCAAATGTACTCTTGAAAGAGTCACTAAATAAATGGCATAAAAGAGTGCACATAGTTCATTGTATACATATATAGGCATATATGTATGTAGCTATACAAATGTGTGTTGTATTTGGTGGTATACAGTAGTACCTAACAAAGAAGTCAGCAGTGTGTGTGTATGTCATATATACATACCTTGGTTAGAATAATACTCAGTAAGGCAAGGCAAACAGCCCACACTACAAAAGGCCAGAGGTGGCCGAGACCACAAAGGGAACATCAGATTCATGTCTCCCATTTGGGGCTGGCTGCTGCAGCTATTCCTTTCTTAAATGAAGTCCTATACTTCATTGTCATATAGTCTATACACTGAAGGATTGTTCAAAGTCACATTAATGGTGAATGGAGGTAGCAAAACCCTTCAGCCTCCACTGTGGCCCCCGTGGATTTGCATATCCAATACCAGAAGGCTGAGTGAGTTTGTGCTAGAGGTTCACACACCTGCCCAGATATCCCAGTACTAGCAGGTTGATGCTTTTGCAGGACACCATGGAACAATCAATATATGAATTGTAAAATGATTAAATGAATCATCTGTTACCAAATCAGATCTGAAATACACTGGCAAATGCCAAAGGCTTAAGAAAAAGTCATTCTCTAATATCTCTCTCTCTTTCCCTCCCTCCCTCCCCCTCTCTCTCTCTCTCTCTCCTTTCTTTTCTTTTTTTCTCTTTGACTGCATCACAGGGTTATTACAAAAGTCTGATCTTTACAAATGTTCTTTGTTAATTTCAAAGTCTGGTAACTTTACATATTTTAAGAGTCATGGAGAGCTCAGTTCACAAGCCCTGCTTCACAGAACCATCAAGGTGGGTGGTAAAGGGTTGGGCCAGTAGGCTTTGCACGTGGCCTCTGAAAGGCTGAAAACTGCCTGGGTCTGGGGAGAAGGCTAACTGAAATTCTGTTGCAATGAGAATCCCTGAAAGTTTGTGGACCAGGTCATAACTCTTGGGACTCAGGAAGAGGGTGTTATGTGTGGAGGAGGGGAGGCTAAATTTTACGGAGAGTCTAATCATGCTAAGGAAACAGCTTAGATGGGCCCAATCAAAGTGAAGAATGGGAGCCGGGGTTGTAGCTCAGTGGTAGAGCACTTGCCTAATATATGTGAGGCACTGGGTTCAATTCTCAGTACCACATATTAATTAATTAATTAATTAAATGTCCATCAATAACTAAAAAAAAATATTTAAAAAAGAAAAAGTGAATAATGGGGCCCATGTGCCTGATTAGGCCCATCTAAGGTAATTTCTGTATTTAATGATGAATGAAATGTTTTGGATAAGGTTACTAGACTCTTCCCTTTCTCCACTAAAATCCTGATAGTACTTGGAGAGAGAATAATCTTAGAGTTTATTGTGTTTCATGTAACTCTGACATTCAAAACAGAACAATAGATCATATTCAATTTAGTAGTGTTTTTAAATTTTTGCATTTGTGTTTCTTTTCTCTTATTCATTCAAGAAAGAATAAGAAGAGTTATTGAATGGACTTCTCTGAGGCTTCCTCCAGCCTTTTACCTCACCTTGCTTTGCATGGACTACAGCAAGAGCCTTGGCTAGTGTCCCTACCCATCTGCTCTTGCTTCCTGCTGTCCATTCACCAGCACTCAGATCATTCTTTCCAAAACACACATCCCAGTGCTTTCCCGTAGAACCCTAGTGTAAGCTACATGTGTACGTTTAAATGTCCCAGTAGTCAATTAAAAACAAAAGGGAACATGTGAAAATCATTTAATTTAGACATTTTATGCAGCCCATTATGTATCAACAATATTGTCACTGCAACATATAATCAACATAAAAAAAATTATTGAGATGTTTTACATTCTGTTTTTCATGCTAAGTCTTTGAAATCCAATATGTGTTTACACTTATCACAAATCTCAATTAAGACTAGCCATGTTTCAACTTCAAATAGCTACATGGTATTCCAGTGGCTACCATCATGGACAGGGCACACCTGAATGACTATGCCACTCCTTGCTCAAAACCAGCTGCTTCCCACTGCAGGATCTTCTCCATCTAGTGTGTATCTTTTGTGCATGCAAGGTCTACAAAGGCAAGGATTTGTGTTATGTCTCCAGCATCTAGAATAGTGCTTGGGATGAAACAGGAACACAACAAACACTGCTGAAAGACCTAATGATTGAGCAGGTGTGTATTTCATATATGAATGAAAGACCATAAAAATGATTTTGAAAGGATATACATCAAAATAACTGTGGTGATTACTTGGGGGAAAGATGAGTTGGAGGGAAAGATCATAAGGAACTTCATTTGCATAGCCATGGTTTGGATATGATTTGAGTATGTCCCCCAAGGTTTCTTGTGTTGAAATTTAATCTCTTTGTGAGCTGTTAAGAAGGTGGAGATTTAATCCCACTATTGTTTGGAAGATGGTTAGAATACAATAAGGTCATTAGGGTGGAGACCCCATGAGTAAATCCTCATGGTTCTATAAAAATAGGGAGAAAGACTGGAAAAGATATATGTAGTACTTTTCTGTCTCTTGCCAGGTGATGCCTTGCACCACTACAAGGTTCTGTTAGCAAGGAGGCCATCAATTATAAGTGATAGAAAGTTGACCAATATAGTATGTATTATATTTTCACTTTTCACGTGTGTTTTAATGTGTACTTGAATATTAATTGCACAATTAAAAACAAAACAATTTTTGAATGTAGAAAAGAAGATAATGAATATTATAAATAAACACTGAAGATGAAAAATTGATAATATTTTAAAAACAAAAGAACTAGTTTTGGGTATTAGTTTCCTATTGCTGCTATAACAAATTACCACCAACCCTTCATGGCTTAAAGCAACAAAAATTATTCTTTTATAATGCTGAAGATCAGAAGTCTAAAATGGGTTTCACTGGGCAAAAATCAGGATGGCAAAAGTACTGTTTTTTTCTGGAGGCTTTAGGCGAAAATTCATTTTCTTGCCTTCTCTGGCTTCTAGAGACTGCTCACATTGCTTAGCTCATGACACCCCTCCATCTTCAAAGCCAGCAATCAATCACTCTGACCTCGACTTTTATCATCTTGTGTCCTTTTCTGACTCTCTTACTTCCTTTTTTCACTTTTAAGGACCTTTGTGTTTATTTTGTGCCCAATTATATAATCCAAGATAAGTGCCCCATCTCAAAACTCCTAATTTAATCACACCTAAAGGGTCTCTTTGCCATGTAAGTTAACATGTTCATGGGATCCAGAAATAAGGATGTGGACATCTTTTGGGGTCACTCTTCTGCCTGCTATCATGACTTTATCAATCTCAACTGACTGTCTGCCTGTGATATGGAGTTAAGCTATGTGCTTTGAAATCCCCCTGTCTGTGGATTCTGCACTCACTGAATGAAGCCCCAGCTGTGTTCTTGGATGTGGGTCCCGGGCCCACTTTCCAAATTGGTCATTTTCATAAATTATGACATGGATTTGGAGTTCACACAATTTTCATTTGTCATTTTCTCTCTTTTCATGAAAGCTAGCTGTACTTTCCAAACTTATGTGACAGGCTTGAAGAGGGTCACCAATGATCCCCATCTCCTAATATGCATATCTTATGTAATGTTCTCCCTTTTACTGTGGGATGGATTTATTGACTTGTTTCTAATGAACAGAATATAGCAGAGGCCATGGGATGTCACTCCCAATGTTTGGTTATAAAAGACTGTGGCTTTTGTCTTGAGTGTCTTCTCTCACTCTCTCTTACTCTGATATAAGTCATTTTCAAATTATGAGCTGCCCTATGGAGAAACCCAAGAGGCCAGAACTGATTTCTCCAACTAACAGTTGGGGAGCATGTAGGTCCTGCCAACTGTCAAGTGAATGAGCTTGGAAGTGGATCGTCCCTTGGTGCTACTTTGAGGTGACTGAAGCCCTGACTAATACATGGATTATGTTTTGTGAGACTCTAAGCCAAGGACACTCACCTAAAATTGTGCCTGGATTCCTGACCGACCCACAGGGAAGGTGAGATAATAAATGAATATTTTTTTAATATTTATTTTTTAGTTGTAGTTGGACACAATATCTTTATTTATTTATTTTTTATGTGGTGCTGGGGATCCAACTCAGGGCCTCCCCTGTGCTAGGCAAACGCTCTACTGCTGAGCCACAACCCCAGCCCCATAAATGCACTTTTTAAACCCTTAGTTTTGGGGGTAAATAACCAATTCAGATTCATTCCTCCCTCCCTCTGTCTCTTCCCACCTTCTTTCCCTCTCTTCTCCTCTCCCCTCCCCTCCCCTCCCCTCCTCTCCCCTCCTCTCCTCTCCTTCCCCTCCTCTCCTCTTCTCTCCCCTCCTCTCCCCTCCTCTCCTCCCCCTCCTCTCCTCTTCTCTCCCCTCTTCTCCTCTCCTCTCCCCTCCTCGCCTCTCCTCTCCTTTTCCCCTCCCCTCTCCCTCTCTCCCTCCCTCCCTTTCTTTCTCTTTCCTTCCTTTCTCATTTCCATCTCTCTTCTCTTCTTCCTTCCTTCTTCCTCTCTCTTCCTTGTCTAGCTTGATCTAATTCCCTAAAATTACTTATCCTGAAGAAATCCAGATAATGTTCCAGGCTTTTCAGGACCCATATAGACTCTGTCTTTTATTCTTTAACCATGTGCCATCTCCCGGGTACCCAGATATTTTGGTTCAGAAGTAATTTCTTCAAATCGCCTCCCTTCAGTAACTCTTCTACTCAGGCCCTATGATGGCTTCTCAGAGCTCTAGAAATAAAAGGCAAAGTCTTGATGGATCCCTGGACAGTCCTGCATGTTTATTGCACACTTTCCCCTAGGCCATTGCTGCTCAGCCCCCATCCTCCTGGATGGTCCTCACAGGGCGGCCCATGCCTGCCTCTCAGTATTCATGCTCCATATCCCTTTTGCCTATGATGCTCTCCCTCACCCCAAGAATCTACCTGTTGTGCTTCTTCCCCTCCTGCCTTTTGTGACCATCCTAGTTAACATGACACCCTCCTGTTCCCAAATTTCTTGATCTTTCTATTTTTCTTTTCCCATTTTACACTTTAGATTTATTTATTTATTTATGCTGTTCATTACCTATCTTTTCCTGTTAACATTTTATACTTCCTAAGGACAGGATTTATTGTTGATGGCGGTCTGTTTTCTCACTGCTGTAGCACTGCTAAAACTACTTAAAATTTGGTAGACATTCAATAAATATTTGTTGAGTGAATGATATTTCGAAGAGAGCACTTGGTCTTGGCTGGAGGAGACTGAGATTTCAACTTGACTGTGTCAAGACCATCTGTGTGGCGTAGGCGAGTATAAAATACTAAGCAGAAATTATAACAAATTGGTGCTATCATTGACTGAGCACTGATTTCACGTCAGGTACTGTGCTAAGTGGTTTATAAGCATGCTTTATATAATCCTCACATCAGGTATTTTTATTAGTTCTCCTTTCTTCAGTGATGTTTATGGAAGCTGACTTTTATCATTTGTAAGAAGAAAAGGCTAGAACCAAAAATTCCTAAGGTTTCTCCCCTCCCCCCCTCAGAAGTTCTAAAGTAACCATGTGCTTCTATTTGAAAAGATCCATTTATTTATCCATGACTCAAAGGAAGAAAGTCAGGTCTCAAAGCTCTATCATAAATTTAAACCTCAGTTCTATTTTCTGATAAACAATGCTTTGCTTCTTTTTATCCTTAAATCTCAAGAGTTTGCTGGCTCATGGGTAAGACCCATGGAGATGAATGTTCCCAAAGGAGGCTCGTTCACTTTTACATAACTTCAAACACAAATACGCAAAGCGTGAGCTTAAATTTGCAAGAAAATCCACAGCCAATTATTTTTAGGCCACCTGAAAAAAGTTCAATGTTCATTATTGGTTTTCTATTAGTAATGGAATTCAGGGCTGTTGTCACTGAATGTTCTTTGCCTCTAGCCTAATAGTTTTTCTTTAGCAACTTGTCCCAAGAAATTGGATTAAGGAAAAGCTTTATGAGACTCTGCATTTACACCTAACATGACACACTTGAAGACTGAAAAGGGCCAGAGTGGTAACCTGAGGCAATCCTCTGAGTTTGCAGAATAGGACAAGGAAGTGTCAGAGAAAGCAAGCCGTAAAGGCAAGCACACACAGCCAACAAGTAGCAGAGCTGGAATTTTGAACACCAATTTATATAATGCCAAAATTCATGCTCTTTACCTATTGAAAGGTAGTTTTATCTCTGAGATTTTGTTGGGGGCAGTTTTCTTTTTCTCTCACACCATAACAAATGTGGCAGAAGACACTCACAGGTGAAATACATTCTTATGATATATTCAAAATTTGATTTAAAAAACGAACAATATTTTGCACAAAAGAAATAAATGGTACCACAGGGAATTTGCATTACTTTAATTTGCAATTGGCACAATTATGGAAAAGAATGTAAATAACAGATTAAGTCATAAGTACTTCCCTGATTTTGAAACATAATGAAAATTAGACCGAAAATAATAATTGTGACTAAACTTCTTTACATTTTTATGTGCCAGGTGTTAAACTAAGTGCTTTAAGCTAAAACATGGATGGAACAAGGTATAGTGGTTGCCTGGATTCAAATCTTGTCTTTGCCATTTGCTAGGTATTGAACTTGGGCAAATTACTAAAACAATTGTTGTTCACTTAGGTTTGTATATAAAACAGGGATCAGTACTGTACCTGCTCCATAAGATTATTTTCAGGATTAATTATGCACAACACTCACTGGAGTTTTACCCGTCACCAGGTGGTTATGAGCCATCAACAAGTTTAACTTGTTTACTCTCTGCTGATATCCAGTAGAACACAACTCCCAGATGTTTGTTTTGTTCTTTGTAACTGGCACAGTCATGCAAAAGGACACAAGTCCCAGTGCCTGGTACATTGTACAAAACTCAACAAATATTTATTCAATATATTAATCCCATGAGCTGTGTACTTTTCTTATCTTCATTTTGCAGATGAGGAAACTGAGAGTTTTCCCCTTTTCCTAGGATCAACCTGGTTAAGAATGTGATCTGATGGCAGATTAGAATGCATAATGGATATTTATCGCCTTGATTGTGGTGATGTATGATGCGTGTATGTGTGTATGTCCAAACTCATTAAAATTGTATACATTTAACATATGCGGCTTCTTTGTAAAAAAAAAAAAATAAAGAATGATATAAAATGCAATTTGTGTAAGTATGAGACAAAAGAGTTTATTTCCAAATGTGGCTGTTCTTACTATTTTAAGGCATAAATTACTAGAGACATCCCTGGAAATCTGATGGGGACACATGAGTGTACTGAGATAAACTGTAGGTAATGCAGAGCTACATAGGTACTTAGTGGTGAGCACTTGCCTAACACGTGTGAGGCACTGGGTTTGATCCTCAGCACCACATGAAAATAAATAAATTAAATAAAGGTATTGTGACCAAATGCAACTAAAAACTATTAAAAAAAAAAGATTAGAGAACTAGGGGCTAGGGTAGGAAAGCTGTCCGGCAATTGGGTGGGTTGGAAAAATACAGAAACCACTTTAGAGTTACCCAAAACCATTAGATAATTACCCTAACCACCCATCTCACTCACCAGGACACAATGAGTAGAGGAAACCTAATCCAGCCTGCTAAATTCCAAGTGGCCTCCAAGTACCCCTCAGCCCAGGTAAGAAAGGCTAGATGGTGAATCTGCCTGACCCCAGGGATATTGATAGGGTCCTTTTCAGGCGAAGAGAAAAATTTGATCTGGGATTTGCCTGTGACTGTCAGAACGAATGGTGTGCATTCATGAATAATCCAGAGTGTCCACTGCCCTGCCATCGCCTGACAGTGGAGCCAGGCTGATGGCTATGACCTTTGGGGTCAGTTCACCCCAAGACACACTTTCCTGCTCCTCTTTCACAGAAACTCAGTTCCACCACAGGAAAAAAAAAAAAAAAAAGACAAAACAAAACAAAAGCCAACCTAGGAAGGGAAGACTGGGGTAGTTGGGGGCAGGGGTGAGGGTGGGGGTGGGGAGGTGAGAGAGATTAGTTTGGGGAGATAGAAAGAGGTAAGGTGAAATCTGCTGGACATGGGTCTTCCTTGGCTTAAGGACAAGCTACAGGCTGGTGAGCAAGTCAGGACAAATCACGTCAGCCTCTGTCACTGGGGGGCAGTCGACGTGGTGTGACCTCAATGCATACCTGTACTTCCACTAGGGAGAATTAAATGCAAGCCTGGAAGGCAGGGAGTGAAGAACAGAACAGTCTGTTGGGGAAGAAGGACAAGACCGAACGGAGATAAGCTTGGTGCAGAGGACAGGAGCCCTCGACTATTCCTGGCCTATGTATTTGCAATTGCACCCATCTGTAGATGCACCCAGGGACTGAATGGAGAAAAAGAAATGAGTCTCAAAATGGTGGTGGTATTGGGTATATCTAAGCCCAAGGAGGTGACACTGTGCAGCAAAAAGAGCAGAACCAGAGAGATCTGGGTTCAAATTTCTTTTCTGGTTGATGATTTGGTTATATCACTTATCTGAGATTCATCTGTATCCTCTGTCAAGTAAGAATGGCGATGATGATAATAAAATATAATTAGCTAGTGTTTTGGAGGCAGAGACATGCCAGAATCCTAATCTATTGTACAGCATGATCTGTAAAAGTTACATGTATAGATTTAATCTATGTGAGTTTGAGTCCTCCCTCTGTGACTAATTAAGTGAACTTGGAAAAATTAGTTTCTCTGATTCTAGTTTCCTCATGTACCAGATGGAGATAATGGCAATACCTGATTTGAATAGCAAAAGCCCCATAAATATTTGTCGAATGAATGAGGATGGTTGAGAAAATTCCATGTGATAATGTATATAAGAAGCTAAACCTAATGGTTGGCACATACTAATGATTCAAAAGACATTAGCTGTGATTATCAGTTAACAGGAGTGAGTAAATGGAATAACATGTAAATTAACAGTCCCTTAGTCGTTGCTTCCTTTTCCAGTCCATGAATGACTCTTCAAAACTCTCTCCCACCTAGCTTTGACCTCCAATCAGAAGTCTCTGCAGGTTCAAGTTGGTCATGATCTGGAAGTCAATGTGAAGTCATTCTGCCTAACAGATCTGGAAAAATAGGAGGCACTGAGGCTGTATCCAGGGTGGTAGCAGATTCTCTGGGCTTCGCACAACTTCTTGCAATGCTGTCATACTCAGAGCACCTGGACATTTTGATGGACCAGATATGACAGGAAATCCAGCCTCATCTGTGGGAATCTCCCAGTCTTTCCCACTTGCTGATTTTCTCCTAGTTTACATGCAGCAAGTTACTCAGGAAGGCACACGAGCCCTTCTATGCCAGGGGCACAGCAGCTTCTGTCAACTCAAGAAACTGCAGTATACAAAAAACCCTTTCGCATGCACAGGACCCCCTAAATGTATGCTCCCTGAGGAAAGACAGTGTTGTGTGTTTTGTATACTCTTGATCTCTGGCTCCTAGAAGAGAACCTAGCACATAGTAGGCATTCAACACACATCTGCTGAGTGCAATACTGTGTGATATGATTCTCCTTGCAATTCTGTGTCTTTGGTAGGGCAGGTGTTAATCATCTACATCTCAACAGGGGAAAAGAGGCTCAGAAGCATAAACACTCCAACTCGGGAAGCTGGTGGCAGTAAAATTAAGAAGCAGAATTAAATCTTAGCATGCAAGTCCATCCTTTAAAAAAATATTTTTTTTTCTTGACTGCATTTTTATTTCCCCAATCATGTTTGAAATTCCTCAGCAGTGGTCTTATGGAAACCCCCAGTGGAGACGGATGCTTCCTCCAACGGCAGTTCTCATTTTGATGTTCTTCATGGAAGCCGCTGGACTTGACTTGTGTGTCTTGCTTATTTTCAGCTCCAGGCCTGCTTGCTTCTAATTTATCCATGCCTGCTGAGTTCTGCTCCTGGATTCTGATTTCAGCACACTGTCCTACGAATACCTGGCTGTGCTAGGATAATCAAACCTCTGGTCAACCGCAGATACAATGTGACAGTGTTATTTCTTCCAAAAACTGACTACATTCAGCTCATTGGACAAGGTGTATTTACATGTATTTTAAGTGCATGTGCCTTGACAGTGATTACCCAAAATTGGAAAGGATTTTACTTTCTACTTTTTGAATTCATGAATTGGGGGGAGAAAAAAAACTTAGTTTTACGAAGATTATTTCTTTAAAATTAGCAAAAACAAAAATATTTAAAGTTTAAAAACAAGATTTCTTTGTCATCGGCTTAGCCAAGCATAGTGGCATGCTTCAGCAGACACCTAGGATTCATAGCTTCAGTCTTGTTCATTGGTACCCATGGTCCACTTTGGCCACTTCTTTCTTTGCTTTGCTCACTCAGTGATCCCTTCATGTTGCCAAACTCCACTTTTATTTTCCTATCTTATTTCTTTTCATTTTCCTCATTTTGTACCTCCCTGAGGCCCTAGAATTCCCTTTCTGGTTAGTAAACCAATGATCAGTGAAGGTGAACTTCTACCAAGTGGGAAAGACCCAGGCATTTAAATCTCAAAGGAAAGATGGATGGAATATAAAGCCCCCTTCTCTGACTCTATAGCAATTAGTGTTCTTGCCATATCATTAAGTACTAGGCTATATACCCAACTGTTTTCCCATTAGTTCTTAGTATTTACTTCATTTCTCTAATTTATTTTAAATTCTTCAAGGGCAGATATCTTTCTCCCACCTATACGGAGCTAAATGTATTTTCTATACCCTGGTCCCAGATTATTTCTTTAGTGAAAGGTATTTTCTAACAGTATTTTGCAAAGATTTCCCAAGACTCTCTTGCTGAGGATGTCTATCACTGGTTTATTTGATAAGTGATTGTAGACTCATCTATTTATTACCCTTTACAAAGTGCTTCATAATTGAATACCAAACTATGTCACTAGGCTCATCTTGCATCTTGCTCATCTCTTCCACACACGTAGCCCAGTTTCCAGTAACAATTAATTTCCTCCCCATTCCACAAATCCAGCATTACCATCATTATTAATCATCTTTATTAATTATGTTTTCTTTGTTTGTTGTGTAGAGAATGTCCTCTGAACCCAATCTGATAAGCTCCTCTGCTCCTTCCAAGGAAGGCCCATTTCAGATAACTTCTAGAAAAATCTTTCCCCATACTTAAAACAGAGCGAGCCTCTCCATTGTGCTTCCACAAAACTCCATTTATTTATTTTTTATTTTTTTTTAGAATTTTTTAATATTTATTTTTTAGTTTTCGGTGGACAGAACATCTTTGTTTGTATGTGGTGCTGAGGATCGAACCCGGGCCGCACACATACCAGGTGAGCACAAAACTCTATTTAACACTTATCACTTTGTTTCTTTCTGACTTACCTTGAGGTAGTCAGAAATGATAAGACTTGGGTCTTATTCTTACCTCAAGGTAAGACTTGGGTCTTGTTCTTTTTTATGTGTCTCTAGCAGCACCTTTTTTACTATCTGAGTTGGCCCTCAATAAATATGTGTTGAACGAATATGAGCAAAAGACAGAAATGTGCAGGTAGTTACCATGATGGATTGAATGCAGAGTAATGGTGAATAAGGAAGGTGGGGGCGGGGGTCGCTTTACTGGAAGTCAAAAGAATTAGCTCTTGCATCATGCAGTGCAGCTGACCGCTCCCAGAAGGGAGACATCCAAATGTAAGATGCAGAACATTAAATATTGAAAGCAAAAGTTAAATATTAAATTTTAATATGAAACATTAATGCCAATAAACAAAACCAGCCAGAGGGGGACAAAATTAGGACCAGGCCATGGCCCAAAAGAAAAGAGTCATGGCTCAGGCCGAAAGCTGACCGTGGCCTGGACTTTCCCAGCAGGGCTTATTGGTAACAGTCACACCCATCAAATTTCCCGGGAGAAGCAGAAGTGAAGGGGGGGGGAGCCTTTTATAACCCACAGCCATAAAACTCAAGTCTTTCCTACAAAACAAAACACAGTAAAGTGTTTCAGGACCGCCAAGGCTTCAGAACTTATGGTACACTGGAACAAAAATAGAGACAGCAGAGAGGAAAATATGAGGTTGCTGAACCCTTGGGGCAGGAATCCTATCTTTGCTTGCACTGTGTGGGTCTGGGCTTGTGTGCAGCCAACTTGGGCAGAAAGAAACAACAAGAGTCATAAAAGAGGCAAAAACAATAGGCGGCTTGCTCCTGTGGCTGCCAATGGGTGTTTGTTTGAACGAGAAACAACCCTGGGAGCAGAAAACTGAAATTAGAGCTCAAGATCTGAACTTGTCAGAGCTCAAAGCTTACCCCACTTGAGGCCACGGGAGCACTTAGGCCTAGCACGACTGTTCAGGGTCAATGGCCCAGCCACCCTAAAGGACTTAAGCTAAATCTGAAATCTCATAAATTGTGAGTTTTCTATTAGAAAGTCAGTGAAGTCGAATGGTAAAACTGTCCTTGGGGAAGACATTGGGTTAGATGTCAAAAGGGTCTGGGTAACTTACTCTTACACCTATATTCAAATATACTCAAGACCTCTAGTTTATGAAAAGCTCTTATTCTAAAACTGAAAGCTGGGACCACAAGACCAGATCAGATTGTTTGGTGGGAACTGTGGCGAGGTATTAGTAATCAAAATCCGTGACCATTGAAAGGAAATAACTTCACATCATTGGCCCTACAGGGTCAGGTTGACACAGAAGGTTATTTGTCTTGCTTTAAGCCTTGGAGGTGAGGGCATAAGCGGAGGACTCTGAGACCAAGACCCCCATCACAGCAAAGGTCTCACATAACCAGTCCCTAGGTTACAGGAAATTTAAGAGGTCACTGAATGTAGAGCCTCTATCCCAGGCCATGCTGATATTTAATCTGAAAGAGACACAGACGTGTGCAGGGAATCAAGACAGAGGAAGTTCTTGGACAAGCCTCCTGTTCCCTGAGAACCCTTATAAGTTTCCAAGGAAAATTTGGCCACGATGATAAAGGAATGAGGGTAATTTAGCTGGAAGGATAATCTTCATAAGAAATTAGGAAGCATAAGAGGGGAAATGAGCATGGATTGATGGTTTAATTTTAACCATATGGAAGGATTAACGAATCGGTGCTATCGAGTAACCGTATCAAGTGAAAGTCAATCAGCAGACAGCTTTGGGGGAAAATTAGGTTTTCTTAAAGGAAACAAGGTATGAAAATGGGAGCTGGAGCCAAGAAACACAGAGTCCATATTATGGGATGTTTTCTTTCCTCAAGATCTCTTTGTTTCTTACGTTGTGGGACTTTCCTTTCTCCCAAACATATTTTGAGTTTTAAAATTTGGCCCAATATTCTTTCTCCCATTTTTGTCTATGTCAAAATAGTCACATCATGCTAGCAAAGGCTAGCCTTAGAAGTTAAGGTAGTCTGATGAGTTTCAGAAGAGAGGGAGATTTTAATATGAGTAACTTTTGCTTTTTTTTTTTTTTTTTTTGCTACAACCTCACCTGTGTCTACACCTAGGATAAATATAATTCACTCCTCTGGTAGAGTATTTCCTCTCTTACAAGTAATATTGAGAGAGTTTTATAGGGGGAAAATGACATTTATAGTTTATATGGCATCACTAACACCAAATTTTTCTTAATGCCTCACAAAACACAGAGAAAAGATTAATGAACCAGACAGTCAGGAATAGAGCCCAGATATCATATTGAGTCATTGGGTGGCTCTGAGGTAAGTTACTCAACATTACCAGGCTTCAGTTTCCATGTCTGGAATAGGACAGGATGAGACAAGATCAGTGATTCTCAGACTACCCACCTAAGGATGCTCAGTGGTTCATGGACAGGTGATGTAGGGTCCCCATAAAAGTAAAGGCAGATTTGAACATTAGCTATTTCAATCAGAGTGGCTTCATATCCATCAATTTACTTGTATATTGGGCTTTTGAAAATAATTTATGTTTAAAAATGGATTCATGCTTTTAAAAATTGAGAACTCATTGAACTATGATAGATGATAACTGATATTTAATCATGCCACCTCTTCTAGCCCTTTTTACGTATGTGTGCAACCACCACTTTCAGATATGAGGAATTGTAGGATCACATAGGTGTCTTCCTTTCCAAGTTGACAAGCTGGTGACTGACAGGTTTAGTCTCTTGACTATTCCAGGTCTTTTGCTTCCTCTACTAAATCAGGGATGGTAAAGCCCAATGTATTAGTTTATTAGTGCTGCCATAACTGATAGCCACAGGATGGGTGGCTTCAACAACAGAAACTTCTCCCCTCACATTTCTAGAGCTAGAAGTCCAAGATCAAGGTGAGAGCAAGTTGGTTTTATTCTGAAGTCTCTCTTCTAGTTAACAAAAGCCTGGTCATCTTTCCTTACCCCATTTTTAAATCCTTCACATGACACTTCCTCTGTTATTGTCAGGGCCTTCTTCCAATAAAGACACCAGTTGTATAGGATTAGAGTCCTCCGTATGACCTCATTTAACCTCAATTATCTCTTTAAGGGTCCTGCACCAAATATATCACATTCCAAAATACTGGTGGCTAGGACTTCAATGCACAAATTTTGGGGTGGGAGATAAAATTCAGCTCATAACACCTGGTAATCATAGAGCTCCACTCAAGAGTTATTTATTAAATTATTCTAATACATTTGAAATATTAGCACACAATTTTCAGAAAATACAAGCAATTCACAATGGCACACAATTAATAATAACCCTAGTCTGCCAGTTTCTCTTTCCATAAACAACTACTACTACTTTGTCTTGTTCATCTTTCCAGAAATAGTTTATGTGTATTCAACTCTATAGTGTATTTGTCTCCCTAGTCCTGTATATGCTGGAGAGATTTAAATCAAAAACTCTTCCTTGGCTCAACCCCAGATGAATTAAATTAGAAATTTGAAGCCTGGGGCCTCCCAGGTGTCTCCAGTGATAGGGTAGATTTGGGAAACTGCTGTGGGCTCTCGCTATTCAGAGAGTGTGATCTGAGGACCATAGCAACATCACCTAAGAGGTTGCAGACCCTCAGGCCCCACACAGACAAACTGAACTGAGTGTGCATTTTAGTAAGATCCTCTCTTAGGTAATTTGAATGTAGGCAAATTTGAGAAGTATGATTCTTTACACAGAGCAGCCCTGGACAGAGTAGAGGACAATGGGTTGATGTCTGAATGAGCTAAAGGCAGACTTGCATGATGTCCTGTGATTTAGGCCATCAAATCCAATGACCCTCAAGAAGAAAAACAACCTTTGAGAGCTACCTTGCCACACCTTTCCCCTACCAGTGCTCTGTGCCCAATTGGGAATTGGTAGTTACTGAAAAGCCTATTTCATATGATTCTAGTTCTGCAATTAGATAATCTTTTGATAGAGAGTAAATGTGTCCATTGCGAGCTGGAGCATGGCTTCTATAAACCACAGTGAGCACTGTGCAGAATTGGCAGCCTGGCATTCCTCTGGCCTGGTGCAATAAATTGCTGAGGCCATCATCCGTGGCAAATAACCCAGCTAGACTGCCTGGCAGGCCCGGAAGGGAGGGAAAATGGGAGGGAGGTGTCATCCAGTCAATTAGCCACGGAAACAGCATTCCTTCCTCGAGGGTGGATTTTCCTCTTTTCAGCACCACTAACTCAAATGTCAAACAAGTTGTAACTGCCGTGGAGAACAGGCCTAACTACAGTATTTGCTTTCTATAAGAGGGAGAAAACAACTAGCCCATTTCAGCTTTACAGTTGCAGTTCTGAGATTTGGGATGGGGCCAGGTGGGTGGCTTATTAGCAACCACTGCACTTCCTCCCAGCTCCTATACTAGTGCTGCTAAAGGAAACCACTTCTGAGTCCCCCATTGCTGGTGGCACAGCCAATGCTTGAAGAGGAAGAAAAGCTATTATACAGGGTGGTTGCAGCTAGATGGCAGCCCCAGGTAAATTAGAGCATATTTCCAACATCTTGAAACCCACCTTGAAAAGTTAATGAGTCTTTGGATTCCACCCAAAAGAATGAACGGAGGTACCCTTCAAGGTCCTGTAATGCCAGGTGTTTGCCTTAAAGGGGCATTTATGGGAGACACCCGTGCTGGCAATTCTTTTTGGCAATGGTAACTGAGCCATGCAAACTGACCACCTGGGGGAATATGAAGTGCCAAATGCTTCCGTGGGTTGCCCAAGACCACTTGGCATGAAAACCTCTGGGAACCTGAGCTCCTGGAAGACAGACACCATGGTTTGAGGACTGTCTTCATGGGGGTTCTGGGAGACTTTTTGGAATGGGAGACATGTAGAAAAGTCTCGCTATTAGGCTGTGGAAATGATGTCTAGGAGTGGATTCTACAAGATCCTGGAGCTACTAGGGCACATCTGGCCCTCCCTAGGATCTAAAAGCAGGTGGCCATCTCAAACTGGGAGCAGGGAACTTTCCAAAGCATTTCTCATTTTCTTCCCTTACTTTGGAATGAGGGTGAGGGAGATGATTATGGCTATTTGATCTCCACCTAGGGGAGACCTGGGAAAACTCTGATACTCAAGGAGTGAGAGGTGCCCTTCAAGGCAGCCAGGAATAGGACACATTGGGTGAGCAGAGTTGATTCCTCTGCGTGGGTCTGAATGGGAGAGGCTTTATAGGAGGAGAGTGCCAGGCTGGAAACAGAATAGAAGGTTATATAGTCAAAAACTGAATAGGACAAGAATGTGGAGTGAGACCAAAAGTTGAAAGAGAGTTTGGGGGATGCTTACTGTACTTTTCTGACTTCCAGCTCATTATAACATAGTCTGGGTTTGCTAGTTTAAAGGAGTAAAGTAGAGTGAACACAGTCTTGGACCCAAAATGCAAGTAAATCACTCTTTCCACCTGCCACTAGCCCAGTGAAGCTGTGCATGCATATAAGCTTGGGCTATGCAGCTCCCTCTCTATAGCTCTATACCATCATGTACCAATAATATATTAATTGCATAAATAAACCTCTCTATACCATTATGTACCAATAATATATTAATTGCATATTTGGGCATGTGAACAATGGCTCACCAAACCCTGGTCCAAAACACTTCTTCTATTTCTCAGAGATCAGCAGTGTATTCATAAACTGTGACCTCCTTTCAGAGCTTCTGTCATGATTTCCTCACCTTGACACTCAGTTAAATTAATAGCTAATACTGATATAATGCTCAATTTCAAATTCTGTCCTCAGTGCCATGGAGATGTATATGCATTTAATCATCAAAACAAGAGAAGCACTGATATTATTCCTATTTTACAGATGAGGTAACTAAGGTACAGAGAGATCAAGAAACTTTCCCAAGACCACATCCTTAGTGGCATGGAATGGATAGAAACCCCAACAGCCTATTTCCAGAATAGTTCTTTTAACCTCTACACTGAATTGCATCTTGAGCTCATTCTTTCCCTGTTATAGCCAAAGCCATATTATTTCCCTCTAAATTTGCCTGGAAGTTGGTAAAAAAAAAAAAAAAAAAAAAAAAAAAAAAAAAAACACCTACACAATATGTGTCTGAAGGAAGTATTTGAACTAAGCCTAGGCCAATTCAGCCAGGGTTTCTGTGAAACTCATGAATAGATTTTAGGAAGTACTTTGTCCAAGTAGCTTCAAAGCAGATCCACAGCAAAGAAGTACATGACAAATGCTTCATGAACAGAATATAACCTTAATAAAGTTGGGGACCCAGATGGTCCAGTTTATCTCCATGATCATATACAAAGAAGTACAATCCAGAGCCAAAAGAAATCATGGGTGAATTTTGATTTTTAGTTGCTTCTTTCAAAAAATATTAAGTGAGACCCATTTTGTAAACCATACAGATTTTTAAAACTCTTTTTGTCCCTCTTCCCAAATTTATTCATACCCAAAACTGTGGTAGTACATCTCTTTTTCCCAGTTTCCTCTGAAACTCTTCTTGACACCTCCTCCCAAAGAGGCATCTGGAGACAGCTTCCTATGATTGTCAAAAGGACTGAGTCCTCTGCTTCTTGCTCAACCTCCTTGGAGGACTCAGCAAAATTTCTCTGTGTAGGCACCAAGGTCGAAGACCAAATACCAAAGATTTTCCAACACCTCTATTTACAATAGTTGTAAGAAAAGCTCTGTTCCAGAACTGTGGACAAAGACAAAAGGAAAAAAAAAAAGGAAAAATGAAAGAATATGTATAAGGATTAAACTCATGGACACTCCATCTCTGAGCTACATCTCCAATCCTTATTTTATTACATTAAGGCAGGGTCTTGCTAAGTTACCACCTAGGCTGGCTTCAAACTTGAGATCCTCCTGCCTTAACCTCCCCAGTTACTTGGATTACAGGTATGCACCTCCACATCTGGGTGTAGTTCATATTATATCATAATATCACAACCTCTTGCTATACTTTTGCCTCATTGATACAGCGGTTCCCTCCCAGACACCTTCCCTCTCCAGTCAGGCCTCCCTCTGCTAGGACCTACCAAGCTCCTAACTAGCTCTTTCCTGCAGGTGCAGCCCCAAGCCTTTGAAACTTCCCTCCCCTTCCCTATACAACAAAGACTAGCAGCATGCACTTGCTTCCTGCTGGGCCTGATTGGTAATTTTCATTTGCAAAACCCTTTCTCACCTTTCTAAACTCCATGAGGTCTGTGAACAGAATCATGAGGTCTGTGAACAGAATCAGAAAACAAACAAGGTTCCCCACTGGAAGGATCCAGAAAGGGAGGGACTCCAGCTGTCTGTGTCTATGAAGGGAAAGATCCAGGCACTGATCCAGCAAATGACATCTGGAAGGAAGGTCATTTAGCATTGTAGAAAAAGCTGGGGATGAAGGAAGGGACATTGGGGTGATGGATCCAGGTTTTAGTCCTTTTTCTGCCTTTCTCTTCCTAGTGAGTCTCTCTGAGCTCCATCCGCATGGTAAATGGCTAAAAGACAGCAACTCCAAGGATGATACTACCCTTTCAGGCCTGTCATTCTGGACTTCAGACCATCTGGGAGGCTTCCTATAATTGGGACACTGATGCATGTTTTGTCTCAGACTCTCTGGGTCATCCTAACCAATTTTGTTGTCTTCTCTGATCTTAAACTGCAATACTATGAGCACTTCCACATAAGCAAGGTTGAGGCCTGATTGTAGTTGATGGTGAAGAGTTCACTCACTAAAAGTTTACTAAATGCCTCCTATTTGCCAAGTACTGTGCTAAGTACTGGTGATAAAGCCGAGGTATCTATTATGTGCATAGCATTATTTCACATGTATTGCCTCATTTAATGTTTACAACAATCTTATCAAATAGATACCATTACAGCTATTACCCTGGTGTTATCGGTAAAGAAGTTAATGCTCAGAAGTGGTGGATGAGGGTTGAATCCAGGCTGGCTGCCCTCAGAACTGTTGTTCTTCAGGATTGTACTGCAGTCTGCTGTCATCCAAAGCAGAGACTGCTAGCAGGACCTATTCTTCCAAGGTCTGGCTGGGCAGCTCCTTTTCCTGACTCACAGACCCATATAGACTTCTATTGCAACTGCTGCAAGATCATTGCTTTGTCTGCCCCAGCTCCTGTCTGAATTCTTTCCCTAGCCCCCAGACCAGAGTCTCGGTCTTCCCCTTCTCTCTGTGGATGAGGACAGCAGCTCCCTTCCTGACTTTCCAAAACCTGCAGTGCACATCGCCTCATTCCTTTCCAACAGCTCCATAGTAACCAGGTCAACCCAGCTCTGAACCAGACCCACATCCAACTCTGCTGCTTCCACAGCTCATGTTACATCAGGTCCAAACTTGACATTCCAGATCCACCACACCCTGGACCTTGAGTACCCACCTCCTGCCAGCTTGGCCCACCTCATATCACGCTCACAAGGAGGGGAGTCTATGGATCTTAACATGCCTTATGCAACTTGTGCTCACCATAATCCTGGCATTGTTCTCACTTTATAGAAGTGCAAACACAGGTTAGACTTTCCCAAGACCAGGCAGCTGGTAAACCGTTGGAATTTGAACACAAGTCATGTGACTCAAATTTCATGCCCTGCGCTGCCATTTCCTCATTTCATTTATTTTATTTATTTATTTAGTGATTATTTTCACCATGTTCTCATCACTGGCTTCATAATTTAATATTGTTTCTTTCAAATGACACACTTTTTATTTTTTAACTTGTATCAATTTGTATCATCCTAAACCATAAAATAAAATACAAACAAACGAGGAAAAAAAAAAAACAGGTCTGATATGCTGGCTTCTTTTTCTAACATGTGTTCCGACAAATGTTTCATACATGTATCCAGCTGCTATTGCTGCCCTTAGCTGTCCTCACCCATCTCCAGATAGGACTCTGATGACAGGTTTCCTTCTCCTGGGTGCATGGAGCTGGCAACCAGGCAGCTTGAAAAGTTCCCCCATTTTCCAGGACTACTATGGGGATCGGGTGTATCACAGATACAAAGCACCCAGTGCAAGGCCTGGGAAACAACCATGTCCCTCTGCCAGGACTGTTGCATCCCAGACCTCCCTCCTAGAGGGTAGCCCAGGCTGGAGAGGTCAAGGGTAGTAGAAAAGAGATAGTAATTCCTTCCCCCTTTCTCACCCCTCTGTCCTAACACCCCTACCCCCACCCCACCTGCCTGGAGCAGGGAGAGAAAAGAAACCAGAGAGGAGTGGTTGGTGCAGCTGGAGCCCAGGAGGGCTGTAAAATAATCGGAGGGCAGCCGGCAGGTATCGCTTTGCAATGATTGCTCTGGGGGGATCTGTGGAAGTGAGAGACCGAGTTGCAATCATGAAACATTAGCACATTGACACACGTGGCCCCAGAAGAGCAGGGCTCTCTGGTTACAAGAGAGCTTGACCTTTGCCCTGGCTCTTCCAAGCTGGGCACTGAGGACCCTTCAGCAGCCAGGTCTCGGGTCAGCCTATGTAGGGAGGCCCCGGTGCCCTAGGGGGACACTAACCCCCTGGCTTACCTATGACCTGTGGCCCTGGAGAAACTTCTGGGGGATCCCCCTGCTGAGTAGACATCAGTGTTCCTGTCAGAGGCTGGTTGGGTGGTCCACTGATGTTGAGGCTGCTGATAGTCTATTTCAGGCTTGGTCCTTGCTGTCTGGGATTTGCATTCAAGATGCTTGGAGTTCAACTCCTGAGAGGCTGTGTGATATTGTGAAGTCACTTACTCTCTCTGAGTTTTAGTTTCCTTGTCCATAAATGGGGATAAATACATCAAACTGTCAAGGGATATGAGGGATAAATCAAATTCTGTCTATCATAAGCCTAGTGCAAAATCTCTTCATAAGATCAGGGAAGAGCAAAATCCTGACAGAATAGGAGGGGAACTAGAGACGGTGTTTTGTTGTCTCTCTGCTGAAGAGAGCTGGGGCAGTATCTGAGGTTCAGGGTGGATGCTTATGGCTCCCAGAAGGTTGATGCTTATGGTTTCTGCTCAGCCCAGAAAGGGCCGTGTATGTGCACAGGAGGCCCTGCTGTCTTGGAAGCATATGTAAAGTTGAAAAGCTGATACAGGTTGGGGACTTGTGTGTGGTTCCTTAAGCAGACCCTGAAATATAGGAGGGTTTTCAGTGCTCAGAGAGCAGTGTAGGCAGGTTTCCCAAATCTCATTCTGTTGGTGCCATTAGATTATTGATATCCATGTGTCTCCTGTCTAAGGCCTGGCCTTCACTAAACTTCCTCCCCAGGATGACCCTTAGGGACCTCCACCTCCTGTAGTCACAGTTCTGTATAGACTTTTCCCACACTGAACCAGAAGAGATCTGTGTAATCAATAAGATCATTGCAGAGTTTGAGAGTGTGACCTCCAAGGCTTGGTTGTAAAAGTCATCATGGCTTCCATCTTGGTCTCAAGGATCACTTGTTCTGGGGGAGGACAGCCACCATATTGTAAGAACACTCAGATACTGCCCAGCTCTCTTCAGTCTGGCAGCCAGAACTGCTCACCCAAGTCACTTCCAATTCCTAATCCTCGGAAACTATGAGAAATAATTATCTTGAACAACTTTGAGATGTTGTATTGTTATACAGATAGATAACTAATATAGAACATCTCTAGAACGGTCCACATATATATTTCCATGTGTGAAACTTGACATTTGGGGGACTGCATTTAGAGAATCTTGTGTTCCCCAACTCTGGCTCACAAATGTTCATTAGGATCTCTTGGGGAACTTGCAAAAATATATATTCTGTTGTCTTACCCAGGAATTCATGAGATTTGGAATCTGTGAATCTAAACTTTTAAATTTCCTTAGTTGTCTTTGACCAGTAAACAGCTTATAAGCTACACCAACAATCTCATAATACATATTGGGTGGTGCTGAGATGAGAAATGGTGTATTAAGGCCAGAAAGCAAGTCAGAGACAGAGGCAAGAACAGAACTCAAGGGTCCTGACACTGTGCTTAAGGATTTTGCCCCCATGGTCATGGATTTATCAGTAGAGATCAGATGTGAAAGCAGGAGGATGGCTAGGGAACAATTTATTTCAGGTGTGGAGACACGGCACCGTCCGTTTCCTCTAAGGATATGTTGGGTGGGCCAAGGCAGACAGGCAGACAGGCTCCACTGCCTCTGTGGCTGAACTAATCACACCATCTCTGCACAAATGCAGGTAGGTAATAGCATCATAATGAGCCTGCTGTGCTTTTAAGATTGCTCTGAGTGAGGATTGGGTTTAGGATGGATTTCCATCTGCCTATCCCAGCCAGATGTCACAGCAGCAATTGGGATTGCTGTGACCATGTTTATATATGTGTGCCATGTGCGTGTATGCGTCTGAAATAATAGACATGTGAGGTACAAGGGTCTACCTGGAGGTCCAAACGCATGGTTATGTGCTCTTGAAATATGTGAACACAAACATCTGTTTGTGAGTTCATTGCTACTATCACATCCTATACTCCAGAAAAAAATGCATGACTTGCAGACGCAGGAAGTGTCTTTGATGTTATGCATGCTTTGGGTCCATGCTTGGTGCTACGCATGGTGATTTACAAAGCCAGTGCCCCATATTTGATTTCAGCAAGACCTGACATGGAAGCCATCAAGCCGGTGACTTGGTAAATATTTTCAATGTTCCAGTCACAATGAACATCCAGAGCTCCATGAAGATCAAAGGCCTCCCCTCTGCCGTGGCATTTGTAAGAGGAGAGGATGAAGCCAAGTAGGTGTGAGGGTATTTGTGCTAACAATATTAGAGAAGGGGTGTGGGGCACAGATGATCACCTGCCAAGACTAGCTGCCTTCCCCTCACTCTCTTCCTTTCAGCTTTGGGCTTTGGCTTCTCTCCCTGTGGGCCCTTTTCCAGCTGAGGAAGGGAGGGGAGATTGTCAGGAGCTCTAGCAGTGTTTGGCAACTTGGCTACTCATCAGTCTTGACTTTAATGTCCTAGTTCTAACAACTAATTGCTCGTGATTCCAGCAACTGCTCCTCTCTTGTTCTTCCTGAAGCTTTTGATGGATAGGCTTCCATGAGCGTTATTTATCATGTTGTATTGCAGAAATTTGTTAAAGTGCCTGAGTCTCCTGCCTCCTCATCCTGGAGCTCTTTGGGGGCTGTAACTCTATCTTGTTCACTCCTGTATCCTCAGCTCCTGGCCCCAGTACCTGGAACACAAATGAAGGTCAGTCAAATGGCAGAGTAGATTGCAAACTGAGGACTTGCGCCTGTAACCAAATGGTTCCTGGAAGCCTAAAGCTTTAAAACCCAGATCCCTGGCTTTTAGACTCACCCAACTTCCTTACTATGGCCCCTGCCCAATGCTGTGTTGGGGATCCCCTGTTTTTCTTTTGGGCATCAGACAATGCTGTCCTTTTCTCCGGCCAGTTCCAGGGACCTGCCGCTGACTCCCAGTTTGTGCCAGAAAGCAAACACAGAGCCCAAGTCAAGCACCACCCAGGATCTGTACAGTGTGAGTGGCAAGGGGCACCCAACCTACTGTCTGGTATAAGGCCACTGCCGCCATATGCCTCCTCTAAGTCACAAAGGTCACCGTACATTGCTGCTTCCTCAGTGCTTCAAGGGCCCACAGAGTAGCAAACTCATAGTCGTTAGAATCATAAAACTGCTGTGTGTCTAGTGCCAAGTGTTTTACATTCTTAGTTTGTCTCCCATAAAAGTTTCTTTCATCCCCTGTTTGACTGAGGAAACTGAGGCTCAGAGGGGTTAAATAACTTACTCAAGGTCACATAACTTCTGAAGTCAAGGTCAATGGAAGTGGCACAGTAGGGTTGTTGGGCTCAGAATACAAAGATTGGAGCTTGGTCCCTAATTTACCAATTTGCCCTGGACAATGAATGCAGTCCTGGTGACTTATCCATACAGTGAGGAGAATAAGAACCACCTATCTGGGTTGTGATAACCCAGTGAGCTCTGTCTTCAAAGTGTCCAGCACAGGGTTTGACGATTACGAGGCATTCAGGAAGGGTTTGTTGCTGTCTCTCCTCTCGTTGGCCTCTTCTAGTTCTATCTTAATTTCAGGAATCCTGACACAGAGGACTCACACGGATGTAATTTCTGATCCGAACTGTCAGAGCTACTCTCTCCTCTTGTCACCTCTTTATTTCATTGTCTCTAATGGGACCTAATGAGAAAGCTGGTATTCACCACTCTTTAAAAAATTTCCCCACTACAGTAAATGTGTGTCCCCCCTCTTAATGTGAGATCATTGTGAATTTGACAAGAGAGAGCCTTATAGAGAAGCAATTATCCCGAGCAAATGAATCCCACACAGATTCAAAGGGAAAGATTACAATGAGAACAGAGACATACATTATTAGGAAATTAAAGTGGAAATCAAATAAGGATTAGGAACCCTGAGTCTCAAATATTTAATTGTCATAATTGCCTAATTAAAAAATGGTTTTTTAAGCACTCCTCCCCCTCATCCATGCATGCTAGGAGGGCTCTGTTTCCAGGAAGACAATTGCAGCACTTAGACTTATCATAACATGAAGGCTGACCTCTGGCAAACCTCGCTGAAAGAAAAGTTACACTGCCTCTTCATTCATGCCTTCATTTAGCAAATGCAGAGTGTCTGCTATAAAGGCAGCCTCGGGGCCCGCACCCTGGAAGTAAGGGAGGTCTCCAGAGCCATGTTGAACTGACTTATCTTACCCAAAAGATTGCTCATAGTTTATCTAACCCAGAGGGAGCAGGGGTCAGTAGCCTGCATGTGAAGCTGGGTCGTGGCCAAGAGACAAGTCAGATTGGAGGGAAGAGCAGGGCACACTGAGATGAGTCACAGCAGAGAAAGCTGTAAGAGTGGAACAGGTAATGGAGGAGCAGAAGGGTGGCAGTTAGATTTGGGTATGTCAATGCCAATGTGCTCCAGGAATCCTAGTAGTTGTTCAGAGTTGTCTGTCTTCCATGGTAGACAGCTTTTTGAGAACAAAACTTTTGTCCATCTGACTTACTGTATACCCAATACCTATCACATAGAAACTTTAAAAATGTGCTGGTCAATTGAACTATATTGAAATGTCATTCCTTTGAGGTAGATCTTGATGCATTTTAGGACAACAGAGGCCTTAAAGGTGTTGAGGCAAGATGGGCACTTACTACACCTGTAGATGTACTATGTGTATCTACTACACATAGTAGATGCTCATTAAAAATGCATTGAATGAATGACTGCATGAATGAATGAATGTCAAGCACTGAATAGAATACACACTGGAATAGAAAGATGATTAATGCATGGCTCTTGCCCTTGAATAACTTCTAGATAAATGAGGGACATAGATTTGGGACCAGTTAATGAGAACCAAACCTAATCTGAGATGAGTCACACCATTTATCAAGCATGAGAGCTGGCATCTCATTTTCATTAATGGAGCTACTGCTGCCAGGATCATTTCTGTGGGTCTAGACACGTTCTCTCTTCAACCTGGTATAAACTTTTAAAAAAACATTTTGTTTTAGTTGTAGATGAACACAATACCTTTATTTGTTTATTTTATGTGGTGCTGAGGATTGAACCCAGTGCCTCACATGTGCTAGGCAAGTGCTCTACCACTGAGCCATAACCTCAGCTCCTGATAAACTTTTTGAGAACAGAGACCTGTGCAGTGGTAGGCTATTCCTTTGTATTTGCTGGATGAAGGTGTGAATGAAAAGACAAGGTAATGTTTCTTGGGTGGAAGAATTTGCCTGGGGTTGCTTCCATACAGTGGCAAGTGCTGCAATTGCTGTCTCAAACAGGTCTATCCATTGCATACATATTTACCTCTTTGCTTAACAAGTACTTTTTCTCTGACACTCCAGACACCTTTAAAAATTCATTTGGAAAGTTCTCAATAAGTTGACTGCAAACATTATGCCAGATACTAAGGAGAACAGCAAAAAAAAAAAAAAAAAAAAAAAGCATAAAACTTGATCTTGGACCTCAAAAACATAGTCCCCTAGAGATGATGAAGCCTAGATCCACCAAAAAAATCTCATCCAAGGACAAAAAAAAAAAAAAAAAGGAGGATTACAGGTCTCATGTTTGATAAAATAATAAACTTCTGACCTTAGGAGGTTTTTCTCTGTTTCATCACTATTCCATTCTCAAGTGGTATTGCCCTACTGAACATTGATGGATTGGGATGGACTGACATTTCTATCACTTTAGATTGAAAGTAAAAAATATCAGAGCCTAGGACTGTCTCAAAGAACCCCAGGGCAGCCAGGGTGACAAGCCACATGAGATGTGTGTGTAACTGATGCTGTCATGTCAGGGGCGGGTCAGGGAGTGATGCGCTGGGGAGGTGGTATTTGAACTGTGCCTTCAAGGATGGATAGAATTCTATATGGGGAAAGTATGAGTACGTAGGGAAAACTGAGGAATTATGCTGGGATTCAACCCTATACCTTGTCCTGATTCATCTTCACAACAACCTAGTGAGATGTCATTTTTTTGCATTGAGGAAACAGGTTCAGGGAAGTTGAGTCCCTTGTCAAAGATACAGGCCAAAGTGGTCACGCCGAGCTCAGAAGCAGGTCACATGACTTGGAAGCTCTCCCCCACCCAGGTCTACACAGAGGAGCTGAAAATGATCGAATTAGAAGTTACATTTGAATTCACTGAAATTGATGAACTAGAGCATATATAAAAATGGGATTGAAACTCCTCTCTAATTTGCTAGTTCTTACATCATTTGCTTTCATTTGACTGCGTCGTGAAGCTATTTTTTGCCCTCACTTTGAAAGTGAAATCCCTGCAGGTTGAGGATGCTGTCATTGGAACGGACAGCTCAGTGGCATTCAATCTCTAGCTCAGCTACCTCCACTTTCTGGCTTTTGAAAGAAAACAAACTTCTTAGAGGAGAAATGAAGAGAAAGGGGTAGAAAACTAGGTAAACTGGGAGAAAAAAATCAAGGGGCCATAGGGGGAAAAATACAATAAACAATTGCTTTGATTTTCAATATTCCTGTCCATCCGTCACAGAGAATTTCTGTGTTCTAAGATCCTGCAAAAACTGGGAGTGGGCGGTCTGTGACATTTTGTTAAGAGGAGAGCCAGTGATGGCTATCACAAAGAATGACTCCAAGTGCTCCCCAAATAAGGACTCAGAGTGAAAAACGGTAACAGGCTCAAAAGAAGCAGCCATATTTTTCAGAGCAGAAACGGAGATGCTTAATAATTTACTTCATTGCAAGATCCGATGTAACACTTGAAAGCTTCAATAAATAAGCATAATGGGCTCCCTTTAAAAATGTATTGGTTGGCAATTTATTTACTCATGTATATGCACCTTATGGTATGTGACATGCTGCCTTCCTGTCTTCGAGGAAAAGTACTCATAGCAGGCTTTAATTGGAAGCCTGGTTCCTTCCCATACTTCATTTCTTCATTCTTCACATCTTCCATATCTATCTTTCCTTCCGTCTTTTCTTTTTTCTCTTTTAACTATGTCTTTCTCTGCTCCTTTCCTCCTTTCCTTTTTCCTTCCTTTCTTTGGTGCTTACATATTCTCTCTCTCTCTCTCTCTCTCTCTCTCTCTCTCTCTCTCTCTTTGCTTTCCTTTCTCCTTTCTAATTTATTTCTTCATTGATGCTTCAATGAATGTCAACAAATTTGTCCCTGAGAACTTCCAATTACATCGATGAGAATATAGGAAAAGTCTGAGACAGTGTTCCCGGCATTATAAGTGATGTATGTAGGAGACAAGGAGATTAAGGTCAGGCAAAATTCATGGCACACAACTGACATGTAAGTGAAAATTATGAAAGTCTTTCCAGAAAAACAATTGGAAAATACATAGTCGGAGTTTTATAGGGGACACACACACTGACCCTGTGATCCCACGTCGGGGAGATCTATTCTAAATGATGGGGAGATAAGTAAATTCCTGAAAGAGGAGAAAGCCTTATGCAAAAGTGTTTATCATAACATTGTTGTTGCTGTTATTATTATTTGTGGTTCTCCTGCCTCAGCCTCCTGAGTAGTTGGGGCTACAGGTGTGCAGCTCTTATCATGACATGATTTATCAGAAAAACAAAAATCCCCTTAAATTGGGAAGCAACCTTAATTGTTTAAAGAATAATGGTGCCTCACTCAAATGAGATCAATCCCATCTGAGGTGGGAGTTAGAGAAGTGCCCCAGAAATGCTTCCTGGGAGAGTTGACAAGCAGCGAAATCTTGGGTCAACAAGCAGTTACTGCAGAAACGGAATCAACAAACCATTTTGAGCACCTGCTAAGCGACATGCAATATATTGGGTGTTTTGACCCGCTTGCATTTTATTATCCACTACTGAACACCTACTATGTGGCAGTTTTAATTTATGATTTGACATGTATAATATTATTTAAGCTTCCCAAGAGTTCCAAAAGCTTAATAAAGTTAGTATACATATTCCTATTTTAGAGGAAGCTCCTAGCAGACAACTGACTTGCCCAAAGTCCAACAAATAAGCCAAGTCCTGGGAGTTAAGCACAGCCCATCATTCAGTTTGGTGCTTGCTCCATGATGCCTTTGCTGACTCAATAAGGATTTATATATTGGCATAAAAAGTTTGGAAAAAACTCACAGCCACCCACACATATGGAAGTGGTGAAGGTGCTTGTTCTCAGGCCATTGTGTTCTTCGTTTCCCACTTTGGAAATGGCTCCACATCATAAGTGAGTAATGTTCCTCTGTGGAAAGCCCAAATTAAGATAGCAGTCATTCACGGTGGGCAGTTTGCACCACTGGTAGGCTCAGGTGCCTGCAGGGGTTCATGCTTAGAATACCATCTCTTCCTTTCAATGCCATTCAGCTAATCAGATCCTGTCACCAAAAAAGAAAAAAAAATGACTGCAATGATACATCACATGATGGTTTCCAAAGTACGTCTACAGACGGTTAGATTCGCAATAACTGCATCAGGTAGAACAAGCAAGCTTTAGTGGCCTCACTTGATAGGTGAAGTAATTGACCTCTGCAGGATGTGAGTTCTGTGGCAGTGTTGTACGCTGCCACATTCATTTTGGAAACTAATCTGTGCACACATTTACAGCAACATAAAAGTATGCATGCTCTTTTTCTTCACTAGTTCTACTCTGGAGAAACTGTCCTTAAAAAGAAAAGAATCCAAAAAGATGCAAGGAGTTGTGTGCCCAAAATATCCATGGTCCTTAGAGTAACAATGACTAGAAATAACCAATATGTCCAAGATCAGGGCAAAGGTTAAGAAAATAGTGGCACACTCCTTGCATAGACCTCAGAGCAAATAAAATGGTCTTTATGGCAAAAGCTTTTGAATAAAATGGGGATATGAAAACATAATGACAAATAAATTACATGTACAATAGTGTTGTCACACTATATAAAATTGCTGAAAGAGTCAACAAGTTCCAAAGAAAATGTTCCAAAGTGTCAATAACAATTGTCTCCGGGTATGGGATATTGATTTATTAATAACAACAAGAATTTTTAAAGTAGCATCTGGAATAGTTATAATATGGCAGGCACTATTGTAAGCATTTTGCATGTAGTTATTTATTTCATTCTCATGACACCTCTGTAATACAGACTGTTATAACAGAGGAAGCTGAAGCTTAATTAACATTCCACAGTTGCATTGAATCCAGAGAGGGCCTGCAAACCCAGGCTTTCTGGCCTCTGAGCCCCGACTTATCCACAGTACCCTGCTGCCTCTCTCTGACAGCCAACAGGGTGCTTACTGGGTGCTGTGGACAGAAGGTTGTGTTCATTTCCCCTTCTAGTTCATATGTTGAAATCCTAACCCCAATGTGATGATATTAGAAGATTGGACTTTTGGAAGGAATTGGGTCATGAGGGTGGGACCCTCATGATGTAGGATCCTCACTGCTGTGGTTTGGGGGTGGGTGAGTGTCCCCCTAGAGGTCCATTTTGAATAGAGTCTTGGTCCCCAGGGGGCAGTATTGGGTAGTGCTGTGGAACCTTTAAGAGGCGGGGCCTAGTGAGAGGTAACTGGGTCAGCTGGGGCAGTGTTTCTCTCTCTCTTTCTCTGCTTCCTAGTTGAGATGTGATTATTCGCTCTGGCATGTGTTTTTGCCATTGCCATATGCCGTTTGCCATGAGGTCCTCAACTGAAACGAGCAGAACTGTAAGCTAAGACCCCATTTTCTTCATAAGTATCCTATGTCAGTTATTTCATTATAGTGACAAAAAGCTGAGTAATAACAGCACCCTTGATGGAAGAGACACTAGACAACTTGTTTCCTCCCTCTGTGTCTGACACGTGGGAGACAATAAGAAGATACCCTGGGCAGACACGTGGTCTGCAGGTGCCTTGACCTTGGACTTTCAGCCTCCTGAACTGTGATAAATAAATTTCACTGTGCAACCCACCAGTCTACGGCCTCTTACTGTAGCAGCCTGAACTGAGACTAGATTTCCAGTGCTTGCTTCGACCATCTCATTTAATTATCCTATTAACTAGGCATAAATACCCTGTAAATACTTTTAGTTTTTCAGATTAAAAAAGCTGGCATTTACTTGTTCGAGGTCTCTCAACACTGACCCAGGTAGGTTATCTCCAGAGTTCTTGCTAAACTAAACTACCTGGTTCTTCTAATTCCTTTTTGCCCTTTCCTAAACTTTCTACAACAAAGATGCTTTTCACTAAGATTCGAATTAAGTGCCAACTACTTACGATCTGCCAGCTAAGTCCAAACTGCTGCTTATTTTTGTAAATTGTTTTATTGGAACACACTCATGTCCATTTACTTATGTTTTATCTATGGTTGCTCTAGAGACAAGGGTAGAGCTGAATAGTTGAGACACAGGCCATATGATCCATGAACTCCAAAATAATTTATTATCCAGCACTTCTATAGAAAAGAGTCGCCTGTCTTTGGGAGCATGTTGAACCCAGGGCTTCACGCATGGTAGGCGAGCACTCTACCACTGAACTATGCCTCAGACTAAAAAGTTTACTGATCCCTAATTTAAATGATCACTGAGCTTATAAGGGTAACCAGGGAACTAGAGTCCTGGTCTTCCAAATATTGATTGCTTGGAGGGAAGCAGGTGAGAAGAAAAATGAAGAAGGATGCCTTGAAGTATGTTTGTATGTTTAATATGTCCATTTCCCCAAACTGCAGCTAGCCTTCTCTCTGACCAGGTCAGAGTAGTAGAAAAATCTAGAACAAATGGTAGGACTAGCATGTTGTTTTCAGCTCTCAACTTTCCATCAAAGCCTGAACAATTATAAAAGCAGCAATGAATGACTCTTGGATCCTTTGTAAATTGCTAACATTAAAACCACTTTGAAAGACTTGGGTGTGGTCACAGGATAAAAAATTTGAGCAGACAAGTGAGAATTGAGAGTGTTTTAAAAGAGCATTCCAGTCATTTCAGAAGTTTCCCTTCAAAACAGAAATGCAGTAAATGGACAGACACACCCTTCAGAACTGGAAGAATCTTTCCACCAAAGATTGGGGCTATTCCAGCTTTGGAGAGGGGAGGAATAATATTTAAGGCACAGTAAACTGAAGCAAAGTGTCCAGAACAGACTATATAGTCTCCGGACAGTAAAACTAAGGTATGAGTGCCTGAAAAACCAGAGCCAAATCAGGTTTTGTGCCAGATCAGGATGGGAATGTTCTTACAAGCACAAAAAGAAGTTTAAGAAGATCTAAAGGTGTGTGTGTGTGTGTGTGTGTGTGTGTGTGTGTGAGAGAGAGAGAGAGAGAGAGAGAGAGAGAGAGAGAGAGAGAGAGAGAGAGAGAGAATGCTCATCTTTTGAGTGCTGTTGTATATTTTATGTACTTTGCTATATTGTTTTCATGCCTTATCTCACAATGTCTGTGCTTTCTCCAATTTATAGGTCAAGAAACAGAGGCACAAAGAAACCAAGGAACTCTCTTAAGTTTATGCTCCTAAAAATAACAATAAGAAAGATCAAGTGCTGTGTAATATAATGGCTAGAATATGGCATCTGGAATTAAGACCTCACTCAGGATTTGTATCTCAATTCTGCCACTTACTTTGAGTAAGTCACTTAACATCTCTAAGGGCTATTTCTTCACCTGAAAAGTAGGGAACAATCCTATCCCCTTCATAGAATACATTCAAGAAGTCTAGACATTTTTTAATACAGTGCTTAGAACACCATTTGGCTCATAGTGAGTACAATTTGAGTATTTAAAAACTGTGTGCTAAGCAGTGTCATATACATGCATTATTCATGTAAGATAAGTACTCTCCCAATCTTATTAATGAAAAACCTGAGACCCCAGTCAACAAGCATTTTTTTTTTTTCAAATGGTTTAGCCATTTGAAAAATAGCCTAACTCCAAGCTGACACCCTTACCCAAGTCACGATATGGCCTCTGTGACTGGTTACTAATAGAGGTCTGTTTCCAATGCACATGATTTGGATGATTTATGAGGAGGCACCATCCTGGGTACTACAGCTCTGCTTGAGCACACATTCCATCATGTAGGTTCCAGAATGTCACTGAGCTTCAGATCTGGAGCATCCTCCAGGTCACTTTCTCCCACCTGGATGGATGTATTTTTAATCAAAAGGCTGTATCTTTATCGACCCTCTCAGGATGTGGGTCACTTCTACAGAGACAGTGAGAGACCCGAACCAGCATACTTTCCAGCTGGACCTTTTAAATGCCTTCAGCCTTCAATGTGCTCTGAGAAGAGGAGAGTTCAGGAAGAAAACCTGGGCAGAAGTCTTTGCAGGAAAGGGAAGAAGACATGGCAACTAGAATCTAATGACAACATCTAAGACCTGTCGAGTGGCTTATTTATTTATTTTTGGTATTAGGAATTGAGTAGAGGCACTTAATCACTGAACCACATCCCCAGCCCTTTATATATATGTATTTTTTAGAGATGGTCTCACTAAGTTGCTGAGGCTGGCTTTGAACTCAAAATCCTCCTGCCTCAGCCTTCCAAGCCACTTGGATTACAGATGTGCACCACTACACCCAATGAACCAGGTGGTTTAAACAACAGAAATTTATTTCCACATAGTTCTAGTGGCTAGAAGTCCAAGATGAAGGTGTTGGTAGAGTTGATTTCTTCTGAGGCCTCTCTTCTTGGATCATAGATGGCTGAATTCTGCCTCTGTCTTCACATGGTCTTCCGTCTATTCACATCTGTGTCTGAATCTCCCCTTATTATATGACATCATCCATATTGTATTAGACCCCTCCATATATTCCTCATTTTACCTTGATTACTAATTTTAAGGCCCTATCTCAAACACAGTCATATTCTTAGGTTCTAAGGAGTAGAACTCCAATGTATAAATTTGGGAAAGGGAGATTCAATTCAGCTCATAACAATTTAGCTTCATCATTTTTGTCTGTATGGTTCTGGACAAGACATACTGCTCCAGTATTTATTTTCCCTTACTCTGTAAAAGGGATCAAGAATAAGTCCTGTCTCACAGGATTGTCATCAAGGGAAAAGTAGACTTGAAAGTACTCTACCACATTTGAACTTGCACATTTACCTTGCTTCCTAGGGCCACAGAGATGATAGCATTCCTTGGGATCCCTGTCTAATTTTGAACATTACACTTTAAAAGGAATACTGGCAAATTGGAGGGTACAGAATAATGAAAGGTCTGGAGTAGAGGGCGTAGAAGGAAAAGATATTTAGCTCAAAGAAGAAAAGAGGGAGAGGGAAGACTCAGAGAACTGTACTAAAATATTTTTTTACTGTTATGGTGAAAATGAGAAGAAATTAGTTTGGTTACAAAGAGAGACTGGATGATATACATTTGCAAGGAGGAAGCTTTGAGCCCAATATCAAGAAGAGTTTCTAAGAGAACAACCCAAATGGAGGTACTCAGGTTTCTATTTCAGAAGGTATTCCACCCAAAAGCTTTTTGAGACGCTACTCTGCTAATCAGTGTTAAGAAATTTCACGTAGCATGGGGTGGAGAGAATAGGTCTGCTTTGAGTAGGAGGTTAGATAGCTTGTCTCTGGAACTCCTCTCATTTTGAGGCACTCTCACTGATAAACTATACTAACAGAAGAAATGGAAACTCACACAAGCAAATTTGGTCAATGGGTGCATCTTATAAGGAAGCAAGGATTGTCATGAAAATTACTGCAAAAAGTGTAAATATCTCATTAAATAAAGGGACTAGAAACTAAAGAGAGTCGAAGCAACCTCTCATTGCACATGGCCCTTATCTTTAGAATTCTGTTCAACTTCCAGGTCCAGCACAATCACCTAATCAATCAGAACTTGTGACTCGCAACTCTAAAGGGACTCAGCTTGAATTTGATACCATACTCACTTTCGATGCAATGAGTTACGGCAAAAGCAGGCTGGGATGGTTCAGGTCTTAGGGACTGGAGAGTCACCCTAAGTCACATTTGGCATCAGAATTTCTCAGAGAGTTTGGTTTCTTCAGAGATTTGGATTCAGTAGGTATTGGATAAGGTTTGGGAATCTATATTTCCGAATTGCTCTCAAAAGTGGTTCTCACATTAACCTCTGTAACTACATTGTGACTCTGTTACCTTGTGTTGCTAAATTTCCCATTTCTCCAGTGAAACTCATCCTTTATCTCATAGGAATGTAGTTGTATCTTTCATATGGCAGGCCTCAAATTATACTTACTCTAATTTTGTCTTACATCTTTAATTTAGTTATGTGGACCTAGAGGGCATAGATTTTATTTCTTACTCATCTTGCCAAGTCCTATAGCATTTACCACCGTGCGTGGCACTGTGTTGATTTCCCATAGAATCAATATGATTCTGAAAACCTGGTGAAAGCTACATTAATAGGATATTTTCCACCTCCCAACCCAAGCAGGGAAATCCACTCAAAAAATGCCTAATTGCTCTATGATTTGACATAGCCGGGTAGTCAGGCTGGGATGAGGGTGATTAATTACAAGTAGCAAGCTGTGCTGCCCCAGAGGCTGGTAGCCTGTGTTACAGTCAATTAGCTACCAGACACAATCATCTAGGTTCTTATTTATTACTGGGTAGGTCTGAGCAGTGAATCTGTGAGGCAGAGAACAAGTGAGGGGTTCTGTTGCTGCAGACCTCCAGGCAGAAAATCCAGGGGCCATTCTCCCCAAGTCAGGCAGCTGGAGAGGTTCCAAGGCCTCCCACCTACAGCTCTCAATACACAAGATGAGGAAGAGCTAAATAAATTCAGTTCAACCAGGATGCATGCATGAGGCACCAGGGAGGCCCCAGCAGTAGAAAACATGGACATGGACAATCCACAGGCTGGTGGGTAAGAAAGAAACACACTAGAGAAAAGAGAGATCATAGGAAAAGCTTCAAATAGATTTATCTGACCATAGTAGATGAACTATAGATGAGAAATCAAAAAGCAGATTATGCATGGTAGATCATCATTGTTAGGTGGTCTGGACAGAGGTGGAATTCCAGCCAGACTTTAGAATAAAGGAAAGGAAACTGCAGGGAAGGGGGAGAGAAACAGCTTAAACATCACAGACACCTCCTCTCAGACGTTGTACCAGACATTGTGAAAGACTGCGCTATGTAGTGGAAACAATATGGATTTGGGGGCCAGATTCAACCTGGTTCTGCCACTTACCTTGGATAACTTCTTAGCCCATCTGGGACTGTTTCCTCATCTGTAAGGGTGGGGAGATACTTATCTCAGTGTGTGGTTTTAAAGATAGATTGAGCTGATCATGTTGTGGAACACCTGCCAGGTGTTCAAAAGGTGGTAGTTCAAGCAACTCAGAACAAATCCACAAACCTGGCTTATCCATTCAGCAGATGAGACAAGGAGGGTTAAAAAGCAATAATATCACTTATTCAAGATCAGAAGCTAGTAAGGGGCAGAATCAGAATTAAAACTCATGTCTCTTTGACTCCAAGGTTGATCCCTTCCTTTCTCCTGACCCTTTAAAGAGAAAGGGGCAACACACCATCTGTATAAGGGAGAATGAGTACAAGATTTTATGGGTAAATGAAAGCTCATGGAAAGAGGTGTGCTTACTCTTGCTAGCAAATGAGTCTTGATGACGCTCATCACTGGCTTCAACTGTTTTGAATCTTCTGCTCACCTCTTCCCTAGCTTGTGCACCTTCTCCTGCCCGTCCGCCTTGTCACTTCATCAGGTCTCTGCTACTCTGAGTGGCCTTCCTCTGCTGGCTTGTATTGCTTCCAACCCCAATCATGCCCATTGTTAATGTTCTTGACAGCCCAGGGCAGCGTGGCAATAAATTGGAGAGCTTTTCTTCCTCCTTAATAATTTCCTAGGTCTCAGAGACTAGGGACCCAGCTCTGTAAGGCCACAATAGCCCCTTTTCTCCACCAGGAGCTCCCATACCAATGGAAATGCAGCAGAGGGAACAAATTTAAGTACCAGTACCCTGGAGGATTCCACAGCTCCCCTGTGATCCTTGAGCCCTACAGCGAACTCCAGTTCTTTAATCTGGATTCATCAGCGTCTACTCATCACCATTTGTAATTTTGTTCAAAAACCTCCTGCTTTGGAAACCCATGCCTACTTTTGTTTGAACTCTAGGAATAGGGAGTCAATTCTTCTCAATAAATCTCCTCAAATTCTAAGTAAATTATCCCAAATGGATACTGTGACACAGTGGTCACTAGGTCCTCTTCCTAGTCATCCCTGAATATTTATTCTAGTGTAGCTATTTCCTCTGAATAATAATAATAATAATAATAATTATTATTATTATTATTATTATTATTATTATTATTATATTTTTAGGTTCCAGCTATACCAGCTAATTTTCTTAGAGAGGAAGCCCAGATAATGATAGTCCCAGAATTCTAATGCAGCTAACTAAACTTCAGCGATGACATCCTTTCTGCTGACCTTCAGGCCTTACTTAGAAATAGGAATCGCTTTCCGTTGAATTTTCCTGGCGTTGACTTTTCCTCAAATAGGGGAAATAATCTCCCTTTGGAATTCAACTCAAATAGTGTGAAAGAGTGACTAATCCTCTTCCTTTTCTTTTTCTCCTCTTCTTTCTCTTCTTTCCTTATCCTCCTCTTCCTGCTTTTCTTCTTTTTCTCCCCCCCCCTTTTCTTTTTTTAGTACCAGGGATTGAACTCAGGGGCACTCAATCACTGAGCCACATCCCCAGCTCTATTTTGTATTTTCTTTAGAGACAGAGTCCCTCCACCGCCCACCCCCCGCCGCCCTTTTTCATAGAAATAGTTGTATCCAAGGGTCTGCCAAATAGGAAATCCTACCATTGCCTCCAACAATGGCAAATACAGAAATAAACACTTAATTCCTAAATCAGGGTTTAAAGTAAACTTAGAACTAAACCCCCAAGTGGCCCACTTGCAAAACTGTTTCTTTGACAACTAGCATCCTTGCAGGGGGGGGGGGTGATAACTAGAATCTCTTCTACGAATGCAGTAGTTCTCAAAATCTAGCATGCACTAAAATTACTAAGAGTTTTTAATTCGTAGATCTGGGACTGGCTTAATAATTTATATTTCTACCAAGTGTCCTGGTAATGCTGATGTTGCTAGTCTGGAGAAAACTTTGAGAATGCTCTTTTAGAAGACCTTTGTGCTTCTACATGACTGAAGTTGAATCAGTTGTATTAGGACTTTGGGGAACTCTCCCAACTCCCTTCTGCTGACGGCTTTTACTTGGGGCCAGGAATGGTTTGGCTTTTCCTGGTATTGACTTTTCCACAAATAGTAGAAATAATCTCTATTTGGAAATCAACCCCAATGGTACTGAAGATTGACCCTATCTAGGCAGGCTTCAAAAAGGGCTAAGTTCTCAGCCAAGTTCAATAATCAGGGGAATGTCAAGTGTATAAATTATAGGGAAGTCTTGCCCTACAGAAAAGGCCAATATGGAGATATGATTAGAAACATCCCATTCTTTTTCTTTTAGATTATTCTGTAAAAAAAGAGAACTTCATCTTACTCAGCCACTTCATATTTACTGTTTAACATCCTTTTCCCGTCAAGCCATGAGTGTGTTGCTGTGGCAAAAGGCTAGATATACATTCTCCTTATCAAATGATTGGGTACATTTCTTTTTTAAAATGCAGCTGAAAACCAGGTGTAGTGGTTCACACAGGTAATCCAAGTGATTCAGGAGGCTGAGACAGGAGGATCACAAATTCAAAAACAAAAAGCCTCAGCAACTTAATGAGACCATCTTTCAAAATAAAATTTTAAAATGGTCTGAGGCCATAACTCAGTGGTAGAATGCCCCGGATTCAATCTCAAGTACCTCAAGGAACAATAAATAAATAATATAACATAATATAATACAGCTGAGAATTTGAACCTATATAGGAAAAGAGGGAATTGGAAGGGGAAAGAGATTCCTCCCCAAAGACACTTTATTCAGAGGCTAAGATGAGCCTATAATTGGTTTCCTCTCTGTAAGATTTCACCTATGGAATAGTTTGTTCCCTTGCATGGTCTCTTGAGTGGGGCTCTTCATCCAGAAGCTAGGGCCTGGGAGCAATCTTGGGCATCTCAAGGCCCCAAGACAGCATTCCCTCTCAATATGCATCACAGTCTGTGAAGAGTTTCAAGTCAAACATGTCTAGAAAGTGTTGGATTAAATAAACAGGCTTGTTTATTATAGGACTTGTCAGAGTCTTTATCTTGGTGGTGTTCACTGTGGATCTCTTAGAGATAATTCTGCATAAATCTTTTATCATTTTTAATAGGCTATACAATCCCAGTATTCCAAATTCAAAATTTATAAAAATGTATATATTCAAGAATCTTCTCTTCTTTACCTAATTCATATCATCAAAAGCGATATTTTGTTAGAGAAGTTTTTTACTCATGTGTAAAAATATGTAGTTTTATATTTCCCTTTCTAAACAAATGGTAGCATATTACAAACACTAGTACACACATAATTTTTTTCTCACCAAATATTTTTCCATGTTATTACATAAAAATCACCTTTATTTTTCAATAGTGTCCTGCATGCTATTTTTCAGATGTGCCAGTTCTATCTTTTGTGACTATGTAATATTATTTCTAATTTTAAGCTATTAAAAACATTACTATAATAAATAATCCTACACATACTTATTTTCACATGTGTGGGATAAAATTCAAGAAGTAAAATACTCATATCAGTGTATATTCAGTGTGGGAGTGCCTTATCAAATTTCTGGATCTTTGCCAAAATGGTAGGTGAAGAATATTGGTTTTTTTTCCTTCATTCCAGCCATAATTTGCATTTTCCTTGTTATAAATAGGATTGAATATTCTTTCACGTTTGAGAGTCATTTGTATAGCTTTTACTGTGAACTCTTTGTGAACTTTACCCTTTTCCTAATAGGTTGTTGGTTTTCTTTATATTGATTTGTAAAAATGTATTAGAGAAATTAGTCCTTTGTTATATGAGTTAAAAGTTTCCTCAATTTGTTCTTTACCATTTCTTCCTTTTCTTTCCTGGGCTTCATATGTGCTAGGCAAGTGCTCCACCACTGAGCTCCATTTACAATCTGCCTGTTATTTCTTATTATGGCATTTTTGCCATTTAGAATTTTTAAGGGTAATCAAAATTAATTTTAGGTTTTGGGATTTTTTTAAATTATTAGTTTAAAATATTTTCCTGCTGTAAAATTACAGAATTCTCCTACCATTCTTTCTAGCACTTTTGTTTTCATATTTACATTTAAATAAGATGATTCTTTTGGTATTTACAATGAGGTAAAGTGTGAGTTGTACATCATTTTTTCAAGGTGATTAACAACAATTATTGTCTAATTCGTATTGTCTCCAATGAGTTGGAAGCTAACAGGAGGGGGTGGGATATTGAGTGTCCCAAAATGGAAGCTGGCCGGGAGAGCCATGTGTTGGTAGATGGGGGGTCAGGGCACCAGGACATTATTTTAATTACTAAGACTTTATACTATCTTTTTACATCTGGTAGATTGTGTTCCCTTTTCACTCTCCTTTTTTAGAATTTTCCTAAATGTTTAATTTTTTTTTCCCAAATAAATGTTTAGAGCTGGCTTATCTGTTTCCAAAAGGAAAAAAAAAATCCCGTTAGCATATTCATGGGGCTGTTTTTAATCTTACAGGTAGCCTACTGAGAACTGACATCTTTTTGAGGTTGTGGCTTTCTTTCTAATAGTAAGGGATGCTTTTTCATTTGTTCAAGTCTTTTTGAATCCCTCAAAAGAGTTGAAAGCTTTTCATCATATGGATTTTAAGTATTTCTTGTTAAATTTATTTCTAGATATTTCATCTTTTGTTGCTATTGTAAGTGAGGTACTTCTTTGAAGGGAATCTCATATAACTAATGGTCTGTGGGACCACCATGAGAAATTCTACTCAATGTCATGTATTCCTTGTACTCTAAATAATGTGTGTCTTAGGAGGGGAAATGACATATCAATAGAGAATCCAGAGAACTGTGTGAGGAAGGTCATCCTTTTGCCTTTGGAAAAATTGGGTATTTTTGGACCTACTCTGTGTTGTATAGAAGTACTTATAGAATATTAGAACCAGAAGATTCCTAAAAAGATCAAAAGATTGAGTCCTTTGATGTGAAAGATGAGAAAACAGGTGAACACAGAGAGGGATAGTGACCTAATGAGTTTGGGCAGAGTCTAGATTCTTCCTCAGATCTGTGTATGTCCAGGACTTCCTATAGCTGAGCTTCCTTACCACCAGCAATAGCCAACACCCTCCTAGTCTGACCCAAATTTCTTTATAATTCCCTGAGAGTTGGAGAGAGCATACTCTGCTCAATATCTACTTTATCCTTATCGTGTGTCACATGGTATGGCACCTACTGCAAACACATTAGTCTTATTCATCCTACACATTCCCATCTCCTGGTCCTAGGAAAACTTGATTTAACCTGCCTTCCTTTTCCTGGCAGAATTCTTATATCTTTTTTAGCCCCAGACAAATGGTAGGGTCAATTTGTCATTGCACCCAAAGCCAAAGCTTGGTTACTTGAGTGTTTGAACATGGCTAAGGTACAATGGGGAACAGAAATGCGCTCACCTATCCAAAGGGCTCAGAAAATAAGGAGTTACTGTTCCTGTGGAATAGGAGTAGGATCCTGACCTCCACCTAGTCTGTCTCTTTCTGGATCCTCCAGAACTTTGTCTCAGCTAGTAGAAACTTCACTATGGAGTTTCATTAACCCTCATTTATAGTTTCTTCAGTCCCCTTCCTTGACTTTCATGATTATTTTATTCCCTTCTCAAATCCCCACACATTGGTCATAGGAGGTGACTGTAGTTTACCATAAAGGCCATTTAGTGATGGCAATGATGCCAACAAAATTTTTCCATATAACCTGATGGAAAGAGCACTGGTTAGGGAGTCAAAGGCTTGGCCTTAAATTTTGTTCTAAAATTGCTAGTTGCACCAAACTCTTAAGGCCTATTCCTTAAATGGTGATAAAATATTAATTTATAAAATATAAAAATCTAGCTTGCTTTGGACTTCTGACCTCCAGAATTACAGGAGAATAAATATGTGTTGTGTTAAGCCACAGTGTTTGCAGTAAATTGTTAAAGCGGCTACACAAAACTAACATGCTCTGTGACCTGGTGATTTCACTTCTAAGTAAGTAACTACTATAAAAATTTTACAGATATATGCCAGGAGACATATGAAATCATATTTGCAACAGCTTTGTCATAAGAGCAAAGCTGGAAAACCTCAAAAAGTCCATTGAAAAGAGCAAATAAGTGAACTGTAATAAAATAGAAGGCAATAGCCAAAATATATGAATTAGAGTAATATGCAAAATTCTGGATGAATTTTAGCAATTTTTTTGTGTTTATTTTTTTTTATTTTGTTTATTTGGAAACCACCTCGAACTTACAAAAACATTTGCAAGTACAGAACAAATACCTTTTTTTTCAAATTCATTTGGGAAAAAGGAGCCAACCTGCTGGTGCATCACCCATGAGGACATTAGGGTACATTTTCCACATGCAAGGGGATTCTCTTATTTTACTATAAAATACCACCAAAATCAGAAAATTCCATTAATACTTGACCACCATGTGCAAGACTCATTTAAGTTTTACCTATTGCTTCAAAATACCTTTAGAATGAAAGTATCTAGTTCACATGTGGCATTTACTTGTCATGTCTTTTTTAGTCTTTTTTTTTTTTGAGCAATTCTTCAATTTTTCTTTGACTTTTTGTGACTTTACACATTTGAAGATCACTGCAGAGTTATTTCATAGAAGGTCCCTCAATGTGAGTTTGTCTGATGTTTTCTCATGATTAGATTCAGGTTATTCATCTTCAGCAAGAATATCCCAGAAGCAATGCTATGTTCTTTTCATTACATCCTATCAAGCACATGATTTTGATTTGTCCCATAGCTGATGAAGTTTGCTTTGATCCCTTGATTAAAATGGTGTCTGCCAGTCTTCTCCACTGTGAAGTTACCTTTTTTCCCTTCGGCAATACGAGTGTAAGTAAAAATAACAAATCCAGAGATTATAAACACTATGATATCATTTTATAAACTTAAAAATAACAAAAAAATAATGTTTATTAGAAATACATATATATGAGATAGAATTAAAAGCTTGAAAAGGAAGATAGGCAGGTAGAGAAGAGATAAAGGGAACAGAAGAAGAGAACTTCTAGAGTTCCTCCAATAACCACAGTCCCCAGCCCCAACCACAATGACAGGGTTTGCTTTTGAGAAGGGAGCCAACGTTCCACATCCTTCCACTCCTTGGACCATAGCTGACTGGTTTAGGCCCAGAGAACAGACTGTACAGATCCAGCAAAGCTATTAAAGCTTAGAGCAGTTTGATAGTAAAATATAGGAAAATTCATCTCCTTCCTGGAGCAATGTTGCATCCCCAGAACATTTGTATTTTTCAACTTTATTTCCCTTTTGCAAAATACACATAGAGGGCTGGGTATGTGGTAGAGTGCTTGCCTAATCCTAGCACAAGGCCCTGAGTTCAATCCCCAATACTGCAAAAGCAAAAACAAAACAAAAGACACAGGACATTTCCAGTCCTCTACCTCTTCCAGTCCCTAGTTTTCTCATATTTGGGTTTGGCACTGTTGATATAGGCAGGTCTCTGTGGGGGAAAACTCTGGGTTTTAATCCCAGTAGAATCTATAATTGCTGAGTGGCAAGAGGCAAATTATTTCCCCTCCATGGGCCCCAATTTATCCAGCTGGGATTATCTATCTTCTTTGCCCCAGAGATTCTGATTTAGTAGGCCAGGGTAGAGCTTAGCCAGGTGTATTTTGAAAAAGCTACTGAGATAAGAATGGTCCTTGTCGACCTTTATATCTCATTCACATACCAGTGTTCTTATTCTAGTGTAGAAATGTTTTTGTTTTCTGGGTGTTCCATTCTATGGTGGGTGCCCATTTGGAAATGACCACACCCCACAGAGATGGGCAGTCAAATTTCTGCTCTGGGATAGTACCATAGCTATAGCTAGTTTAGCTAGGGCTTGTCACCTGACTCAAAATAGTGCCATTATAGCATCTTTCCTAGAGATTTGGAAGTGAAACAAAGAGAGTTCAGCTTCAATCCAGCAGTCTCATGAGTTTCAAAAAAAGATTTTTGCATTGTAAGACTGAGTAACTGAGGAAAGTTTTAGGATGAAGTTGGTGTATTGAAAGGAGGAGAGCTGGGAGGTGAGAAGTTCATGCTGAGTTCATGATGTTTCCATCCCTGTGAAATGCCTTGCATCCTTCTTACCTTTGGGTGGATGAGATGATGATAAAAAAAAGTCTTTATTTTGCTTTGCTTGACTCCTTAGAGACAATTTGTATAGTGCATGCTTTCTCCTGTGTACTCCCTAGCTCAGCTTTCAACTTGACTCGAAGAATTTTGTTTTGGGTTAATGGACTCTGGACTTAGTAGATATAGGTAGAAAACAAACAGTGTAACTGGGGTGGGTGTGTGAAAATCCGATGCAAACAAAAACAAGCTAAAGTTCTTAGCTCCTCAGAGAGAGATAGACAATTCTTAATCCTATACATTAGAGAATTGCATTTGAAATTTTCAGTATAACCACTGGCAAAATGCATTAAAATGCTTATCTTTCAAATACGTAAAGTAAAATGGACAGAGTAAGTGCCACCTTTTGATATTATGGACCTCCTCCATTAGAAAAACAAAAACAGAAACAAGGGAGTCTTCCTCAAAGAAAAGAGCAATGAAATTAAATCAATAACAAGATTTTAAAGAAATGATATTAAATCAATAACAAGGACATGTTTGTCCTGCCAAATTGGCAAACAAAACAAAAAAAATGTATTATCTAGTGTTGTCTAGGGTGTATACAGAAATGAGCTTGATATGAACTCCTCATGTGAATATATATTGCTACAATTTTTTCAGGGGAAAATTTGGCAACATTTGCCAAAGCTGTGATTTATAAATTTTGACTTTTAACTTTAAATTCTACTTGAATAAATGCATCCTGAAGAGATAATTCAGAATGTAATTAATAGTATTTGTTCTATCATAAAAATATGAAAATAACCTAAATGCCCCAAATTATGGCATTGTTATAAAATAATCTACTTTCATAATTCAGAATACTATGCAGTCATTATCCATTCAAATGTAAGTTAGCATTTATTATTAAATGGAAATATAGGCACAAGAGTTTAAGTAAGAAACAGCAAGATGCAAAACAATGGATGTTGCATATTTATAAATTAATGTGTCTCTATATGCACAGAAAAAGGAAGGATTCAGAGCACAGCATCAAAATATATTTTTCTTTCAGCAGTAAGCTTGATGTCTCTTTTTTGGTCTGTCTTCTAGAGTGGCACTTTTTATGATATCAGTTCTTTTTTCAATAGGGACTTAAAGTTGACCCAGAGCTTTCATATCACAATTCCATTTGAGCCATGTAACAGCCCAGGGAATTCAGCAGGAAAATATTATCATTATCCACTTTCACTCATGAGAAAATAAGCAGAGCCAGCAAGGGGCAGAACTGGCAGTAATCCTTGGAACATCTTCCTTTAGGCCAGTACTATTTCTTGTGCACAGAGGAGGTGCCTAAACACTCCATCACCAGTTAAACAAACTCAAATATCAATGAGAAGTAGTGTGATAAGTTACATGTTGTTCTGAGAACACAGTAGGGAAAATGGTGAGTGAAAAACAAAACAAAAACATGAAGTGTATAACAAGAATTTTAGCTATGTAAAAAAAAGTGTGTGTGTGTGTGTGTTTGTGTGTGTGTGTGTTTGACAGAGAGAGAGACTGACACAGAGGGATGTGGTGATCTTAGCAATATATTTATACAGATATTAAGAGTTTGGCATTTTCTTTGTGGAACTTCAAAAGTACATCACTGGGTGGTACAGGTAGAACCAAGTTTTGCCAGCTATATGGGCAAGCAGAGGAACAAGATACAATTACTAGAAGGTAGGGCAATGAATTGGAGTAAATTTGGGGATTGGGTGACCAATTATTCTAGTTTGTCCTAGACAGGGTGTTTTCCTGGGAATTTGTGCTAAAACTGGGAAAGTCTTGGGAAAATGGAACAAGCTGGTCCTCAGACAGAGGAGAAACAGAAAGTGTTGAGGCTGAGCTCAAAAAAGGCCAGAAATCATCAAAAATAGAGTGATCAGGATAGAAAGCTGGGCCCATACTTTCTTTTATTTTTAATTTAAAAATTTTTTAATTGACACATGATATTTGTACATGTTTATGGGATATGGTATGATAATTTGATACATATACTCCCTTATTTGAGGAGGCAGTTTTGCTGTCATGTATCTGCTGCTAAAGAGAGATAGCTGTATTATCAGACATCGGCTACCATGGGCTTCCAACTCGGTTCTACTGCCATCTGGCTAAAGGATCTGGGGAAAGTTCCCTGACATTTCCTTACCTCATTTTTAAAATGAGAATACTCATAATCCCATTTTATAAAGTTGTAATGGGCTTTGAATGAGATAATATTTGTAGGTCTAATGCCTGACCCAAAAGAGTGCCCAAAATGTTCACTGTTGTTATTAATGCAATCACCCCAACTTGTGAACAATAATCCCAGGGGAGTCTGTGGACATTTGCATTTACTCTTTAGGCACCCAAACCATTCCATGTCAAAAATGGCTTAATTTCCAGTTCTCATTCCAGGTGCATCTGATCATACTCACAATTACACCCACCCCTCCGCCTGGCAACATCCTCTCTACCAGGATTTCTCTCTATTTATCCCTTATAAAAAGTCCTCGGGCTCCATTCCTTCTTGTGAAGACACCATTCTATCCCCTTCTTCAAAAGAACCTACTACCCCCAAGGAGCATGTTTTTGTATTATTAGCAAGGATCTCTTAGGGACAGAATATCTCAACCAGTTTGTAAATGATGCTGCCTAGTCCCTTCCACTCAAATCCCAGATCTCATCACTATTATTCAGTCATGATGAGGAAGAAAGCTGGTCCTGCTGACTCTGCCTGGGACTTGGTCTTCAGGTGGCCTGGGAGATAGAGTGCCACCATAATTAGGTCAAACCTGAAATCAGTATGTGCTTGGTAAGTACAGCTCAGAGAAGAGGAGTAGGCCTGGAGGAAGAAAAAGGAAGCTACTAGTTTCTGAGCTGATCTTTGGGAATACCAACCCACAAATGGTTTTTCATTTTTGTAAATGCCCTGACCTCAGTTTTCCATGCTATTACCAGTGGAAAGTAAATGAACAAAAACTAAACAATCTTGCGAATTTTGTTGTGGAAGGTGAATTGCCTCTGGGGCTACCCTAGGGCATTTCCACAGAACTTCTGTGAACATTAGTTAGATAAACACTTGGGAAATGCTTAAGCTGGCTAATGCAAGTAGGAAACAGAAAGAACTCTTCCTGGTCTCACATGATGTTGAAACAAATTCCACTGAACCTTATTATGCCAAGTCTCAGTTTTCACTATGAAAGCAGGACCGAAATATCTAAATTGAAGGATTCATTCAGTCATTCGTTCACTCATTAAATGTTTATTTATTTAGTATAGGGAATTGAGCTGAAGGGTACTCTACCACTGAGTTATATTCCACAGCCTTTTCATTTCATTTTTTTTTTTTTTTTTTTTTGAGACAGGGTTCTACTAAGTTACCCAGGCTGGCCTTGAACTTGTTACCCTCCTGTTTCAGCCTTCCAAGTAGCTGGGATTACAGGCCTGCACCCCAGCCCCTGACCTCTCATCAAATATTTATTATAGCATTGAATTGGCACTGGGGATTTAGGAATCAGTGATGCCCTGTTCTTCCCATGGAGGAGCTCACAGTCTAATGCAGGAGACAGATAAATAATTAGATCATTATTATTAAAACCATACACTGAAACTCTAGGAATATACAAGAAGGGTTAGCCATGAAGGACCCTATAAAGGAAAATGTTCAGAGTGGAGAACATTAAGTCACACTTCAAATTGGAGTCTGTCAATTAAGACCAGGAGAATGGTGTTAGGATGGTGCCATAAGAAGAAACATCTTTAACAAAGACCCAAGACATTAGGTGCCCAGAGACCATTCCTGATATATACACGGGAAGATGAGAGCAGAGAAAATGGGGTGAAGTGTGCATATTATATAAAGCAAACAAAGGACTGTGCACTCTATTTTTTAAATCATGGAGAGTTATTGAAGGTATTTTTATAAAAAGATTCATCTTGAAAAGCTTACTCTTATAACACTGGGGAAAATAAGTTTTATAGGGAAATAATGGAATTAAGATCAGTTAAGGAGTTTTACAATAGTTAAAAATACTGATAACCTAAATTAAGGCAATGAGAGTTGATGTGAAGAGAAGCATGGTTTGTGAACATATAATAATAATATTAATAAAAATTACAGCAAATAATTTTATAGCACTTCTGGTAAGCAAAGTACTGTTCTGATACAATGAACTTGTGAGTTTGGTACTACTATTATTCTCGTTTTATAGGCAATGAAACTAAAATGTGAGGTTAAAAATTTGTTCAAGGGGGCTGGGGATGTGGCTCAAGTGGTAGCACGTTCACCTGGCATGCGTGCCGCCTGGGTTGGATCCTCAGCACCACATACAAACAAAGATGTTGTGTCCGCCGATAACTGAAAAATAATATTAAAAAATTCTCTCTCTCTCTCTCTCTCTCTTAAAAATTTTTTTTTTGTTCAAGGCCGTTTGCTATTAAGGTGAATTAGCTCAGGGGGCATAGTGTCAGGAGGGGGGATGCCACTGTACCTGCAGTCAAAGCTCCATTTTCATAGCATGAATTAACCATGTTAAGGTCCAACAGGAATCTGAAAGGAGCTTACCTCTCCTGGAGAGCTCAGAAAATTGGGTTTCTTTTAAAATGATACAAGCAGGAATTTCTCAGCAGTAGAATATCTCAGGAGTAGATATGAAGACTAAAAGTTATGAGAGAAGTCAGAGTTAGAAGGACAGGTTTGGAAATTACCTGCAGCTAAGTGGCAATTTGAACCTTATAAAGAGATTATTTAAGGGAAAGGGGTAGAAAAGATACAAGACAAGACTAAAGTGGAATAGATTGGAGGACCACACAGGATGTCAACATTTACAGGTCTGTCCGAGGAAGAAAACTCTTGAAAGGGGATAGAGAGGAGTTTTTTGGAGTGGGAGGAAGGCTGCCTTTAGAGTGAATTCATGGAGGTTAAAGATAGGAGACTTTTTAAAAGATAGGAAAAAATATCAGTGTCAAAATATGTAAAGGTACTTGGTAAAAGTAAAACTGGAAAGTGCCCATCCGTTTTAACAGGTAACAGCTGATAGTAACTTGATGTGGTCAGATGGAGACCTGGACCAAGAGGAGGAGTTAGATTTCCACAGGCTGAAGAGCAGTTGGGAGGCAAATCTGTAGGCAGTTAAGCATAGATCACTCTTTGAAGGTCAGCTCAGGTGTGTCAGACAGAATTCATTCAGGAAAACTCTGTCACTATAATTAACATAGAAATTAGGGTTTCATTGTAGAAATTGGTCCCTATGCCAATGTGGGAGGAACTAGAGAAGTGAAGGTCCAGAAGGCTTTGGGAGGATCAGAGAAACAGTCACTGCCTAGTACCAAAAAAACAGCAGGTGGACAAGGGAAAGATTTCCTGCAGGGAAATCTTAGGAGCAGGTGTGGTGGCTTAAATGGGACCAGGAAGGGAGCTCACAGGGACTTCTGTGAAAATTGCTGCCCCCAAGGTAGTTATTGGCTCTGCCGAGCTGCTGCCTCTGTGGGTTTGCTAGTGACGGGAGGTATTTATTGGTCAGAAGCACTAGCAGTTATGAAGATGGGCTAGACACAAAGGAGAGATGAGCAGGAAGAACCTGGTGTCCACTAAGCACTCCTGCATCTGTTCCTTTGTCACCTTGTCAAACAGAGGTGATGCTCTGAGAATAATGCCTTCTTTACTCCGTCCTTCAAACTTCACGCCAGTTCCTCTGATGGCAAACGAAAACCCAACCCATACAGGGAGGAATGTCCCGGGAAACATGGCTCACAGCCTAAACCATGTTGACAAAACATAGTCCATCATGGAAAAAGAGGAGAATCAGAAGGTGAAAACTTTGTTTCAACAGAGGATCCTGACAAAGCTGCAGAGGGCAACATTATAGCACTGCAGCAAGGGCTTCAAGGAGGAACAAAAGGGTCCCTTAGAAGATAGGGTGGGAGGACTAGCCTCTGACAGGATGACAGCCTGAATTCTGAGAAGAGGGAAAGGTTGCAGGGGTGTATGTGGCCACTGATATCTTCATAGGTGGAAGGGAGCTTGGAAATTGTAAGACCTTCATTGTAGAGAGAGAGAGGAGCCATGAAACGTGACACAGGAAATAGAATAGTGAGTAAAGCCAAGATCTTGGAATTTTTTTTTGTGAAGCCAGGAAAGAGAATAACATGGTTCTGAGAGGGGCCATGTAGCTCAAAAGCACATGACTGTAGACTGAGTAATTGAATAAAGACTGAGAGTTTGGTTGCTAAGAGCAACATGCTCAAGGAAAAGCACCGTTTCCACTGATCTGGAATAAAGGCTTTCGCAACACAAGGTGTGATTCAGCACAGGGAAGGATGAACAGTAGTAAAAAAGTAGCAATCAGGAATTATGGGGAAGGGGACCGAGATTCCCCGAGGGACAGTTCACTTGGTTTTAACAATAATTAGATTGATATTTGGAGCAGTCTCAACCTCAGCATGACTGACTGTAAATTGGCTAATTCTTAGTCACAGAAGGCTACCCTATGCATTGTAGAATGTTGGGCAGCCTCTCTAGTCTCATTAGATTACAGTAGAGTCCCCCAGTTATAACAAACGTAAGTGTCTCCAGGTACTGTCAACTATCTCTGGAGAATAAATTCACCCCTAGTTGAGGACACTGATTTAAAGAGAGCAGATAACATTTTTCCATTTTGCTAAACTGAACTTCTATTGTCCTAGGAGGGAATTAAAAGAGGCTGGAACATAACTCAGGGATAGAGCACTTGCCTAGCATGCATGATGCCTTGGATTTGATCCCCGGTACCATGGGAGTTGGGGGGAGGTGAGGCTTTTCTGAAAATAGGAAATTATCTAAATATCAAATAAAATATTGGTCAAATTAAATGGTATAGCTTTATAAGGAAACACTGAGTGGCCATCAAAAATAATATTGTAGGACTAAGGGTGTAGCTCAGTGGTAGAGTGCTTGCCTACCATGCACAAGGCTCTGGATTTGATCCTCTAGCAACACACATACACACACACACACACACACACACACACACACACGTAAAAATAATGCTGTAAAACTATTAACATAGATATATGCTTTGGAATAATTGGAGGAAAGCATATATGTGTATATATGTTTAGCTATTTGGTCTGGACAAAAAAAGTATGAAAGAATATAGACCAAAATTTGATGTTGACTTTGGCTCCTATGGGGACCTAGTGTGTAAGTTTTTCTGGCAACACTGAACAAAGGTTGTCCGAAGGCTGTTGTATAGATAACCAGAAATATGATATGTCAAGCACTTCGTAATGTTTTGAACAACTAATAAAAAAATAAAAAGAAAAAATAAATAAATTTTAAAAAGATAACCAGAGATGTCCCTGTAAACCCTTTCTTCCATCAAGAAGGAGTTCACTTAAGAGAACCAGCCACTCTTAAGAAGGGCGGAAAGAAACCACACTCAGGACAGAGGCCTGGAAGACCCCCTTCTGCCGATGACACAATAAAGGGAAAGGTGGCCCCAGGCTGCTTCTTAGGAAGGTTCATTCTTGTGTCTAAATTGGCTGGGAGCCTCTTCTAAGCAACAGCCACTCATTGGGCTGTGTGTGTGTCTTTAATTACCCACTGGCTGGAGCCAGCAGCTCACTTCCCCACAGGCCATAACCCTGGGAGACAAAGCCTTCAGGCTTCAGTGAGTCAGCCCCCATCAGGGCCAGGGAAGAACAAACTAGGGGGAGGGTGGCTGCTCTGGGGGATCCTGGGCACCTGAAGCCAGTTGAGCTGTGGGCAGCAGGGAAGCGTACACTTCTTCTGTAGGGCCTTTTGTTGGAAGGGCTCAGAGTGGGGGCCAGGAGGGAAGGAGGAGGAAATGAAGAACCCTCTCCAAAGTAACAGAAGTGATTTCTTCTTGCGTATTTATAAAAGACAAGTTCTTAAAAGTGAGATTTGACAGTGAGTCATCCCCAACATTTGATGGATATGATTCAGATGACCTTCCCTGACAGCATATTCTGAAAATACAGGCTAAAGTTTCCTGATTGTTCAGAAACCCTCAAAGAGTTCTAAAAGGCAGAAGCATCAGCTTGATTTTTAATCATCTAGAATTCTGGTGTTGTTGTTGATAGGTTCAAAGCAAATAATAACACCCCCTGGCTCTGCCGGGAGGAATGGGCGCTTACCGAAGACCAGCAGTAATTAAGTTGCCATCAGGAGCACAGCGTCGAAATAAAGTGGATTCAAAGGTCCTGAGTCCTCAAGCCCCTCCTGCAGCAGCCAGCAGGGTGATCTGACTTTGAACAACAGCCTTCGCCAACTTGGGTTTTCATTTTCTCACATGTAACATGAGGGTAGAGTTACACTAGAGGATGTTGAGGTCCCCAACAGCCTTTCTCAATAGCCAGCACTCCTCAAGGTGAGGCATCCATCCCGTGTCACCTTAGCATTTTGTGTTTGTCCCTTCAACAACACTTTTCACAGAATGTTGTCACTGCCTCCCTGGGCGATAAGCCCGCCCTAGACTATGATCAGCAGCCCTACCTTCTTTACCACCATATTCCTGGGGCCTGGAACATTGCACAGAGCAGAAAGTCAATAGGTATTTGCTGAATAAAAGCATGATTGACCTCAGAGTTTCCTAATTTCCGCTTCCAGGCTTATTTTTTTTTTCACTCTCTGTTATTGCTTCTGTCTTCTCATTGGGTCTAGAATAGAAATTTGTGTATGTATGTATGTGTATGCATATGTATATATGTATGTATTCCTATCTTATTTCTTGTAGAATTCTCAGCAGTAAGTCAGATACTGATCAAGATATATTTGGCTGGGGTTGTGGCTCAGTGGCAGAGTACTCGCCTAGCATGCATGAGGCACTGGGTTTGATCCTCAGCACCACATAAAAATAAAAAATAAAAAGATATTGTGTCTACCTAAAACTAAAAAATATTTTTTTAAAAAAGATATATTTGATGAAGTAAAACCAAGTATGGTCAATGAAAATCATTGGAAGGTTTTCAATGAATCCCTCCCTTTTTAAATAGCCACTCTTGCAAAAAAAAATCACTCCATCCACCAATAACAATAAAAGCAATAATAATAGCAGATCCTTACAAAGCACTTAGTATGTGTCAAAACCGCTTCTAAACGTTCTATACACATAGTGCGTACAATTTTCATAGCCCAGTGAAGATATTATTATCACCCCATTTTACAGATGAGGAAACAGAGTCAAAGCAAGATGAAGTAACTCACCAAAGAACCCTCGGTTTGCAAGGGTAGCGTTAGGATTTGAATCCACACCCTAGATCTCAAGCCCAGGCTCCTACCTAAACTTTATCACTGTTTTCGTCAGCTTGTTCACTGCTGTGCCCAAAAATCCTGACAAGAAAAATTAAAGGAGGCTCACAGTTTCAGAGGCCTTAGTCCATAGACAGCATATTCCATTCTTGGGACCCAAGGTGAGGCAGAACATCAAGTTGGAATCGTGTGGAGGAGGAAAGCAGCTGGTAATATGGTACCAGGAAGCAGAGAGAACAAGCTCTGCTGAATGAGGACAAAATATGAACCCCCAGGGCCCACCTCCTCCATCCACCCACCTCCTCCTCCTACCTGCCTACAGTTACCACCCAGTTAATCCCTATTAGGGGATTAAAGCCCTGGTTGGGTCAAGGCTCTCATAACTCAATCATTTCACCTCTCAACCTTCTTACATTGTCTCACACAGGAGCTTCTGGGGGATACCTTTCATCTAAACTAGTACTGCCTCTCTAGAATTCATCATCATGGCCTGAAATCTCTGGGAAGCTTCAGGGTTAACCTCTCCTGGATTTGCTCTGCCACTTCCTGTCTAGGGCAAGTTGCTAGTAACTGCTGCATTCCCACCGGGAGAGCAGGTTAATGAAAGAGGAGGAAAGGCAGATAAATAATTTACCTCCTGAACACTGGGAAGAGATTTCTTGGATTAAGAATCAGGAAACTCAAAAGATACTATTTAGACAATAAGGCAATAAATGACCCAATTATTGTTCAATTGGCTATTGGCTCTTCTAGCTCTGGAGTCTACAGTTCACCCGATGTGGCTTCTGTTAATGTCCCTACCACAAAATCCCAAGCCAACAGAGGCAAGTTTCCTCCCAGCCACCTGAATCAAAATGAATTAGCTTCAAAAGCCTGAGTTCTCTTGTTTTCTCTTTTTAAAGGAGTGATTCTCCCTAATTATTAAGGTTCTATGATTAGCTTGTAGGATTGGGAAGGGAGTAGGGTAGAGGGCAAGATGAAAAGAGACACCAGGCAGGACATCCACCTCAGTGAGGTCCTTGGGAAATGGACCAGGCCTGCAATAGATTCACTGAGGAAATCAGACAACTGATCAACAAAATTTCCAAAGTAGAAACCCCATTTTTTTAAACTTTATAAAATAGAAATTGCTATGGGCTGGCTGAAGTATTGAGAGATGGATGAGAGCATGGACTCTGGGTCCAGTTTGTCAGCTTGGAATTCCAGCTGTACCACTCACTAACTGTGGGAGCTGGGAGCAAGCTTCTCATTTCTCTGTAGCTCAATTGCTTCCTCTTGGAGGGAAATACCAGCACCTACTTCAGTGACGAACAGGCATGTTAAACACTTAAAAACAGTACATGGCACATTGAAAGGTATTTGAATGAATATTATAAATAAATATTAACCTTTAAAAAAATCAGTCTTAACAAAACCTAAGATCCAGAGTTCATCCTATCTTTGATAGGGCTGTTGTATTAGTCAGCTCTTTGTCACTATAATGAAATACATGAGACAATTAGAATATAAATAGAAAAGGTTTATTTTGACTCACAGTTTTGGAGGTTCAGATCTAGATCGATTGACCCACATTGTTTTGCACATATTATGTGGGAGTGTATAGAGGAGAAAGCGACTTACCTCAGGGCCAGGAATAAAAAGGGGGAAAGGAATAACAACAGGAAGGACTGGGGTCCCATAATTCCTTTCAATGGTATGCCCCATCCAACGACCAAAGAGCATCCTAAAAGGCCCACCCCCAAAAGTTTTCATCGTTTCCTAACGATGCCACCCTAGAGACCAAGCTTGTAACATAAGGGTCTTTGGGAGACATTCAGCATCCACACTCTGCAGATTTGGAGCCAAGATTCTGCAGGTTAATTCTTCCTGCTGTCAGAGGTTACGGGCAGAGAAGGGTTTTACCTGATGGGGTGGGAGTCAGGGGAAGAGAACTGTTGAGGCTGAGTCATTTCCACCCTGTATCTAGTCATTCATTTATTAAGCACAGGTGGTTGTTACACTCTCTCCTTAGCAGATCCTGTGCTAGGAGCTAAGGGTAGAGACATGAGTAAGAAGTGTATGCCCTTGGAACCATCACACTTCAGGGAAGCAGACAGACATGTAGAATCAACATGAGCAAAAATGGGTTCTCAAGATCTGGGTTCAAATCCTGGCTCCATCCACTGATGAGCTGAATACTCCCTTAGGTTCTTGACTTCTCTAGAACCTCAGATTCAAAGAAGATTAGAGACCCTTTCTCTAAAATGTAAGTAATAACAACAACAACAACAACATCTACTTCATCGAGTTTTTATGAAGCAGAAATAAAACAATTCACATAGGCTGCTTCACAGAGATCTAGGCACATCGTACACACATAATAATTACAAATTTAAAAGACAAGTGATTTAATAAAGGAAAAGTGGTTAAAAAACACAGCTTTTTTTTTTTTTTAAAAAAAAGCAGTATAAATTAAAAAAAAAATCTGTGGGGATCTAGAGGAAAGGAATAGGTATTTATCCCACTGTGGAGGGTGGGAAAGGCTTCAGAGAAGAGGAGATACTGGAGCTTGCTTTTGAAATGATTAGGAGGTTTCCAGGAGAATGAGGAGGGACATCCCAGGAGAGGACATGGCAGAAGCGAAGTCACAGAGGGAAAAGAAGGGGACGGCAGCTTCAAAGAAGGGAAATTCAGTGAGGTGGGGAAGGAAAAATGAGATCAGAGATGATATGAAAGGGCACGCCAGGCTAGGTCACAAAGGAGGCCTTTCTTGACAAAATACAGAGTGCAGACTTTATCCTGTGGGCTGACATTTCCCAAGATCTGTGAAACCCTCACCTTGGAAGATGATAATAGGCACCGTGTGAACCCAGGTCTGCACTCCAGCAAATCTGACAAGTACTGGGTTGAATTTAGGGTGAGTTCTTTACTCCAAGACTCCCCAGCACCTTTCACAAACAAAGGGGCCTCTCCCTGCAAGAAGGAGAGGAGTTAACAGCATTTCCTGGAAACCTTTGTCTTGTAAACTCTACTGAATTCTGAGAACTGTTAGGCTCATGCTGCCATAGGTTTGCCAATAGAGGCTACAGGTTCATATCTGTGTCAAAACAGACTCATTAAACAGTGCGAAGAGGGGAAGTTTGAAAACTGGGTTGGGGTGGTGAGACTAAAGGTGGGGACCCATACTGAGCTAGTGCAATGCTCTGTGTGATGGATGGTGAGGATCCGAGGCAAAGTCAAGTGGAAAGAGGGGAGGCGGTTACAGCAAGGGTTGCTGGCATGGCCCCTGCAGCCAAAGCACCTGGGTTTGAACCTTAGCAGATAAGCAGATGACCTTGAACAAGTGACTTCACCTCTTTGTGCCTCAGTCTCCCCCTTTGCAAAAAGAGAGTATTCAGTATACCCATGGGAGGTATTGTGAGTAACAAGGCCATATTTAGAACAATGCCTGGTACTTATCTACCACTGTAAGAGCATTTGATTGATTATATAGAGAGGACAGGGCAGAATTCTCAGAGGCATTCTGTTGAGCAAGTCAGAAAGGAGAGTCTGCAGATACAAAGCATGCCTCTGCTCTCTTGTCCCTCTCTGGTTTCTTTTATCTTTCTTATAGTTCCCTCTCCCCTCTTCCTTGCTTTATTTATAGACCAGAGATGTCATATGTCTGGATAAAGAAGCAAACTAGGGCTCTCTATGAACATTAAACTTATAGGAATGCAAATAAAATCAAATAAAAATAATTTTAAATATAACAAGAACCTATTGTATTGACCTTAAATATCAATATAAAATATGGAATAAAAATGGCATTTGTATAGAACGTAAGTGGTGTACATTACTGCACTCCGGGGGCCTGCCAGGGAAACTGTGACTCTGCTATTGGCTTGGGGGTCTCCATTCCCGTGTGCTACTGAAAGTGGCAGCCCTTTGCCAAGCTGTGGATGATGCTGAGGTTAAAAGGTAAATATTTTTCTTGTGACATGTCGCCTGTGGTACCAAACTGGATGAATAGAAAACTGTTCCAGGAAGACACATGGACTGAATTAGTCTTATTGGAGGCATCTTTATAAAAACCTTCTAAAGTAATTCTGATTATGTGTTATTTTTATCTAACACACTTTTGATATCCCTGCTATGCTTGCTTAAACTTAGAATGTAGAACTGAGACTGTGACCTGGGTCTTCCTGACTCCAAAGTCCTTGCTTTTTTTCTACCACATAGATCCACGTAGACAAGTGTTTATGATTCATCCACTTGTTAATTCAACACCTCTCAGTAGGTGTCTGCAGCAAGCCAGGAACTTTGACAGATGTTGAGGATTAAGTGGAAAACAATTCAGGCACAATCCCTGTTCTCATGGGTCTTCCAGACTATGAGGAGGCAATGAGCAGGAAATGAATGGACGCAAGGCCGGATGGAGAGAAAGACTCATCCACTTCTAGGGCACTGCCAGCACCTTCTGACCCACTCAGTAAACCAGGACCTCAGGGAGGATGCTGGGGGTAATAATCAAATTCAATAAAAACTGGACAATCTAGGGGTTTGGTCAGTGGCAGGATGAACCTCTGGGTTTAATCCCCAGCACTGGGGCGGGGGTGGGGTGGGGGGACAAAACAAAACAAAACCCTGGGAACAAAAATCAGTGCTAACTTTTAGAATATGGAGTCTCCAAGAGCATAATTTAGCCCAGTCTCAAGGAGCAAAAGAAATTAATAAGGTTTAGGGTAGCTTATTTTTTGGCAATAGATAATTTTAAACTTCGTCCAGGAGCAGACTCCTCCAGAGTGCAGAGCAATACATAAAATGTGACTTGGATATCCCCAGGAGGAGAAAACAACACACCCGCTGAGAAGCTGGGTAAAGCTGGTTTCAGCAATCCAGGCTGAATGTCACGGATCTAACTGGAGTTGAAACTCAGTGTTCCTTCCATTGTTGGAAAGTTTGCTCTTGTATGCTCTACAGCTAAAAACATACTCTAGAAAAGGGATGCTGAGGATAACTGAGAGTCAGAGCTGATTCACAAAGCTGAAGCTAAAAAAGGAAGTGATTCATAGAGGAATGTGATCCCATTCAACAAGACTTTATTGAGCATCTATAATATACCAACCTAGGTACTAGAGATACACAAGTAAAATTTCCATGAGTACCTGAGTGAGGAGCTGGGACCAATCATTCCATGAAGAACTAAACCAGAGGTTGGGGCTGGGGGGTATAGCTTAGTGGTAAAGCACTAGCCTAGCACTGGGTTATTTGTGGTCTTTTGACCATATACAATAAGATAATCCTGGGAGAGAGCAATGGTAATCTTGCCAGGGTGGCAGGGAAGGCAAGAGTTATACAAGAGGTGCTGTGTGTGGGGTTCAGTGAGGTACAAGACAGGATCTATTCAACTTAACCTGAAGATATCAGGAAAGGCTCTATGGGAAAAGTGGTGTTTGAGTGGCATGTTGAATAATAAATAGAAATTCACCAGGAAGCCATGGGACAGGCAACTAAGTGGAATGGTTAAATAAATGCAGTCCAGAAGCAAACTGCATGTATCCACTTTCTGGCACTATTACCACCAACTTTGTGGACTAGAACATTCCTCAGCCTTTCTGAGCCTCCTTTATTTTTTAAAATAATAAGATTGACAATTGTGGTAGTTTGTAGGATGAGTCCGAATGTTAAAGGAATTAAAACATGGAAATGCTTAAAGTAATGTCCAGTACATTCCAAGCAGGTAGTCAATGTTGGCTCTGATTGATTAAAAAAAAAAAATGGCATGGGGGCTGGGGATGTGGCTCAAGCGGTAGCGCGCTCGCCTGGCATGCGTGCGGCCCGGGTTCGATCCTCAGCACCACATACCAACAAAGATGTTGTGTCTGCCGAGAACTAAAAAATAAATATTAAAAATTCTCTCTCTCTCTCTCTCTCTCTCTCTCTCTCTCTCTCTCTCTCTCCTCTCTCACTCTCTCTTTAAAAAAAAAAATGTCATGTATAAAGAATCAAGGCAAGAAACAGAATTAGTTCACCATGAGTAGCACAGGAATGATGGGGACACATGGGATGGTGTGAACTGACAAGCAGTGGGAGATGAATTCAGCAAGGAACAGGTCATGAAAATCTTTTATGCAATGCATGGATTTGATCTAAGACCGTATGATTCACTTTTATATGTTCCTAGGAGGAGATTTCCGAATCACCGTTTGGGCAGCATACTTGTCATTTTGATATTAATATTATTGATATTGATATCCCTATCATTTTGATAACACACTACCAAAGGTAAAGATAGGTCAAGTCTTCTTGATAAGTGAGGTACTCCATCTTGGGCTCTGTTGATTTGTCAAAATTCAGAGAAAAGAGGGAGGAGACCCCATGAAGGACCATACCCAAGTTTGGCAGGAATGAAATGTATGAAAGCTGGGTATTAAAAGACTGAGGATTCTGTAGCGGGAAACAATAAGCCTTTGAAGGAAAGCAATTAGATGAGACTTGAGATTAGCCTTGCATTTCAGAAATACCACTATGACAGCAGTTTGAAGGAAGCATTACGATGGTAGAAGAAGCTGGAAGAAGACAGATGGACGGGAGAATATTGCAATGGTCCAGGCTAGAGATTATTAGGGCCTTCATTAAGAAAGTGATAATGGAGATGGAAAGGAGGGCCACAGCCTGTATGGCAAACTAGAGGGATGAGCTCTATAATAAAAGCTTCCAAGCAAGTGCTCCCAGACTCTTCAGCCCATGGCAGGCTCTTTGGCCCTCATTGTGAGTACCTCCCTATCTTGACCCAAACCAGGCTGAACAGATTCATTCTTTGAACTCTAATTTCTCAGGTGAGTGCATACAATGGAGCAGGCCAGCACTGGGCAATAAAAGGGAAGATTACCATTGCTCTCTCCCAGGATTATCTTATGGTATATGGTCAAAAGACCACAAATAATTTTGACCCACTAACTTGTGGGCTTTTTCAGCTTAGAGCCAGAACCACAGGAAGGTCAATTCTTAAAACCCATAATCAGGCGGATTTCCCCTAGGCTGGTTTTGCAAGCAGGTGCAGCCCTCATTTCTGAATCCTGCTTGACACCAGAACACTGCCTTCACTGTAGAACAGAGAGGTGAGGGGAGGTGGGGCAGCCCAAACCATTCTGCCTTCACACCCAAATCCTTAGGGATTAGACTCATCATCATATCATGACTCAGAGGCCTCTGACAGGAAAAGCCAAGACATAAATCCCCTTCATTGTAAAACCATGTGGGAAATAAGCCAGCCGTGTTTGAGAGCCTCACTCACAAAAATCTCTCTGATCAGGAGCTTCACTCAGCTTCTCGATGCCTGTGGTTCCCCACCTGTAATCCCACGGGGGCTGTCTGCTGCTGCTGCTTTCTTCTTTCTGGGGGAGGAGGAAGATGCTAGAGCAGATGCTTGCACCATCTCCAGCTTCAAGTTCATTAACAGAGGATCCTTCTTGGAAATGAAGGTTATGGTAGAAGACCTTTTTCAAACTTTTATTTTTACAAGGGTTAGGATGACTATGTCACTAAGCATCCTGCTTTTTTTGTCCACACATGCCAAGAGAAAGAAACAAGGTTGGACAGGGAGTGCCAGGAAGCACTATCTCTTCATCAACAGAGGAGACTGGGGTCTGGTATCCTGGCAACATCTGGGAATATAAGCTAAATAAGAGGTTTGGGGTGGAAGGTACAGTTCCAGGGGTAAATATCATGTTGCCTTTTCTAAACTGAAAGGTGTCTAAGGAGAGACACGTTGGAGACAAATCACAATCAATGCTACCAAACTGTTCCAAACACAGGTCATTTGGAAAGGCAAAGACAGAGCTAGAGAGTCCACATGCTCCACAACTCTACATGCTGACCCCTAGGAGAGACAAGGAGATTGGCTAGAGGTAATAGAATTGAAAGGAGAGAACAGGAAGCCTGGAAACTTTCTGACCTGAAGAGCGTGGTGACAAAGGATTTTTTTTTTCATGTCCAGTAAAGCAACTACAGAAGTACCAACTTTACTTGCAAAGATACAGAGATCTGCTTCTCAAAGGCCTCCCCCACCTGGAGGATCAAGAAACTGGAGATCAGGATTTATCTTCACACTTTACAGATCAGGAAACTGAGGCTCAGGGAGGTAAAACACATCACTCAAGTCCACGCATCTAATGAGTAACAGCGCTAAGAATAAGTCCAGGATGTGGGACTCTAATGCCATTTTCTTCCCATTACACCAAATGTTTTATAAGTGTCTGAAGAAGGGTGAGAACTTTGAGTTCCCCCAATTAAAGACTGATGTAAACCAATGGAACAAACTGGTCTGACAGTAGGAACCAGTAACTAGAAATGGTTCGTTCCGACAAACGAGGGAGGCATTAAAGATGAAGAGGGGATTGCAGAAAGGCTTTCAGATGCAGGAGGTTGGGTAAGGAGTCTGGAAAAGAAACTGGATTTGAAGGTAGGATCCATCTCAGAGAGATGTTGTAAGATGACCAAGATGGATATGCACTTGCTGCCAGTCAGGGGGATACAGTTTGTTATTTGAAGGGCCCTTGCCACATTAGCTTCCTAAGAGTGATATTTAAAGATAGTCATGTAATTTGAGAATCCCAGTACAAAATGAAAATACAGTTCCCTTGTCCAAGAGGCAGGAAAAAAAAATGTATTGTTAAAGGTACTAAAATATAACCCTATTTCCCTGTCAATCTGCATGGTATTTGTCACTTGCTGTTTTAATGTTGTGCTCTCTCAAGCATAGGAATCCTCACCAGATGGGTACAGATACACACTGGCCCTCAGGTACTGCTTTGCAACTTTTAGGTTTATTACCAGCTTACAAACTACAAGGTTTCCCCTCCTGCCACTTCCTGCAGGCTGGAGACATTCTCCCCTTCCCACAGGCCCATAGCCCCAATTCACAGTGTACAACTGTCACTCAAGGAATTGCAAACTCTGTACCAGGATATGATCAGTACCAGAATCAGAGGTGGTCCAAGCAATGCAGCCTTAGGTAGGAATAATGACTACCGTCCCTCTCACCTCAACTTGAACCAGAGAGTGCTGGCACCTAAGCCTCTACCAGAGGTGAGAGTAGGCATTGGGCAGGGGTGGGGAGAGGAGGGCAAGCAGGCCAGTGCTTGAGGGCTGGGGAGTGGCCTACTATGTATCCACATCGTGTTGGCACAGAGGCAGCAGGAGATAGGGTAGACATGAGATAAAACTCCAAATCCCTGGAACACATTCTATTGTCCTACCAGACTTGACTTAAAAAAGACAACATCAAAGATCAAATTATTAAGAATTTCAAAATGATGACTGCAGACCTTTAAAACCCAAGAGCAGGGTCCTCTGAGGACAGGGCGTTGGTTGCACATCTATGAAAGTGACTCTGGGACGATTCAAGCTGCCACAGTAGAGGTCTTCAAACACAAACACCACCCAGTCAGCTGAGGAATTACAGAGGCCCCAGCCTTCTGGCTTCCTGATGCCCATGTCCAGACGGCTTCTAAGATCTCATCAGAAGTCACGGCTATGTCCTTCTATTGTCACTGGCTTTCACACAGCAGCTTTAGGACTGCAGCAACTGTTGTTGCTGCCTCTTACTAAGCCAGGTGAGGGCTTCTTCCCTACCAGTGTCTATGTGTCGGTTATGCGCAAAAAAGGGTGGCCTAGCTTTTTCCATTCCATATACAGATGTGGACTGTATAACTCGGGTATCTTCCATCTTGGGCATGAAAGGCAGTTTAATGAATAATGACACCAGGACAACAGGAGTAAGTGGGTCTGTCTCAGGCAAACCAGGACATACATCACCCCATCTAGGAAGGAATATCTGATTGGTCTTAAACAGTGTTACCCATGAATAATTCCCAATACTGCCACGTCAAACCACTTTCTTAACATAAAACTCAAGCATCTTGATTCCTTCCCTATACAGGGTAGATTCCCATCCCTTTCAAGAGAGAGGTCAGTCTTTCCCAGCTCCGCCTCTCTTACAATTAATATTCCTAATCTCAGTATCTATGAACCCTAGGCTTTATCTGCCAGAAAGCCTAGCAGCTTCCTTCCTTAAATTTGATTCCTAGTGAGCTGTCTGGGACTCCAGGATTGGCAGTGGGAATGAGGGTGCAGGGATTTTTCATGTCAAAGTCACACCTGCTGATGCCTTGGTTTTTCTTTACTTTCCGATAGCTACGGGAAGCGCTGACACACCCCCAGATATACATATCCTTGTTTGCTAATGCTCTTTCCAAGGTGCCAGAGAATTGATATCACCAGCTGAGAAATCTTAATTGGCCTCAAATAGCATATTTCAGGGTTCAGAAGAGGTTTTGTGAATGATTTCATTCTGAAGGTGGAGTTTCTTGTTGTTTAACCTTTGTTATAAAGGCCATTGCTCAGACCAAACTATTCTCCTCAGAGGATGAAATCATTCACACGGTTCCTGAAGAGACTATCAATAAAAGAGAGGTTTCCTTTATAGTGACATGCCCCATTTTTTCCCCTCAGATGCCGTCCTTCTTCCCTCCGTGGGAATGTTGTCACAGGAAATCAACTCGTTGGGTTTCCCATTTGACATCTGAAATGATTTTTATCTTCATATTATTTCTCTTGAACAAGAAACACCTTTTTGAAGAGTTCTATTTATGCCATGATATATAAATGTAACCTTTTTGGTTCCTTTTAGGGGAAAAAAAAAAAAAGAGAGAGAGATACTTCAAGGAGTCATAACTTCAGATGTGTCAGCCCTAACCGCATGGGAAATCTGGTTTGGGAAATGGGTAGGGGGTCCTCCAAATCTTCCCTTTCCGTAGGGTGACAATGGAAAGACTACTCTTAAACTCTCAAAATCTAAATTATACAACACACAGATTCCTGACACAAATAAACAAGAGGGGTTTTCATCACTTCATAATTTTAAGTTTGAAAGTTTACCAAACAACTATGTACCCACCACCCACATCTCTCACAATCTCAGTCTTCCTACTTTTTTTTTTTTTTCCTTTTTAAAATTAGGCTGTGGCACAGGGTAAAGACAAAATTTCTTTTTCACCTGGGCATTGAACCCAGATCCTCTGCATGCTAGGCAAGTGCTCTACCACTGAGCTACATCCCCAGCCTTTTCTTTAAATTTTTATTTTGAGACAGGGTCTGGCTGAGTGACCCAGACTGGCCTTGAACTTTTGATCTTCTTGCCTCAGCCTCCTGAGCAGCAGGGGTATGTGTGCCACGACACCTCACGTCATGCCTGGCTGAAGAAGTTTTTTTAGTTATTTTGTATTTTTTTGTTGTTGTTGTTGTTATTTGTTTGTTTTTGGTTCGGGGGATCAAACTCAGGGTCCCTTTGTCACTGAGCTACATACAAATCCTTTTTATTTTTTTATTTTGAGACAGGAGCTTGCTAAGTTGCCCAGGCTGGTTTGTAACTTAGGATCCCCCTGCTTCAGCCTCCCAGTCACTGGGCTAATAGGCATGCGTCACCATGCCAAGTCAAGATGAAGTTTTTGACGAATCTTAAGGAGTTCGGTGGCATCCCACTCTAGCCCTGCTGGTATTATAGCCACCATAGATTTACTAAATAGAAATAAAATAAATTTTATGGACTTAATTGTGTCCCCTAAAAATCATTATGTTGAAATTCTAATCTCCAGTACCTCAGAATGTGACTGTGGCTGGAGAAAGGGACTCAAAAGTGTTACTAAGGTTAAATTAGGTCACCAGGTAGATCTTAAGCCATAATGGCTGGTGTCCTTAGGAGAAGAGGAAATGAGGACCCAGAGATGCACAGAGGCACAACTATGTGAAAACAAGAGAAGACAACCATCTACACACCAAGGAGAGAGGCCTCAGAAGAAATCACAGTTTTTGACATCTTTTTTTTAATATTTATTTTTTAATTATAGGTGGACACAATAACTTCATTTTATTTTATGTGGTGCTGAGGATGGAACCCAGTGCCCCACACATGCCAGTCGAGCTCTCTGCTTCTGAGCCACAGCCCAGCCCAATTTTTGACATCTTGATATCCAATTTTTAACCCCCTGAACCACAGGCAATACATTTCTGTTGTTTAAGCCACCTGTCAGTGGACTTTGGTGTGCAACCCTAACAAGCCAATACGGTAAGTTTATCTTATATTCATTCAATTTGCTAATTCTTTAAATCTAATAATCCACAATCAAAATAAACATTTTTTGCAACCTGATAAGTCCTTCAATGCCCCTTTGCCATCAATCTTCTCTCTAGATTTGCATATGAATAGAATAATACAACATATATTCCTTAATGTCTAGTTTCTTTCACTTAGTATGATGACTTTGAGATTCATTGATGTGATGCATGCATCAGTTGTTTTTTATTTTTTTCGTTTTTATTGCTGAATTACACTCCATATTATGGATAACCACAATTTATTTATTCACCTGTTGGTAGACATTTAGCTTATTACCAGTTTTTAGCTGTAAATAAAGCTACTATGAACATTAATGTAAAATTCTTTGTGTGAGCATCTGTTATTTCTCTTGGGTAAAAACTTACTAGTAGAATTGCTGTGTTGCACGTTAAATGTATTCTTAATTTATTTTTACAGGAGAAAAGAAAAAATTCTTTATCAAAGGTTTTATTTTCCCATCTTTTTTACTTTCTTAAATTGCAAAATTATCATTGCTATCGCACCAATAATGAATGAGAGTTCCAGTTACTCTATATGCTTTCCAACCCTTATATTATAAGTTTTTAAATACTTTAGTCATGAATATGTAGTGATCTCTCATTGTGGAGTTTTCTTTTTCTCCTTTTTATTGGGTCTTTTTAGTTATACATAACATTAGGATTCATTTTGACCTATGTGTAAAAGCATCTCATTGTGGTTTTAAATTCAATTTTCTCAGATGGCTAATAATGTTGAGTATCTTTTTAGGTCCTTACTGAGTAGTTATATATATTCTTTGGAGAAATGTCTGGTCAAATCTTTTGCTCATTTTCAATAGATTATTTATCATTGAGCTGTAAATATTCTTCATATATCCTGAACACAAATCTCTTATTTCGTACATGTATTGAGATTATTTTTATATATATAGCTTATCTTTTTATTTTCTTAATTGTGGATTTTAATGACTAGGTTTTACTATTAATGATATCCATATCTATCTATCTATCTATCTATCTATCTATATATAAATTCTTCTCATAATTATTGATTTTTGCATTTCAAGAAATACCAAAATTGCAAACATTCCCTTCTATGTTTTCTTTTAAGTTTTGTAGTTTTAACACTTGTGTGAATGAAGTCATATAGTGGATCAAGGAAGCCATCTATATGTGACTTGAAAAAATAAAAATAAAATTTTATAGTTTTAGCTTTTTTATATTTAAGTCTAATAACTTGAGGTTATTTTTCTGTATGGTATGGGTAAGGATCAGGGTTCTTTTTGCAAGTGCATGTGGCTCTTCAATTTTTACAGCACCATTAGTTGTAAAGACTTTTCTTCTCCCATTGAATTACCATGGCACCTTTTAAATTAGTTTATTGGCCATATTTATATGAGTCTCTTTCTGGACTCCACTGTTCTGTTGCTCTATATGTCTATTCTTATGTCAGTCCCACACCATCTTTGGGGGGTTTGTTTTTGTTTTTGTTGGTTTTTGAGAGAGAAAATCATTTGGGGTACATCCTCATTTCAAATTCAAAGTTAACAAAGTGAAGCAGATTAAGAGGATGGGTTATTCGGGTTAGAATTTTAGTTTTCCTAGAGGCCATGATCTACTGTTTAATTCATTCTGATATTTTTTAGTGTTGTGATCTACAAATTTTCATGCATGTATTCTCAGGATTCCATGAGTTCTCTATGGAAATTGGAAGAAAAATGTTTATTTTTATAGTATTCTAAAATAAAAGTAATATAGCATATTCTGGATGATTTTCATGACCATAGAGTACTTAGAAAACTACCAAATATTTTCAACACTCATATTTACTTTTTGCTTATATTTACAGCCTATATAAGACACTATTACTGGTTAAGAACAAGGATGTTGGATCTAGGGTACCTGGGTTGGAATTCCAAGTCAGCAATTAATGATGTGTGACTTTGGGCAAATTACTTTGAGTTTCTGTATCTCAGTTTCCTTATCTATAAGATGGAGAAAATTAAGTGCCTCATTCATTGGGTGGTTATGAGGTTTAAGTGAACTAATGGTATTGGAATGATGCCTGCAGCATAATAAATACTATACAAGAGTAGTGTCATTAAATAGAACTTACTTAATATTGCCAGTTATTAATAGTGGCAGGCAGATTTAATACATACCTTAATCATTATGTATCAAATGAAGACAAAACACCATCACAGCACATTGTAGAAAGCATTAATAGTACTTGTAATAGATAAAAATGATGAAAGAATAACAATTATATAACACATAGTACTATAAACCTACCACACAACATGGAGAGTGGCCATTTAGTTTCAGTAAAATAATATCATTTGTCATATAAATGTAATGCTAATTTAAATTTTACTACTTTTATAGTTGGCTTATATTTAATTTTAAATTGGTTTTCTATTTATACATCCTAGGGACTAGAAGCATATGGAGTTTATGTTTAGTTTTGTGTTGCACATGTTTAAATAACAGACTACTAAAACTTATTTCTCAACACTAGAAGTCCAGAGATAATTTTTTCCTTTAAAGTAGGTCTACACATTATTCAAATTTGAAATATATGAAAAAGGGAGGTCAGTTCTCACCCTATCCAAGCACTATTCTTATTGGTATTCCTAAGTGGTCAGGACATAAAACAGGCCACTTTTTTCCAAGACCAGCCATGAGAAGGCTATTTTGAAGATCTCTAGTCAGGAAGGCTCAGCCACCATATTTAGGATCCCAGGCATGAAACTGGAAGAAGAGTCCTAGCACTTCTGATGGAAGAAAACTAAAGAGCAAAAGGTGAAGGTATAGTGCAGAACTAACAAATGTTTTTTTTGTTCCTTTAAATGTCAGGCCACCCTCATAACAATTCTATAAACCGATGGCCTGATTCTCCATGGGGAAAATGAGGTTCAGCAAAGTTAATAACTTGCCTAAGATCATAGAGCTAGAAGTAGCAGAACCACTGGGCTGCCTGGCTCCAAAGGTACTCATTTTTATTATAACTTTGTTCCTGAAACCAATAGGTAATCACTGAGATGAAGACCTATGATCAGAATCCCCATCCAGGAATTCCAGAATGCAAGACTTTGGGGGATGGTCAGATCGGGAGGGCCCCTCTGAGCATTCTTCAGCTTCCTATATACAGAGAGAAGAGGCCTGCAGGCTGGATTACTGTGATAGTTAACTGTATATGTCTACTTGACTGGGCCATGGGATCCCCAGATAAGTGGAACATTATTTCTGAGCATATTCTGGAAGAGATTAACATTTGAAGTTAGAGGCTTCATAAAGTGGATGGCCCTCACCAATTTGTTCCTTTCCCTTTGTTGAGGGCCTGAACAGAACAAAAAGGTGAAGAAAGTTTAAATTAATTCTCACTGACTGCTGGAGCTTAGACATCAATCTTCTGCCCTCCACACTCTTGGTTCTCAGGTCCTTCAGACCTCGACCAGAATCTGCACTATTATCTCTTTGGCTCTCAGGCCTCCAAACTGCACCATTTGTCTTTCCTGGATCTTCAGCTTGCAGACAACAGAGCATGGGACTTTTTAGTCTCCATAATCACATGAGCCAATAATAAATAATAAATCAATAAATCAATCTCTCTCTCTCTCTCTCTCTCTCTCTCTATATATATATATATATATATATATATATATATATATATAATCTCTCTCTCCCCCCCCCTCCCATATATGAGAGAGAGAGAGCTCTTGCTGCAGCTCAAATTGCTACCAGAAATTTCTTTTTTTCCTTTATACAACTATATTAAGGAAGAGACACTGGTCATTTATTTTCACAAGTGGGTTCATGACCTCAAATAATTATAGACCCAAATATGCCTGGGAAAAGTGGGCTTTCCCTTCCTCAGTTTACATGTCATTTTCTGCTAAGAAAGTAGAAGTGCCCATATCTTACTGGTGGGAGAATCTTTTCCTTCCAGAATAGAGTAGAGGTTGTAAAGAAATCTCAGCAATTCTCCCTCCACCCAAGTTTTGCATTGTTTTTGTTCTTCTCCACTAGAAAACTACACACTAAACGTTTCATCCTCAAAGAGTCAACATGGTCACTTAGAGTCAAAATACTCCCAGGCCCTCAATTTTCAGTATGCCCAGTACCCAAATACAAAGTCTGTTTTGTGACAATGTCATCAATTATCTTCTTTGCTGCTAAAGTCTTCCCTAAAGGCTCCAGAAGATACTGCGGACCTGGTTCCTCCAAGTCTGGTGTCCTCCAGGACTCCTCTACTGTGCAGGGTAAGGGGCACTTCAAGCTGCTACCACAGCTGCACTCGATTGTGAAGGTCAGATGTCGTTTTTGTAGAGCACCGTCAATATAAATATTTTTAAACTATTAATAATTTGGGAAAGTTTCAGCTTCACAAGTCATTTTGGGGAATGTCATGTAAATTTATAGAATTGTCAAATTTAGGGAAAACTTTATCAGGTTGTAAGATTGGGAAGGATGTTCCATAGACCAGCTTCTGGCTCCATACATTTCAAATCAGTTTCTCCTCTGCTCCCCACAGACAGCATTTCACAATATGATCTCTAGGCTTGTGCCCTGACTTTACCACACCAGGTGTCAGTCAGCACAGAAGGCAAGAGGATCATTCTTGGAAGCCATTTCTACACCACGAGGGCTAACCATAGCTGTATAGGAAAGTAACTTCCAACCACATGAATATTATTGTGTTCCTATTTTAGTCAGCTTTTTTTTTTTTTTTTTTTTTTGCTGCTGTGACCAAAAGACCTGACAGGAACCATTTTAGAGGAGGAAAAGTTTATTTAACTTATGGTTTCAGAGGCCCCAGTCCCTAGACAGCTGATTCCATAACTCTGGGCCCAAGATGAGGCAGAACATCATGGCGGAAGTGTGTGGTAAAGGAAAGCAGTTCAGGACACAGCAGTGAGGAAACACAGAACCCTGCTCACCAAGGACAAAATATAAACTCCAAAGGCACACGGCCCAGTGACCTATCTCCTCCCATCACATACTAGCTGCCCACCCAGTTAATCTGTATCAGTGGATTAATGTACCAATTATGTTAAGGCTCTCACAACCCAATCATTTACCTCTGAACTTTCTTGCATTGTTTCACACATGAACTTATGAGGGACACCTCATATCTATACTCTAGCAGTTCCCAGTTCAACTCCTCCTTAGATTCCCCACAATGCCAAGGGCTGCACCAGTACCACTCAACAGACATGTAGGAGATTGTGGGAACAGGGACACTGCTGGGGGGAAAGAGTGATTTTTTTTACTGAGTGAAGTTGAATATAAAATATTGAAGATTTTATAAGACATATGACCACATGCACACAGTCCTACAGCTTTCCCCAGAGAGTTGGAAGGAACAATGCAAATGAGCCCTAAAGCCTGAGCTTCATTAGCTTCACTGACTTGTGTCTGCTTAGCATAGGGGTGTGTGAACTTGTCACTCATGGTGATCCATTTTTATTTTAGTGTTCACAAAATCTCCAAAAATGTCAAACTATTTATTTATTTCTTTACTAGATGACCCTCCAAAATTGTTGGGAGAGATCATTGGCTATTTAATTTTTATTTAAATAATTAATTCTTGCTGTTCTTTACCCTGATGCATATTATTGCCAGCGGGAAAAGCAACAATTTGAAGGGTCTTAAGCTTATGATTTTCAATTTGGGACTTACATTTGAAATAAGGTATGTTATTTCCAACCATGACATCTTGATATTTATGGCACAACTCTTACAGTTGGTAAATAATTTAGGCCCTGTGTACCTTATTTTCAATTACCTGAGAAAGTAACTGCCCATGTCTTTGAAGTGTCCTTTATGACTCTCTGAACTGAATTCCATGTACAATATATTCCTGGATTTTAAGTCTGGAGATACCAAACAGAGTCGCTAAAATTTGGTACAATTTTGGTCAGCAATCTTCATATGATGTAATTTCAGAGAGAACGAAACACACTTCTATTTGTCTGGTTTCATGCTCTATATCACTCCCTAAAGGATTTGAGACAGTTTACAATTATACATATTTTTATGTTTTTCTATTACAAATGGAAAAAAAATTGAACAAAAAATGAAAAACTAAAACTCAAAGGAAAAATGAAAGTTGATGTAGAATGGTCGGAGAAACACCAGAATGACAACTACATCTGGGTGAGCAAATCTGAACTGATTTGTGCCTGAAGTAAAAAGGGAAACTTGATTAGTTATAGGTGCACACTGTGCAGAAGATCAAACCATCTCTGTTTCTCAAAAGCTCAGCTTTCCTTGGCTCTGAGATGTAAAAGAAACTTCCATGTGGCCCTGCGTGATATTGGGCTGACTCCTCAAGCCAGTTGTTCTACAGAATCATTTAAGGAGTGTCTTTAAAATACTGATTCCTGAGACTTCACTCTGGTTAATCTGACAGAGTGGAGCCCAGAATGTATCTCATTCTCTGCTTAAATCCCAGAGTGCCACCCAGCACTTTGTATAAGATTGACTAAATATTTGTTACAAAAACAAATAAATGCATAAATGAAATGAATGTTTGCTTCCTCTAATAAGTTGAAAATTATTTGAAGACCTGTTTATACTTCATCCATCTTTAACATTCCCCCAAATACTTAACTATATAGTTCATTCATTCATTTATTCCACAAGCACTTATTAAAGGCCCATTACGTACCACGCATTACTCTAAGCACTGGAAAAATGGCAGTAAAAAGTTCTAAGGGAGATGAATGAAAAATTAAATAATTGAATTGTGTGTGTATGTGTGTGTGTGTGTGTGTGTGTATGTGTGTTTATTTCAGCACAGTTTATGTTAGAGAATGAGAGCTCTTTAAATACTAGTGAACACATGTTGAATTTCATATGAATTCCAAGGGAAGTTCCATTCCCTAGTAAACCTAGGTCTCACCATGGTGGGTGTCACAAGGTCAGTGGATTGGCTTCACTAGAGGCCTCAGAACTGCCCCTGGATTTTGTGCCCTCCGATAATGACTGTGGGGCCTTCTGAAAAACTTTAAATCACAAGACCATAGTGGGATATCTTAGCACTCAAAAATTCTCTTGGAGAACACTTTTTTTTTTTTCTCTCAAATGAAGGAGAGCCTTAACTGAGATCATCTTTAGAAACAGCATCTCCTGGGGCCCATTTATAGCTCTGAGCCATTCTGCTTCCTACTAAGGGAACTCCAGCGGGTGGGGTCACCCCACTGGGCCAAACACACTTGGTCAAAGCATGGTCATTGGCCCCCAAGGAATGTTGCCCTCTCCTTCTCTTTGGCTCTGCTTTAGCAATAGGGAGTTCTCCAGCACCTCTGTTATCCATGGCGCCAAGAAGCCTAAGAGTCCCCTGACAGCAGGGGTTGGTGGGACGTGTACTGGAGGCTGCCTGACTGGCCAGGGCCCATTAACCTCCTATTCTAGCTCATTGTTTTACAAGTGGTCATCGCCACCTCGCCGCCCAGTCAGAAGCAAGTAGCAGCTTTATAGCCTACTTACAGAAAATGGCTCAGCACTTAGGCATCTTCTGGTGCCCCAGGGTTCAAAGTGAAATTAATTTCCATTACCTCCCACAATAAATCACCTCGCCCGACACATGTATGAAATTCCATTCAGGAGATCCAAGACATTCTGGGGCCACACACGAGAGCATATACACTTCAGCTTGCACTTAGTTAATTTCCCTGCTTGGAAGATAGCGGATGGGGCCCTGCAAACAACTGGGTTCCAGGAGAGACAGTGGAACACAAAGCAGCCCTGAGACACAGACTGAAAGCTGGTCTGATGATTCTGGGTTTGTGTAGAGAACAGGGAGTTCTGTCTCTCTTGGAATGTTTTTTGGTAGCCCTTTATATTATATTCTCTCTCTCTCTCTCTCTCTCTCTCTCTCTCTCTCTCTCTCTCTCTCTCGCCTTTCTGATCACAGACATAGGTACACAGAACAAGTAACAGGGATGGTAATGGCCTCCTTGTTTGACATCAGAACCTAGATCCAGTTGGAAACACTCAGGCCTTTGGGAGGATGTGTGTGGCTAGTCATTTTGATTCTTAATCTTTTCATAAAAGAAACTGATGAACACTCACAAGTGCTGCATACAGCCGGATAATGAAGAAAGTAAATAGCAAGTTCCATCGTCACTGAGATGAATCCATGGCGGCTGGAGGGATGGGGAGGATGACTCATATGCAGAAAATCATGCCTGAGGAATTTAAGCCAGAGAGACTAACAGTAACTGCTACTGCCTATTGGGTTCCCACTCTGCCTACAAGGTACGGACTTGTAATGTTTGTATCAATTAAATTCTATGGAAATCCCATGAGGTAGGTTTTCTTTTTTCATTCTTATAAACAGTTTTAGATTTACATAAAATCTAGGAAAATAGTGCAGAGAATTCCAGCATACTTTCATACCCAGTTTCCCTTATTATTAATATTTTATATTGGTATGGTACATTTGTTAGAACAAATGAACTGATATTGATCAATTATTATGAACTGAAGTCTGCCCATTATTCACACTTCCTTATCTTTTTCCTAATGTGGTTATTCCATGTCAGACCTCAACCAGGACAACACTTTGCTTCTAGTTGTTGTATTTCCCTAAGCTCCTCCTGGCTAAGATTATTTCTCAGAGTTTTCTTGTTTCTGATGACCTTGACAGCTTGGAGGAATTCTGGTTAGGTGTTTTTTTCAGAATGCCCCTCTATTGAAATCCGTTTGTTCTCTTTTCTCACAATGAGACTGGGTTATAGCTTTTTGGAAGGTGAGGTAGGTATTTCTATCTTCATTTGCAAATGAGAAGACTCAATGGAGAAAGGGGAATTACCTTAATTTATGTCACCAATAGAAGATAAAGTCAGGCTTGGAACACAGGTCTTTCCAGACCAAGCTCCTAGCCATCATATAGATATCTTGTAACTCAATCACTTGGAATCCAACTAGGGCTTAAATCTGAATTCCTAATTGAGTGTTTTATCATGGAGATGTTTGGATAGATGGTTGTAGCAATAGATGGGTAAGAAGCTAGGTGAAAATGGAAAGAGAGATAGAGAGATGATAGCTTCATTCTTACTGCTTTCTGATGTCATTAGTAGCACAGTCTCACTACAAATAATCAAGCACTATAACATGTGTAAAGTGAGAGCACCTTGTAAGCCTTCTGCAATAATTGCTGCTGTTAGGTATATAACTTCTAACTTCCAGCTCTTTGTGTGTGTGTGTGTGTGTGTGTGTGTGTGTGTGTTTACACTACATATAACTTTGTTGGCATATACAATTATGCCAACATAATTTTTAAGTAGAAGCATATTATACACATTGTTCTGCAACTTTTTTCCAAATATTATTTCATACAACATTTTAGTTTGACCTCAAGCTTTCTATATTTAATTAAATGGCCTTGATAAATGGTTTTCCAAGTTGTGATTGATGCTCTTTCCATTAATGTGGTGGGTTCTAAAAATTTAGAAATAATGAGCATCATTTGAGGGAGTATATTTAAAATATATACTTTAAGGCTCAAAGACTAGTCAATCTTATTCTAAACATTTGATGGAATTTAGAGTTTTTTCCATAAGCATAACTTCTTCTAAGATAGAGATGTGAATGGAGACCAAAACAAAATTTCAGTCTTCCTCCTTTGAAAATATAGTGTTGATATTATGGTTTAGATATGTGGTGTTCCTTGGTATTATGGTTTAGATATGTGGTGTTCCCCCAAAGCTCCTGTATGAGACAATGCAAGAATGTCCAGAGGTAAAATGATTCAATTACAAGAGTTGTAACCTAATCAGCATATTAATTCAGTGATATGAATTAGCTGGTGGTAACTGTAGGCAGGTAGGGTATTACTGGAAGAGGCAGGTCACTGGGGACATACCTTTGGAGTTTATATTTTGTCCCTGATGAGCAGAGTGCTCTCTTCACTCCCCCCACCCCATGCTTCCTTGTTGTCACATCCTGAACTGCTTTCCTCTGCCACGGTCCTCTTCCATGATACTCACTCTGCCTCACTTGGGCCCAAAGCTGTGGAGTTGGTAGACTATGGACTAAACCTCTGAAATAATAAGCCAAATGAACTTTTCTTTCCTTACATTGTTCTTGTAAGGTCTTTTGGTCAGAGTGACCAAAAAAAAAAAAAAAAAAAAAAAAAAAAAAAAAAAAAAAGCTGATTAAAACATTTAGCCTGGAGGGGTTGGAGATGTGGCTCAAGTGGTAGTACGCTCGCCTGGCATGCGTGCAGCCCGGGTTCGATCCTCAGCACCACATGCAAACAAAGATGTTGTGTCCGCTGATAACTAGAAAATAAATATTAAATTCTCTCTCTCTCTCTCTCTCTCTCTCTCTCTCTCTCTCTCTCCCCCCCCTTTAAAAACAAAACAAAACAAAACAAAAAACATTTAGCCTGGATAGAAACAACCTATTCTCACATCCAGACTTCAGAAACTCCAAGTGATTGACTGCAAGGAAATAAATTTACATAGGTGATTTTGAAAAATAACTGCTGATTGAGCTCTGAATGGATTTGCCTTAATGGCTAAACATATTACCAATTAGGTTGGGGAAACGGGCATGGGGACTTCACATGCACCCTCATTTGAATCTTCCATCAATCTGAGGGGTAAGAAGATATCTTGTGTCAATTGATAAACAAAGTGTGTTTCAGAAGGGCTTATGAAGGTCACATGATGGTTTTCCAGGTACAAGGACATCAACCCAGGTTCATCTGCAGTTGTGTATCAAGAGAGAGCTTCTAGTTAAGTGATTCAACTGGCTCCAGTAACCAACTCACAAGAGGAGAGATGACCAGGCTTGGTAGGGCCAAGTTTCTCACTAAATGCAAGAAGTACTCTCCCCATGGTGAGAAGTCTATCCACCTGTAGCTCTAGCCTTACATTACATAGCTAGGTGGAGATAAATTTTTCCATCAAATTTTAGTATGCAAAAACATTCCAGGGAATGATTCTGATCAGATACAAACCAACATGTAGACCTATCTCCCATGGTCAAGAGGATAGGGAACTGCCACTGGTCAGATTTAGTTCATGTGCCTAAAAATATTGCCCTGTCAAAGTGCAAAGCAAGGGCATGGGAACTAGACACGGGTACTAGAAGAAGGAGAAAGAGTGCTGACCAGACAGAGCAGTGTATATCCACTAGGCTCTCTCCAGGTCACACTTGGTGTTTGTAGAACAGCATCATTTTTTATATCCTTCTCCATGTGATCTCCTCAAGATAAAAATCCATTAGTATTTAGCAATGCTTGCTATTGCACCAAAACAAAAATGTGTTAAAATACTTTAGAACATTTCTTTTTAAAAGAAGATGTCAAAATTCCATATAGTTTATAATCAAATGAACATAGCATGCTTATTTTCCTTTTGGAGATACATCCTGCAGAACAGCGTATCAAAGACTTTGAAAAGTCCTGCAGACTTTGGAACTAAAAGAATTCACTGGTACAATATGGAAGGAGATACTGTACCATTCATCTAATCAGCAAATTTTTCTTTATTAGCCTTTCACAGTGAACTTCAGATAAATCAAAGGATTATAATTTTCAACAAGCACAATCTGAATTTGTAGAGTTTTGCTAAAGAAAATAAGATTCTGCAATTAGCTTTGCAGTATCAGAGCATTCCAACCATATCAGCAGCTGAAGGACTCCTCTATACAAGTACTATTTCATAACACTCCCTTAGCCATCCCAAAATGAAATTCAGAAATAATGTAGCCTACCTGCATGTAAAATTCAGAAAAAATACCAATGTGATATATTAATTATAACAGAAATTTTAAAAAATAGGTGTAAATAAATTAACTTTTATCTTAATATGTAAGTGCTTAGCTTTTTACCTACTTGACAGCCTAGTGGGTTAATTTTTCATTTGGGGAATAGCCTATGTATTTTGAACACCTGGGCTGGGAATGTGGCTCAGTGATTGAGTGCATTTGTGTTCAATCTCCAGTATCAAAAAAATAAACTGGACTTTGGATCTAGTCCACTAACTACCAATAGTGCCCCTATAAGTAATTTAACAAGCAAAAAAATCTCTACAAATTTCCAAAATAGAATAGAATGTCCTCCAATGAGAACCACTAAGATAGGTTGCTTCTTGAATTGCTTCTTATATTGTAATCAAAGTCCTTAGGTCTCAAAAGAAATCTGGAAATAGAAAATCCATTGTCCCAACAATGTTTCCAAACATTTCATGAAAAGGGAAATAAATGCAGAGTACTTAAGGATTTTGTTTCCCCTTGGAAAATAAGTCAATGTATAGTCGAATCTGTACCCCATGGAAAACATTAGCTGTTTTTCTATATAAACCCCTGATCCTGAAAGCAAGAATAATCTGCAAAGAATAAGATAGATATTGCTTGGCTGGTATCAGCATGTCCCATGTGAAGTATATTACATTTCTCATCCCTACAGCAGAATTCTGTAATGAAGACAGTTTCCCCTTTTATGGTGAAGTTACAGAGAATAACTAGGTCTGATAATCTGCCTGAAGCCAAGCTCTGTATTGTTATTACTAGTTATCTTGAAATAAAGCAGGGGAGAGGGGAGCAGCAGTGTAACACCAAGGTTATACCCAGGGTTCAAATCCTAATTCTATCCCTTGCCACTGTGTGAAATGATGAAGTTTCTTAATCTTTCTGTTTCCTCTTACTCATCCATAAAATGGGGATGATAGTAGTGTTTGCTTGTAGAGGATCATTGCTGATATTTAAATGGGTTAAAGCTACTTTATGCCTAGTATAGCTTATAGTAAGTCTTGCGGTTATTAACTATAATAACAATCACCAATTCTCTTTCAGCTGCCTTAGGCAGTTTTGAAATTTCTTCCCCTAAGTCCATCTGCCAAGTTCCTCATTTCTTCTGTTGTTTGGGATAATGCCCCTCAGCACACCCCACCACAGAGCATGACCTGGGGTCTTTTATAGTTCTGAAGCAGCCTGCATATTTCCCATCCCCACACCCCACTCCAGCCCTTCCTTTTTAAAATTGCATCGGCTCTAAGGGAGTACATGGTGCAGACAAAAGATCTCCCAACTCAGCCTCCCACTGAATGGTGACCTTGACAAAGTCACTTGCACTCCCCAGGCCACTGTTGGCATAAAGCCCAGTGACCTCTACGATCTAAGATCCCTCAGCCATCACTCTTTCCTCCATCCCATCCCCAACCCCACCAGGGAGAATTCTAGAATTGGAGGAAAGGAGGTGTCCCACATTAGAAGCTTTTTTGGGTGCTCATTCATGCAGCATTGGGTATTTTAAGGGGTCTCCACTACTCTCAGAAATTAGCATTTGTCATCCTATTAATTTGTTGTCCATCTGGGAAAATGAGTGCTACAAATACAGAGATGCACCTGCTCAGAGTGCAAACAGACCACTCTAATAAACTGTTCAAAGCGTTCGACGATTAGCCTTTATATTTGCACAGCTTTCTTTTACACACACACACACACACACACACACACACCTTCCTCCTCCTCTTTCTTCACTTCTTCCTCCTCCTCCTCCTCCTCTCATCCCAATTTTGCAGATCAGAAAACAAGGCACAGGGTAGTTATGTACCTTGTACAAGATCCCCAGGTCAGACTGTTAGGACTCAGGTAGGCTGAATTCTAGCCAGACACTGTGTACACCAGTGATCACAAACCCATAGGAAGCACCACATGCAAATATATTTCACACATGTCTTCCTCAATCTTCACAACAGCCTTAGGAAGGAATAGCCCATTTCTCTATGCAACATGGATTTAGAGAGCTCCTGTGACTGGAAGGCACCACCTGTGTGTGCAAAGTAGCCACCTGTGCAGGAGCCCTGGGCAGGGAGGGGCTATTGAATGAGCAGAAGAGAAGAACTGGTTGATCGAACACCTCCTATGTGTCAGGGGCTTACTTCCATTATTGCATAAGCTCTTCAAAATTGATCCCCCTGGAGCTACATAAATAATAAATTCATCTAGTTTTCATATTTTAACTTTTACATTAAATGAGAGGACTCATTCTTCCTTGCTGTCAAGATTCAAGGTTAGGACCATAAATAAGGAATTTTTTTTTAGAGAAAAGCCAACATTAATGTCTCACATCTGAACTCTGTGATCCACACTGCATTAAATAAAGTTCTTGAAGCTGGCCATAGAAGGACCTCAGTTCAGATTAAATTCAACAGATCTTCCTATCATGCCACCTATGTGTCAGATGTTAACCTAGGCCCTGGCAGCACTGCAGCAGGTAATACTGTGCCCGCCTGCAGTCCAAAAAGAGAAACAGGCTTCGAGCAATGCAAGTTGGGCAGAGAGCACCTCATACGGGTTCTGGAGTCAGAGAGCCTGGGTGGAATCCCTGTTATGTCTTATTGTTGCAAGGATGAAATGACTTAATACATGTGTAAAGTATTTAAAGCAATCCCTGGAACATAGGAAGTGCTACTATAAAACGACAGGGTGAGAGGTATAATAGTAGCAATAAGCCCAAGGCCTGGAGAAAGGAAAGGTGAATTCTCTCCAAGGAGACATAGTTCAGGGATGGCTTCCTGGATTTGAAACGTTGTCTAGAATTTTTCCTAGGCAATGGCAAGAATGAGGGCAGATGATATTATTACTACAACCAAGAAAAACAACTACTATCACTTGAATACTTCCACTGTTTTGGGTCCTGTGCTAGTGCTTTATGTGAGCTCTCTCATTTAAATTTCTCAATAGCAATTCCATGAAATCAATATTAGCACCATTATTCCTGAACTAATGAGACAGAGACACAGAAAGGTTAAGTAACTCGCCTAAAACCTCACAGCCTCAGAAGCCTCCAGAAGTGAGACCTGAACTTTGATGATGTTTGATGTTAAATAAACATTTTTTATCTTTAATCATGAGTTCTCTTTTCCACTCCAAATTATTGAGAGCAGTTTTCCTCACTTCAGAGTTTGACATTCTAGGACCATGAGACCTAGCCATCTGTAGAGCCTATCAGTCCATCTCCCCCTGCCAATTTGTCTCATTGACGGCCAACTACTGTGCACTGTAGTTGGGCAGCTATTGAAAGAGGAGGTATCAGAGGACAGGAAAGAGAGAAACCAACAGGGGGCCGATGGGAGAGCCTTCAACTTTTCTCCCAGCCTCTTCTGCAGGCACCACCCTGCCTCCCGTCCATTCCCTGAGCCACCTCGTGGCACCCGATGAAATTAAACCCGCCCCTACAGGAGCACACTGCGGATGTCTGGTTCCTTGGCACTTTTAGTCTAATTGTTGCTCAATGAATAGAATAGCTCCCTATCTCTTCAGCAACATGGGCTTCTGCAGCTATTCAGAAAGGGCTGGACACCAATAACACTCACCCTCCTGTCTTCAGCCTGAAATCTAATACCAACCAGATGGTCCTAGTTTACAACTCAGTTTTCATCTCAACAAGGTCCCTCAGTCTCAGGTTTACTGTCCAGGAGCTAGACAGGGGCACCCTGCAACATCCCCCTAGCCCCTCCTCTGTTTCACATTCCACAAGGAATAGGGTCACAGGAGAGGATCACAGGCTGCAAAATCCAACTAACACCCATTTTATTGGGCTGTTATTGGCCTTGGAGAGGCAACAGGTTCAAATTGTTCCGGTTCAAGTTTGAAGACCAGAGAGAGGCCCTGGCTAATTTATCAGGCAGGCGAATGCAGTTGGCAAGCAAGGACCCCACATCAGAACATGCCTTCTGTAGCACCCTGCTGTAGCCTTTGGTCAGGCAAGGAGTCAAGAAAGCCACCTCCTGATAGCCAAACCATAGGCACCTCAGTGTTTGTTCATTGCAGGGAAACAAAACGGGGCACCCCTAGGCCTAGCATTTTAAAACAACAATTATTCTGTCACCTCTCACATTTCTATGTGTCCACTGGACTCCATGGGGCAGTTCATCTGCTATCTTGTTTGAGGTCCTGCCTACAGCTGAAAGCAAATAATGTTGGGGAAGAAATCATTGACAAGTCCAAGACAACTTGTCACCCTGTCTGGTGCCTTGACAGGGACAACTGCAAGACTGAGCACAGGTGGGGTTCTGAGGCAGGCAGGACTATTGCTCCATATAGTCTCAGGGCCTCTCCCTTTTGGTACCAAGTCTTCAAATGATCTTTTCAACAGGATAGCTGGACATCTTATATGGTTCTCCTAGGCTCCCCAAAGTAGAAGCTGTCAGTTTTCCTACCTTAGGCCCAGAATTGGCACAGTGTGGCTTCTTCTCTGCTCTACCAATTAAAGTCTCAGGACTTTATATTTGAGCAGGGGACTACAAAAAGATTCACATCCTTGTGTATGGACCCTGTTTTGCATCCTAGTGGCGACATCCCCTCGTGTAAGTACACTTTTGTCATCATAGCTACATTTGTTGAGGGCTCACCTTGGGTACAGCATTATGCTGAGTAGGGGATAGCCTTGCCTCTTTTATCCTTACAAAGGGTGCTGGGTATTCGCATCACCAAACTATGGCTCAGAGAGCTTGAGTCCATTTTCCTAAGTTACCCAGCTGATAAGGAGTGGAGCTAGAATTTAATCTAAGATCTCTGTGCCTGAAAAAATCCACTTGCTTTCTACCTATACAGGCACAAGTCATGGCCTCGTCCCTTCTTTCCATTCTGACACAATGCAAAGCCAGCCATATTTTGCCAAGTGGAGGTTGTGGATGGTTTGTTCAGGAACCTAAGGGTTTTATGAGTAGACAGATCTCCATGCTCAGAAGCCCTCTGTTCCCGGCTTCTGGGGTATCCTGAAGGTCTTTCCAGCACCTCCCTGAATGTTTTCTACAAGTCCAAGGTAGAAGGCTTTCAAATCTAATCAGCTCACTCTTGCCGCTATGCACCTGAACTCGTGAACTCATCTCCCTCACTGAATCCTGACTACTTATTGCTCAGCATTCTGCCTCTGATTTGGTTACCTCTCATCTTTGTCTGGATCCCTAATGCCTTCTATTGCCCTTTCCAGTATCTGGGAGCTTCCTGCCCAGGACTGAGCTACTGCCTGCCCTGTCTGCTTTACCTGTCCTTGATAAACTTGGTCCACATCCATCTAACCAGGCAGAATTTTATTTCTGGTTTAGGTTGATCTATTCATTCATTTGTTCATTCATTCATTCATTCATTAGCTGTTCGTGCCTCAGGCCCTTAGGTATATTTGGTATCTTTCCTACCCTCAAGCCCCTATACTCAAGTCTTGGTAACAATTTTTAAATAAGTAAAATTTAGATTCTTGCAATAAGGAAATAAACAGGTATGTGCATAGAGATGATCACAGACAGAGTGAACACTAAGCACAAAGAAAGAGCTTGACATGTTAACAGCCAGGTCAGTGAGGCTATAGAGGGGTAAGGATTAGGATGAAAGTTGTCCCTAGCAGAAACCACTCAGGAAAGACAAGATCCACCGGGCTGGATTGGGGTCCTCTTTATGTGATTTCACTTTCCGTGGTTCCCACTTAATTGTTTTTATCAAGAACTATTTTGATGCTTCCCATTTGTCTCCCTTATTAAATTAAATTATTTCCCCTCTTAATACAAAGTATCCATCACATTGTCAGTTAAATAAAAATTTGTTGATTCAATAAAGAAGGGCAGGAGGAAGAAAGAAAAGAGGGAGGAAAGGAGAGAAAAGAAGTAAGAAAGGGAGGAATGAACAAAAAAAGAAAGGGAGAAAGGGAAACAGGGAGAAACATGATTTGGTAATTAATCTGTCCCAATTTTTTTATTTGTCATCTCTGGTTTTAGAAAGCAAGTATCAGTCCATTTTCTTTTTCTATAACAAAACATCAGAGGTTGGATATTTTATTAAGAAAAGAGGTTTATTTAGCTTACAGTTTGGCATTTGAAGATCTAAGATTGGGCTTCTGATCAGGGCCTTGTTGGCCATATGCCAGGGTAGAGAAGCAGACAGGAACTGGCCATATGCAGAGGAGTAAAGCATGTGAGGTAGCCTTGCATTATAACTTACCTGTTCTCTTGAGAACCAACTCATTCTGTGAGACGAGCATTAATCCCTTCCAAGGGCAGTACCCTATGACCTAATTAGCTTGTTGTAAGCTCCACCTATAAAAGAAAGTTTCCACTACCTCCATACAACCATCCTGAGGTCCAAGCCTCCAGCATGTGAATCTCTGGGCAATAAACCACATTCCAACCATGGAACCAAGTTTCACCAAATGAGCCGTTTCATCCGAGTCTCCCCAAGGTTGCTAGTAATGTTCTTTCTCAGATGAGCTGGCAGCAAGTTTCTCTAATTTCTTTTTACTACTGTTTCTTGGGAAGACACTGAGATTTTGCCATGTGATACAGGTTAAGGATCACTCTTTATTCTTCCTTAACCCCTGATGGGGAAGACTTTTCTGCAAAGTTCATGCTCTGTTCATCACTTCTAAAGCCAGGCAGTGGTCCTTTCCCTCTTGCTGAGCAGTGGTAGGTTTAATCTTCACCTCTAAATTTTCCCCAAAGCTAGAGGTGGCATGGAAAAGAGAGAAGAAGAATCAAATGTTAGTCAATTTGGTTTGAGTGGACAGGAAGGGAAAGAGTTAGTTCAAATCAAGGATGAATGTGAGGTTTTGCATTATCTGTGAATTTCAAAGAATTTCCACTTCTTCATAAGCTCCAACCCTCATAGATGTTTAGATAAAGATATGAAAATCAACTCAACAAACTGTTATCGAGTAAACCTTTTCCCAGTTACTGAAGATATAATGGTAAACATGATTGACATAGTGCATACATTTTCCAGTAAAGAGGTATTAAATATAAAGAATGGAAAAAGCGCACAATTCTATGGAGGGACACAGGATGAGCACATAGCCCTGTGAGTCAGTCAGAGTAGGCTAGGTTATGCTGTGGTAACAAACAATCCCAAATGTCAGTCACTTAAAATAACAAAGGTTTGTTTTTTTGCTCATGTTACAGGTTGGCAGGAGGCCCAGGATTATGAGTAACCAGCAATGACAGAGGAAATATATCTCAGGACCATCTTGAACTATCAATGAAATGCCATACCCTGGAAGTTACATGTACCACTTTTGAACACAAGTCACTAGACAAATGGAGTCACAGCCCCACTCAACCAGAAGGGACTCAGGATAGGGAACCCTCCTATGTACACAGGAAATTGTGTCTAAGTTGAGACCTGAAATAGGAGGTCTCCACTCCTGTGAGTAGAAGTGAGGTAGAGAGTAAAGTACAAGTATTCAGGCAGGGTAAAGAGCCATAGAGAGAGGAACCCTGGTCCTCATTGTGAATTGAAAAGATTATAGACATTTCTCAAATGAAAGAAGCAACCATTTAATAAATACATTTGATAATAATTTGTATATTAATTCATTTTCCCAATTCATGTCAGCTATGTGTCCCTTCCAGTTCTACCTTATCCCAAGGACTTTTATCTTTCCAGTATTCCTTCAATGAGTTCATCATGGTCAGTGTATTCACATGGTTATAAAAATACTTTCCTAGATATTTCTCCAATTCTCACTCTGTGACTTAATAAGATACTTTATTCAACAAGAAGTTTGAGGGAAAAAAAATTTAATCACAAATAAATTCTTAAAACTCAACAAGACAGGAGAAAGAAAAACAGAATTCAGAGTGGATGATCACTTTAAATATCTGCAAACCAAGCCCTGTTCCTATGTGAGTGAGCTGTGGAATACATCTCCTGAGTGGGAACTTAGCTGAGGGTCTCTTGCTATTGATTTATCAGGCCAACCAGGTAATTTCCATATGATTGTGTCAGAAGAACTAAAATTTCCAGAAAGCATTCATTCACTGAAGAATTTCAATGCATTCATTTTTTTCATTCATCTAATTTTTACTAAGCACACACTACATATCAGAGCTGGGCACTCAAGATATGGTAGTGAACAAACTGAAGTTCCTGCCCCCAAGGAGCTGAGAGTCTAGTGAGGGAGACAGACAATGAACAGGTAGAGACATGATGCATCAAATGGTGTTAAGTGCTCTGGATAAAAATACAAAAGGGTAAGATGAAGAGGGACTCTAAAAATGGCTGGAGAAGGCTTGCAACATAATAGGTATTAAGAAAATAAAGGATAAAGGGCGAGTATCTGGGATAAGGAAAGACAGAGGAAAAAAACTGAGAGTAAAGAACATTGAGACAATGGCACCCCTGGAATATCCACAGAGCCACAGGGAGACCAATATGGCAAGGGCAAGGAAGAGCCACCTAAGAGATGGGAGAAGGAGATCAAAAATGCCTCCCTCCACGGTGAGGATGGTTCCGTGGAGTCAGAGTGAAGTGGAAGGTGGTGAAGGATTCTGAGTAAACAGAGTTGTAATCTGCTAGGTTTTAGAAGGACAAGTTTGGCCGCTGTGATGAGAGCAGAGTTAGAGGTGCTCAGGAATGAAAGGGATTCCTTCAGAGGCTCTTCTGGATGAGAATAATTATACTCCATCTAGCGTAGTAGTAGTAGTAGTAGTAGCAGTGGTTATGTTATAATGCTGAGTGGTCGATGCAGGTTATATTCTGAAGGAAAAACGGAGATCTGCCATTGAATTATACATGGAGTATGAAGGAAAGAAGAGTCAAATGCAACCTCAAGTTTCCCATCCTGAACAACTGGCAGAAGGGAGTTGTGGTTTACGGAAATGGGAAAGCAAAGAGCTCCATATTTGACCTGTGAAGTTGAAAAATACCTGTTAGATACTCAAGTCAAATTATTAGGTAGGTAATTGGATATTTGAGCATTTATTTCAGGGAAGGAAATGGGGTATAAATGTATAATATAATATTTAATGTTTAAAATAATCTTCACCAAACACTAAAAAAGTGTTTATGGGAGAGAAGCAGAACACTATAGGGAAAGGAAGTTCTCCCTCATTAAAGATGTTTGCAATGCTACTTATCTGGGAAGCAACTAGTTAGAAAATACATTTGCTATGGAATGCTAACCCCCAGGAGAAATGAGAGCGTGCCTATTTAAACATCTTAAGGGTATCAGATGCTAAGGTGTAGTAACTTGCAATCAATACCTGTAATTTGATGAGTAGGTAACCAAATACCCCCACCTGAATCCAATCATTTTTTTTTTTTCATCATAGACTAGCTTAAAAACAAAAGGAAGTGTTTAACCTTTCAGTTCAGTCAAAATTCAGAACTTGGTATTTGGTAAACATTAAAACACAACACAAAAGAGAGATTATTTGAGGGCCCAAAAAGAAAAGTGAATAAACTATTAAGCCAGAACACATCTCTAGGGCTAGTCAACAGAGACACTGACATTCTTACACATTGAACATGTTCAGTTCACCTCCCCTGGGAGCCGTGGCTAAGTCCCTGCCTCCCAGATGGTGTACCCAGAAGCACATCTTTGATATGGGTCAAAGTTTTGGAAACAATGTCAGAAAGACCTAATATCCTTAAACATTATTTTCTATCTCTTTAAACTCCCAGGAAGAGGATGTTTTTAAAAACACGCATTTGGGGGGGAAATTGATGTGGTTATAAAAGATGTCTTAATTTCTCAACTTACTTTTTTTCAAAATAAGTTTTTCATTCATTCACCACAAAGAAATCCAAATCAAGTGTCTATTCTGAGATAGAAGCTGGAGACATAGTAGGAAACAAAACAGGCAAAATCTCTGCCCTTGTGATGCTTACATCTTATTGGGGAAAACACAGATTAGCTCTGTTCTTCCTTTAGCTTTTGGCTAGAAAAAGAAAATTAAGAAGTGACTCCCCAAAGCAAAGATGCTATTTACTCTAAAGAATGGTGTTGAAACAATACAAAATGAACCTTCATGAATTCCCAGATCTAGAAAAATATGTATTGTTTAGTCTCAAATATTCTAAAAGTATCAATTATACTGATCCATTCTGTCTATGGAAAAGGCTATTTACATACTAAAATCTCAGAACCCTTCTGAATAGCCTATCTGATTTAGACCAGAGGAGTGTTGAATCTGATATTTTCTCTATATAACATTCATGCCGGCCATTGTGCTAAGTTCTTTTTCATGTATTTTATATGATTCAATCCTTACAATGATCCTGTTGGGCGAATATTTTTGTCTCATTGCACAGAAGACAAAGAGAAAGGCCAATGACTTCTTCAAGTGGGAAAAGCAAAACTGGTAAGTTAAAAGCTCTATTTCTATGCAAACATTTCATAGATGTGAAAACCTCCCATGGCTAATAAATCATGAATGGTAAAATGAGATATAGCCAGGTATGATGGTGCAAGCCTGTGATCTCAGTGACCCAAGTGGCTGAGGCAGGAGGATCTCAAGTTCAAGGCCAGCCTCAGCAACTCAGTGAGGCCCTAAGCAACTTATTGTGACCTTATCTTACAACTGAAAATAGAAAGGGCTGAATATGTGGCTCAGTGGTTAAGCACCTCTGGATTCAATCCCCAGTACCACACACACAAAAAAAAAAAAAAAAAAAAACTGAGAAATAAAGATTAATTTCAAACCCAAGAACTTGACCATATCAAACACCTCCTTGACATGTCTGGAATCAACAATTTATGAATTTCATGTACTGGACATTCTACACCAGCTCTTCTAGAGGCACTTTCCACCCTTCTCAACCCTGCTTTGTGCTCACAGTAGTTGACCTTCATGAATTGCATCATGAAGTCTCCCCTGCACATTGTATTTCAGTTGTTTTTGACCAATGGTCGTACCCACAAGAGTAAAAATGGTGCAATGAAAGAGAAAAGAGCAAGTTTAGTATAATTATGAGCTTCTAGATCACTACTTGGCAGTAGCCGTGTTTCTTTACCAATGCTATGGATAGCTCTTCGATGGTTCTCTCCTAGAGTTACAGTTCTCTCCAGATTCTAGTAAGCCTCCCATTCCTGCCCCTTGGACCTAGGATGGTAATGACCCCAGGCACAGGATGTTAATAGAAGTCAGATGCCTTACCATTTCTCATTGGTCTTGCTTAATCTTCTTCACATATTTGTAATAATCACTTCATCAGGACTTCCTGAAATACTCCCATTAGAGTGGCCATCTGTTTTGTATTGGGATCCTGACTGCTATAGTTTAGGAAATGGAACCAAAAGACTAGGTGGGCAGAATTATTTCCTCTAAAACAAAATTAATTTATGTGGCACAGACCAACCCTAAATGGGGCCCTTCAAACACTCAGTGAAGAATATCACCTTAACTCTTCCCTTTTTATCTCCCCCAGAAGATGAAAGTTACCTCCCATTCTCTTCCGGCATTATCAGGAGGGCAAAGTTACTTTATTCATTCAGGTACTTTCACTTTAAGTTTGATATTTCTTCTTCTAAAAGTTTGAAAATTTCAATAAAACCTTAGACCAGAACAGATGTTAACATCTTAATATTAAACTTTTAATATAATCCCTTTTGGCATTACTAATGATGCCTGATTGCTCTAAGTTTTAGAGTAAAATCAAAGCATTTGGCTTTGTTTTAGGATGATGGAACACATTCAAGTCTCATGCTATGATTTCAAAGGAGACTATCAGAAGGAGAGACATAGGCATAAGTTAGTAAGGTAGGATCTATTATCACTGGTCTCCCTAGTCGACCATCTTAAAAATTGGTCTGTTCAGGAAACCAATTAAAGCTTCCTACATTTGCCTTCATTGACCAGAGAACAGTGGTTTTAAGAGATAGTCCAGATGGGAAAAGGAAACGTTTCCTTCAGAAATACCATCCCCAATTTTTTCTGTATAGTAATGGTAGAATTTGCATCCAACATTAGCCCCTGAGAGGCTTCTAGCGTCTTCTCTCCCCACACTTCTCCTCATTGCCACTGGCCTAGTTCAGCAGCTTCCTAAGGAGTTTTTCTGCTCCCAATACTTACTCTTCTTCCATCTATCCTCCATGCTCCACGTAGGAATTTCTTCCTGCAAAGTGAGTTTCTGCATATTTCTTCCCCACGTCAGCCTTTTGGATGGCACCCCCTGGTCTGCAGAGTAAAGCATACTCCTGGGAAGAGCAAACAAGCATCGCCTACCTTGACATATGTCCCTGTTCCCTTCCACTACTCGGGACCGGTGCTTTCCAAACTGTGAGTGCCCCACCACCACCTTTACCCCCATGCAGCCTGCTCTACTGCTCTTCCAGGATCTTGGGTCTGCTGTCTTGCTTGCAAAGCTCATCTGCATCACCCACTGGAAACCTCTAAGTGCCCTCTTATGCTCAAGAGACATAAGAACTTATTCAATGTCACCTCTTGGCTAAAACTTTCCCTAACTATCTCCTCACAAAGAATTACTACCATCTTTTTGTTGTCTCCCCAGATATTTCTCTTTTTTAACCTACTAATGCTGAGAGCCATTGCCAAGTAGGAATGACGCATGGCAATTTCTTTGTCAGCCTACCCCATGTTGCTTAGAGGAAGGACTGTCCATTGTGGACCTAGGTCATTTGCAGTGACATTGCATGTAAGGTGACCTTGCTCAAGGACCAGGGCGGATCCGGGTTTAGGGCGGATCAGGGTTTAGGGCTCTCCTTGGGTTTAGGGCGGTTCCAGGTTTAAGGTGTACCCTGCTGGGAATAGGGCGTTTCCTGCTGCCTCAGGAGCTCAGGCTCCTTGAGTTCCCCTTGAGTTCTCCTTGAGTTCTCTCGGGATTCAGAGAGTATTTGGGATTCAGAGCCTGGTGGAGTGTGTGGATTTTGGCCAGAACATGGATTTCCCCAGAACGTGTGTAGAGGCCGGTGTGAGTTCGGGAATAAAGAATTTCTGTTTGAATCTACAAGGCTGTGAGTGGCTCGTGATTTTGTGCCCAGCCAGACTGCGGCATACTAATATCGTTTTCTTCTATGTTTAACATGCTATCCTTTCAGAAATAGAGAACATGCTAACTACTAATAGTCTTTTATGATGCCGTGCCCTTTTGAATCAATGAATTCTCAGTCTATTTGGAAAGAAAAGGACACTTATTGAACATCTGCTATTGCACTCCATGCATTATTTACATACATAGTTTCATTTAATCCTCACATTACATAAAGATGAACTATTATTCCAGTTTTTTCATGAGAATAGTGAGCTTTTAAGTAAAGAAATGTTTCAGAATAGCTGAAATCTGTGATTTTTCCACTGTGTATCACTATTTTCTCATAAAAATTTGATTCCTTAGACTTTGAAGACTCCCTTTTACTTGCAGAGAACATTATAGATTTCAATGAACTTTTACAGCATTATCTTATTTGATCACCAATAAATCTCTGAGGTCATGAAGGCAGAGTAACAGGGCTCACACTGTTATGGAGGGTCAGGGAAGGGCATGATCCTCCCAAGATCACTAAACCAAAAACTGGAGTCACCAAGACTAGAACTCCAGCCTCCTAAGCCAGTTCTCTATGTAACACCATTGTCTCCCAGACAGGTATTTTATATCTATAATTTTTTTTTTTTTAAGCAGGAAAGAAGAGTTCTGTCTTCAAAATAACTAACTCTTTACAGAGGCTCCAAATGAATCTCCCACGCCTCTTCCTCTTTGGTCCTATCTTAGCCACTGAGGACTCAGCCTCTGATCTGCTGGGTCAGCTCAGCTAAGCTCTAAAACTGAGATTACATTGCAGCAAACCAGCAATCAATTCTGACCTTGTATGTGGGCTTTTGTTTTTCACCCTACACTACATTTAAAGAACATATACTTAGTTTCTCATTTTTAAACATCAGGTGTCTAGCTCCTGTTTTTTTAAAAAAAAAAAAGTGGTGATATTGCTTCCATCATTGGATCTGATGATGAGATGAAACACTCTCCATTCTCTTCTTTTATGTGCCTGCTGGTCTGACAGCCCTCTGAGTTTCCAGTCTGGTTCTCATCATGGAAGACTCCCCACTGACCGTGATGCACTGTGAGAGAGCTTGCAGGAACCATGTCCACAAACTTGCCTCCTCTAATTTTCTTTTCCAAGTTTAGCTCAAGACCCTGTTCTCCTGGAATGAGTCCCTTCTCTCAAGCATCGGAGAGCATCTTCTACAAAGACTCTTTGCTTCCTTCGTGCAAGAATAAAGATATTAGGCATCATCTACTGTACAGATGTCCCTTCATGAACCTTATTCTGTCTGTGCCCTAAGTGTTCATTGCAATGAGGGAGCAAGTTGTCTATTGGGCCTCCGTTCTTTGTCTTCTCTGATTTCGGAGTGGCACTGAAGAGACACTAACATAATGGAAATGACAAAAATATTTCTTATTAATCCCCCTGGGCCTCATCTATAATACAAAGGTAGAAAATTTTTTGCTTTCTAAAAGCCTTTCCAGAACTAGCCTCCTCTGATGCTATGGGTGAACCATCCTTAATATAAATTGAATTTTTTTTTTTTGGCATAAGAGGTTTTTTTTGCTTCAGAAGTTATAATTTAAAATGTGTCCCAATTTTCAGGTAGGAAAACAACCTAATGCACTTTCTCACTGTTTTGGCTGCTGACAAAGCCAGGGTGCTTCCTAGGTATATATGAGGATTCACGGGTTAATTGAAAAAGCCTTAGGCTAACAGGCAGGAAGACCTGGCTGGCCATTTACCTGCTGATTCTCTTTTCCTCTCTTAGCCTTAGATTCTTCATTGTAAATTGAGGGCAATGGACTGAATTCAACAAATCTGTGATTGTGGATGCAAGAAATACACATTGGATGAGCTCAAGTAGCAGTGGTAATGGGAAAAATGCTGGGCAGAAAACCAGAGACCCAGGTATCATTGACAGTTATGGGGCTCACTAGCTTTGTGACTTTGAAAAGTGACATGGACACCCTCTCTGGGCCCTTGTCCCTATTAGTGTTGTTGAAAGCTTGGTCCTTGTCCCCAATGCCAATCCCATAAACTAGGACATAATTTTGAGAAAAGGGGAAAAGAAGGTTTAGTGCTTGGCTAACAAAGGAGATACACTGGGGACTCCTGTTCCAAAGGCTGTGATTCTGCCCAGGAACAGAAAATGGTGATTCAGAGAAAATGAGATTAGGGAGGAGAGATCAGGAAGAGAAGATCAGGGAGGAGAAGGTTAGGGAAAAGAAGATCAGGGAGGACCAGGGAAATGGTTAGGGAAAAGAAGCAGGGAGGAGAAGGTCAGGGAGAAAAAGGTTGGAAAAAAGAAAAAAAAAAAAAAAGACAGTTTCAAAGCCACAAGGGATACAGTCAAAACATCAAGTGAACCCCTGTTACATTAGTACCTGTCACTTTTGTGCTGTGTGCCTGTTTTTGATCTGACCAGCATCATTCATATTCATAACCTTTTGGACACTGTAGGCATGGAAGTGGTTACCCACTCCTTGCCCAGGAGTTTCATTCATTCAACTGTCGTCCATTGAACCTCTCTTGGAGTACCAGGACTTTTCTAAAAAGTTGGTGGTCCTGTAAAGATGATCCACTTTATGCTGTGAATGTAGCCCTTGCTGCACTGCTACTACAACTTATTTTTAAAATGGACTTGTTTCTTTCTTTCTCTTCCTCTCTCCCTGCTCCTCCCTAATCTCTCTCCCTACCTAATCTCAGGGGAAACAGGATTAACCTTTCTTCCCCATCCTAGGCAGATTTATCTGTCCTTGAGTACACACCCACCATAAGAAAGAAGTCATCCAGAATTTGGGGATGGGACCAGAAGATCTCAGAAATGACTACCTCCCAAATTAACAAGTGAATTACAACTCCAACAGAGAACACGTGGAATGTAGCCTTTGAATTGCCTCTTTAAAAAACCCCTTGTGCCTGCTAATAGGCAAGAATCACAGCCTGTGGAACAGGAGTCCCATTTGTTTCTCCTTTGCTAGCAAAGCAATAAACCACTCCCCCCCTTTTTTTTTTTTCAAAACCGTGTCCTCATTATTGGATTGGCATCAGGGACAAAGACCAAGCTTTCAGCAACTGTACCAGCCTAAGGGGAGATGCCCCGGATAGAACTGACTCTCTAGCGCAGCCCATAGGACACCAACATTGGCGTCTAGCACAAATGATTTCTTGTATCTCTTGTTACCTTCCCCTTCAACACTTTATCCTCATCGCAGCCTCCACCTACTGTTATGCTCGAATTCGGGACCCCCAAAAGACCACCAGAGACCAAGATCGATGTAAACAGCAAAGAGGTGTTTATTGTGAGCTAGCTCAGTCCTCCACGCGCACACAGCAACTGGTGACGCTGAGAGGCCCCTAGCCCTCCCAACATGTTATCAACCACCATAAACTACTGGGAGGGTCATCTGGCATCCCAGGTATTTCCCTGTCTCATGCTGATTGGTGACTGCTAGGGGGTTGCTATGGGTCCTCACCTAGCCTGACTGAATCGGCAGATCTCTCTGTTATTTGTAGATAAAACACTTAGCAGGGTAGGAATGTGCCTAGGAGTGCTCTGGGGGTCTTTTCAAGGACAAAGGTCAGGTCCCTTCCTTGGACAGGCTTTGCTCTGAGATAGAGGCTGGTTTTTCACTACTGCTCCCCAGCAGCCTCATGTTCCCTTCTCCCTTCGCTGTGTACCCTGCCTCCATTCACACTAGTCCTAATTTTGTCCCCGCCCCACTGGCGAAGGCAACCTATGTAAGTAATAAGCATGTGAATGAATAATAAAAGCAAATGCATTGATGAATACTCTTTTATCCCAAAGGAATGGTGTAAGGGCTCTGGGCTCAAGAGAATGTGAATTCAAATTGCTGCAGGACTTGGTCAACTTGCTTAATCTTTTGGATCCTTGGCTTCCTCATCTGTATCATGGAAATGACCATAGTACCCACCCCGTGAAGGTGGTATAAGATACAGGGTGCAGTGACAAAATTCATGTCGACTTTCAGCACTGTGACTGGCTTGAAAGATTTTAAATATTTCTAGTATTTGTCTGACCAAAAATGCCATTGTCCAGGGTTTATATTGTTCCTAATCGTGACCACGTATTGCTTCTGACCAGTACAAATCCTAGAAAAGGTCGTTTGTGGTCAGACTGCTACTAGAGATGTTCTGGGGAGAGAAAGGGCCTTCCCATCACCCTAACTCATGCTAATTAGCTTATGCTAATGACAGTATCTACAGGGCCTCAATTCAAAGTCACTCTCAGCGAGACTGCTCAGGGCTAGAGAACCAGCCGCAGGAGCTGGATTGCATTCAATCCCCTGGTTGCTCAGTGTGGAAAAGAAAGCCTTTGCCAATTCCAGAGACAACAACACATCATCCCCCTGCACATGGTTTTGACTTGCAGGGCCAAAACACAGGACTCTTTACAATGCCCTTGTTTTTCTGCAAATGTGTTTGTCGGGGGGGGGGGGGGGGGGGGGGGGGGGGGGGGGGGCTTGTTTTGCCGATAATGGATTCACAAAGAGCCCTGTTCTTTTCTGGCACCTTGAAAGGAGAAAACTCCCTGAATGGAAAGAAAGATCAAGTGGCTGCTTTGCATGTAGGGTGTCTCTTGCCTACATATCGTGCCGCCACCGGAGTTGGAGGCTAAGCTTCATAATTACACAGTGCCGACACACAATTACCTACAATTAGTCTAATGATATAAATGCTCTATGATTATCTGAAAGATAACCTCAAGAAACACACAAAGAGGATGGGATGGCCCTGAGGTAAACCTCAGATGAGAGGCTTGGAGGGGAATGTAAGGGCCATTTTGTGAGGTCCCTGACCCACAGATTAGAGAGGAGACACTAGACTCCCACTGGCCTCCCTTCCTCCCCACATAGGAACAAGTTCTTTCCACAACCTTAGTGTGCTGGTTTCCCTGAAGGTTGTGAGGGGATACGAGTTTAAGAGAATAATTCTGTAAAATGGGCCCACTGTGCTGAGCCCCATGTGCTTTCTTTTCCAAGAAGCAATTTGCCTTAGCCCCGTCTGGCCTAAGTGGACGGAGATGTCACATTCCTCGGCAAACTACCTATTCCCTGCAGGAGAAATGCAGGCCCAAGATAATGGTTGATAGGAGGAACCCAGGAGATTTTGGTCACCAGGTCCTGAAACTCTGGGAGATAAGGATAGTTCCTCCTAACCATAAAATCTGTCAGGATGGGCCAAGGTCACCTAGAGTTACCAAGACAGTGGGACTTGCAAGTCTTTGAGTTCATCCTGCTGTCAGTCAAAGGTCAAGAGGTGGAAATGGGAGGGACTCTCTGGAAATTTCTCTGGGATTCCCCAATAAAAGTGGAGTGCAGGAGAGGCACATTGTTCCTCTCCTGATGATATTGCTGGTTATTGGTGACGAGTCCTGCTTCCCCACATGTTGAAGTCTGAACACTAGAGAAGCACACGGAGCAAGCAATGAAGCAGGGTTTATTTAAAAAAGGGGTAGCATAGACTTCTCCCTTGAGGGAGAAGGGGGCCATCGCGGGTAACATGGTATCCCAAGAAGCCAGGTGTTCTGCCCTTTTTATGTGTCCTAGGATTCCTTTGTTCTCCTGCCTTTCCCCCCCTTATCTTTCTCATCCAGGTAAGTGACTAGGCCCAGGAATGCTTGGTGGGAGGGCCAAAAGGTGGGAAATAGGTGGGCTGAAGGGGGAGGGGCAGGATGGAGTAGACAAGGACACCTTAACAACCTTATAGCTCCCTGTAGAGAGGGGCAATTCCTGGGACAGGTTACCTTGGCAACAGGGGCAGGTTCTTGATAAGATCCCTCAGGGGACAGTCTCCAGCTTCCCAGACTCACTCCAAATTGGCCTCCTTGACGGACCTGACTCGATTTACCTCTCTACACTGACTGCCTGTCTAATTCTGGCTTCACTGAGAGGACCCACTCTCTCCCTGGAGAGTGTCCCTTTCTCTTTTCCTATCCCTTCCATAAACTCATTCCTGTTACTCTGAGGGACGTGTCTGAAATCTTTCTGACTTGGTTGCAAGAACCAGGGTTTGAAGAGGGGGGTTCTTCATGCTATGTCAGCATGAAGAGGGCCCCAGCTCTGTAACAAGGTCATCCCTGAATGTTCTCTTTGCCTTCTCTGTTAACACAACAAATTATAAAGGGCAACATGGGGTTGGAAACCATGTCTAAATTTCAGGCCCAGACTGCAGCCAAACTGTGGACATTTAAAGGCAAGCTAGTTGCATTTCTACATGTTACTGATGGGCTTGTTATCCTGAGTTGGTCAGAACAGAGGAGTTAAGAAAAGGTTTATACTGGCATAAACACCACAGCAGGCTGACAGAGGGTCAGCCCCAGAACCTCTATCCTGCTCTGAATATCGGCTGCCATCTTCACATTTTGATAAATGCACATTGAGCTCTGGAGGAAAAGAGACATCACAAATACACACAAGTAACATTTTGGGGTACTAGTGCTGTGATCTGCTTTCTGAACTCCTTTGAAGTAGGATTTCCAATATTCATTCAACAAGTAGTTATTGAATATTGATTTTATGTATGTATGAATCTACTTTATTTCATTTTTTTTTTTTTTTTTGGCTAAACTCCAAAGTAGGTGCTGGAAGTAGAGCAAGGAAGAAAATAATCATGGTATTTGCCCACCGGGAATTGACAGTCTAGCTGGGATGATGAGAGAGGAGGGGCATATTCTGCTTTCAAGTATATTTGCCCTTGCTATGACCATGGAGGCCCACATTATTATTCCCAATTATTCACCTCTTGTTTTAGTCAGCTTTTTTTTTTTTTTTTTGGTCACTTTTAACAAAAGACCAGACAAGAAGAGCATAGAGGAAGAAAAGTTTAGTTGGGGTTCATGGTTTCAGAGTTTTTAACTCCACAGATGGCCAATTCTTCATCTTCCTTTTTTTTTTTCTTTTTTGATAGTAGAGATTGAACCCAGGAACCCAGAGGTGCTTAACCACTGAATTACATCCCCAGCCTTGGGTTTTTGATTTTTTTGGTATTTTGTTTTGTTCGTTGAGACAGTGTCTCACTAATTTGCTTAGGATATCACTTGAGGCTGGCCTTAAACTTGTAATCCTCCTGCCTCAGCCTCCCTAGCTGCTGGGATTACAGGTGTGCGCCACCACACCTGACTCATAGATGGCCAATACTATGGCTCTGGGCCTGAGCTTAGGCAGAGCATTATGGCAGAAGGTGTGGCAGAGGAAAGCAGCCCAAAACATGAAAATGAAGAAGCAGAGAGAGCCACTAAATTTGGCTCACCAGGGACAAAATATAAAGGCATATCTCCAATAATCTGTCTACTCCAGCCATACTCTACCTGCCTACATGTACTACCCACCAGAAGATTAATGCACTTCATTAATTTAAGGTTCTCATAACCCAATCACCTCTAAACTTTCTTGCATTGTCTCAGGCATGAGCTTTTAGGGGACACCTGATATCTAAACCAAATACCCCTTAACTGAACTTGGCAATTCCTCTCCCAAGTGATGAGGCTTCTTCTCCACTTTTGATGAATTTGGTCATGTGATCTTCTTTGGCCAATGACTGTGGGCCAAAGTGACAGTCTTACAGTTTCGATCTTAAATCTCAAAAGACATCACGTATTTACTCTCACCTCTCAAGGAATTTTGAACCTCTGCACCATGAAGAAAAATATAAAAATAAAAACATGCTCCAGACACCCTGCTGGTCCTAGAAGGATAAGGAATACATATAAGCAGCAAAACTGAACTGAACCTAGAGCCAAGCCTGACCTATGGGGAAGACCAGACAGAATTTTCAGCTTAGTGTTAAGCCCGGCTCTTATCAGTACAGTCATCCAGCTGACCTCTGAGCAGAGGTGAGAAATAATACCAAGTGGTGGATGTCACTGAGATTTTTTTTGCTCCTTCTATTTCATAGCTTTTTTGTGCCAATAGTGGACTGAAGTTTCACATAAGAACTTTATTACAGGATAGGTTTCACCTAAAAAGATGGTAAAGAGAAAAAAAATTGTAAGCATACATTGCAAACTCAAAGTACTAAAAGTTATTTTCTTTAGAAAGAAGTTTGACAAAAGGGGCAGAGGACATAGGAGAATAAAAGGGAATCATTTGGCTTTTGTTCTATATTCTTTGACCTTCTTTAAATTTTAGCAACAAGGATTATTATCTTTGCATCTTGAAAAGAAATGCATTTTAAAAAAGACATCATTTAACACAATACAAAAAAACGGAAGTCGGGTAAAAGACAAACATTCATCAAAGGGTTTATGTTCTAGGAAATGACATTACTTCATATACATTACCTCATTTAATTCTTATAACAACACTGAGAGGTAACTCATACTTCCCCCCCTTTAGAGATGAGGAAAGTAGACTCAAAAAGTTCTGATAGCTTGCCCAAAGCCAAACAACTAGTACACCAGGAAGAGAACATTTGAATTCAAGTCTGTCAATTCCCAAATGGCTATTCTTTCTTCATTTTATATTGTTACCTGCTGCCACACACCAATAAATGCTCAAGGCCTCAGTTTCCTTATCGGCAAAAAGAGAAGTCTGGACTACATAATCTCTAAGTGTTCCTGATAGGAGAGGATTCCAGGAGTGAAAATTCACACCATGCAATGCAATAAGGATTCCTTAGTTTCAGAGGAGTACAATCAAATTTCCTTTAAGTATAGTGCTCCCCTAGCTCACATAAGTGCTTATTATTTCCAGATCATTAACTGTTTGACATAGAGATTTGGCTGAGAAACTTGAAGCTCAAGTGTTAGAGGGCTCTGCCAATTGAAAATCAGTCAAATGTGGATAATGGCTTCTGTTACTATAATACAAGTCTACAGGAAAATGTGATTCAATTTATAAAAATTCTATCAAATGCAGCTTTTCAGGAATTCATCTGTTGGGTACAACAAGGTACATCTGTGCTGTATTATCCAAATAAGTTCCACCTGGCAGGCAGATGACTATAAGGCTTTAAAAGGAAAAAAAGAAAGAAAGAAAAAAGTCTTTGCAAAGTCTTTCCATCTCAGATCACTCTATTTTAACTTGTTCTAGTCTTTTGTACCCTCATTTCTAGGTACAGCAGCCATTAAATTTGGACAAGCAATAAATGATGAATTTTCATTAACAGACAGAAGTGATTGATTATGAAAAAAGCCTCTCAAATGTCATTCTACAGTGTGGAAAATTAGGAAGGGAGGAAATGTGGGAAAAAAAAGCATGCATACACATAAATACTCGTTCTTTGTTGAAATAACCTTGCTTTTAGAGGAATTCATAAAATGGCCGTGGAAACTGTAATGTGAACCTCCAGAGACTTGCACTAGGTCCTGCAAAAATTCAGGGTCCTAAGAATGCCATAGGAAAACAAGCCATTAAGAAAACGTGTAATTACCTTCTGGCATTAAGAAGATCAAGGCAGTTTATTTGAATGTCTGGGAAAGCTGGTTGAAGAATACTTTTCAGGTCTGTATGGATCAACATACAGATTCTTATTATAGTCGGTATTCTGCCCTAGGTGACAACATTTTAACTTTCAGCAGGAGATCTCCTTCCCTTTTCCCAGTTCCCTGCTCATTTTCCCTCTTCATCTCTGTGGCTTCACCCAAAACAATGTCATCCATTCTTACTTGGGCCTTTGTAAATCAAAATACCTCCAGACTAAGAAGTTAGTTTCAAGAGCCAGACATCAATTTCATTATGGATATCTGTCTAGACATAAAAGGGGTCACTCACTGCCTCCTATGATCCTGTGAGCGCCACAACAATAGCAAACCAACACAAAACAGACACAGGTACCCACTCAACCCCCATCCCTGACTAATGTTCACCGATGCTTTTTTCAAAAGAAGCAAACCAGGAAAGAGAGAGGTCTCTTATTTGCCAGAAGCAATAGTGCTGTTTGCAGACAGATTGGATTTGCTGCGTTCGTGGTTTTCCCTTCTAAAACCGGCACTTTCCTGATTTTAAGTCTGACATGTTTAGTTTAATTACCAAACCCAAACACTCAAGAAGAAAAGGTTGATTGATTGATTATTCTGTCTACAGTTGGTAAATCTTATGCAGAATTGTTATCCATAATCAGCAGGTGACGTGTGAAAATGTAACTTCCTAAGAGTCCTGTTAGGTCATTGCTCCCATCTACAAAATGGTGACATTGAATACAGACCACTTAGTGTGGATCAATCCATAATGTGGTTGGGGCAGGGGATGAAGCCTTTTGTCTTTCTCCAAGAGAACTCTCCGTATAGATTATAATTTGGAATCCCCAGAACAACTTTGCAATCTTTTAATTTATACACTATCAGAAATTAAGCCTCCTTAAATTATATGCTTCCTATTTTATTTCTGAAAGACAAAGCACTTATATAAGCATTCAAACTAGGTTCTACATGGGGGGTTGGAAGGAAATATAACATATCCAAATAAACATTGTCTCCCTCAAAAATTATGCCACATGCTTATTCTATTGAGGTTTTCTCTGCTCATAACCTTTACCTATCTTCAAGGGAAAAAATTTTCATAGTCACTGAAGGCACACAGAAAAATTAATCTAAATGCTTCATTTTTTTTAACCAAAAAAAAATGACATTTCCCAAGGTTATATTATTTACACAAGATTTAATACCTAAAGATTTTAATATTTACAAATGTCAATCCACCACCAAAGGATTATTTGCAGCTATTAAGGGCATTTCAAAGAATATACATAGATTTTTTTTAAGGTAATTCCAAAGTTTTGAACAAGGTGATATGTTTGGATCAAGTGTGCTGTCTGCAGAGGTGACCAACCACTGTGAATAAGTTTCTGCTTATTTCTATGCTTACATTCAGGTCTGCACATTACACTTCTACAGAAAAGATCCTAGTCTCATTGTATTCTATGCAAAAAATACCTCTTGGAATTTTGTAATGCTGGAACTCTATGTATAAATTATTTGTTTGGGGGAAAAGGTAGGGCTATCACTTAAGAATCACTTCCCCAGTTTATAGCAAATATCTGAAACATCAGATCCTTGAGGATTACATTTTTTTCCCTTCCAGGCTGAAGTGTACTTTCTTCCATTGGAATCACTGAGAAATGGCCCTGTTTTATTGCTAATTATTCTTTGTCATATTTATGAGTTTTTCAAAGAAATGGGAACTACCTCCTGGACATGGTTAGGCTTTGTATATTTTTATATCACACTGTAATTTTTTATATGACAAAGGTGGCAAGATTAGAAACATTTTTATCTTCAAGTTAGTGAGATGGTTTGGGTTAACATTAGTCAAGTCTTGGAATTTAAACCTCAGATGTGGTTGAGAACTTTACTGCTGGTATAATTTTCCTTTAATCTTTTCATAAGCCAAAAAAAAAAAAAATCACAATGAAGAGAGAGATTGGAAAAAATGATAGAAACTTCTAAAAAATTCAGGAATAGGAATTGATCATTGGCCCCACTTAAATGGTTGGGTCACATTAATCAATATTTTGTTTCATAGCAGATGTGGAGGAAGTGAAAAGTCTGGATTCCGAAAGAACGCAAGAACAGTGAAAAGTATCACATTTCACACAGATGGGGAAAAAAAATGGAGGGAAAAAAATTTATGTATATCTGAAAGCAATAAGGATGAAAAACACACAACTCAAGTCATCAAAATCACTGTTGAGAAACCAGATTTGAATGCTGCTTAGAGCTTTCTTAATTAAATTTCTACAACATAAAACCATAAATAGCAAGTACATATCTTGGGGTGCCACAATAAAGTCTGCTGTCCCACCTGGTGGAGGGGAACTCTAACACCACATCTGTGCACAAAGGCACACAGGCCCCTCCTTCTTCCTCTTCCTCAATCTTTATCTCTCAAAATATTCAAAAATTTAGTCTCTTAGGTCCTATGTACCTTTTGTTCATTCAACAAACATTTACCAAACACCTTGAGGGCCAGGCTCTCTACTACATATGGTGAGAAAAAGAAAGACGTGTTTGGCAGTGGGAGGGAAGAAACCTCAAATGATGAGAAATGCTCAAAACATAAGAGTGATCTTGAGAAAATAATTCAGGGAGGGAAAGCATTGCTCCCCATTGGCATCCATTCCACCCAGATGTACTTATTCATGCCTACTGTGTACCCAGGTGCTAGGCACAGTGGGGTCGAGACAAAAGCAAAGCAAAGCCTTCTATTCTTGCCTGGAGTACATCTCTCAAGATTCTGTGCCCACCTTCTTTCTAAAACCTCTTAACCCTTTTCTTCATTCACATTCACCAAATCACACAGCTGGAAGCCAAGAGCCACAGGAGCCCCCTTTCCAATCCGGTTGACAAGGCCATACAATTCCAGATAACCTACTACTAATTTGAATCAGTTGATTACCACTGCAGTTATTTTAAGGCCAGCTTATGACCACTGCTGGCAGGTTGGGGAGCAGAGGAAAACAGGAAATGAATTAAATCATTTATTAGCATTGAAAATAACAAGTTCAAAGGTGTCAGATCCTGGGGTAAACAGCTCTGCAAATGAGGGAATGGGAATTTTCCAAAGAAAGGACTCACCTGAAAGAATTTTCCAAAGTTTGGTTTTGGTGTCATGGAAAAATACTAATTTCAAACCAATATTACTGATTGCTCGATGTGTCCTCAAGACCACACATGTAGTGTTCATGCCTTGAGTATATCTTGAAAATAAAAAAGAAAGAGAATTTAAAAAGGGAAGGTTTTTATTGCACACACATCATATGCCAGGTTTGGTTACAGATGTTTTCACAAACATGCTATCTACATGTCACAACAACCTTGTGAAGTAGAATCACCACTTTACAAAGGGGGAAAAAAAAAAACAAAAAAAAAAAAAACAGAAGTTGGGAGAAGCTAAATAACAAGACTAAGGTCACACACCTTATAGACAGTGGAATTTGTGCCTGCCTCCAGAACTCATGTCTTTCCACCAAAACTGCAAGGTTGCTCTCACCCAAAGTGCTTGCTCCAATAAGGAAATTTACGTGAGCAAGTAGAAACACTTGAGGTGTTTTGTAAAAATTTCTAATTAAATGACAAATTATATTTTAATTCCATGTGATAAATTATATATCAATCATGTATTTTTCCTTGAAATATATGTTGGTCTAGAGTATTTTTCCAAGGGAAAAAAAAATATATATATATAGCGTGGGCATGACTTGTTGCTCTCCCTTTTCCTTCATTAGAGAACTGCACCCCACCATGAGAATGCTTAGTAGTAACCCAGGAAGGCAGCTGGCAAAGAGGAAAGTGAGTCTGGGAAGTTTTTAAAAGGTCCAGATGTTTTCACTATGTAAAAATAATAAAATAAATGACAAAAAACGTATGAGTAAGGATGTCCCGTACAGTATGATTTGTAGTAGCAAAAACTTGGCAACACCTAAATGTCCAATACAGGTGATAGGATAAATGAAGTTCATTTGTACAATGCAAACCTTCTCAATAAATAGAAATTGTGGTATGTTGATGAGGGCTGGATACCTAGGAGTTCATCCTACTACCCTGTTTCATATGTATTTGAAATTCCCCTTAATAAAATTTTCAAATGTTGAGATATATGCATACACACACACACACACACACACACACACAAATAACCTTAGAAATATTTTTTGTGATATATTATTATGTGGAAAAAGCAGATAATTAAATCAAGCAGAAATTTATGTTGTTCATTGTCCCCCATTTTCCCTCCCCTTGAAGTGCATGGGGGTATTACACTTCCCAGCTCCCTTGCAGTCAGGCAAGGTCACGTGACTCCATCTGGCCTATGGATGCAGGTAAAGTTATGTGTGTCCTTTTCAGGCTGAAACATTTAATTGTCAGTGTGAGACTCTCCAGACCACTTCATCCCTAACCTCTACAACCTGTGATATGGCAAGTGGTAGAGTCTTTGTCCCTGAGTGAGGATACCAAACAAAAGTCTCTGACAAAGTAGAATGGACATGTAGTATTAACAAGGAATAAGCCTCGGATGTTTGAGTCACTGAGGTGTTTGTTGCCACAGCATAGCTTAGTGCAACTCAGTTGGCAAACAGACAGTGCAATTTGCCCAGGAATACTCTGCTTGCTTCCTCTTTATCAGGTATTTGTGCAAATCTCATTTTCTGAATAAAGGTTTCCCAGATGGCTCTTATTTAAAAAGAAGCATAATTATGTTAAGTGCTCTCAAGAATGCTAGTCAGGGTGAAAGGACAGAGGGTGCTTCCAGGGCAGGGATAGAGGAAATTCTGTTTTTAATGTGATTATTCAAGGAGGACCTCTAGGTGGTGGACAGCAAACTCAGATCTGATACAAAGAGGGAGTCCAATGAAGCTCTGGAGCTGGGGCTGCTGAGGAGTGTTTTAGGAAGGCAGAAAGCCCTTATTTAAAAGCCCTTATTTAAAACTGCAATCTTTATCTTTACTTTTTGATTTCTCTCTACAGGACCTACATCCATTTCTCATGTTATATTTTATTTATATATAATATTATATATATAAATTCATATATATATATATATATATATATATATATATCAGAGATAGGTTCTGTTTATTATCTGACTCTATCATTGAACTAGAAACTTCAAAGGGGCAGAGATTTTTTTACTACCTACCCAGCTGTAATTAATCCCTCCAACTTGATGATAAATAGTTTAGAATTTATGGTGGTCTTTTTCTGTGCTAATTGTTTTCCTTGTTTTATTTAACATTCAGAAAAGCTTACAAGTCAATTGGCTCACTAGTCCCCTTTCACAGGTGAGGAAAGCAAGACAAAGGAAGACGAAGGCATTTAATTAACGATCCCACTAACATTTGCTGAGCAGCAGCTAAGGCCCTGTACTGCTCCATGCACTAAAAATAGAGTGTTAGAGACAGACAAAACCCTTTTCTCAAAAAAACTTGCACACCTGTGAAAGGCAGGGAGTGAAACTGAAGTGCATCAGACACCAGGGTCTGCCTTGCAGCCCTGCAGCCATACCTCTGAATCCTGAGGTCTTCAATCACTTGTGCCTCTAACATGCACCCTGCATCTTTGCTTTCTGACCCTGAAACATCTTGGCCCCAAAGAAGATCAGAAGTAGGCAAGCAATTAAAATTCATAAATGTAAACTTCAACCATGAGAGAAGAGGAACTGATGCATCAAACTCCTAATTTAGATGATTCTGGTAGGCAAAGAATTTGAAGCTCAAAGTATAATTATGTTATGTGCTCTCAAGAATGCCAGTTAGGGTGAAGGGATAGAGGGTGATCCTAGGGCAGGGATGGAAGAGAGTCTGTTTTTAATGTGGGTATTTAAAGAGGACCTGGAGGTGGTGGACAGCAAACTCAGATCCGATAACAAAGAGGGAGTCCAATGAGGCTCTGGAGCTGGGGCTGATGAGGAGTGTTTTAAGAAGGGAGAGAGCCCTAATGAGGAAACACATGTGGCAGAGAATAGTATGAGAAGAGGTGGGAGAAGTCATGGACCAGACTGATTCAGTTTTGTTGGCCTGCTAAGGAAATCAGAAATGTTTTTCATTGCAATGAGCAGCAGTTGAAGAATCTCTAGCAGGGAAGTGATAGGACTGAATGAAGTCTTCTACAGTCCACACCCAGGTTCTTCATTTTTATAGGATATGGAGTCAATGGCCATAACCAAGACTTGACCTTTCAAAAACAATCATTTATTTTGGTGTCATAGAACCATCCAGGGGCTGATATAGTAGCTTCATGGTGCTGGGGCTCCAGAGTCTTGTTTTTCATTTCTGTACCAAACATTTATTAAGTTCTTATTATATTTTCAAGAGAGAGAGAGAGAGAGAGAGAGAGAGAGAGAGAGAGAGAGAGAGAGAGAGAAATATCTATGTACTTATACAAATTTTGGCCTACATTAGAGTTAATATTCTAAGAGGTGGGGGTATAAGATAATAGACAAAAAACAAACAAATTAAAGAGCATGTGAGAAAGTGGTAAGTGCCACTGAGAAAAAAGCAAGCAGGTGTTCAGAAAGATGAATGTGGCTACCCAGTTACAATTTTAAATAGGATTTCCATGAAGGTCTAGGTAAGATTTTTGGGTAAGCATTTAAACAAGCATCTTGAAGAGTGGGAATTAGCCATGTTATTGGAGAAAGATCATTCATGCAGAGGGAACAACTGGGGAAAAGCACTCGAAGTCCATAGTGTACCAAGTGTATGATAAACAAGGAGCTCATAAGCAACTGGAGCAGATCAGTGGGTGGAAAGCAATAGGAGTCAGAGGTAATGGGACCAGACCATGCAGGACCTTGCAGGCCATTGCTAAAACTTCTCTCAGTGAGGTCAGAAGACTTAGGAGGGTTTGAGAAGGGGTAGCAGGGGTGAATTGATCTGACTTAGGGTTTATAAAAATCACTATCTCAAAGAAAGATAAAGAAAGGAAGGAAGGGAGGGAAGGAGGGAGGGAGGGAGGGAGGGAGAAAGGAAGGGAGGGAGTCTGACTAATGTCTGTTTTATGTGAAGTCATAAAAATCTATTGCAGTATTTCAGACCAAAGTAAAGGTAGCTGGGACCAGTAGAGGTGGTGAAGAGTGTGTGGATTTGGGATTTATTTGTACATACAGTAGACAGAATTTGCTACTTTTCTTTGAGAGAATAAAGAATCAAGGGTCACTCTAAAGTTTTTAGTCTAAGCAACTGGAAGGAAAAGACTGCTGCAAATACCCAAGAGTTGGAAGACTACAGGTGAAACATGTTGTTCCGTCAAAACCTAGTCAATTTCCCTCATCCTTATGGTCAAATACACATTGCCAAACCCTCTGATTTACATTCCTGCATGTGAAAGGAGAAAGCAGGAGCAAAGACATGCTTTTTTTTTTTGTTTGTTTGTTATGAAGGTGCATGTCCAATGTTGCTTATGTCTCTTCCACTCACAGTCTTTGGGCCCAAACTTTGAAGTCTAGTTTCAAAGATGACTAAGAAATGTTGTCTTCAGATGGAAAGCCATGAACTCAGCTAAAGCTTGTGTGTTTTGTTAGCAAGAAAGAAAGGGAGAATAGATATTGGGGGGCCATCTGCAATCTCTGCCCCAACCACTTGGTACACTGTTTTTCCAGCCAATACCCAAACACAGATGTTTTGAATCTCATTCCCATGCTCTTTCTCTGACAAAGAGACCAAAGGGGACCATTCCTCCAAATGGTCCCCTCTTACCTAATCAACAAAGTATTTTTCACAAACCCTATCTCTGCAATGCTAGGTGAAACGCTAGCTCGAGTATAAAACATAAGTCAGCTTCTCATATCTTTAACCAACAAATATTACCTGAATACCTACCTGCAATGATCAAGACCATATAATATGAGCTATGGGAAAAAACAAAGTCAGTAAGATGTAATCCATGTCAGCAAAGATCTTATTAAATAAAGCTGCAGTAGAGGAAGGAACAGACATTTATACAACAAACTCTAATCAAAGGTAGAATTAAATTAAAGCAATAATAAGATGTAAGCAGTATGTTATGAGAAATAGGGGTGCTAGGTGGACTATAGACATCAGGAGAGTTATTTGAGTGAGCCACTGAAGAGTGAGAGAGATTTCAGTAGATCAACAAAGGCAAGGAGGTGTAATTGCAGTCGAAATCACAGATGTAGGGGTGGGAGGGATGCATGCTGAATCCAAGGAATGATGAGATATTCAGTGGGCTGAGACATCACCCAAGGAGCATGGAGGAATGTAATATGATATGAGGTTGGAATGATGGGTTGGGGTCAGATGGTGACAGCCTGAAATCCCTCACAGAGGTGTTTATACTTCTTTATGCAGGTGCTGAGGAATCATTTAGGGTTTGTGAAATAGAGAACGACTAGATCAGACTTTGGTGTTTGGGCAATTAGTCTGGCATGGTGGTGGATTGGGTGGAGAGAGACTGCTTAGAGGAAAATGATTTCCCTGCCCACCTTTGGGAATGCCTTCCCCTGAACCTGTCATCTGCTCACTTTTCAAACTGATGGCTCCTTTCCTCATCTTCACAGAATGTTCGAGACTTCCTGGAATTTGGTGACCTTCACTGCTGCAAATATAATCAAACTGCACATTTACATTAAGCCTGGAAACACTAGAGAAACCAAAACATCCCATATAATGCTTGGGGTATTTGTCATAGCCCTTGGGCAAAGATGTGGCCCTGAGCAACTTCTCCACTTTGGCTCTTACAAAAAGAGCCTATGGATTCGACCCATCATCCATCAAGTTATAAAAAGAAGATCCTGCAAAGGTGAAATGTTTGCCCAGGATCAAAAGATGCAGGCCCAATTCCTAATATCATGAGTTTCATCACCCAATGTTTTATCCACCAGCCCAAACCATGGCAAATTCTTTTCACTCAGTAGTCTCATATTTACACTAGTTTGGGCCCAGATCCTGGGCTGGAGTCATTCCAGAAGAAAAATTAAATATTTTTTTCTTACTGCTATCCTAACATTCAATCAAAGCTTTTATTTTTCATGTCCAATAACATTTGATACTCATTAGCACATTTCCAGTCAAATTACAGAAGTATATTGCTGCATAAAAACTTGGGCTATCACAAAAGTTAACTCAAAATGGATCAAGGAGCTAGATATCAAACCAGAGACACTGCGTCTGATAGAAGAAAAAGTTGGCTACGATCTACATATTGTGGGGTCGGGTTCCAAATTCCTTAATAGGACTCCCATAGCCCAAGAGTTAACAACAAGAATAAACAAATGGGACTTACTTAAACTAAAAAGTTTTTTCTCAGCAAGAGAAACAATAAAAGAGGTAAATAGAGAGCCTACATCCTGGGAACAAATTTTTACCCCCCACACATCAGATAGAGCCCTAATTTCCAGAATGTACAAAGAACTCAAAAAATTAAATAATAAGATAACAAATAATCCAATCAACAAATGGGCCAAGGACCTGAACAGACATTTCTCAGAGGAGGACATACAATCAATCAACAAGTACATGAAAAATGCTCACCATCATTAGCAATCAGAGAAATGCAAATCAAAACCACCCTAAGATACCATCTCACTCCAGTAAGATTGGCAGCCATTATGAAGTCAAACAACAATAAGTGTTGGCGAGGATGTGGGGAAAAGGGTACACTTGTACACTGCTGGTGGGACTGCAAAATGGTGAGGCCAATTTGGAAAGCAGTATGGAGATTCCTGGGAAAGCTGGGAATGGATCCACCATTTGACCCAGCTATAGCCCTTCTCGGACTATTCCCTGAGGACCTTAAAAGAGCGCACTATAGGGATACGGCCACATCAATGATTATAGCGGCACAATTCATAATAGCTAGACTGTGGAACCAACCTAGATGCCCTTCAATAGATGAATGGATAAAAAAAAATGTGGCATCTATATACAATGGAGTATTATGCAGCAATAAGAAACGACAAAATCATAAAATTTGCAGGGAAATGGATGGCATTAGAGCAGATTATGCTAAGTGAAGCTAGCCAAGCCCTAAAAAACAAATGCCAAATGTCTCCTTTGATATAAAGAGAGCAACTAAGGACAAAACAGGAAGGAAGAGCATGAGGAAAAGACTAACTGTAAACAAAGACGAATGGGGGGAGAGAAAGGGAGAGAGAACTGAAAGGATTTGCAAATGGTAGGAGACCTTCAATGATACACAAAAGTATAAGAGGTTATGATGGGCAAGGGGGAGGGAGGGAAAAAAAGGGAGAGAATTGAACAACAGCAGAGGAGGCAGAGAGGGAAGGTGGGAGGGGAGGGGAGGGGGGATAGTAGGGGTTAGGAAAGGTAGCAGATTAAGACAGTCACTAATATGCCATTAGGTAAAAATGTGAGTATGTAACAGATGTGATTCTGCTATCTGTATTTGGGGTAGAAATGGGAGTTCAAAACCCAATAGAGTCAAATGTATGAAAGATGATTTATCAAGAGCTCTGTAATATTTGGAACAATCAATAAAAAAAAAAAGGAAAAAAAAAAAACTTGGGCTAAGAGTGTAGCTCTGTGGTACAGCACTTGCCTAGCTTGTGTGAGGCCCTGGGTTCCATATTGACCTCTGGAAAAAGGAAGGAAAGAAGGAAGGTGCTATGGTTTGGATATGAGGTTCCCCAAAAGCTCACATGTGAGACAATGCAAGAAGGTTCAGAGGAGAAATGATTGGGTTGTGAGAGTCTTAACCCAACCAGTGAATTAATCCCCTGATAGGGATCAATTGAATGGTAAATAAAGTAGCAAGGTGTGGCTGGAGGAGGTGGGAATTGGTGGCATTGCTTTGGGGTGTATATTTGTATCTAGCAAGTGGACACCTCTCTCTTCCTGAAGATCATGAAAGCTGCTTCCCTTTGCCATACTCTTCCACCATGGTGTTCAGCCTCACAAGGAACCCCTGGGGAATGGAGCTGGTTGTCTGTGGACTGAGATCACTGAAACCCTGAGCCCCCAAATAAACTTTTCCTCCTCTACAGTTGTGCTGGTCAGGTCCTTTGGTCACAGCCGTGAAAAAGCTGACAAAATAATACCCAATTCTCAAGATGCACACAGTCCAGTAGAATATCTGTATATTTTCTTAATTCTTTCCTCTACTACCCTCAACACCCTTGTTATTGATTTGGCCTACATGGCAATTTTAGCACTTTGTTCCTGGGTTTATTTGACAGTCTGAATCTGATTTCAGGAGGAAGAAAAAGATCTGCATAATCCATATAGAAACACATCTCAGACTCCTTTCCTCCACCCTGCAGCCTGCAACCTACCTGGTACAAGCATCTGCTGAGGCCCAAGTTGTCACTCTGCTGACCCTGTGTGCTAGAGAGGCTTCCCCCAGTTAGGTCCAGGACTCATTGACAGGCAAGATAGAGATCCTTGACAAGGGCTGGAAATAAATTGCCTTGGTGAAAAACACACCAAATCTAAGCCATAAATTACTCTGACAGTAGCCACTCGAGAAAATCTGGTTCACATAAAGATCTGTTTGCCCCGTATTAAAGTCTCCTGTCTTCCTGGGGTTAAACCCCTGGAGTGAGTCCATCATTTTTATCACGGAAGACTTTCTGCTCTTTGAGTACCTTTTCAGTCTTCAAGTACATACTGACTGAGACAGTGTGTACACTCCAAAATAGAGCCAGCCGTTGTAATAATAGTAATAATCTTGGGAAAAACACTTCTGTGTTTACAAAAACCCTTTCTTATCTGTACATGTTCTCAGCATGGAGAGTAGGAAATAAAATTGGAGCTGAGGACAGGATGTGATAGAGGCGGGTGTCTCTACTGCCCTTCTACCGAGTGATACCAAATTTCAACTTCACAAAGGTTTAGAGATCATTATTTACTTGTTGCAGAAAACAGTTGTGCAGAAAACTGGTTGACCTAAAGAAACACCGGCATCTTGGGGTCTGCAGCTCTCAAGCTGTGCTAACAGGAACCTCCAGTCACATGTGGCCTCTGAGCATTTGAAATGAGGCTGATCTGGGTTGAGTGGTGCTTAGAAGTGTAAAATACCGGATCCTGAAGACTTTGTAAAAAAAAAAAACAAAACAAAACAGAATTTAATAGAGTGTCTCCTCAATAGTTTTTATATTGGTGGCACATTGAAATAATATTTCAGATGTATTGAATGAAAAAAAAACTATATTATTGAAATTAATTTCACCTGTTTCTTTTTGCATCTTTAAATGCGGTCACTAAATAATTTTAAGTTCCGTATGTGTCTTGCATTATATTTCTGTTGGACAGTGCTGCTCTCGAGGCCTGTCTGGGGATGAGCTGGTTTCAGTCTCCTTAACCAGTCCTTAATTGTTAAGCTGACATGCCCCCATGCTTCTCTCCAGCATGACAGTGCTGAGAATCACTTGTAAAGGATCCAAGAAACGGACTGGACTTGTCCAGATAAATGCCTGACTGCTCCTCCTTCCCCTAATTTAAGGACCAAAGGAGTGGAGCCCTTTCCAGGGTAGGAACCTCTTGTGGTGTCTCTGCCCTGAGCAGGGCGGGGGGGGAGGTGGGGGGAGGTGGGGGGGGAGGGGGGAGGTGGGGGGAGGTGGGGGGGGAGGGGGGAGGTGGGGGGAGGTGGGGGGAGGTGGGGGGGGAGGGGGGAGGTGGGGGGAGGTGGGGGGGAGGGGGGAGGTGGGGGGAGGTGGGGGGGGAAGTGGGGGGGGAAGTGGGGGGGAGGTGGGGGGGAGGTGGGGGGGCAAGGCCACAGAAGAGATATCAAAGACTCCTCATATCTTCAAAGAAAATGAAAACATGGCAGCCACATGTGACCACCGATTAGGATCTGGGTGGACAGGGAAGACAGCTCTGTGACCACCAGGACACCCAGGAATTGATCTCTGGTCCAATGTATTTGCCTAAGAGATATGCCACTGGGAAAATGGAAAGAGCCTTCTCCTCCTCCTCAACAGCTTTCTGCGGTGACAGGGTTCTTTTGGAAGTTCAGATAAGGCCATTCACAAGCAGTTCGGGTGCTCCTTCATAAACCAGCCTTCTTACTTCCACCATTTCTTCAGTCAAAGCTTCTCTTTTAAAACATAGGTCAGATCAGGGCATCCCCTCTACTGAGAACCTTCCTGTGACCTCCCATCAGCCTCACAGTCAAAGCCAAAGCTCCTGCTTTGGACTGTGGAGCCGCACATCCCTCCTGGGCCTCATCTCCTCTCTCGCAGCTTACTCAGCTCCTGACTGTGTCTTGCTCCTGCTTTCTCTTTCTGAATGAGGACAGAACTTCTCTCACATATCTACATGGCTAACTTTTCCATTTCCTTGAAGCTTTGCTTAAACTTCCGATTCACAGCAAGGTCTCCCTGACCACCCAGTTAGAAGTGCAACCTGCTCCTTTACACTCCCAATCGCCTTTCTCTCTCTCTCTCATGCTATGTTCGCACCCAGTTGTGGCAAGGGAGTGGGGTAGGTTCCAGGAAAGCCAGAAAAAAAAAAAGTGGCCACATGGGCAGGTGGTTTACTGAGGAAAGTTTACAAGAGATCAGTGACTGCTCCAAGAAGAGTTTGGTGGCATCAGGCCAACAGATAGCACCTCTGTCCATCAAAATGCCTCCCTCAGCAGTACTTCCTCTCCCTCACAGAGTTCTGTCCACTGTGGCCACTTGGACAAGTGACATGTATCCTTTCCACAAGAGTTCCACACCAGTCCCCACTCAGAGGGGGTTTCATAGGTTAGAAGCAATGACATCATCAGCATTAGCTTGCTTTGTTTGCTTGTCTGGCCAGCATCCCAAGGAGCAACTGTCCGGGCATCTATGGAGGAAAGTAGCTTTCTATCTATAACATTCATCTGCCTTCACTCCTTTGTGCCTAAGAGAAAGCCAGTGTCCTTGGAATAATGTGTACCTGCATCTTCTGGCCAAAGCTTGCTCTCGTTTGCCCCTTAACTTGGCTACATTCTATGGTACAGAAAGGGGACATTCAGGACATAATTTTACTGCCCTCCTTTTCTTTAAGAATGAAATACCTCACTATGGAACTTATTCATCTAGATTTTTCCTGTCTTCCTCCACTAGAATTATAGCCTTGCAAAGCCGGAGACTTCGTGTGCATGTGTTTTGTCTATTAATGTTTTCTAAGAATCCAGAAGAGTGGTAGATTCTCAACTCATATTTTTGAATAAACTAAGAAAGTTACATGATGTCCATCATCCTTTAATTACCCATCATTACCTTTTCAAGGTAAACCCATATCACCTGTTACTCAGAAGACTTCGGGGGCATCCCACTTCATCTCTCTGGCATGTAGGCCTTTCTCAGTCCCATCCAATTGAGGCTTCTTCTTTCCTTAACAAATCCTCTAGATACTTGTTGCTATGGTTTGAATATTTGCATCCCTCCAAAATTCGGGTTGAAATTTAGTTTACTGGACTACATTTAGTCCCCTAGTGTCATTAGCAGGTGATTAGGTAATGGAATCTCTACTCTCATGAATGCAGTGGCTTGAGAGTGTCTGATTATTTTTCCCTTTTGCCATGTGAGGACACAGCATTTAGTCTCTCTGCAGGACCCAGAATCAAGGTGCCATCCTGGAAACAGAGGGCAAGATGTCACCATAAATTGAATCAGCCAGTCTTGGTCTTAGATTTCCCGACCCCATGAGAAATAAATTTGTATTATTTATACATTACACAGTCTAAAGTATTTTGTTTTATCAGCAGGAACAGACTAAGACACTTGCCTGCAGTTAAAGTCTAACACACAAAGCTTTGGCAAATGCTGGAGTACAAATGGTTTATGATGTAATTCTTTAATAAGTCTCAGAGGTATAGCTTTTCTACTATAGACTATTTAGTTTTAAATGTATAGGTAATGGAGAGTCATTGAAACCTTTTTAGTCAGAGAGACAGGTGTGATAAAAGTAATGCTTTATTCATTCTTTTCAATTCTTCAAGGCAATTTTCTCAGAATCAATTTAGATAGTCATAAAACAAACTAGCTGGTTTGCATTATCTCAGACCTTGCAGGAACTCCTTCATTGAGATACAATTTGACTGTAAACATTAACAGGCCTGTTTATAAATACCTGTTCATGGATCATCTATCTATATAACAGCCTTTCTGTGTCTTTCACAAAGTCACAAACATTCTTGTTTGGTCACAGATGAGCAAATAAAGGCCAACATGGTTTGTCCTACCTTAAAGTTTAGTAACAGAAAAAATGTTTTTCTTTTTTGTTTTTTTTTGCAAATAAATGATGTCAACAAGTGACAAAAATAGAATATACTTCTTTTTTGCTTCAATTGTCAGAAAATTTAATTCAGTGGACTATTATGGTATTTAACTTTAGCCTATATTTTGTAGGATTTATTCTGTGGGCTTGGCCCATTTTTGTTAAGAGGTTAGGGGCCTCACAATCTTTTGGAAGCATATGGGGTTTAGATGACAATTTGCCAAAGTTCTGAACCTCAAACTCAAGGTTTTCCACAATCCAAAGGATCTTCCTCAATTTAGTTTGGTTAAATCCTCATATGTACCTGCTTCCTTGGCTTCTTCTAAACCAGCTAAACAAACTCATTCTTGAGACTCATCTTACAGTTTCCAACCTTAGTTCTTAATTCATACTATTTCCTCAACTAGAAGCTAACTCCTCTATACCCATTCATATTCTAAGCATTATTTCTAAAAAGCTTCCTATTTAAAAATAATTTTGGATCTAAGGCACATTTTCAAGAATAGTATAGAACATTCTCATACATCTTGCACCTAACCTCCATAATGTTAATGCTTTATATAACAATGGTGTGTTAGTAAAAGCAAATAACAAAAATACACTCAACTAAACTACAGGTTCTATTCATATTTACCCAGTTTTTCTACTACTATCCTTTTTCTGTTCTAGGATACAATATTGGCTGAATCCTCATGCCTCCTCAGTCTTGCAACCAGTAGCAATGTTTCTGTCTTTTGGTGGCTCTCACAATTTTGAGCCTTTTGAAGAGCAGTGGACAGGTATTTTGTAGAATGTACCTCAATTTGGGTTTGTCTGATGTGTTATCATGCTGAAAATGAAATTATGGGTTTGGGGGAAGAATACCACACAGGAGAGACCACTTTCTCCTAGCATCCCCTCAGGGTGTCTCTGATATTAATGTGACTGGTTATTGGCAATGATGACCTTGATTGCTTGGTAAGATGGTGTCTGCCAGGTAGTTAGTATTTATCCTTACCTGTTCAGAGAAGTCCAGCCTATACTCAATAGAAGGAAAATTAAGCTCTACTACCTGGAGGAAGGAGTCTCAAAGAATGTGTAGACATCTATTAAAACAGCACAGGCATTAATAAATATTTGGGGAGTATCCTTTGAGGCCACCTACCTTAGTTTTAACTCTAGATAAAGCTATTTTTTTCCCCAGGTGATTTTTTTTTATTGTTGGTCATTCAAAACATTACATAGTTCTTAATACATCATATTTCACAGTTTGATTCAAGTGGGTTATGAACTCCCAATTTTACCCCGTATACAGATTGCTGTATCACATCAGTTACCCTTCCATTGATTGACATATTGCCTTTCTAGTGTCTGATGTATTCTGCTGTCTGTCCTATTCTTCCCAGGTGATTTTTTTAATAACAAGAATTTCCAGCCTCTGATTTCCTCATATACTTCGGCAACTCTGTACCTTTGATCATTATGATCTACCTGACATATGCATTCCCATTTATGTCACACTGCAGTGGCCATCCCAGTTTTTATGTAATGCCCAGTCTTTTAACTGTTCCAGGATACAATATTGGATGAATCCTCATGCCTCCTCAGTCTTGAGACCAGTAGCAATGTTGGATCTAAATTAATTGATAGAAGCAAAGCTCTAGGAAGAAAGAGGCCCAGTACATAGAGGAAGTGTATAAACTGTGGCTTCCTCACCTTGACCAATCACATTTGAATTTACTAACCTTGCTTTGTCTGTGTTTTCTTACATCTCTGTGAGCTCTTGGTTTCCACGCTGTAGTTTGTTAAGACCTGGGGGCTATGTGTGGATCTTTAGGCAGCTATCTCTGGATCTTTCAGAACAGTTTGTTTTGACCTGTTTTATATGTTGGTTTTGGCATAAAAGTTTAGTTTGAGAACATGAGTTTTAGAACTTACTTAATATATTTTTTAAAATACGATGAATTTCTTTAGGAGAGAGAAAGTTTCTTATATTTGTTGACATTCCCCAGGGCAGACCATAAGATTGTACATGAAATTGATTTTTAGTAATTGTCCAACCACTGACAGAACTAAAAGCTCCTTGTGGCTCTGGGTCTTGAGGTAGTGCCAGAAGTGTTTTCTCACCAACTATGGTTATCCCAAATCACCCGCCCCTGACCTGCTCATGTGTCCTTATAAAGATAAACACTAATCTGCTGTCTCAGATTCCTAATAAATATAGGACTCTTGGCACAGATTAAAATACATTATTGACTTTCCAAATATATCCTAATGAGAGAGCTGTCCTGAAACCTTTTGGGGGTTGATAAAAATTCTAGTATTTCTCTACAAATACAAGAATTGATTTAGAGATTATATATCTTTCTCTCTTTCACACATACATACTCATGCAAGGTAGTGGGAAACATTCAAAACCCGTTAGTAACATTTTTTCAGAGGTAGAATTATGCATTGTTTCTTTTTTGGGTTTCTGCATTTTACAATTTTGAAAATAAAATTTGGTCAAATGCATGTTCCTGAAAAATGTCTATGAGAAAAAGAAGAGAAAGAGACATAAAAATGGGGTAGAGAAGAGAGAAACAAAGATTGAGAGAAGAAGCAGGGGAGGAGAGAAGGGAAGGATTGAATATCACCATCTCTATTCATATATCTTTATCTAATAGATTTCCTCTGCAGGTCATTTGTGAAGTGCTGTTACTTGAAGCTTCTCTGTGCCTCACTTTACTGATGGCAACACCATTAGCCTGTAGCTTGTCTGTTTCTCTGATAGGTAGGTATGGCATGTCAATTGTGTGCCTTGAGAATTATAAAAGTGCTGACCTGAAGTCAGTTTTGTCCTTAAGGAACAAATGCGGATAAAAGAAAACCTGAAGCCCAAAGATTTTTGCCTATTATAGGTTGAGAATCCCTTTTCCAAATTTCTTGGGACCAGGAATTTTTCAGACTTTGTTCTTTTGGATTTTAGAATATTTGCATATATGAGATATCTTCAGTCCAAGTTCAAAGTCTAAACACAAAATTTACTTATGTTTCATGTACACCTTATATGTATAGCCTGAAGGTAATTTTATATAATATTTTAGAGCACATGCACTTTGATTACAACCCATCCCATGAGGTCAGGTGTAAAAATTCCCACTTGTGTCATCATGTCAGCCTTCAAAAAAACTTTGATGTTGAAGCACTTTGGACGTTCAGATTAAGGTGCTGAAATAGTTCTTCATTTGGGCTTTGTCATATCTTAAGACAACAGAGCCACAGAACCTCTATGGCAGAGATTCAGATAAGAGATCATCTACTCCATTTCTTACTGTAGGTCACCTGAGAGAGGGTATGTGATTTGCCACCAATGATCCCTCTCTTCTCACAGGGGCTAGTTCTCCATCTTTTCTTTATTTCCTTGTTCAATTACACTAGCTCTGCATTCTCGGTTTTCTCTTTAGCCAATTTTTGGAAGTTATACTTTTACTACATTATACAGGTAAGTAAGATCAAAAGCAAATCAACCTCAGGAACGAAGCTGCACCTCATTTCTTCTGCTATGGCCACCTTGCTTAATGGCCTGAATGCATTATCCCTTTGGTCAGGATATTGACTGATAGAGGAAAAGTGTGTTATTGAAGAGGAGTGAGTCAGAGCATCCATGCAGAGAAACATTGCTCTCAACATACTACCACCCGAGATGCAAGAGGATGAGAAGAGAGGAAGCCAAGGGGCAGACAGCAAGTCAGAGAAAAACAAAATATATATGTTTTTATATTTAAGACATAGAAAATAATAATAATAATAATAATAAAACATTATCGCCAATCTTCTCAGTTTACCAAGCCTACCAGAAGTAGGCCAAAGCCAAGGGATCACCACTGGGTCTTGTCCTTTTGAAATAAATCCCAGCCACAGTCTAATAGGCTTGGCCTCAGCTGCATGATTTGCACTGATTTTGATTCAATGAAGCATATTTATTTCCTGCAGCTGCTATAGCAAATTACCACAAACTGGGTGGCCCATGAGGACAGAAATTTATTCTCTTACAGTTTTGAAAACTAGGAGTCCAAAATCAGCATTTTGGTAAAGTTGATTCCTTTTGGGGGCAATGGGGAAAACCCGATCCAAACCTCTCTTCAGGCCATTTCCGGCAATCCCTGGCATTCTTTGGCGTGGTAGATGCACTATCTCATTGCCTGTGTCAACACACAGTGTTGTCCCTGTGTGTCTGCCATGTCTCTTCTCTTTTTCTTATGAGAACACCAGTCATGATGGAGGAAGGGCCCACCCTATTCCAGTATGATCTCATCTTAACAATTATTTCCAGATAAGGTCACATTTTAAGGTATTGAAAGTTAGAACTTCAATATATTTTCTTGGGGGACAAAATCAAGTCCAGGAAGCAATGGGTTAAGTAGAACAATGAGCTTGCTTCCCTAATGGAGAAAGAAGAATCAACTTGGAATGATCCAATGTGGCAGTTTCTGCATTGATTATGAGCCAGTGCTGGGTAAGAAATAAAGAGAGGGAAGTAAAGGAATGCTCAGGGCATTAATGAGGAGGTGAGAATAAATCAATAGGGGTTAAGCTATGAATTTTAGGCAAGGCACAAGGAGGGGACAGGGATCTGCTACTGGCAGTAATTCCTACAGCTTAGAGACTTCTCAGAAGGAGAGCTGGTTGTTGGAAATCTAAGCAGACCCATGAAATGAGAGACTTTAAGTACACCAGTGGAGATTTGAAGTGGCTGACTTCTCCAAAATCAAGGAAGAACTATAGCTTATGCCTCCCTGATGGTCTTTCTTTGAGTATCCTTGAAAATGTGTAAATGTATATGAAAGCCACCATGTACCCTTCTTCCATAACTCATCAGAGCAAAGGTTGCAAATAATAAGAGATACATGGGGCCAGAAGGTAGGAGAAATGAGTGAAATAGGCTGGATCAAGAATTCTGAAAGTCCATAGATTTTATTAGTTTCATTGGAACTGGGCTTCAGTGCTGGAAAGATTTAGAGAATGTTAGGTATTGGGTGAAACTAAAGAGCATGTGCCCCATTTGCAGGGAAAGCCACTCGGCCAGAACAGTCATGTACAACAGTGCTAGAGGTCATTGGCTAGGGAGGTGGACAATGGGCAATATCCAGCCTGCTCTCCTTTCACCATGCTCTGAGCCCACTGACCTCCATCAGCTCAGTGGGGCAACTTTCTATAATTTGTGCAAAGGTAAAATGTAGGCAGAGGTCAGTCATGGCTCTAGCTTATTGTTGCCAGGCTAGCATGTGGGCTCAGTGCTTCTAGATTTGGGGATTTAAAAAAATATTTATTTAGTTGTAGATGAAATTACAGTATCTTTATTTATTTTTATGTTGTGCTGAGGATCAAATCCAGTGCCTCACACATGCGAGGCAAGCACTTTACCACTGAGCTATAGCCCCAGCTCCAGATTTGGGGATTTTTGAAGAGAAACTGGAAATACGCACCTTCATGGGTGACCTCTTAGTTTTTAAGTGTTGAAAACCTTTGCATAGGCCAGTGGAGTGCACATCATCAGACTCTGTGCTCCCTGTGTGTGAGTCTCTCAGGTAGAAATAGGGGGTGGTGGCAAAGTACCAATGGATATGCTTTTGAAGGCTCATAGGTGAGGGCATTCTTTTTTAACCCCTGCTTCCTAGAGCATTTCAGGATTAGTTATATCAACCTCATCAGTGCCTCAGTGAGAGATGTGCTGGGACTATCCCTACTCCTACCTGGAGAAGCAACTCCTTTTGAATGCTTATGAGTGAAAATTTCTATAGTGAATATCTGTAGATTACTAGTTATGTTACCTTGGGCAAGTCATTTAGCTTCTCTCAGCATCCAAGACAGCTCTTTAGGAAGTTTTTTTTTTTTTTTTTTGCAATAATTAAAAGACATAAAAGTTTGTGAAGTGCCCTACATGGCTGTTATCAATCAGGTATTATTTTTCTTTCTTTCTTTTCTTTTCTTTTTTGGTACCACAGATTGAAGATGTGACTTTGAATGCACTCTCATCCTCTCTTCACAAGGAAGGACTTTGCTTGTATTTCTGTCTTTGTCCCAATCAGATTATCTCTTTGAGAAACAATTCCTAATAACCCTATCAATAACCATTGCAGCATGCAACCACGGGGATCAGAGACCTTCATCAACACCTCCTATTTGTAAGCATGGCATAAATAGTTATATTCGATCACATGAAAGGAATTTGAAGATGATCTGCATCAATTCTCTCATTTGCCAGAAGATAAAACAAAGCCTCAGAGAGAAAGAGGAAATATTTATCTATGGCCACACAGCTAAATATTAACAGAGCACAAAAAGCAGTTCATATTTGTGTTTTTGTTTAGAGTTTGAGCTTGAAAGAATTTTATGCTTTTAATTGAAACTTTGAACGTTATAGAAATCATTTCAAACAATGCTAAGTAATAAATGTGTTCTTAATTGTTTTGGCAATGAAATACAAATTTTTCCAGTCTGAAATAAAATGTAAAAATAAAAATGTTGACTAAACTCCACCCCCAGTTCTCGACCCCATCTTTGAAGGAAATAGATTGTATTAGAAACATCTTGCACTGGGATGAAATAAAAGTTTGTATTTCTTTCTTTTAACTGTAGGGTTTGCTTTGAACTCTTTTGGAAGGAACCTGGAGAGCAATGTGCTGGTACCTTTCATATGAAGATGTTGTGGGGATTAAATGATCAGTGCCTGGTACCTATTAGTCCTCAATCAATGGGAGTCATGATTTTCCTCCTTTTCATTCCTGCATACTGTACTCTATGCCTCATTCCAGAAAAGATACATTTGTACACCACACTCTGAGCATTTGGAGGCCACATAGTGTCTTTTAAGAAATATATAGATATGGAAACTAGTACAGGACATGTCACCATGCACATATTGAATACAATATTTTGAATTGAATTGATTTATTGTGTTGCATTCAATTGTAGAAATTCAGATTGTACTCAAAGCATAAATTCACATTTGTTTGCATGTTTATATTCCATGATGCTTCAAAGGATTTAAATTACTCAAACCAACACTAAAATATTATTCCAAAGAAACTCAGGTTGTTTAACTCAAAGATTAGAATGAAGACATAATATGTATTTATGAGATAGCTCATATACATTCCTTGAATTCTGACTTTTCATCAGCAATAGTTCATAGATACATGATGGTTTATTTTATTTTACTTTTTGGTGCCAGGAATTGAACCCAGGGGTACTTAATCACTGAACCACATCCCCAGCCACTTTTTGTTTTTTTATTTTGAGACAGAGTATCACTAAGATTCTGAGACTGGTTTTGAACTTGCCATCCTCCTGCCTCAAGCTCCTGAGCATTGCCACTGCACCTGGCCACATGATGGTTTAAAAGCAGGAGACATGGCCTGGAATCAGCAAAGTTCTCCAGGTTTTCCTTGGCATAATGAGGTTGACTACTCACCAAATCTCTTCTAAGGTGCTTGGAGGAGCAGAAATGGTTTGTTTTAATGTTGCCCCTGTTGTCTTTTAGATAAAGCCCAGGACCAGTCATTGGTCTAACCAATGGAATATGACCTATGCAGACTTCACTACCAGAGCCATGGTGTAATCCTGTCAATAGGGCTTTTCCAATAGAGATTCCAGATGACAGGTGACAAGTGTCTCTGTGGATGCCAGCAGGAACAAGTGATAACTGAGGACCAGGCACTACTTCCAATGTTACGATACTCCAAAAGCTCTCTCCAGAACACAGATGTAACTCTTAAACTGATTCATTATCCTGAATGGACCACAATTAAGTTTCTTGCCACAAAAGAGAATGAAGAGCATCATATACAAATTAGGTTCAATTACAGAGAAGGTGAATTTTTATGCTTCTGAGCTTTGGAATTGAAATTTATATTAAGGGTATATGCAATTAGTGGGTTTAAGCACTTTTAAGTCTTTTAAAAAAATTTTTATAGTGAAATATACTTATTACAAAAATTTTGCCTGAAAAAAATTATTTCACTTTCACATGGAACTATATCATTTAAAGTGTATTTTTTATATTAAATATCTCATTAGTCCTAAAGACAACTGAGGAAACTGAGACTTAAGAAGCTTACATGAGTTACCTCTGGTCACCAGCCACAATGGATAAAGCCCAGATGAAAACACTCATCTTCTACCTCCTGCTACCTTCTGTTTTCTTTTTTATTTCTTCAGTTACCTTTCTTCCTATAGCTCCTTGTAAAACAATCTCTTTTCTGTTTTACAGGGCAGATTATGTTTTTCTTAGTCTATATAAGACAGTAGATAAGAAAGGGCCTTGGAACCAGGGAAGGAAACCCTGCTACTCTCCAAATTTGAAGGTAAGCTTTTCCCCACTCTCTTCTCAAAGAGTTGACACCTACTGATTATTTAAAATTTAATCCCATAATATTATCCCCCTCCACATTTTACTTATTTGAGCATTTATTTCAGATTCTCTGACCATTTCTTCTACTCAAGAGCCCAGTTACTAAGGGATATCAGGTAACAAGAAGATTGATGAGAAGTACAAAGGCCACATCTGGGTCAATGAGCAGAGATCAGTAGATACCATTTCCTCTAGATAGGAATTTTAAACTCCGTGTCATCAGTTCTAGTAGGAAACACCTCATATTTATCATTGAAACTCAGATGACACCATCTTCACTCTCTTATTCATCATGTATTTATTATGTAATGAACATTTACTTTGTGTTAGGAGCTGTTTTTATGCAGGACATTTCACAATAAAGAGGGCATTAACCCTGTCTTCACAGAGTTGTGCAGTGATGAAGGTTGAACATTTATATCCCAGGTTTACATTTGAACTTATGTCAACCATTTCCACCATTTTTTTGCAATCTTTTTTTTATAAATAGGGAGTTAGTGGGGCCTGAACAGATGCAAGAGTACCTTTCAATAAGAAGGTACATTTCAACAGGCCTTCAGTTTGTCAGGCGATAGATGGCATACTGTACAACTTGCCCTCTTTGGTGGCAGATATAAAGTTGGAGACTAGCAGTGCTTTCCCCAGAGTATTTGTTTACATGGTTTATTAAGGCTTGGCTGCCCGCTTTTGCAAACAAAGGTTGTAAAATATGGCAGTAATTATTAAAACAACTAATGAAATTTCCTCTTATAATTGCAATATTTGTACAATGAAAAGAAAAGCACTATGCATATTTTAACCTTCATTTCACTGGGATAAAGTAAAGTCAAAAGTCTAGCAAAGAACAATCAATCCTCTTGAAGAACAATCAATCGTATTAAACTGGTGTTAAATGAAGGATCAGATTTTTTTAAAGTCAGGAAACGATAAGAAGCTGTAATCAGTGAAAATGAGCAGAATGAACTTCTATGGGCATCATATAATCATATAATCATGATGTCACAGGACACCATCTTCTCAATGCAGATAATGTTCAATTTAAAATGGTTTGGCTTATAATTTTTTTTGACATTACCATGATACCAAAGCAAGTATGTTTTTTTTCATACTGTTAGCACAGTATTCAACTAATTACATGATACATTCAATATTTTATTATAAAATTAGCTCTGTGTTAGATGATTTTGCCCTATCTATGGGCTAATTAAGTGTTATGGGTACATTTAGGGAAGGTTAGGTTAAGCTGTGATGTTTGCTAGGTTAAGTGTATTAAATGCATTTTCCACTTCTGATGGATTTATTGGGATGTAGCTCCTTTTATTTTTTTTTAAGCTGTACTCACCCCGAGTCAAGTGTACACATAGACTCTGATCTGTCTGTTATCAGCCACAGCCTTTTTTTTTTTTAAACTATTTTTTGAGGCTTGCCCTTATTATGTTGTGCAGGCTACTCTTTTTAAAATTTATTTATTTATTTATTTAGTTTTCGGTGGACACAACATCTTTGTTTGTATGTGGTGCTGAAGATTGAACCTGGGCCACATGCATGCCAGGCGAGCGCGCTACCGCTTGAGCCACATCCCCAGCCCGAGCCACAGTCTTATCCTCAAGTTTTTTTACTGCTTTTCCCACACCTGAAGAATGTGTTACCTGTTTGCAGGAAAAACCCAGAAAGACTAACTCCTGATATTTTGCCGCTATTTACAAGAAATGGGTGTTACTTCAGTCCTGGGGCACACCAATAGTATGTCAGTGGAGTGGCCCAACACCTAAAATAACTGAGCATGCATTTTGAGTTTTTAATAGTTCCTTGTCCTTATCATGCTCACAGATAAAACTGAAAATGAATGAAGTTTCTATCATCCAAAATTCAAGTCCTGGGCACATGCCAGAAATTAACTTTTAAATTGACAGCAACCTAGTTTCCTACCCAAACCTGAATTGAGTAAAATGGTATTCATGAAAGAAATATTATCCTTCTAATCCTCTAATGTGTGCATGTATGTAATATATATTATATAAATACATATATATATATATATAATTAATTAATGTGCCCATCAATGCCTTTGTCTTTTTGACAATTCAGCTCCACTTTCCCCTCCTAAGCTGTCTCCTATAGTGAAGAGATTGCAAATATGGGGAGCAGTGTGTTGTTCAGAAACCCTGCTAGCTGAGCACTAACATAGATTAAATAAAAAATGTTGGTGTGTGAAGTTGGAATAAGAAAAGTAGAAGCCTCATTATTGTTTCTCAAGCAGTGGCAGAGATAGAGGCTGTGGACTTTAAAACACATGAAATGTGGGGCTGGGGATGTGGCTCAAGAGGTAGCGCGCTCGCCTGACATGCGTGTGGCCCGGGTTCGATCCTCAGCACCACATACAAACAAAGATGTTGTATCCGCCGAGAACTAAAAAATAAATATTAAAAATTCTCTCTCTCTCTCCACCTCTCTCACTCTCTCTTTAAAACAAAACAAAACAAAAAAACCCCACATGAAATGTTATAGTGACTTGCAGTCATTCTACTGTGAATTGTTCACACTGTCAGAAAATCCCCTATGATTCTTGCATTATTCTGGATCTCCCAAAGCTAGAAGCAAATACTGGAGTTAAAAGCATTTGTTGCTCACTCTTCTGGGAATGTTTGCTGCCCAGATACCCACTTGGCTCTCAGGCTCATTTCATTCAATCTTCTGCTCGAATGTCACTTTCCGACCACTGGATAAGAGTGTACTTCCTTCAGGTCTCCTTTCCTTATTCTTCATTGTACATATTCCATTTATATTCTTTACTATATGCTTATTTATTCATTGATATGGGATGTCAGTTCCAGGAGAGCAGGGACTTTGTTGTGCTCCCTGCTATATTCTTGGTATCTAGAACAGTACCCAGACTACTCAAGATGCATGAATGAATAAGTGTCAAATACAATAAAAAGTACTTAATAATAATAATAATAATAATAATAAACCTCTGAGTGGTTCTATATGCCAACCCTGTGCTAAGTATTGACATACATTATCACCTCAAATTTTTCAACAGAGAATTCTTCCCACACAGTGGTACAGAAGGAAACCAGGGTTACTTCCCATCATCCCATTCCCCATGAGGCAGTGTTTGGCTTAGGGGTAGAATTCATAGTATCAAAGAGAAGCCCAGAATCTGATGGTTGGAGGAGAAACTTCTTTCTTCTGGTAAGAAGCAGGAAGCATGAGGTACAGGATACCACAGCAATTGTTCTACTACCACAGACTCAGCTTAAGGATGAAACCAATAAGAATGCAAAGGAAAGAGAGGGAAATAAGTTGGGCCCATGCCGACATCATACAGCTGCTCCTTTTTTAGGCGCCTTCCTTGAAAGTTAAATCTATAGCTCAAAAAACTTCATGGAATCCCTTGCCATATGCCTGGCACAATTCTGGGCATCAGGACAGATACAAAGACTACTAAGACATTGTGTTGCCTGCCAGATTCTAGAAGCTCACAGTATAGCTCAGGAGTTTGACATGTTAACAATGTATTGAAATGCATTTCTGTGGTAATAGAGGCATCAAGTAGAGGTGGCCATGGGAGTAAGTATGGTTAGATATCTCACATCGGACATAAAGTAATTACAGTCCTCTATTCTTTCTTATCTTTCAATGCTTCTTGAAATAATATTAGATTATACATAAACTGCTTACTATATGTCAGACACTATATGCAGTGTTTTTATCTACAGTGTCTCTTAATCCTCACAAAAAGCCAGAGCTAACTTCTCATCCTCACTCTACAGATGAAGGAACAGAAGAAAAGAGAGCCTCAATAATTTGTATTACAGCCCACAGCTACTAAATAGTACCTACCTGGGTTAGTTGAGATATTTTCAATTGCAAGTAACACACACACATACACACTGGATTAAATAATCAAGGGAATTTATTAGTTTATATTAATAAAATAAATAGAACAAAGTTCAGATAAGGTTTGGTCCAGCAGCTGTATGATGTCGGGCATGAACCCAACTTATTTCCTTCTCTTTCCTTTGAATTCTTATTAGTTTCATCCTTAAGCTGAGTCTGTGGTAGTGGAACGATTGCTGTGGTATCCTGCTTCAGGATACCACATGCTTCCTGCTTCTTATCCAGAAGAAAGAAGTTTCTCCTCCAACCATCAGATTCTGAGCTTCTCTTTATTTTTTATTTTTACTTTTTTTTATTATTAGTTGTTCAAAACATTACAAAGCTCTTGACATATCATATTTCATACATTTGATTCAAGCAGATTATGAACTCTCATTTTTACCCCGTATACATATTGCAGATTCACATCGGTTCCACATCCACTTTTTTACATACTGCCATACTGTTACATACTGTTGTATGCTGCTGCCCTTCCTATCCTCTACTATCCCGCCTCCCCTCCCCTCCCCTCTCCTCCCATCTTCTCTCTCTACCCCATCTACTGTAATTCATTTCTCTCTCTTGTTTTTTTCCCTCTTTCCTGAGCTTCTCTTTAATACTATAAATTCTACCCCTAAGCCAAACACTGCCTCATGGGGAATGGGATGATGGGAAGTAACTCTGGTTTCCTCCTGTACCACTGCATGGGGAGAATTCTCTGTTGAAAAATTTGAGGTGATAATGTATGTCAATACTTAGCACAAGGCTGGCATATAGAATCACTCATAGAAGTTAGTTATTACAATTATTATTGTTATTATTAAGTACTTTTTATTGTATTTGACACTTATTCATTCATTGAACAAACACTTAGTGTGCACCTTGAGTAGTCTGGGTACTGTTCTCGATGCCAAGAATACAGCAGGGAGCACAACAAAGTCCCTGCTCTCCTGGAACTGACATCCCAAAAGGAGAGAAATAAAGGGGCAAATGTTAAAAAAGATACAATTAATGGATTAGGTTTCAGGAGTGGTCAAGACGGGAGGGAACCAGAGCACAGGTGGAGGAATTGGCCTCAAATAAGAGAAAGGTTATTAATAAGTGGGTTCCAAATTTCTGTCCCCAAATGACCATTATCATGTTTCTTTCAGGCTATACACACAGACAGGCACTAAATATTTCCCAATGATTATAACTACAGCAGAGTCTGGGAAAAACATTTGTAACCGGGAAAAAAAAAAATATATATATATATTTTCTTTCCCCCCAAGAGGATTGGGACCAGTGTATTTATGTTTATGTTGTAGATTAAACTGAATAGGGCTTTTTAAAAAGACAACTATAATATTTTCCCATAATATTAATTGCACTATGTAATGCGGGACTCTGAAAATGGAACAGTTCCAACAAAAAAGAGAAATGAGTTGCTTAAGGTCCCAAGTTACATAAATAATAATAGTAGTAATTCCTTGACACTATCTGGGAGTAGCTGTAGAAATATGTATTTTTTCTTCACCAAAGTTGTGTTTAGGGACAAAGTATGTATTGTGCTTCCTTTTGAACATGGGTTAGTCATGAATTAAGTCATTTGAATTAGACCAAATTCAACAATACCATTGTTTATGAGTTGAGCAGCAGCAATAATATTTCAGGCACAGGGCTAGCCCTGGGGACACAGAGATAAATGAGGCATGAGTGTTACCCTCATAGAAATTTTATGACCTCACATCCAACTAATTGGAACTTGTCTATAATCGAGTTGAAGGAGAAAGAAGGCAAATAGAAGAATGTAAGTTCAAGTTGAGGAGTCCGTATTTTTTGCAGTGATGGAACATCTCCTGGGGCTAATCTGCATGGAACTCAATCTTCCAACTAGCAAGCTAACACTTTCCATTTCTGTGGGTCCAATACTCCCATATAACTCTCCCAGGCTGCATTGGTGGGAATAGGTTCCCCTTCTTAGAGATTTGAAAAGTGTGTATAAATAAAAAGCATAACAGAAACACCCATGAACTTCCCTGAGCAAATCTAAGGGGGCAGGTGTGTGGAGTGGTCCAGGAGTTCTCTCAGCACCTCTATTTTTCAGCACTGGAAGATCTGTTTCCAATTTGGATCCTGTTCAGGAAGTGGCTTGTATTGCCAGAGGGACTTCAAATGTTCTTTTTGAACTTCTCCAACAACCTTTCCCTTCCTCTTCTCTACTTTCCAATTGCCAAGGCTCCTGCAGACAAGCATCCTTCTATGAGAGAGAGAGAGAGAGAGAGAGAGAGAGAGCGAGAGAGCGAGAGAGAGAGAGAACTGCAACATGATGCATGGCTAGCATTTTGCTGGACAGAATAAAAGAAATCCAGGCTTTCTAGGTTTCACATCTGTGAATAAAATCTTAGAAAATAAATATATACCATAAGTAAAAGCTTTGGGGCAAATGCATTAGCTAAGCTTAAGACTCAGTGGAAAGTTCCTGGAAGAAACATGAGAAAACCCAGTACCAATGCTGCATGCGTGACTGTCCCAGATGAGGATTGATTATTACCAATGTCCTGATGATGATACTACATGTATTCAGTGTTGACTGTGTGCTGAGCATTATGCTTTACATATGCTATCCACACTTACTGTAGTTTGGTCCAAGACGATTCTTTGGGATCACTACTGTTACTCAGTGAAATAAGGTAACTGACCAAGATTACATGGGCAGAACTTAAGCACATGTTTGTCTAATTAACTTTGCTTGTAATCACTATGTTCTACCACTTTCTTAGCAGGGAGGAACTAAAAACTGATAGTAGAATTCATCATATCAGTCCTTTACTATCTGTTGTGTGTATACTGTTTGTGGTTGCATGTTGTATAATGTGGCTTTTATTCCACAGAGTGAATTCATTTATTTTTTAAAAGACCTCTGCCCTCTGTAGAAATATACCTGTAAAACAATACCTACAATAATTCTGGGGATAAAAGACAAACAAAAATCTCAGAAAGTAACTGGAAACCATAAAAATTAAAATATTGCTAATATTCAAAAGAAACAACTAGAAATTCAAGAACTGAAAAATGCAATAAGGAAAAATTTTTAAAATATTTTTTTAGTTGCAGGTGGACACAGTAACTTTATTTATGTGTGCTGAGGATCGAACCCAGGGCCTCCTACATGGGAGACGAGCACTCTGCCGCTGAGCCACAGCCCAGGTCTGCAATAAGGAGAATTAAAGACCCAAAGGATGGATTTAGCATTAGGGAAAAAAGAAAAAAAGAAAGAAAAATAAGTGGAGGGAGGGAGGTACTTAAGTACATAGGAAGTTTAGCATGCATTTATTTTTATTTTTTTTTTTTTTAAGATGGAGAAGTAAAGAAGAGACACTGCTTCTTTTTTTTTTTTTTTAAAGAGAGAGTGAGAGAGGAGAGAGAGAGAATTTTTAATATTTATTTTTTAGTTCTCGGTGGACACAACATCTTTGTTGGTATGTGGTGCTGAGGATCGAACCCTGGCCGCACGCATGCCAGGCGAGCGCGCTACCGCTTGAGCCACATCCCAGCCCCCTTAGCATGCATTTAATTGAAGCCTCAGATGAAGAGATAGAGGGCAGAGGTTATACAAAATTTCATTGCTGATATATATAGTCTTCACATTTTGCCTTTTCTGAAATCAGGATGTTTCTTAAAATTGATAGAATGTTATTTTTACTAAAACTGGGCAATGGTTGTCAATGCTCATTGCCTGTGTCTTAATGCATATCAGAAGTATATAAGCATGGCGAGGCACAGTGGTGCACACCTGTCATCCCAGTGACTTGAAGGCTGAGGCAGGAGGATTTTAAGTCAGAGGCCAACCTCAGCAACTCAGAGGCCCTAAGCAACTTAGTGAGACCCTGTCTCAAAATAAAAAATAAAAAAGGCTGGGGATGTAGCTCAGTGGTAGAGTGCCCCTGGGTTAAATCCCCTGTACCAAAAAGAAAAGAAAAGGGAAAAAAATGTAAGCATGGCTAGAAAGGGGGTCAGTGGTTTGGAATAAAATCCCAGATACAATAATGAAGCACTCTTCTCACCCCCTACAAAGGAAATAGTCATGGGAAAGAGATGAAGGGGATCAAGCAGATATGTTTTCTAAGAAGTCAGTAATAGGCTACTTCTACATACGTCCAAAGCCAGATTAAGAATCCATAACTGATGGTTTTTAGTTCTTTCATGGAATCTTTGAGGAAATACCCCACACAGACAGTAGACAAAATGTGGTAACTTATTTTGTGGATATTTTTCTTATTGGGTATTGTGATGATTTGTCAACTAGGCTGGGTCATAGTGCCCATATATTTGATGAAACATTTTGTTTCTGTGACGATGTTTTTGGATGAGAATTTTATTTCCATCAGTAGATTTTGAGCAAATTTTTTCCCCACAATTTAGGTAGGCCTCTTCAATCCATTGAAAGTCCAAACAGAAGAAAATGTTGACCTTTCCTAAGCAAATGGGAATTCTCCAACAGATTGCATTTGGAATAGCGTTTTAACTCTTCTAGTCTCCTCCCTGTCAAATTTTGAACTTGTCAACTTTTCACAACCATGTAAGTCAATTTCATAAAATACATTTGTGTTCCCATTCCCTTTCTTTCAAGAGGATGAAATGTGTGTGTGGTTATATTTATCTAGAGAACCATAATACAGGTATGAACAATGAAATATGTGTATGTACATAATTTTTCTAATAAAAGAGAATTTCTAAATAAAATATAGGAAAAAAATTTAAATGACAGAGGTATATGTTAAAGTTTATTTAATTAGCTGTGGGATTATTTTTTATTTTCTTAGTGCTATAAATTAATGGTGCAAGTATAAAAGATAGTGTTGTGAACATGACTGAAATATTGTATTTAAGAGATAGTTATTGAAAAATTTTCCTGATAAAAGACTTCCATATAGATTTCACATGTCCATTGAATTCCCAGAAGGGGAAAGAATGGGGGTGGGGCAGAGAAGGAGGTAAGGAAGGAGAGAAAGTCTCAAATATAATGAAGCTGTAGAAAGACAAGGAGAATATCTTAATACTAGCAAGAGAAAAGGATTATTGGGAAAGTAACAAAGTAAGACTGATACCAAATTCTGCAGAGCAGAAATCGAAACCAGGATAGTGATGCGATGTGTTAAAAGAAACACTTGACAAATTATAATCCTAAAACCAGCCAAATATCCATCTAGAATAAAGGTGGGATAAGACAATCTCAAGTAAACAAAACCTCACAGATTAACAATGGGAACTGGTCTAAAATGTGCACACCCCCTCCTTGGATTAAAGGAATAGTCCCAGGTGACAGTCAAGAGATACAGGAAGAAAGCAACCAAAATGCAAATTCAGGAGAATAAATCTAAATAAACATGGTACATAATAACAACTGTTTTTTTTTTTTTTTTTTTTTTTTTGTGGGTTCACATATACATCCAAAGCATCAAGTCGAGGGAGCAATTGTAGTGAAAGGATGCCCAGGTCTTAGAATTGTCTGGACGAAGGTAAAAATACCATATTAGATTTTTGGCAAGTCAGTGATGCATGTTATAATTTCTAGTAAAATCATTAATACTAAAAGAAGGTATACATTCAAACTGATGGAGAATAATAAAATAGCAAGCAAGGAAACAAAAATTCCCAAAGAAGGTGATTAAAGGGAGAAAGGAAGTATAGAATAAGCAAGAAAAACAGAAGGCAAATTAGATTAAACCACATGAAATTGTTGGGTTGTAGTAAAAAGAATGGTAAAATATTGACAATTTCATATAATTCAACCCACACTAAGATAGCAGATTTATACCCAGATATGTGAGAAATGATAATACTGGTATCAGACTTCACATCAGCAACACGGGATGAGCCAGAGGTACTGAATATTGATCTCCATACTGAGTCAAACTAGTAAGTGTCAAGTCAGACATTTTTGGACAAATAAGAACTTGTTAAGTTTCCTATCCACACACCCTCTACTGAATAAATTATTCAAAGAAAAATAGAAACAAAATGAAGAAACAAATCCAAGCTAACAGAATGACATGGAATATAGTAAACAGTAGATCTGGGTATAAACTAAGAAGTAATAGAAGAAAGAGAAAGAAATTAGCACTACTTGGAAGATTCTTTGTCAAATGGCAAACTTTTAATGCATAGCATTGTTTCTCAATCAGGACTATTTTGTCCCCTGGGGAAATTTGGCAATATCTAGGAACACTTTTGGTTTTTACAACTAGAGTGGGGATTGCTAGTGGCACCTAGTGAGAGGAGGCCAGGAATGCTGTTAAGCAGCCTACACTGCACAGGACAGCTTTTCATAACAAAGAACAATGGGTCCCCAAATGTCAATAGTGTCAACATTGAGAAACCCTGATGCCTAAATAGAATGTAAATGGAGGCAGACTATACATTTCCTTACCTTAGATCACACCATATTACTTAGCTGTATATAAATGTCATATACATAATTATAATAACATTGAGAATCCTTCCTAGGTTTATGTGAAATGATAGAACACTTTTTATATGACATTATAATTAAAAATTGAGGGTAAAGAAAGGATCAAAAGATGGGCACATTACAAATTCCCTGGGGATCTTGCTAAAACATACTTTTTTTTTTTTTTTTTTTAGGAGGTTTGGGTTGAGGTTTGAGATTTTGCATTTCTAACCAGCTTCTGGATTTTTTTTTTAACCTTCTTTTCCCTCCCTGGAAACCTTGAATATTTATTTCCTTTTTATCTTTGGTATCTTGATATTTCACCAGGAAAACCTTTACAACAAAAATTTATCAATCACTTATTTTATCTTTGTTCTTTTTATTTTATTTGAACAGAAACATCATCAGCTGTTTCTCATTGAAGCCTCTTTTGTTCGTTTTAAATTACTAGCCAGAAAGAAAGAATATTGAAATATGTCTCACTTTACTTATAGTTTTCTTTCAAAGAGGAATAAGAGTTTTTGTTGTTGTTGTTGTTGTTGGGGGGGGGCTGGTACCAGGGGCACTCAACCACTGAGCTACATTCCCAGCCCAATTTTGTATTTTATTAGAGACAGGGTTTCACTGAGTTGGTTAGTGCCTCATAGTTGCTGAGGCTGGCTTTAACTCATGATCCTCCTGTCTCAGTCTCCTGAGCTGTTAGCAGGCATGAGCCACCTGCCTGACTGGAATGAGAGGTTTTTGATTGCTTTGTATTTTAATTTTACATTTATCTCCCCTCTGGTCTGAATTTCTAAGGCCAGAGTTTTGTTGACCAGATTGCTAATGTAAAAACATTTTGTAGCATTTAATGGTCACTTACAAGGTGTCATGTTCTGTTAAGGGTTGGGAACACAAGGTATATAAGCTATATAATAAGTCTGGTTAGAGTACTTCTGAGAAAGCTTTTGCTTCCTCCAGAAAAAGGGATACCGCTATGTAAATGTTGCACTCTCCTTTTCTTCTTGCCTTGAATGTAGGAAGTGACCAGAGAGATCTGGGAATTGCAGAGAAGACATCCTGAGCATTGCTGAACCATGGAGTACACATCAGCAATTGACTCTCTATGTTTCTCATTATATGAGGAAGGTAGTCAGTTCTTACTTCTTGAGTTCTTTGTTGGGTAGTCTCTTCCTTGCAACTGCAGGCATTTCTGACTAATATAGCATATGCAAACAATCAGAAACTGCTATTTCCCAATGACATTAAGCCCTTGTAATAAAGGTTAATGATCCTGCATGGCAGATTTTATATTAAGAATAAGTTGTAAATTGGCCACAAGATTTGTAACTTTATTGCTTTTAAGAACAGAACTAGAACTAATGGAACAAAGTTTCAGTGGGCCAGATTTTGGATTTAACATACATTAGAACTTCCTAAAAACTATAATATCCTTTTAGTGACATGTGCTATCTTACAAAGAGATCAGTTTCTTTTGTATTAAAATATTCAGGAAGAGGTAAGAATGGCATAGCAGGGATTCCTGCACTGGAAAGTTTGAAGAGATAGAGACAAACTTCTAATATTTCTTTTTACCCTAAGTTTCTAACAAAGTTTTCAATAAAGATAGTCTGTGATGTTGTTTATCTCTGTTTTTGGCACAGAGCTCCTAAAACCCTTAGGATTTCCCAAGAGAAATAAAGGTGAGTGGAATATCTTTTGTTATTTGTAACAAGCCCCTTTCAACCACACCTGAGTTTAGTTTAATGAGGTGACTTTTGGAAAGTCTCTGATAACCACAGGATGAGGGCTTGTTGCCAGGGAAACTAACCAAACTCCCTTCTAAGGGAGTTTGAGGGCATGGAGAGTGACTTACTCATCAATGGCCAATGACTTAATCAATCATACCTACATAATGAGGTCTCATAAAAAAATCAAAAGAATGGGTTTTGGAGAGCTTCCAGGTTGATGAGCCTCTGGAGGTGCTGGGAGGTGGTGTGCTTGGAGACATGTGGGAGCTCTACTGTCCCTCCCACTACCTTGCCCTATGCATCTCTTCCCTTTGGCTGTTCCCTAAATGGTATTCTTTATAATAAATGGGTAGATTTAAGTAAAATGTTTCCCCAAGTTTTGTAAGCCATGGTAGCAAATAATCAAACATGAGGAGGAGATCATAGGAATCCACAGTTTGTAGTCAACTTGCAGATGGGTAACCTGGGAATCAACTACTTGTGATTGGTGTCTGAAGTGGGGGGATGTTGGGACCTCTGCTGACCACGGAAGTGCAATCGCTGGGGAAAGAGGAAGAAAAACCACTGTTGGGAAATCCCCAGTCTTGTGATTCTGGTTTTGTGATTCTCCATGTACCTGACAGTTAGAACTTGAGAAATGGCTTCCATATACGTGCCTGAATAGCCCCAAGATATGGCTTCCGCAAACACAAAGAATAACTCCCCAGAAACGGGGCACACATATCTAATGGGGTATTGTTTCTGTAACTAGGGTAACGGGGCTGTTTCTGTAACGGGGGTGCCTAGGCTACCCCAATCTGGGGGACTCTCCCATCTCTGATTGGCCCCTGCCTTTGCCACCACCTCCCTTCTCCTCTCTCTATATAAGTCCTCTCCCTCCACAATAAACCGAGTTGCTGCACCATCTCGGCTGACTCAACTCCCGACTCAGTGTGATTTTTGCCAGGTAGGGTCGCGACACTCACCCTCTTGCTCAGCCTGGAGATACTCACTAGCTGGTCTAGTGATTCTCCTCAACCTCTGTCGGGGGGAAATCTTTTAGGACTGAGTCCTTAACTTGTGTGGTCTGCCTAGGTAATGTCATAATTGAATTGTAGGATGTCCAGTTGGTGCCCAGAGAATTGGAGAATTGGTTTATGAGAGGAAAAACTTCTACTGCTTGGTGTTGTCAATAAAGCATGGAGAGTGTAGTGAAGTTTTAAGTGTTTAGAGAGAGAAATTTCTTCAGAGAAGGAAATGAAGGAGTTTCCTTTAAGGGTCAAAATAAAAAAGGCTTTAAATCAAAAACTTCTTTAAAACTTTTAAGCCCCAAATTCAAATGAAAAAAACACTTTAACTCCTTAATTCTGATTGAGCCTATGCAAGGCAGTTGGAGGTAATAATTTCAATGGATTGTCACTCATAAAAATGAAGCATTTTATTTACATACAAAATACGATTCCTCCCCTTTTTGTCTATGAGTCAATAGGCACAGAAAAATGAGACTTAGTAAAACATTTAGACTTTAAATATATTGATAGGCAAATTTATACAGGATTAATAAAAGCTGGCTAGTATGTGTGTCAGATGAGTTTTAATTCAGCAAAAGAAAAGAATTCTTCACTTTTATCTAAAAGTATCCTGTAAACAATTAGAGTTATAGCAGATTATTTCATAATCTTGACATTATAGGAAAGTCTGATATGATGCGATTTTTAAAAATTTCAACAAAAGTTATGATAAAAAAAATCACACCAATTCATTGTTTAGGGATAAAATAAGAACGGCATAGCCACAGAGCCTCCTGCCCACACAGGGGGAAATGGCGCATACCTCACAAGTTACATGACTCACTAACTACCTGAGAGGCAGATAACATGTGACCCAGGCCATTCTGGAGGAGTTAGAACATATTTTAAAAAATAATTGTAAGAAATGTCACCTTTTTATTGTTAATTTAAAAAAATTCACTGTAGTATGTGCATAACATTTGAATGTGTTCCTTTAGACTAAGCAGTTTGGTTCCCTTTGGGAAATATCAAAGTGAACTATATTAGGGCCTTCCATTGGATTTCTCGAGCATAAGCGAACATTGAGTAGGCACTGTGTTAGGTGTTGGGTACAAGTGAGAACAAGAGCAATGTGATCCTGGATTTCATAGATCTTCCAGTCTTATGAATATCATACAACTTAATGCAGTGGGATGTAAAATTACTGGCCCATTCCTTTCAAATTTAAGCCAATGGGTTCTGTCTAATATTTATAGTAATACAAAATTATTAGATCTTTGACTCTGATTTTGGTTAAGGAAATAATATAAATAACATTTCTAAAGCCTATTATATAAATTAAATTTACATTAAATATCAAATGTAACTTCTCAATCTGATTGCCTCATGAATATTTATGAAACATGTTTTTCTACTTGGATTTTTGTTTTCATCTGAGGCATAGGTAGTTTCGTGTTTGCATCAATGATTTCTGCTCACTGACTTTTGACATTTTTACCAGTTATGAATGCTTTCTAATGAACATCTATGGATGGGCTGATGGGCCCTTTCACAAAGAGACATGTTTGAATATCAAAGGTCTGCTTTGCCATAGATGGATAACTAATGCTCTAAGTGGCTGTTTTCACATTTTCTTCTGACCTCAGCAATTTTCTTGCTAATGATATTTCCAATGAAAAATATTCTCAATCCAAATCACTTGCATTGCTAAGTCATGCTAAGTTATGCAATATTATGTTCCATTCCATCTGGTGTTAGATAATATGATAGGATATAGAATCTTTCATTTTTATTGGAATATGTATTTTAGGTATAGACATGAAGTAAATGTGTTCTACAGATAGCTCGAATGATGGCCGCTAAAAGGTACCTTATTCATAATGCTCATTGTACTAAGTGAGCTTTTTCCATCCAAATGTTAAACATTATTGGCATTCATTTGAAGAACTTGTTAAGCTTCTAAAATTTTGTACCAGCAAGTATCTGGAATATGCCTTGAAGCAACTTCTGTTTACAGACAAAGTCTGTAAGATATCCAAATACCACTGTGATGTGTTTACAGTTTATAAAAGAATTAAATATCAAGTCCTTTTGGGTGTACATTTCTAAATGAGCATTAAATGAATTCAGGAAAAAACCAGAAAATTTTCATATCTGGCATATGCCAAATGAATGATCACATTCATTTTCTTTTTACAACTTACTTTTGTTGCTGAGGGGCTTTCTGATGGTCATTAAGGTCATGACTGGGAATTAGTTTACTTTCATAAATGGGTTTCACCTGGAAATGTCATATCCATGCAATCAACTATATTATCTTAGGTCTATGAGCAATGATGCTGAACTACTGACAGATGGAGAATTGTGAAATGAGTTCCAACTAATTCTGACAGCCATCACTTCCCACCACCCTTGGTTAAAAATGGGGAAAAAAAGATGACGAAACCTACCCAATACCTACAAAAGATGTTTAATATCATGAATCATTATCCATGATTTCATTTTTGGAGAGGGAGAATGAGTCCATCTAGGAACTCACGATAAACTCATAAATAAACCCAAAAGTTCATAATACCATACTTCCTGCCAAATTAAACTTATAAGACTAAGGAAGCTGCCTCCAAGGAAAAATCCTTATTACAGGAGTCACAAAATTCTATGTTGATTACAGAGAAATGCTAAAATTTATTTGCACTGAGTTTATTTGGTTAAATTAGATTTCAAAGCTTGTCTTAAATTTTCCCATGAAATGAAAAATAGAAATTGTACATGTCTTCAAGAGTCAAGATCATTGATGTCTGGGGATATAGATTAGTAGTAAAGTGTGTGGGAAGCATGTGCAAAGTCCTGGGTTTGATCACTAGCACAAAAAACAAACAAATTACCCCACCCCCACCCAAACATCAAAGTATTTAAGAGAGTACTTCTGGTTGACTGGATATCACAAAGAGATAATGAGCTAATTAGGTTTCTGATCACAGTTTTAAAGCAGAAAAGAACCAAGAAGGAAGCCTTTCTTACTATAAGTTTTGAAAACAAGATTTAGATTCATGGATTTTTAGCCCTCAGCAGTGTGAGTAAATACCCAATTGTGGAACTAAACAGACACTACACAGAAAAAATACAGTTAATCAACAAATTTATGAAAAAATGTACAACATCTCTAGCAATTAGAGAAATACAAACCAAAATAAAACACTAAGATTTCATCTCACTTCAGTCAGAATGGCAATTATTAAGAATATAAGCAACAATAAATGTTGGTGAGGATGTGGGGGAAAAGGCACACTCATACATTGTTGGTGGGACTGCAAATTGCTGTAACAGATTGGAAAGAAGTATGGAGATTCCTCAGAAAACTTGGAATGGAACCACCATTTGACTCTGATATCCCACACCTAAGTTTATACCCAAAGGCCTTAAAATTAGCATATAACAGTGACCTGGCCACATCAACGTTTATAGCAGCTCAACTCACTGTGGGACCAACCTAGGTGCCCTTTGACGGATGAATGGATAAAGAAAATGTGGTACATATACACATTTATTTCTTAAAGAAGAATGAAATTATGGCATTTGCCAGTGAATGGATAGAGCTGGAGAATATCATGCTAAGTGAAATAAGCCAATCCCAAAAAATCAAAGGCCACGTTTTCTCTAATATGTGGATGTTAATTCACAATAATACAGGAGGTTGGAAAGAATAGAGATACTTTAGATTAGATAGAAGTGAAGGGAGGAGAGGGTGTATGGGTGTAGAAAGGATAGCAGAATGTATCAGACATTATTACCCGATGTGCATAAATGATTCCACAACTGGTGTGATTATACATTATGTACATCCAGAAGAATGAAAAGTTATACTCCATTTATGTATGATGTGTCAAAATGCATTCTACCATCATGTATAACTAATCAGAACAAATTTTAAAAATACCCTATGATTTATAATCCCATGGGAAAGTCTCAGGGTGACTTTATCAAAGTATAGCCAAATAGTGGCTTTGGCAGAAGTATTAGCTTGGAGTTAAAAACTGATTTTGGAAAATTCTACATGGAAGATGGTCACAATACACAGACTTATGTTATTGTAATTACTAATGAATGCTCTGTCTTATCCCACCATGCATGTCTCTTTGATGCCTTCTATTTAGTTCCAACTTTGTTGCTCACGTGCTAGTCGTGGCCAGGCTAAGGTGAACCCTGCTGATAACAATTCTTGGTTTTCTTTTTCTTTTTCATTTTTTAGTATATTAGAAAAAAAAATGGAAGAATGGTGGTTATGAGGGAACATTAGTGGCATTTTATAAATCTTAGAATAGGTACAGAATACCTATCATATGGAAGTGAATAATGTAGTTTTAGGTCACTTGTGCATGAGGAGTGATTTAATTCAGACTTAGAAGGCAATACTTTTAAGTCTTGGTCTCAAGGAGAAGGAGCAAGAGGGTAGTGAATGTAAACAGATTAAGTATCTTATTATAATAAAAATGAAATTTAAGTTATGGAAAGAATTTAAATGTGGCATATCTTTGAGAGGTCATAGTATATGTAGGCATTTTATGGGAGGTTTGGGAAAAGACTAATCCTTTACATATCTCTTCTTTGTGTTCAAAACCAATTAAAAAATAGACAAAAATAAGATCTGAATGAGAGTCCTTACAACGTATAGGGCATTCTATACTTCTTTCCAAGTTTGGATCGTGGAATTTTTATTTAGTCAGTTCCATGAAGGAACATGCCTACCCTATACTCCAGGGTAGGGTCTGAAGGAACATTTACATGCAAACATACAATCTATGTTCCTCAGATCCTATCCCAGGGTACTGGGGAACAGAGATAGCTCCATTAGGATCTCATAAGCAAAGGAACAGTTTCCTATAGAAAAAGTGAGAGATTTTAATCAAATGCAGGCATAGTGGGCCAGGCAAAGCAAAAGATATCTGCTATACTATTAAAATGGTTCAGTAATAACTTTGTATATAAATATTCATTAATCTAACCTGTAAAGCATTTTGAATTTTCCTATAATGAGACAGTTATGGGTTTACATTTTATTTATATTTTAAAATAAAAGTAAAGGCTAGAAAGATTGAACAAAATTTAAGTAATTAACCAAAAGTTTATAAGGAGCGTAGTGTCAAGATAGTGGCAAAATGAATCTCCCAACATTGCATTGTAAATGAAGTTGGTAAAAATTGAGAATTAAACATGGTCTTTATACAGAAACTAACATTTCTGTAGGTAAAATCAACAGCTGAAATAGGTTAAATTGAAGTTTTGGATAAAAGTACAGAACCTCTAATGTTGATTCTGACACTTAAATATCTGCATATACATATTTAAACTTGGCAAAACTTTTATACAGCCATAAAACCCCACTGTGATTATTAAAACTATCATCTCAAAATTGAACGAGGAGTTAGATTTATTTGGTGAAAGCAAAGGAAGAAGACAGGGAGAACATATTACAAAAAAGCAGGTGATGACTTTTCAGATTTAGTTTGAGTAGATTAATATTTTTAATTTGATATGAAGAATTCAGGAGAGAAATGCAATTAAACATAAGAACAGAACTGATAAAAATTGGGTGGTAGGGCTGGGATATAGCTAAGTGTTAGAATGCATACCTAGCATGTACAAGGCCCTGGGTTTGATCACAACACGACCAGAAGAAAAAAAAAAAAGTGGGAGTGAAGAACCTATATTAATTTATTGTTACTGGGAAGAGCAAAGATTAGTAATTTTAAAAAAGACAGACCATAGTTCTGAAGTAGTCACATGAAGGAGAGAAATAAGAGAATGGAAAAGAGATGTGTGTAAAGGGCAGTGGTATTACAAAGGATTTCTAACATTTCACATTTGAAAAATGACTTGCAGAGAGAAATATTTTGAAAGGATAAGGAATGAGGCAGAGGATATAGTACTTTTGTCCAAAATCCTGAAAAAAACTGTTCTCTACTTATGCCACTAATCTTTTTAATTATACCAAATGCCTATTGCCTGTCATCTGTTCAAAGTATGATTTATTTTTTAAAATATGACTTCTAGCTAATTTAGCCTTTATATCTGCGTTAGGTGTATATACACACACACACACACACACACACACACACACACACACACACACACGGGGGGCTGAGGGAAGAGATACATATCTGACAGATACAAATGAGAGAAAGTATCTCAGAATGAAACTTTCCCAACAGCTCCTCACTTGGTGGACTAGTCCCTATATTGCTGTTATCCAGAACTTGCCATTTGCATGGTTCAAGTGGTTTGTAAAATGATGGTTACTCCAGGAAGTATAGACCTCTGTCAACTACCACCTTTTGGGGGCTGTAATATGAGGGATGAACTTAGTATTCTACATATACTTTAAAAAAAATAATTTTAGTTGCATATAGACACAATACCTTTATTTTATTTTACTTATTTTTATGTGGTGCTGAGGATCAAATCCAGTGCCTCACGCATGTGAGGCAAGCTCTCTACTGCTGAGCCACAACCCTAGACCCTCTACACATACTTAAAAAAATTGTATTGTGATGATTTCTGAAACACACGGTTATATTATGCATTAGTGTCCAAGTTCCATCTTCAGACTTTGAATATGGAGTCTTAATACAAAAAATTTCAGAATGCAAACCAATGGTATTGTTACATATCTTATATTGAGCTGTTGCTAACAACTTATAAAGCAAGCTGTGAATATTAAAAAAGATGAATATATTTTGATATTAAAATAAATAAAAGTAATTGAGAAATCATAGGATTTATGAATGCTTTCAGTGATACTGGTGACTTTTCTATATGTAAAAATATTTTAAATTATTTTTGTTCTTGTTAAAAACAATGTGAGACAAATATAATTTGCTTATAATCATAAACCACATAAAATAAATCTTTCCACCAAATCTTGGGTATAATCAATTTACTGACCTTCACCTCAAATTACTAAATCACAGATGAACATGTGATTTGAATTTGCTTTCTATAATAGAGATGCTTTTTGAAGAGTTATCCATACAGTAGTGTTTGCCACACCATAGGTGGAGGCAATGTACTGTCCACCTATGGTTTCTTTGACAAATTATTTGACATTTCTACGCATCTTCTTTAATTAGAAAAATAAATTTTATTTACAAACCATCATCAGAAATATTCATGGCCTAGCTACTTTGGAATTCAGAACATTTTGCTTTAGAAAGGCAATATAGTACCTACATACTGTATTTATATAATGCCCCAGGTGAGTATACCCAATAAGTATACACCATAATTGAAAAAATTTCATAACTGTAAATGAGGGGCTGTGGATATATACCATCACTTTATTTATACTAATTAAGTTTTAATGAATAAATAAAACTTGTACATATTTATTATGTGCATGATCCTTAACACCTACTATAATGACTTTTGAGAAATAAGTAAAAATTTCATTTAAAGCATTTATACATAATAAAAGTGCCAATAAGTATTAAATTATTATGTGTTGACTAAGAGATACAGACTAATAGTCCCTTCCTTCACAAGTGGTAGGACATTTCATGAGACTAATGGCTGGAAGTCAGTCTCAAAAATAAGGTCAGAAAATCCTATATGACTCTAAATCTTGAAATTTCATTTATACCAAAGCTCTCATTGAGCAGGTTTATTTTAGTTCCAAGTTATTTAAATATGAAGAGGTCAAAAGATAATTTAAAATATTACTTCTTGTGAATATTAATCCCTCTTTAGATATTGAAGATAAATCCAACATATTTAATTAGTTTTGCTGTAACTATTATGAAATGTGAATTTGCTTTTATACCATTGATATATGATTTGAACATAAATAAAAATTTGTGCTTGCTTACACAAGGTTTTCATCTAGCTGAAATAGGTGAACACAGAAAGCTGCACTCAGCTAAACTGAGCTGCATGAGAATATAAAAATGAACACACCTTATGAAAACGAGCCAGTCATTTACAGCTGGTGTTATACATTTCTGTCTGGTTTCAGATCATCCTCCTTCTAGCACTTCCTGGGAACTCACAAGTTGCAATCCTTTTTGACAATCATTTCCACAAGCAAACTTCAGTTCTTTTTCAAGGCAAAAGGTGTATTTATTTGATGTGTAAAACTGTGCTACTATTTTTATTAGGTTGAAGTTTTGCTTTTAATGTCAATGACAAAGGTTTTGAGAGTTGTGCTATCAACTCCATTTCCTTCATCAATATGTGTTTTTATTCCATGACTGCATTATTAGCACCCTGTTCTAGAAGTTTTTTGGTAGAGTTTTTTGACTCTTCTAAATATAGAATCATGTACTCCACAAATAGGGATACTTTGTCTTCTTTTTTTCCTATTTGTAGCATAAAAGGAGTCTTTCTGAGGTAGTAATAATTTTCTATTTCACAATCTGAGTACTGGTTAATTATGATTGGTTCACTTTTTATGTAAAGTCCATTTAAAATGATCTCATAGTAACTTAATGAAATAGCATTCTTATTCTAGCTTAAATTCACAGTTTTTCTTCATTTACATATTCAATGGCTTTCTTTTCCCACCCTCATATGTTTGATTCCCCCTAATTTCTCCTAAATGTAGTTGCATTGTAAAAGAAGTATTAGTGTTTTACAGAAGGCAAAAATCTCTAGAGACAAAAATGGCATATAAGAAAACTACACTCAAACTTTATGGTATGAGGTGGACAATGAGGTATGGTGACTTAACATACCAGCTAGTCACTCATCAATATCTTGTAAAAACATTTTTTCATTTTTTTTTGAAGTAAACAGTTACTTAAAATATATTGAAAGGATTAAGAGAGACTCCAGATGTGAAAGTGATCGTTACACATTAAGGCAATCCAATCAAAAACCTTATTACCAGAGATAAAAAAAAACAACCCCGAATTTATGGTGGCTTTCTCTATGACAGATCCTGAATATATTCCTATGAATATGAAATTACTTTAAGTCAGAATTGGAAGGAACTGTAAAGATTATTTTTTCTCTCACTTTATCAATACGATTTTAAATAGGAAATTTGACCAGAAGTCTCAAAATGTCTCAATTACTTATTGTATCACTGTTTGCTTTAGTGTAAAGGTTTCTATGCTACACAAAAATTCACTCAACTAAATATTTGTTGTAGTGAGCAGAAAAACAGGCCAAACAAAGCAGGTAAATAGATTATCTAAGTTGTAACTCCATGTAATTCCTATAGTAGCAAGTATAAATAACTATTTTCTCATTATTTTCAGAGTTGGCTCTCATACAATATACCTTGATCTCATCTGAAACACAAATTTACAAAATTCACACTTTATATAAAATAATTTAGTAAGGGGAAGTAATGAGATAAGAAAATCAAATACTTTAAAATCTACTTCTTTAATATATAAAATAGCAAAGAACAATAAAATATTTAATTCACAATGACCATTTAAATACTATTTACAACAACCTCATCAGCACAAATATCTACATTTGTACAAAGTATTTTCAGAAAAAAAGTTATATGTGAGTAAAATAATGTATGAAACATAATAGAAGGCTAAATACATCTTGGACCATAATTTTATTACTTCTAAATTTGCCTTATTTTAAAAAAACTATAAGGATAATTTAACTCTCTATTGTTTTCTAAAATGTCCTAATCAACTTGTTGTAGCACAGTAGAACTAAACTGCTGCCAAACTGATTTAGGGATTTTAAAGAATAACAAATATTTCAAAAACCTAAAACTTTTGTTGACATTTTATATTTATTTAAAGTACAAAAGAAGAAAACAAAGTCTCTCTTTTTTTTTTTGCTTGCTGAAGAAATTTGAGTAAACAGCTATATAAATGATTTTGTTTCAAAGATTTTAAGTACATTTTAAAGGATTCTGACACTTATAAAAATAGATGTGATCAATTTCATTTCTCTTGATTTCAAAGTGACTTATCTCAGATTTCCTTTCGAAATGTTTCTTCCAAATTTTCTAACCATGTTTGAATTTACTTTATAGATGTTTCTTTTATATCCTAGAGAAAAATAAAACAATGGATAAATAGAGCGAAAGTATCATTTAAAAAGTTTTTACTCTTCATTCAACTTTTATTAAAAATTAAGTCACTGAATAAACTTATTTCATTCACTTTGTTTTCTTCTCACTGATGAAAGGCCATTTCTATAGGGATTTGCTGCTTTCTTTCTTGTATAATCAATTTTTTGAAAATCTTTAGATTATTTCCCCAAAGCTTTTAAACTTCCAAGTCTTTGCATCTTGTACTTTCTTTTAAATTATTTTTTTATTTATATATGACAGCGGAATGCAATACAATTCTTATTACATATATAGAGCACAATTTTAAATATCTCTGGTTGTATACAAAGTATATTCACACCAATTTGTGTCTTTATACATGTACTTCGAATAATAATGTCCATCACATTCCGTCATCATTTCTTACCCTGTACCCCCTCCATTCCCCTCCCACCCGTTTGCCCTATCTAGAGTTTGTCTATTCTAATAGCCTGCTTCAGATCCCTTAACCCCCTTTACCTTTTACTATCACCCTTCAAATTGATTTTATCTACTATGCCCATTCTTCTGGGTCTTTATCTGCCTTTACAATGATACCATACTCAGCAAAGTGTTGTTATAATAGGGTGTCACTGATTTTTGAGATCAGTCTAGTTATTTATTTTTTGGGATTACATTTGGTTTTAGTTCTAGAGGCATTTATTTTCTTGGCATTATTTCTTGGGAAAACTCTTTTTAAGAAGTTGCTTCTACAACCAAATAATAAACTTATGAAAATTTTCAAATCATAGAAATTGGTTTTTCTAGGATACCTATTATCAAAGAATGGATTAAATAGCTCATATTTAAAGAGAAGTAAGCCAGGTGCAGTCGCGCACTCCTGTAAATTCCAGCTGAGGCAGGAGGATTGTGAGTTCAAAGCCAGCCTCAGCAATTGTGAGGTGCTATGCAACTCAGTAAGACCCTGTCTCTAAATAAAATACAAAATAGGGCTGAGGATGTGGCTCAGTGGTTGAGTGCCCCAGTGCCCAAAAAATAAAAAAATAAAGAGGAGTATTTTTTTTAAAAAAACTACTATAGAAGAAAAAAGTAGGAGATCATACTAATCTATAGTACTCACCAAAAAGGAAAAAAAGATTTAACCTAGATTTTAAAAAGTATCGATTGTTAAGGATAATGGAACACTTAGAAAGAGATATTCATTTATAAGATAGTATTTCATATACATTAGAATATCTAAGTGAAAATGCCCAAGTAGGTATCAGAAATTTCTAGAAAAGTAATAATTGCTTTCTTTAGAATTTTTATTTGGGTTTTTCAACTAACAACATACAAATGAGAAAAAAAAAAAAGGACTATCAATGTGAAAGAAAGCAACTACTTTTAACTGAACAGTTGGAGAAATCTGTAAATCTCAGCTAGGATTTACACGTGTGTGCCACCACACCTGGCTCACTTTTCTTTAAATAAGAGCTATTTGGTAAGTATACTAGAAAAAACAAATTTGTATAATTTGAGAATTTTCGTAAATTTATTATTTGGTTATAAAATCAACTTCTTAAAAAGAGTTTTTTCCAGGAGACAAACAGAGCAGAATACACTTAACACCAACTCAAACACCTACTGTTAAGCCCAGCATGTTAAACCAAACAATCACAGTAAACTTTCCATTTAGGTACCTTACTGTCCGATTTTTTTTTTTAACTTGCATAAAGAACATTTCCATTAAATTTAAGGTAAGCATTACAGAAATAAGCATTTGTCAAAGTTACAATTGAGAATTTTTATGACTCTAACCAAAGAGCATTAACAGAAAAAAGCAACAATAGCTTTCATGCTATTCATAGAAAAAAACCTCATTATTTCACAATACTCCTTTAAGTTCCAAACACTATAAGTTTCTTTAGAGAAAACAAATCAAACTGTGTCTTAATTGATTTTTTTTTTTTTTTTTACAGGTCCTAGCACCAGGTGACTGCTTAGTAGATAAATATTTTCTGAATACAGTCTTAAGAACTGTAGTGCAGAGAGATGTCTAGACATCATGGCTGAGAATCTGGCTGGCACAACATACCACTAGTTCAACCAAAGGGCTCCAGTTACCATGGACTCATGTCATTCCCATATGTAGTTGGGAAAATATAGTCACCTTCATTACTATCTTTTACGATTTGCCAATGAGAGCTAGAATGTGATTTTAACTAGGTACAAACTGGAGCCTTTACATTAATTACACAAATAAGTATATCTATTATTATTATTATTATTTTTTAAACAATACCTTTATTTTATTATTTTTATGTGGTGCTGAGGATTGAACCCAGGGCCTGGCATGTGCTAGATGAGCGCTCTACCACTGAGCCACAATCCCAGCCCATCTATTGTTTTTAATAAGAAAAAAAGTTCAAGGGGTAATCATTTATTTATAAAATAGAATTAATTAACTTATAAATAATTCAGCAATAAGAGGCACTATAGATAACAAAAAGGATTTAGAATGCAAAGTTGGAGGGTCTGGTTCTGAGTTCTGGCTCCATCATAATAAAATCTGTTTGAATTTGGAAAGGTGGTTTACATTTTGTACCTTAAGTTTCCTTATCTGTAACATGTGGATAATCACACTTGTTTTCCATATAATAAAGATGATAAGTAGTATTACATAAAAGGGGATTTTAAAGAGAACATTGTTTAAAGAAAAAAAGCAAACTACTTACTACATGTATGTTAGATAATTAAATATCAAATTAAGAGCTGTGACATACCCGTTGTAGGTCTGTTTTCTTGTGAGAGTGTATTACTTGAATTATCTTGTCGAATGCGCTTGGCAAATCCATGATTTTCTTCAGCAGTTAATGGAATATTTGATGTGGAACTTGAGGGGAAAAGTTTTTATTTAAGTAAATTTTATATTTTTTACGTTGAAATTCACGTTGTATATGAAACAATAATAAAGTAAATCAAATACAGAAATATTAAGTTGCAAAATCCCACAGAAGTAATTAAAGGCATTAAAAACATTTTTGGCTTACAAAGAAATCTAGTTGTGTGTGACTTTAATGATGTTTATTCAGTTATAACTGTGGGTGTAAGTAAGAATTTCATACCAAAATATTTCCGGTATGCTGTGCTGAAATACTAGTAAGCACTGTTAATTCAAAGTGTAGAGGTAAGTAGTGCATGGTGACAATGAGTGAAAAGCTAAGCTCTTACTGCTAATTTGAAGCAAGAACCTTAACCAGGGGAACGTAAATACCTGAGATTATCTGGAAACCTGTTTTTAAATCAAAACACAACTACAAATTATAATAAATTTAAAACTGTCTTAGGTCATTCCAATGACAGACATTGGAATGAATTCCCTATTTGCATTTGTTCATCCTCAAAAATTTTACCAGCCTTACATTGTTATTGGGCTGAATTCTAACTCAAATTTAGTTGATATATTATTAAACACACATCATAACCTGTGTTATAGGTTATACAAATAAGGCACAATTCCTGTTCTTAAAACTTATACAATAGACATAAAATGGGAATGAGGAAAAAAAAAAGACAAATACTTGAAGTAATATAAGGTAGAATAAAGAAAAACAGTGCTAAAGTTTTTAGACTTAAAGGAGCTATGGATTTTTTAGACATGGTAAGTTTAATAAGGGTTCTTAAAAATACAATCCTACCCCAACTGATTCAAATGTATGAATTGCCAAGATCATTGTAATGTCATGTGTAGCTAATAAAAGAAAAAATACAATCCTTAGCTAGGCATTTGGCACATGCCTGTAATCCCAGAGATTCAAGGTAGGATGACTGTAAATTAGAGGCCAGCCTCAGCAACTCAGCAAGGCACTAAACAATTTAGTGAGACCCTGTCTCAAAAATAAAAATAAAAAGCAAAGGGGGATGTGGCTCAGTGTATAAGTGCCCCTGGGTTTAATGCCTGGTACCAAAAAACAGAAAAACAAAAGAACCCCTAAACCCCCCAATACTCACTCTAGAAAGTATTAATTGAAATTTAACAGGCTAGGGGCTTTGGTGGGTGATAAACACCCCTTTTCTACAGTAATTCAAATAGGCGAATTTTAGGAATTTTTTTTACTAATATATACCATTTTACAAATTGATGCTAATTTGATTGTCAACTGTATTAATGATTGGGAACTTCTCTTTAAGACAATAACTTACTCTTCCAGCAATTTCAATTGTGGTAAATTGGTGTGAGTGTATGTTTGTGGAACAGGGAGAAATAGTGGTATGCTCATTGCAAATAGTCAGAAATACCAATTTAATAAGATAGCAAAGAAAAATAGACTAGCTTCTGAGAACACTGAATGAAGAGAAAAATATTCAACTGAAATACCTCAATTTTATACAATGCCTGAGAAAACTGATTATGGTATTCATAATGCTGATTATACCTACTGTGTGAAAAAATGTGAACGATATAAAACAAAAATTATACAATGAAGTACTAATGTTATACAAATAAATTCAATTATCAAAAAATTTCATTCCCAAATGGTGTTAAAGTTACTGTAAACCAGGCATAGTGGTGCATGCCTGTAATCCCAGTGGCTGGCAAAGCTGAGGCAAGAGGACTGCAGGTTCAAAGACAGCCTCAGTAACTTAGTGAGGCCCTGTCTCAAAAAAATTAAAAGGGCTGGGGACTTGGTTCAGTGGTAAAGCTCCTTTGGGTTCCATCCCCAGTTAGCAGCCCCCCACCCAAAGTTACTACAATTCTGTTTTGAATAGTAAACACTTTTTTAAAAAAAAATGTCACTGGTTATTTTTGATTAGAGATACTATTCTCTACAATTTGTGTTAAAGTCATCTTTATTATTTGATGATTCTTTACTTTGGCTAGTTCCAGGACCTTACATTTCTACCTACAGCATGTACTTATTTGAAAATCAAACTTTTGAATAAATCTATTAGACTAAATCTCATATTTCTAGGACTGAAATCCAAACCTAATAAAAATATTTTGTATATTTATACATAAGTCAAGAACACTCAAACATATTTGGGATTATATAAAATAGTTAATGAATTAAATGTTTATTATTTAGATCTGGGCAACTTAGTAAGAATCTATTGCAAAGGAAAAAAAAAAGGCTGGAGATGTAGCACAGTGTCCCTGGGTTCTATTCGCAATAATGTACCCAAAGTTTATCATTTATAATTCATATCATAAAGAAAAGACTTAAAATTGCTATGAGTATAAATACAAGTTATGTTAAATATGATATTGAGAAGACATCCAGAGTCTTCCAATATATTTCTATAACTAAAACTACTAAAACTTCAGAATTAATCTTCTGCTTCTTTACATATATAGTACTATTTAGTAAACAATATATATATCATAATCTTTCAGTTGAACTAATTTCTAGTTAGAATTATGAGATATCTTTCTAAAAACACTAAAAAGGAATAACAATTGTGAGGCCATTTTTGGGTATAAAATAAATAAATAAACATGAAGATTTCCTTCTTCAGTTTTTAAAACCATATTAGAATATATACACACCTACATATGTATATAAAGATGCTAAGTGGAAAATACCAGAGTTTATTATGCTCAAGCTCATGTAGCTTTAATTGAGGAAAAGGAAGATTAAAAAAAAGTAATTATGTACATTTCTAGCATTAATCTCTTCTAACCTTAGTTAATGGCAGGATCTAATTATTTGTACCAGAGGGAATGTAATAAAGTAGTTAATAGGATATGAGAAGTCGAGTTACTTTCTTTACATGTCCTTTAAGTGATTTCATAATATGAGTTGCTCGTGTGTTTTAACTCATCTAAAACCACTCCAAACACACAGGTTACATACCTAGACATTTCTTGAAAAATCATGTGATTTGGTAATGACTATGTTTACATTTTAAGATTATTCTTAGATTTTAGTAAACACAACAGAGCATGTTACCAGTAAAGAACCAGAAAATTTAACATTAATGAATAAAATGAAAGACAAAATTGACATAATACAAATTAGTGATAAAATGGATGAAACAGATGATGACAGCTAGCTAGGCTTATTCATGAAGTGGCTGACTTGAATAAATGAGCTACACTAATTGCATAATTCAAATTTGTCCCTTAGCAAAATATAGTAAGTAGTTGATCCTTAGCTACAGAGTATCATTTCAGGATGCAGTGGATGCCTGAAATCATGGATCATACTGATTCCAACACATGCTATTTTTCCTTATACATACATATACATGATAAATTTCTTTCTTTTCTTCTTCTTTTTTTTTTTTTTAAGGAGGCAATTTACATCTTCTCTTTGGCATATCGAATTGCCAGCATCATTGCTTTTTTGTTTCTAGCCAACTGTTAAGTAAAACAAGGGGAATTTGAAAAACAAGTACTGTGATACCAGGAGAGTCGATCTGATAACCAAGGTAGCTACTAAGTGGCTAACAGGCACGCAGCATATGCCATATTGATATGGTGGGTAAACTGGGTGCTTCAAGAAGTGAGAAAGAGAGAAAGAGTGTAAGATTTCATCATGCTACCAGAATGGCATGCAAGTTATAACTTATTGTTAACTTCTGAAATTTTCTACTTAATATTTTCAGACTTTGGTTCAGTGTAACTGAAACCATATGTAAGGGAGCACTACTGCACAAAATTTTAAGTGTCATGGACAGTCAGAGACATTCAAGACAAATCAACCCATAAATTTTAAATTTACACATTTCAGGGGTCTTCAGCACTTTGCTTTGAAGCTGCAAAAACAGATCCTAAATTCACCTATTAGAAGATACTCTGAGAATCATGAATAAGTATGCTATTTGTAAATTTGTTTCCTATATCCTAGATGACAACAGGTCTATGGTAGAAAACAGAAAATTTAAAAGACTTATTTTAAGGCCTTCCACTTTCCTCCCCACAATAACATGGCAAAGAAAGAGGTAAAGTCTCACTAAGTGGCTCTACAGGGTCTCAGCCTTAATAAGTTGCTGAGGCTGGCTTTTAAACTTGTAATCCTCCAGTCTCAGCCTCCAAGCCACTGGGATTATGGGTGTGCACCACTGCACCTGGCTCCATCTTTCTTTCTTTTGTGCATCAGTTTGAATATTTTTCTATACATCTATCTTCTAACTCAATAATACTCTCTTTTTGCTATGATTGATTTGTTCAATTGATTTATTGAGTACTTAATTTTGCTCAATTCTCTTTTTAATTCCAAACTATTCATCTGATTAATTTTAAGAGAATCCAGTTCTTGATAATTTTTCTTTTATCTACTTTATTGAAATTAATCATAGCTAAAATTTTAAAGTTCTTGTCTGAAATTTTCACTCTGTACATCATTTATGCATCATTGCCTCTTATTTTTCCCTCTTCTTCTTGACTTTCAGTCAGTCAGTTGTGTCTCCTGGCAAACTATAATTTTTGTTTAAATGCCAAACATATATGAAAAAGCTGTAGAGGTTCTGGATAATATTCTTCCAGAAATATTAAAATTTTCTGTTGTCGAGAAGGAAGAGAAGAGAGATATTACATTGATCTAAGTAAGGAATGAGATGATCTAAGGTCTGTTTCAGCCTTACGAGAACTGTTCTATTTCTAGTTTGTCTTACTAATAGCCCTTCAAGAATCTTAAGTAAAATCTTGGGTGTTTGATAGGACCTCCTCTTCATTATGTTCCCTGAACTCTAATTCTTCTGTTGTAGCTCTGTAAGAATATCAAAGTTCTGCTAATACTTTAGTCTCATAGCAGTTACTTTCAGCTTGGTTTCTTGGTTGGCCTCTTACTCTAGAGTTAAGAACTTGGCAAACCTTGAGGGCAAATGCTGAAGAGTGATTTTGTTTCCCTAGTTCAGTGAGACTGTTAATAACTCTAAGCTTCCATTATCCATTTGGCCTCTATGAGTTAGGCCATGAATTCACAAGTAGTAAATGGAGGAAAAGGAGCAGAGAAAGTTTCTCTCTCTAGAATCTGTTAGTCCTTTCCTTAGGACCTTGGACCCTCAAGTCCTGGCTGCCTTGGTTGTTTTCCAGTGCCTTCAAGCAGCTGTTAGTTATACTTTATCCAGCTTTAAAAACTGTAAAACATTTGTAATTGTTTTTGATGGGTGGCTTGGTCTGACACAAGCTACAGTGTCATAACCAGAAACAGTAGCCTTTCCACTTCATTATAGGTTAGTCATATATCAAAATCCAGTAAGATAATATAATTCTAGGATTAAAGAAATTCAGTAATGTTTAAGAGGACAAATAATAAAATGAGTAAAAAAATTGCAACTAGAAGAAAAGTAAGAACTTAAGTGACATTTTGAAAGCTGGGAGATTTTCAATTTATTTTTAATAATCTAAAAGATGGAACGCTTTATATAAATACCAAATGAAACACTTGGGCTTCAGCAAGCTCTCCCTTCAAGTCTAGTGCCTCATTCAAAGCAATTTTCCATAAGTATGCTTAAATATGACTTGACAGTCTAATTACAAAAAATAAGAAAGAGTTATAGAAAACAAAAGTATAAAGATTATCTTATAGAGACCGAACCAGTTTATGCTTAATCATACCTTATTAGTTTCCGTTTCTTTTTGGCAGCAGCAGTCATTGCCATGTAAGAGGGCATTGTACTTGATATAGGCACAGAATTCTTAGCTGAGAACGAAGGAGGGTCAAGTCTGTATATTAAATATTTGGGGGGAAAAAAGAGAGAGAGAATAAGCTTGCTTTATATTATGAAGAAAAGGGGTATATACTTTCAGAAACAATTTGATAGATATATAAAGGAAAACATTCCTCTACACTACCAAATTCCCCTCACATGCCCTGGGATTTTCTTCATTTTTAAACCCACGGGTAGAGTCATTACTAAGAAATTTCTGTTTTCCCTACGTATAGAAAGGCAAAGTTATTTTCCTTCCCATATTTACATTGAGTGTGATGATGCAGATGAATATTTATGCAGAGGAAATACAGTCAATGATACCTTGACTACTTCAGAGTAAGCTGAGGTTTGAAAAATGTGGAAAAAAACCAGTGAAATTTCCTTTAGTGAAGACATTAACGAGTAATAGCAAACATGGTAATACCCCAGTAATGGCTTATATTATGTAACTTTGGAATATAAAGAACAAACTAAATATATTTTAAAGTCTTTTTTATCTTAATGAGGATCAATCAATTTAAGACATCAAATTTAAGACTTTAAAATATTGTTAGTGGATTTATATTCAGAAACAAAATAATAGGAAAACATTCTTTTCTTTGTACCTTTGTAAAGTGTTTTTGTTTGGTAGTGATTCCTGTTCAGGTAATTTATTCTTTAAGCTCTGGTTATCTTCACATATAGTAAAAGTAGAGTCCAAATCCTCCTGTCTTTGTTCTATTCTCCTCTTAAAAGGGCTATCTACTTCACACAGCATTTTTCGTGAATTATCACTGTTTATATTTGAGCCGCTGGCTTGAAAACTTTTAGTATGTGATGATGGTTTTATTAAGACCATTGGAGATGGATTTTGCAAAGTTTTTCTACAGTCTTCCGGAGTATACACAATAGGTTGAAGCTCTTTGCTGAGAGAATCATTAAGCTGTATACTTTCAGACAGTGTAGACTTCTGAGTATGTTTTGCTTTTGAGGGAGAAGGCATTAATTTTCTGCGAGTTCTTTTTTGTGGAGTAATTTTAAGCAGATTAGATTCACTTGAAGATGCATCTGTTCAATAAAATTGAAAAGTTTAATGATGTTACCTAAATAGTTTTCTAATAATCCCATTCATTAAAAAAATCACTAATAAAAGTATTCTTCACCAGTTGATAAAAACATAAAAGAAAATAAGTTAGAAAGGAAGAAAAAATGATTTAATGCTAAAAACTTTAAATAAAATTAATAAACTCATTATTTTCAACCAAATCCAACAATTCATAAGCAATTTCCAGCTTCATGTCTAACTTGGGTTTAAGATAGAATGGCAGTAACCAATAAAATCCCAGGTAAATTAAATAAATATATCTCTTATGATGTCAGGTACATAGCTAATTATTCATTCTACTTGGTTTATTTGTCTCCAGTCTTATAAAACTCACAGATTTAGAAAAGTTAGCTTTAATATCAAAGATAAATGAACATAATTTGAAGAGTTCACAGTATTTTAACTCTTACCACTCTGAAAAAGCAATTACTCTAAAACATCAAGAAGGCCCCAAGTTTTTAAATCATGAAGTAAAATTCCCAATTGGTTACATTTGCTTTACTATATAATATTAACTTACACAACACTGAAAAGAGAATAGGGGTTATTTTAATAGAGCAATTCAAAATTTCCACCAAGTTAAAAAATACACGTATAGCAATCACCAGTAAGTACATGCATTATTCTCATGTTAGTTGACAATAGGCTCTACTATGGCAAGGTTGACAATTACCCTCTAGGAAATACAATTTAAAAACAGGAAGAAAAATATGATCTCTGTTCTATTAAGGAATTTTACTTTTCTGAGAACTAGATAAATGAGATCTAGATCTTAAAATAATTTTCCACTCCCTTTAACATGACATTTGTCAAATTTTCCATTACCAGATATTTTTATACTAATGCTGCAGTGTAAAGACAGTTACTTTTCTCCACTGTGCTGCTACCACCAATTTGGTGGCTATTAATAGCTGGAAGATTAACTTCTTTTCCCATGAGAGGCAGCAGGGGTATAGAGGATAGAAAACTATATCGAGGATAGAGAACTGAATTGGGAGTCAGGAGACTTGAATTCTATTTCTGGATTCACCAACGATTCACTGAGTGACCTTGGGCAACTCACTTTAGCAGTGTGGGCATTAATACCTCCTAGGAAAAAAAGGGATACTATCTTTTTATGTACAGGGAATTTTCTAGGATTAGATGACAGAAACACTTAGGATTCAAAAAAACGCTTTAGAAATATAAGCTTCAGCTGTTAGCATTACTACTTTCACAGGGAATACGGTAATTCAGCTTCTAATAATTAAATCAATAACAGTCATCTCTAAAACAATACTTTTAAACAATGTCTCACTTTTATTTGATCAGATATTCAGTTTATCAAGGCTGATCATAGGTTGTAGTAGAAAACAAAATTATTGCTCACACAAGCACATATAGGTGTTTTTTCAAATGCAGGTTTTATAACAACATTAAAAAATTCAGAACATAATGGAGCATGAAATCTTAAGGAATAAGATTTTTTTCTGGAAGAGTTAATCTGAAGTGCTGACCCAGGATGGAAGGCCACTTTTTCCCTATTGTTACTAAAAAGAAAAAGCATGAAAATGGGAGTCTTGCCACAAGACACTGAAGAAATATCCACAGGTCCTAGGGGATAATTTAACATATACCCAACATAATATTTGGTATGATCAGATTAATAATTTGTCACTAAAAAGAACAGTAATGTCACAATAGTATATCTCAGCTATAACTCTTCTCCTATATGATAAACTGTAGGAGAAACATGGAGATGAAATGTTAATATGAATTCACATATCACTGTTTTATTTGGCTTGGTAGAAGAGGTGCTATAGATATCAGTACATATAAAACAAAACATGAAGTGTTCTTTTCTTTTTATACTTTCAGTAATTAAATTTAGATAAAGCAATAAAAGAACATCATCATTTCAGGACTACTCAAAGACTGACTAGATGCTAAGAAAGGTTCAGGGGACAACCAGAGCAAACAAAACGTAAAGGCTTAAATAAAAATTAAACAGCCAAGCTGTTTAAAATGATAATAACTCCACTTGTTAATGAAAATAAAAACACACATCTTACATTTTACTCAGGATATAATTTCTAGAATATGTAAATAATATTTCTCTTTTAAGATAAGTGTAGGAAAAAAATAAATTAAAAAATTAAAAAAAATTAAAAAAAATTAAAAAAATATAAGTGTAGCTACTTTAAGAGGGAAAATATTGGGTTAGGGGCACTTATTGGCTGTAAAAACTATTGGACATGCTAGGTCTATGCCTATAAAAGAGATATGCTGTATTTTTCCATCAGAGAAAAAAGACGTATGGTAAATTTCCAGAAGAGCAGGCTTCAGGTAGATGTATAGATTCTCCTGATTCAGCTTGGGAAAATACTATCTAACAAAATTCCATAATTGTAGGGACGACAGAATAGAAGTGGTAAAGAAGGAAGCTGGAGGCAGATTGTAATTCCTTTAGAAAAGTTCCATAAAACAAGAATGGGAATTACATAGTGTCCTAGGACCCTAATAGATGATGGCAGCCAATGAAACATCCTAGAAGTGTGGTTATTACACAAAGGGGATAAGGAATTAAAAATACTTTGATATAAACTTGTATAGAAAAGATTGGCAGCCACATGGGAAGACTAAGGAATTAGATCAGTGCATAATATACTTAAGTATATATAAGAAGGAGTAGGCAGCAGTGTATCTTACAATTTTGAACAATTCTGCTGTTTCTACGTCATCTTTTGGGACTTTAAAACACTTGAACATATTGTAGGTGTACTGCATTTCTATCGCCCTGAGATAGTTATAATCCATAGGATCATAGGATGTAAAGGAATGAGACTTGTTAAAACGTCACTATTTTAAAGACAAGAGCATTGCTTTTTTTTTTTTTTTTAAATGAAAGGAAAAAAAGTTACAGTCAGTTATGGTACAACAGCAAAAATCTAAGAGGACTGCACTTTCATAAAGAGAATTCATTGTTATTAGGCCATGTAACATGCAGGCATTGGGAGTATAGTAGTAAACAAGACAGCTATAAAGCTACATTTTTAACTGGAGAAGGGAGATATCAATCAATAAATTAATTAACATGGTGACAAATGAGTTGTAAATATGGGCTGGTGCAGTAGTACACACCTGTAACCCTCATGGCTCAGGAGGCCAAGGCAGAAGGATTGTGAGTTCAAAGCCAATCTCTAAATTAGCGAAGCCCTAAGCAACTCAGCGAGACCCTGTCTCTAAAATATAAAAAGGAGTTGGGGATGTGGCTCATTGGTTAAGCCCCTGGGTTCAATCCCTGAGACCAAAAAAAAAAAAAAAAAAAAAAAAAAAAAAGAGATAATAAAATATGAAACTGAAACAGATTTTGGTGAGAGATTGAGGAGGTGGGGTGACTTTAACTACAATGGCCAGTGAAGGCCAGTCTAAGAATGGGGATACATGATTTGAATGGCTGTGAAGGAGCCAGCTATATGAAGATAAGGGGAAGGAGGCAGAGGAATAATAAGTATACAGACCCAATAGCAGTAATGAATTCAGCTCAAGGAAGAGACAAGTTATTGTGACTGAAAGTGTAGTAAGTTAGAGCAAGTAGAAGTGAGAAGAAGCTACGAAGATTGAAAAGGGCCAATTTATCTAAGGATTTATGGACAAAGTAATGTGTTAGATTTATTCTAAGAGCAAAGAGATATTTGTGGAGGACTTTAAATACGGATGTGATGCAATCTGATTGATGTTTTGGAAAAAGACTGGTTGTTGGGTGGAGAATGAAGTTTGAATAGGTATATGTTGATAGAGAAATCAGTAACAAGGCTATTGCTGTAGCTCTTGCAAGAAATAACATTTTGAATGACAGTCGTACCAACAGTGATGGAGAGATGTGGGAAGGGTGTTATAATCAAATGATCAGATAAAAATCATATAGAGTAAACATATTCAATGACATACACAGGTGCCTATGATAGGACAATGAAGAGTTCACAGAAAGGAGTAGTATAGAGTCATCTCTCAGTATGCATGGGGGATTGGTTTTAGGATCACCCTTAGATGCTAAAATCTGCTTGAGTTCCTCTCTAATATAGAATGGTGCAGTATTTGCATATAACCTATGCATATCCTCCCATATAATTTAACTCATCTATAGATTACTAATAATACCTAAGACAATGTAAATGATATATAAATAATTTTTATATTGCTTATGAAATGATGACAAGAAAAAAACAGTCTGAACATATTCAGTACAGATACATTTTTTCCTACCAAGTTTTTCTGATCTGAAGTTGGTTGAACCTGTGGAGATGAAACCCAGGGATATGGAGGGATGACTTTATCAATTCTACACAAGTAAATCAATGGAAATCAAGATTTTCTATGAAACCATAAACCTTTTACACTCATGATATTCCCTCAAATTTGGGATTCTCTTGTTCTGACATTCCCTTCATTAGGCTTGAGTTCCTGTTGTCTATTCAGGAGCTCTGATCCAAGTAATGATAGGTATCTTGGAATCTGCTTACTTCCCTCTAGTTTGGATTCTCTTGGACTTGAGACAGCAGAAATTGTTTGGGATTTGAGGATGAGATTTCTTATTCAGAGATGCTGAGGTAAAAAAGAAAGAAAAGGAGTAAGCACAAGTAAAAGATGGTGCTAGAATAAAAGTAGTAGAGAAGGAAAATGAACTTGGGCTCCTAGGAAGTTACACAAGGGAAAATGGACTTAAGTTTAGTAGAATGATATGGAAAAGGCATCTCTTTAGGTCAGCACTCTACAAATTCATCTCTAGGTATTTCCAAAAACCTAAAACAAAACCAGATTTTCTGTTCTAGAAATTGACATACTATGATTTCAATAACAAGGAATACTACTCTGGTATGTTAATTATTGCCTTAAACTTTTATATCCTTAAAAAGAAGTCAATGCATTTTAATCCATGTGTAATCAAGCTTGAAAATGCAATCTTATAATGAATGCATTTGATGTATAGTAAAATCTTTTTGATAGGGAAGTAAGTTAGAAAGGCACTGAATACTTGAAGAATCTCTCATCAGAAGAACCAGTACATGGTACCTATCTTCTTGCACTGTCTCATTTGAAAAACATTCTTACCATAAGAAGACATCAGGCATCTAGTTTACATGCAGATTCCCTTTAAAATGACTATAACACAAAAACAGGAGAAAATTTGCTTCAATGTTGGTCATGGTAGAATAATGGTGTGTATGTATATATATATATATATATATATATATATATATATATATACACACATATATATATATATTTTTTCCCCCCAGAATATTAGAAGATTTTCTGAAGGATATTGTGTAGCTAGGACAGGAATAAAGAAAGCCATGAAGGGTCTTAAGTAAAAATTTCTCAAATGAATAAGTGACTAATAAAACTCCCAATGCTTATGGGAACACATGGATTAAAAAAAAAAAAAAAAAGAAAAGAAAGCCATGAAGAAGAATAGCTTGTAATATGCTTCATTCTTCAGTGCTTTCTCAGGGAGTTAAGTAAAAGACAATGATAGGTGTCACTAAAGTCCCTTAAATTAGGACCAGAGAAGAGGAGGTAGGTGGAATAAAGGAAGAAAAGTTAAGGCTGAGAGATATAAAAAAATGACAATACCTAAAGACTAGAAATAGTACTAAGAAGTCCCAAGATAAAGTACTAGCCCAGCTGGGTCACTGCAGAAAGGAATAAACAGAATGTGCCCTCCCTGTGGAGCTTGCTCCTGTCATTGGTGGCCATATCACATGTGCTTAAGAAGCTCTTGGATGAACAGTCAAAGTGTCCATCCGAGACTATCAACGGCTCTGGTCCCTTTGTGTACTCACTGTGTTACTGGATCTGTGAAAACATTTTCCTCCTCATTTTTTAGTTTTTCAGACAGGGTCTTACTATGTAACCCAGGCTGGTCTCAAACTTGTGGGCTCAAATGATTTTCCTGCCTCAGCCTCCTACGTAGCTGGGACTATAGGTGTGATCCACCATACCTGGCTTTTTCTCCTTAATTTTATAAGTAAAAGTACACTTATAAATAATAGGCAAACAGAAAGTTCACTGCATCTATCAAAGGAAAATATAAAGGAATGAAAGAATTGGCACACAAAACTGGCCTTCTGATAATCCAGATGCCAAGTTCTCCTCCACTACAAAATGCTGAATCCCTACCACAGGAAGAATTCAATTAGGCAATGACTAAATAAAACACGTAACATTCACAGTTACACTGTTATTTAAAACCATATTTTAAAGATTTGATGATGCTATGGGAAATGCTTGTTCAATGAGGTAGCATATAAATTTTATATGATCATAATTTTGACAAAACAAAGCAAAAACCAACAAAAACCAAACCAAAGCATATATGAACAAATGCCACAAAAAAGGGGATAAGTCACAGAAACAGCAGAAGAAAATATGGCATAATTCATCAACATATAGGGTATAGGTTTGAAAATTGGGAGTGATTTTTTCTTTATTATTTTATATAATAAAATATATACTGCTTCCATAAAAATTATAAATGATAAACAACAAAACAGAAACAATGTCTGAGGTGGGAGAATGTTAAGAAGCCAATAAGAAACCAGAACTTTCAAGTCTCAGAAGTCTCAGAAAGCACAGGGCAAAGATTAAAAAAAAAAAAAAAAAAAAAAAAAGGAGAATTGGCTTAAAGTCTGTATAAAGAAGCTGGATCCTCAGGTTACCTTTACCCCATCACCATAACTATCACCTACATTGCCAGGTGACTATACCTTTGTTATCCTGTTAAAAGACATGAGGTTTTACTCTTTAGACAAGTTATAGACATGGAGCCACCATGTATACAGAGATTAAGTAATATATGAACAGTGAATATATGCAAAATTTTCCCAGTTCTATAAATGAAGGTAGCTGGACTTACATACTCCCTAAATCAGAGTTCTTTTTAAGTGAACTATAAAAACGAAAAAGGTATATAGATACTGGTATTTGAAGGTCCCCCCAAATTTACTAAATTTTCTGGAGACCAATACAAAGCAAAGCTTTATTTAATGAATCCAACCCTAATCTTTATTAATAATTATTCATTAATAGTTTAGGAATCTATTAATGAATAAAAATATCTAAAAGATACATTAAAGGACCTTCTTGAACACTAAAAATGTGCATTTTTTGATAAAGTTATTTAGTGTTTTCTGGGTTTAATTCCTAGCACCACACAAGAACATACTGCCCAAAGAAACAAAAAATGCATGCAACATATTTGACATAGGGTTTAGAATTCATGTATGTATATGTATTTCTAGGCATACGTTTGTAAGTTTAAGAAAAACAACTCAAAATAATTAAGAGATTAACAGAAAAAAATTAAGCAAAGGAAATAAACAGGTAATTCAGAACTAATTACAATTAGACAATGAGTATATAAAAATGTTCACTTTTTCATTAACTTATTTATTTATTTATTTTTGGGTACTGGGGATTGAACTCAGGGGCACTCAACCACTGTGCCACACCTTCAGCCCTATTTTGTATTATACATAGAGACAGGGTTGCATTGAGTTGCTTAGTGCCTTGCTGTTGCTGAGGCTGGCTTTGAACTTGTGATCCTCCTGTCTCGGCCTCAAGAGCCACTGGGATTACAGGCATGTGCCACTGTGCCTGGCTGGCTTAACTTTTTGACTATCAGTAAAGTTATAAACAGTTTCCTGATGGGGAGAGGGAAGATGTGATAATTGCTATAAGAGTGAAATTCTAAATAGCAATGAAAATGAAAAGGAATAAAATGCAGGCTAAGGAGAGATGACTCATTAAAGGGAAAGTTACATAAAAAGGGTAGTATTTAAAATGGATTTTCAATATGTAGAAGGATTTAATAAGTTGGCATGTGAGATGGAGATAGAGGAAGCAACATTTGGGATTGAGAAGAAAGCTTGGAAACGGCAGAAGTAAGGAATAGAAAGCATATTTAAAAGAAGGTTGGGAAACCAGGTGCTGGATGGAAGTGTGTCTATAGCTTGATAGGACAGGGAGAGCCTTTGAAAGCTTCCTAAAAGCCCCACACTTTATTAAGAAAATACTTTGGTGGCATTGTGAAAGGTAGACTGTAGAGGAGAATGACAAGTACATGGAAACTAGATGTCACTATAATTATTCATTCCTCATGACAAATTTTCTTAAATGTTTCAAAGTAAATTGAATTAAGTAATAAAAAATCTTATTTTTCCTCTTTTTAAAATAAATCTCTAAGGTATATACTAACTGGCAATTCATGTGGTTTCTTACATAAGGGGGTTCAATATTCAATTTCTAGCTTTCTGAAATATTTTATAGATGGTTCCCTTAAATAAAGACTAGATAATTTATCACTAATGAGTTTAAAGTCCCTCTCCAGGCCTTTTGGGGTCATCTTTTGATGTGCCACATCGTGTGTTCTGAATGATTTCACCCAGAGGTACTAATTTATCAAAAGCTTAAGACTGCAAATGTTAAAAGATTTACAGGGCTGTATGTTAGTGTAAAAAGCAGAATGCAGTATTAAGCATGAGTCACAGCCTGCAAAATAGGGTTCAAGACAGTAAGACATTGATGAATGGGATTAGATCTAATTGAGATTTGGTACAAAATGATGGCAAAGATTCTTTTGCTAAGATTCCTGTTAATATGTACATGAGCAAGTATTTTGGGAAACTAGGCTTAATCAAAATTAGGTAGCAAAATTCTAAAGTGAAATCAAGTATTAATATATGCATTTCAGTAAATACTTGTAGGCTACAAATTATGATACAATTACTGTACTAAGCATAAAATTTGGATTCTTTTTAACAGCCTCGTGACTCAGGGAATTCATAGTTATAAATCATACAAGTGAATGATTTGAACTATTTGAAGAAATGTGTAAAGTTAAGGTACCACACCAAATTAACTAAACAAGCATTTTACAATGCATTTATGATGCTATTGTGGTTATTGCTGTATTAGTTCCAACACAAACAATATCAGCTATATGCAAAATAATACAAAGAAGAATACATTTCTCATGTACTAAGGATGCATTATAGTCTTTTCAATTAATCCAGAACCTTGAATAGTAAATCAACCATAATCTTCTGATATTTGTCTCTGCAGGAAATAGTAGTCACAATACTATCTACTCAGTTTCATTCTCCCTGTGTTCACAGTTATTTAAGATGTGTGTGTGTGGGGAAGAACAATGCAAAGATCCTTTGATTTATACAATATTCACTTGTAGATCAACAATTAAATACTGTCTCAAGTACTTGGGAACCAAAGGTCAAATGAAATGCATTTCAGGCAATAAGTATGACTTACATCTATTGGCAATGACTAAATTTTGTTGCCAAATGGGAAAGAATTGGGAAGATTTATTACAAAACACTTTGCGATCTTATATTTGTTATATGTAGTATTGAATTCCTATTTTTTTTATACGAAATTTCCTTCTATTCAAGTAATTTTAGGGGGAACTTAGGTAGGAATTCTGTATTCAATCAGAATATCTGTACTATAAGACTGGTTCTTACTAGTCTTTTATTGTGCATTGAGATAAAAATCACTGACACAGGGTGCAAAATTTTTAAAAAAAGGAAAGGTTAGAGACAGAAATATTACTAAATGTGAGTTTCCAGATGGATAATGAGGAAATCTTGACTTTTCATTTAATGTCAGAAATTTTATCAGTTCCATAAATAAACATTGCTGTCAGCACCCCCATCTTGCACAGTACTCAGTGAGTGTGCTTTCTGTTTTCTAGACCTAAAATAGGTGCATATTTTAGGCCAAGTCAATAGATAAGTAGTTTGGAGGCAGATTTTAAGTCCCATAAATACCTACTCAAAATTCTAAAGTATTAAAATTAATCAGAGTTTAAAAGTTAGTTTTTCTCCTGAATAAGATGTAATATGTTTATTAGTGTAAGAAAAATAAAAAGTAGTCCACATAACAAAAACAAAATATTATATTTACAAAAATCTTAAATAACAAATGTACAGGAAATATATGAAGAAAACTTTACTGAGGAACATAAAAAAGATATGAAGATTGAGAACATTTAATAGTGGGAAAATATAAAGACATAATTAATTTGTCAATTTTTAAAAGGCTATTTCTTTAGAGGCAGAAAAAAAACTATGTTAACAATCACTACTTAGGTATAGCAAAGAATTCTTTAAAAACAATAATGAAGAGGGATAAGTACTGCTACAGATAAAAAAAAATACTATGATGTATCAACTATTGAAATAATAGCTACCACCAGCCTTAGAAAGATAAACAGACCAAAAACAAAATGGAATGGAAATTCAATAAACAGAATTGCATATGACTATTCAAAAACACACAAACACATGCATATACCCAGACAAGAATGACAGATTCCTTTAAAAAAATAAAATTGTATTCTTGCCCATCATCTTCTACCAAAAATAAATTAGAAGAAAATAAATGGAAGGGGAGATTAAAACTTATGGTTGAGAAGGCTTTTTGAAGAATGATTCCAAAAGCATTGAGGAAAAAAGACTTTACTACACGAAAGCTTTAAGATTCAGCATAAGAAGGACATTTCAAAGTTAACACCAAATGATAAAACGTGAAGGTATAACTGCACCTTGTATACTGCAGGAAAGAGTTAATATCCTATGGTGATTTCATCCAGGACTATGGCTTTGAATATTCTCTAAATGTTAACAACCCTCAAATTTGTATTTCAGCTTAGACTTCTCTCTTGAACTTCAAATTCTTAACTGCCTGTTTGATGTCTCCACTTGGATATATCTTAGACAAATATAACCTGCCCAAAACTGAACTCTTATTAATTTTTTACCACCTCTACTCAGTAAATGTGTTCCACCTGAATCTTCCCCATCTCTTCTTTTAAGGTGACTCCATTATTTCAGACTGCAAGTTCAAAATGTTTGAGACTTCTAGACCTTTCCTTCTCTTATATTTCTCATATCCTGCCATTCTTTCTCTCATATCCTAAATCCAATTTGCCAGGAAATCCTGCTGGCTCCACACTTAAAATATATTAGAATCTGCCTACTTCTTATTATCTCCACTACTACAAAACTTGTCTAAGCTATCTCCATCTTCATTTGCATTATTGCAGTAGCCACCTAAGTTTCAACCCTTATCAGACTACAATATATTAACAAGACAGCAGTGAGGGAACCTTTTAAAATGTGGTTGAACTACATAGTAAATTTCTGCTGAGATCATGCTATAGCTCTGTTTCATTCCAAGTAATATACTAGCTCCTTACAATAAACTACAAGGCTCTATGTGATTTCCCTTCCTTCCCTTTATCAGTTTGATCTTATCATTCATTATCTACTTCCCTTCTCTTTTCCTTTGTAGCAGTTATATCCTCCTTGATATTCGTAAAGTATTAGATTTTTGCACTGCTTACTTCTTCTAAGGCTTCTCCTTAGATATTTACATGGATAACTCTCTGAACTACTTCAGGTTTTGTGAGTAAGATCTACCTGACCATGCTATTTAAAAGAGCAAACTCAAAAACGTGACCAAAATAAGAGAAAAAAGCACAAGGGAATTCCATGAAAATAGAATAAAGATCAGTGGAGTAGAAAGAAGTGGATAATCAAGGGAGAGGAAGAGGAAGGAACAATGGAATGAATCCGACCAAACTTTCCTGTGTGTGTGTACAAAACACAGTGAATTTCACCTTTATGTATATCTATAATGCACTAATTAAAATATATATATATATATATATATATATATATATATATATATATATATAAATAGAGGAAAGATCACTAAAGAAGAAGAAAAGGGAAAGGGAGAAAGAGGAGGGGAGGAAAAAGCTAGTCCTAGGGACTGAATTGGAGCAAATTATATTTCATGCTTGTATAATATGTCAAAATCAATATTAATATTATGTATAACTAAAATAAGCTAATTAAAAAAAGCAAACTCCCAGCTCCCACTCTTAAATTCTCTTACTTCTTTTCACATAGCATGTACAACTTTCTAAGATTGTTTAATGGACTCATTTACTGTCTTTTTCCATTAGAAAATAAGCGCCACCCGGGAAGAATTTTACAGAATGTATTCCTTAGCATCAAATAAGTACCTAGAACACAATAGAAGTGCAATATTGTTAAGTAAATGAATAAATATAATTCTACTTAAGTTTCTGTGAACAAGAAACCATCAAAAAAAAAAATACCAGAAAAAAGTTCAAATGATGGGAAGAAATAAAACTAGATAAAAATGGAAATGACAGTAATAATGACTTAAACTGACAATCAACAAGTAATTAGCAAAGACAAAACAGTGAGAAAATCAGATTTAAAAAGACTTAATATATACAAAGTGTGGCCATCGTTTGGATCCTAATTTGAACAAAGTGTAGAAACAAATCACTTGCAGTGACAACAGGGAAATTTTAACACCAATTAGATATTTGACATTATTAGGAGTGAAGAAAATATTGGCATTATACTTTCTTTTAGAAACACTTGATGTAAATAGAAGAAATGATATGTGTCTGAAAGTTACATCAAAGTAATCCAGTGGAGGACCTGAGGCGGAAGAAATCAGATGGGGTTCTCAAGGCTAGACATGAGCTGGGAATTTCTCAATGAGGCTCAATACTGAAATCTTTGTGCATATATTTGTTTGTAATTATTTGGTTTTCTAAAACTAAAAACTGCCACATTTTAACATCAAAAGCCTGTGACGCTAAAAGGAGAAAACTCTGTCTTATATATTGTTTATGGGAATTAAAACTGGTAATCATATAGCAGAGAGAAGTTACTAATATCTTAGAAATGTATATTTCAAACTGAAAAAATATACATGTATGTTGAGTCAAAATTTCCACTTCTAGGAATTTATCATAGAGATAATCAGACATAAGCACCAAGATAAATATACATGTTCTTTCACCAAAATATTATTCATAATAATAAAAATTTACCAAACAACCTAAATGCCCAATAATAGAGGCTAAAATAATTCTGGTTAATGTCACCAGACTAAAAAGCACGTGTGTGTATGAGTTTGTGCTGTACAAAATATTGTAGCTAATCTAGTAAATGTTTTTAAGCATACTGAAGGCATTTGGGGAAAAAAATGAAATCTCACTGCATTTAGTATTTTTGAAATGTTGTGATAAAACCACTTAATATCTGTTCATGAGAGTATATATAAAGGGAAAGATTAATGGCACAGGTATAAGTTTAAGATAAATATACATGTTTGATGCATACTAAGTTAAACCTTTTCAATTTTACTTTTAAAATTTGTTAAGACTACCATTTATAATATAATTTTAGTAATGGATGTTATCTGGATTTTTTTGATTTCTCTAGAAATGCAAACATATTTGTGCTTTTTTAATGAATTTATTTCAATATTCTAAGGCTAAGAAAAATAAAATGTTTATAAGTGGTTTCATATGCATATTTCCTGTTATTCTCTTTGACTCTATTCATAATGCATAATTTATGAAATGAATAAAACATATGAAGCACATAGTTAATCTATGAAGTCATTTGGAGAAAACAGTAAAGTAACAAAACAAGAACTAAACATAAAAACCAAACTAAACCCTCTTATGTTCCCCAAAGACAACACATATTTATAAAATGTAACATGACTTCAAAGTCTTTCCTTTTGAAAATATTATGAAATATAATTAAATCAAATAAGTGTTTTGTTTTATTTTTGACAAGTATAGTCTGCGCAATTATATGGTATATGAAATATGGACTTTTAAATAAGGAATAATGACTATAAACTAGCAGGTGGCCAATATTTCTCTCTTTGTGTTAAAACCTTGTTTCCTTTTCCAACATCTTGAATACATAACAAAAGAATCAGGCCCCCAAAATATAAGAGAATCTGAAAAAAATCTTAAATTTTGCTTTCCAAAGTTCTCAACTAGGTCAGGTCTAATTACAATAATGCTTATTAAAAGAAAAAGATGATGGGTGTATGAATATGTATATATTATTTTTATTTTTTCAGAAAATGTGCCTAACTTTCCTATCACCTTAATGTAAAAACATAATATAGGGAACTGCAGCTGTTAATAAAGATGTAGCTAATTGTACCAAGATGTGCTAACATTTCTTCTGAAGGTAACTAAAAACTCTGGAGAAAATATAAAAAGAACATTTGAAGGCACTGGGTTGCTAACAAGACTGTGAAGAAACATAGATATCAGCGGGAAATTGGAGGCTTATGAGGGTAATTTCTGGAACTGCAGCTAGCTTTCCCCTGAGGAAAACTTTGCTGAAGTAGACAGCAGAAAAACTTTGCAACACTGAAAATGGGTGACAATAGGTTTCGTTTTACCAGATCCCCAGAAAAACTCTCTATAATGGATAATATAGAAAGATTTGAGAACACATCTTAAAAATCCAGTATACTTAAAGCACTAGTGAACTACACTAAATAAAAAAAGTAGCATCAAATGAACAAAATTATAAAAAAAACCCAAATGAACAAAGTATATAAAACAGAAGATGATATAATCCCACTAGTAATCTGAGAGTTACAAATTTTAAAAGAATGTATGTTAGCATTAGGATTGTTATTAGGTGAGGATGAACAGGTACTCTCATACATACTAAGTACAAAGTGTAATATCCCTTATCCAAAATGCTTGGGACAAGAATTGTTTCAGATTTCCTTTTGGATTATTTGAATAGAATTTAATGAAGTTGGACACCTCTAATATGAAGATATGATCCAAAATTCAAAACTTTATGAGTATCACATTAGTGCTAAAAAGTTTTAGATTCAGAAGCATTTTAGAATTTTAGGTATTCAGGTTAGGGATGCTCAATCTGTACAGGAAAGTATTTTTTTGGACACCGGTTTGATACAGGATATATTTTGTCTTTTAACCCAGTAAGTCAGCTTCTAGGAATATGCTACACATGCACAGATGGGAATAAGCAGGTCTATTCTCTGTTGTACTGTTCACTAGAACACTGGTTAAGTAATTTATGGTACGACTATCTATTCTCTAGATTCTCAAAAATATTCATAATAAAAAAGCTATAGGTAGTATTCTCTCCCTCAAACATATATAAACAAGCAGAGCAAAGATAACTAAACTGTTAATATTAATTATCTCAAAGAACATAAGATTGGGGCTCTGGGAAGAATAGAAAAGGACATTGTACTTCTTATGTTATATTCTACACTTGCTCAATTTTTTTAAAACCAAAATTGTGTGTTAGTTTTACAACTGATATGCCAATAGGAAAACAGCAAATTCTACATTGTTTTTTGATCTCAAGAACACTGATTATTAGATATTATAAAACATAGTATTATTAATGCTAATCTTTATTATTTTATTTTAAATAAAGATGGGAAATAAAATTATTCAATCAAAAATATGTAAAATGGATTTTATAGCTACAGCTATTTAGAACAACATTGCACACTTGCTCTTAAATCTTAGGAAGATAGTTGTTAATTAATATTACTTTGAACTAATTTCCTTGTTTATTCTCACAAAATAACAGTCTACTAAAAATTAACTCTTCTGTAGATTGAAGATATAAAAATCTCTTAAGAAATAATGCTAGTATTTACTTAATAAAACAAAAGCCATACTTACAACAAGGAATAGATTGAATTGGTCCAAGTTGTGGAAAGGTCATAAAAGCAGAAATCCCTGGTAGATCATTTTGGTTTGGATGTTCAATAGTTTGATCAGCCCAAACCACTACTTTTTTCCTTTCTACTAAATGTTCAATTTCTGTGAACTCAGATTCAAAAGCAGCATTTGAAAGGCCAGCTTCTTTCAATGTGTAGTACTGTTTTCTTAGGGTTGGAAGTAAAGCATTCAATACTCTACGTAGAGAAGGTGACAAAAAAGTAGAGAGAAATAAAGTTTAAATAACACTATGGTTTTTTAATATATAACACCAAAAATATTAGTATATCATTAAGATAATTTCTTGTTTCTTTTCTTTTACAATGTTACTTCAATCAAATAACTGAACATATACTTAACACATCATTTATAGAGTAGAAAGAGTATCAGATGGAAATTATGAGAAAGAATTAGGTTCTTTTCTCAGTTTTCATACACTTCTGTATAATCTGGGACAAAGCACAAACTGAAGTTTCTCCTCTATGAAGTGAAGGGCAACCAGACAGTCATTATTATTATAGACTGTTCTGAAGACTAAATGAGTATGTAAATTGTAGATAAAAGCTTTTTATAAAACAATGTAATTTACAAACCACATGTAACATAAAATGAAATAACTAAAATCGATGGCTTTCGGAATGAGATTCAGAGCGGTTTCAAGAAGAAGAGTTCTAGAAAAGCCTGTTGGGTATGAGGAATGTTTAAGGCATTGAATTCTTGGCTCTGATTCAAAACAAAACAAACAATAAAAATTCCAAAAAGTTCCAAAAATGTGAAACTTGAATTTTTCCCATACCATGCACTCTGTTGAATCTGTAAAATGAAAAGGATGCATGGTGTATTCTGGTGTAGCCTCTCACCATTTCACAGATCCTCTCTCCAGTACTTGTTTGAGCATTGCTTACTTCACATCTCATTCATGTACTGTGAAGTTAGATGTGCAAGGGCTGCATCTATACTGGAGAGGCACAGACCTTTTTTTTTTCTCTTATCATTATTTCTTATACAATGCAGTATAACAACTATTTATATAGCAGGAGGTATTATAAGTAATCGAGAGATGATTTAAAGTATATGGAAGGATATGTAGGTTATATACAAATACTATGCCATTTTATATGAGCTTATATGAGGAAATTAAGCATTGAGGATTTTGATATCACAAGGGATTCAGAACCAGTTTCCTGATAATGTTGATAGACAGTTTATAGGGGAAAATTACTAATCAAAAAGTAAATAAAATAATTATTTGAGTACCAAATCAGGTATAGTTCCTTTGTATCCATGGATAATTGGTTCCCTGATAACCCAATCCCAAACCCAAAATTTGTCACCTGTTCATGTTCAGTATAGACATACCATTACAGGTCTAATTGCATAGTAATGTGAATGAGATATGAAATGAACAAGTACCAGAGAGACTAAGGCCCTAAAAATTGAAGAGAGGCTACAGCAGAGTATATCTATATATCCTTACAGTTCTTGGAACTGTACTATGCAGTTAACATACTAGGTCTGAGATTGCTAAGAAATGCTTGCTTCTAAGGTTGATGCTTAGCTGGCCTCTTGTTAGATTTTTCCCATTATTTCTAGAACTGATATGATGAGTGGCTCACTAGCTTTATGTTTAATGCCTACTTTCCTTTTGAAAAGTCAAATTTTGGTATATGCTAGGCAGAGGGTGCCTACGAGATCAGCTTGCAATAAAAACCCAAGACACAGAATCTCTAAAGAGCATCCAAAGTAGATATTTCATACGTGTCTTGTCACAACTTCTTGCTGGAAGAATTAAGCACATCCTGTCAGTCTACTGGAATAAGATTCTTAAAACCTTGTGCCCTGTCTTCTCAAAACTTAGCCCCATACACTTTTTCCTTGTGCTCATTTTACTTTGTATCCTTTTGTTATAATAACTGATAGTTTTGAGAACAACTATATGGGGAATATCGAGTCCTAGTAAATCAATGAACTTGGAAGTGATCTTGGGACTCATGACAGGCTCAGATTATGTTTGTATTACAATCTATTTTCATATATAAGAAAAGTAACCTTAACTTTGCAAAGTTACATAATTTATGGAAGACTTTATTGCTAATAAAAGCAAGAATCAAGACTGATTCCATAACTCATATCTTTCTACTATGCCAAATTTTATGTGATACTCTGGCTCACCAGTTCTTTAATAAGTTAGAAACTCCCCGCGCCCCTGCATTTTAAAATAAATCTTAAAAATATTAGTCTATGTGTTTGACCTAGCAAATATAATATGGTTAAATTAAAGTCTCTTTGATGACTTTCACTCTTGCAGGTGGTCTGAGTGCTAGCAAATGAATATTTCACATCTGCTCTAGGTACAGATAGAGAAAGTATGGGGAGATTAGCTTCAGCTTCTTGTCATAGAAGAATACTCCCGGAAGTTTTTATTTCTTTTTTAAAAGTAGCCATCTAATATGACTTCTTCTTCTAAATAAAAAATGCAGATAATTAATCACAAGTCATTCAAGAACACTAGTTGAATACAAGATGATTTTTAGAATGGCAGAAGACCCTTAGAGAAATAAATTTCTCATTTTCACAGAGCAAAGTGCTGCTGAAGGAGCTGAATGGCTTATCTAAGGTGCAAAAAAAAAAAAAAGCCATTTTTTTTAGATTATATCTCATAAACTAAATGACTAAGATGTTACTCTTGAGCTATTTGAGCTAGCACAAATATCACAAAAAGCATCAAATAAAAGAGTACCATGTACAAATTGGGACACCTGATATTTCACAACTTTTAACAACAAAAAAATCATTCTGAAATAATGAATAATTAACAATTGTCTACTTAAAAATTCAATTGGTGTTACTAGCAATTTCTTTAGTAGTTGAGTATTTTTGGAATTTTTATTACATTGCATATATTAAGTAAAAATAAATCTCAAAGAAAAATGCTTTGAAAACTATAAGGCACTATAAAAAAATAAGTGACTAAGAAAAAAATGACATTTTTAAATGTTCTGTTTTCTTATTGCTTACTTTCTGATGCTGACAGACACTTAAAAAATAAGGAACCTTATACTAGATAAAACTCAACTTTCTCGCAGTAGAAAACTGAACTTCTGTGCTTTGGGTTCTTTAAGTGTACAACAGTAAAATCTGTAGAACAGATGAATCCATATACTTACGCCTCAGTCCGCCTGTGCTGCTGTTCTTGAAGGCAAGCTAGATCTGTCATATGTCTAATTTGTGCTTTCAAATCTTTGTTCTGGAGGTGTAAATGGTGACAATAAAGATCTTTATTGAGTTCCTAGGAAAAACATGCAAAATATATTTTAGATTCTTTTAAGAAATGAAATCAAGTGAATTTTAACAAAACTTATTTTATAGTGATATCAGAAGTTTTAATTTTATTTATATATATTCACATACAGACATATACATATGTTTAGAAACAATTGGAAAATAAGAGTTCTGGTATAGGTAATCAATAACTTATCAGTAGGATAACATTTCAAGTTTCCTCAGAAACTGAATGTTAGGAATTCTGATGATGTATAGCTTTTTGGTCTATCAACTAGTTTACAATGCTGTGAAAATACATTAATATGACCAGTTTTTGCACAAATATCATTTCCTTAAGGAGATTCTCTGTGAAAATTGCATTTAAAGATCTTTACTGAACTATGACTTTAATACAGTCATAGTTCAGTAAAGATTTCATTTATTTATTCAATTTATAGTTTCTCTGCCTACAATATAAAATTTAAACCTAGGAATGAGATTGTCAGAATTAAGACATACAGACCCAGGATATAGTATCTGGACTTTCAGACACTAAAAATTTGTTCCCCACACCCACTTGTTATAAGCTTCACCATACACACAATTACAACAGTCTTTTGAATGCTCCCATTTTCTTAAGCTTCATCTATCTAGTGTCAGATGTCCTTCAATATGGTCACCTAAAATTATTCTTCTTTCCTCCAACTCTCTAAACCTCAAATATAGAAAATACCAGCTAAATGGTTACACTGAAGTATAAATGATGATAATACAATAACATTCTCAGCATCTTTAACTGGGAAATTTCAGTGAGTACAATGAAAAAGAGTGACTAGTTTTTGGACATTTTGAATAAGTGAGCCATTAATCCCATAAGAAGGAGAACTATGCCTGAAAACTTCCTCCTAGGAAATTCCCATAATCCATTTGGCTTTTAACTTCTGTTTTCCAATTTATAGTTGACCATTAATTCTATAAAAAGCTTAGTTGTTTATTCATTTGTTAAAAAATATTTTCTATGTTAGTGGGACTGTGACAGAGAAACAATACCATTATATTTATCTGAGATAAATAAAATAATAAACTTATTTACACAACTCATTTTAACACTTCAACAATTATAGCATGTGTTTAAAAAATTATTTTTATGGAACCAGGATGATATGATTAAAGCTGTGGCTTATGAGTCATGGAAGTTTTAGGAATGGACTTAGTCTTGAAACAAATACTAACTTAAGCCAGATACATACAGCCTTCAGGAAGATTAATTTATTGACTAAAATTAAAGAACTAAGTCATATGACCTCTTTATTTTTTTCCAGTTATAAAATTGTATGATTATAATCATATAAATGTGTTTACTGATATTCCTTTTATCTTTTTTCTTTTAATCACGTTTCTTAATAATAATTCTTGGCTAGTTCGACATCTTTGGAAAACAGCTTACAACTGGTGTCTGTTCTTGACTTAACACACTAGTTCCTGAATCTGATTGGACGAGCACAGCCTATTCTGAGAATTATAAGTAGGATGGTAATGATGGAAGCAAAGAGTGTAATGAGAGGTGACATAAAATTTGAAAAGAATTAGGTGGCAGACCATGAGAAGCTTAACATATTATAATGAAGAGTTTATTTTAGACAGAAGGCACTGAACAGCAATATGATAAGGGTTTTCTATGAAAATTTTACTTTGGTTATAGGGGAGAGAAGGCATTACATCAGAATATGACTAGAAGAAGAAAGATCAAAAGCAGCAGTCCAATAGTGGGGATGGGAGTCTGAATTAGGGTAGTATCAGTGAGAGATAGAAGTTGTTAAAAAGTAGATAGCAAAACCAAAGGTTGAATGTTTTCTCTGATATGCAGATGCTAATTCACAACAAGAGGAGGGCACTAGGGAAGGATAGAGTTACTTTAGATTAGGTAGAGGGGAATGAAGGGCCGGGAGAGGATAGAGGGTTAGCAAGGATAGTAGAATGAAACAGAGATTATTACCTTATGTACATATATGACTTCATGACCATTGTGATTCTACAACGTGTACAATCAGAAAAATGAGAAATTAACCCCCATTTATGTATGATATATCAAAATGCATAAATGCATTCTACTGTCATGTATAACTAATTAAAACAAATTAAAAATATATTAAGAAAGAAAAAGTAGATAGTGCAGGAGAGTATGAGAAAATAGCATCAACTTGAAGACTGAAAATATTAGGGTTTGTCCAGAGTTGTATGACCCTGGATAAGTCCACTCACAAATTTATAATGTATCAGCTTATTTACATAGGAAACAATAGCTTATAATTATTTCATATGTGAAAACAACTACAGAAAAAAAATTAAGGTAGGGTTGGGAATGGAAACAGTTTTATCTCTTTAAGTTATTTATAATAAAATTCAGAGAAAACACGCATTTAAAAATCAATTCTACATTCACATTCAAGTGTAAAATTCAAGTTCTGGGGTTGGGGCTGTAGCTTAGCTCAGTGGTAGAGTGCTTGTCCAGCGTGTGTGAGGCACTGGATTTAATTCTCAGCACCACATATAAATGAATAAATTAAAGAAAAAAAACAGTCCATCAATAACTAAAAAAATATTTTAAAAAAAGTTCAAGTTCTGTTTAAGATAATTCTAGAAGACAGACTTAGAAAAATTAGATTTAAATATATAGAAAAAATAAGTTTGTTGACAATAATCTAAGCAGTGTTAACTTTATAAGTAGACAAGATAGCAGAAGTAAATAATAATAAAAATAATATACCATATTATAAATTGTCAGATTATAATAAATACTGGATAGAATAAGCAAGCTAGTGAATTTTTACAACTGACTTTTCTGCATCTCGAATACTAAACAAGTTCTTCAGTACTTCTATAGTTGCGATTGGGCTATAAATTATAATGTTGATTTTATGCAAAAACATACTAAATTGTAATACAAACAAATTAAATGAAGTCATGCTCTTGAAAAGTGAACATCATTTAAAAATTATAATACATTAGATTTTTAAATGAATACACTTACTGTCTTTGAAGTGTACATATAAAACTATTAAAATGGTAAATTTTATGTTATATTATTACACACAGAAAAATTTTTAGACCATTCATGAAAGCTTTTGTCCACTAGCAAGGATAAATAACCTAATAGAACATTATAGGCACAAGAATATACGGTTAAGGTTTAACTTTAATAAAAACATATATTTTAAAAAAGTCATCTTGAGAATACTACTTCAGTCTTACTGAAGCAAATAAATAAATGAAATAAATAATGAGAAGAAACTAAAATACAGTTAACATTCAACAACTGCTATGTATTTTAGAGAATTTGTTCATGTTCATTGAACGAGAAAAACTTATTTGAACAGTGTTATTTTAAAATATTTTTTCCCCCAAGTTTTGGGAATTGAACCCATGGGCAATCTACCACTGAATTACATCTCCAGCTCTTTTTATTTCTTATTTTGAGACAAAGTTGTCAGCTGTTTTTTTTTTTAAATTAAATTTTATTATATATATTAGGTTTATAACTCAATTTTTTATTGGTTCTTTTTAGTTATACATGGGAGTACAATTCATTTTGATATAATTATACAAAGACAGATTATATCTTATTCTAGTTAGGATTCCATTCTTATGGATGTTCCCTTCCTCTAATCTACTGAATATCTATTCTTCCACTCTCCCCCTTATTGTGAGTTAGCTTCCATATGCTACTGAAAACATTTGACCTTTGGCTTTTTGGGGCTGGCTTATTTCACCTAGCATGATATTATAGTCTTCAATTCCATCCATTTACTGACAAAATTCATAAAGGCATTCTCTTTATACATGAGTAATAATCAGTTTGGTTTATTTACCACATATTCTTTACCCATTTATTTGTTGAAGGGCACCTAGGTTGGTTTCATAAACTAGGTGTTGTGAATTGAGCTACTATATAAACATTGATGTGGCTACTCTGTGTAGGATGCTGATTTTAAATCCTTTGGATATATACCAAAAGGTGGGACAGAAGGGTCTAATGGTGGGTCCATTCCAAGTTTTCTAAGAAATCTCCATACTGCTTTCCAGAGTGGCTGCATCAATTTGTAGTACTACCAGCAATGTTTGAGTATACCTTTTCTGCCACATCCTTGCCACCATTTATTGTTATTTATATTCTTGATAATTGCTATTCTGACTGGAGTGAGATGAAATCTCAGTTTAAAAATGTTTAAAATTAATTAATTTTACAGTAGAATGTATTTTGATATATAGATCACAAATGGAGCATAACTTCTCATTCCTCTGGTTATACATGGTTCTCAGTATAATTTTAATTTGCATCTCTAATTCAACTAATGTTGAACATTTTTCATATATTTGTTGACCTTTTGTATTTCTTCTGAGAAGGTTCTGTTTGCTTCATTTGTCCATTTATTAATTGGACTTTTTTTTTGTGTGTGTGTGTGTGTGTGTGTATTCAGTTTTTTGAGTTCTTTATCCTAGAATATAATGCTCTGAGGTGAAGGTGGCAAAGATTTTCTCTCTGTTTACATTCATGACTATTTCCTTTGCTGTTAAGAAGCTTTTCAGTTTGATACCATCCCATTTATTGATTCTTGATTTTACTTCTTGTACTTTGTGAGTCTTATTGAGGAAGTTGGTTCTTAAGCTGACATGATGGAAAGTTGGGTCTACATTTTCTTCTAGTGGGTGCAGGGTTTTTGGTCTAATTTGTAGGTCTTTGATACATTTTGATTTGAGTTTTGTGCAGGGTGAGTGATAGGGGTTCAATTTCATTTTGCTACATATGGATTTCTAGTTTTCCCAGCACCATTAGTTATAGAGGCTATCTTTTCTCCAATTATGTATTTGGCATCTTTGTCTAGTATGAGGTAACTGTATTTTTGTGGGTTTGTCTCTTGAGTCTTCTATTCTGTTCCTTTGGTCTTCATGTGTGTTTTTGTGCCAATACCATGCTGTTTTTGTTACTATAGCTCTGTAGTTTAATTTAAGGTCTGGTATTGTGAGGCTAACTACTAAGTTTTCCTCCCTAAGGACTGCTTTGACTATATTGGGTATACTATTTTCCAGATGAATTTCATGACTGCCTTTTCTATTTCTAAGGAGATCATCATTGGAATTTTGATGGGAACTGCACTAAATCCGTATAGTGCTTTTGGTAGTATGGCCATATTGACAATATTACTTCTGTCTATGGGAAGTCTTTTCATCTTCTGAGATCTTCAATTCCTTTCTTTAGTGTTCTGTTGTTTTCATTGCAGAGGTCTTTCACTTCCCACTTCATTTGTTAGATTGATTCTCAAGTATTTTACTTATTTATTTTTGGAGGCTATTGTAAATGGGACAGTTTTCTTAATTTCTTTTAGCTGATTCATCATTGGTGTACAGAAATGCAATTAATTTATGGGTGTTAATTTTATATCCTGAAACTTTGCTGAATTCATTTATGAATTCTAGATGTTTTTGGCAAATTTTTTTTGGGTCTTCTAAATACACAATAAAGTACTTGGCAAACACAGATAGTCTGAACTCTTCATTTCCTATTCGTGTCCCTTTAATTTTTTTTCTTTTGGCTTATTACTGTGGTTATAGTTTTAAGGAATATGTTGAATAGAAGTGGTGAAAATGGGCATACCTGTATTGTTCATGTTTAGAGGGAATGCTTTCAGTTTTCCTCTGTTTAGAATGATCTTGGCCTTGGGTTTAGCCTATATTACTTTTACAATGTTGAGATATGTTCCTACTATCCCTAGTTTTTCTGGTGTTTAAACATGAATGGATGCTATATTTTGTCAAGTGCTTTTCCTGCATCTATTGAAACAAGAATTATGTGATTCTTTAAGTCTATTCATGTGATGAATTATAGTTACTGATTTCCATATGTTGAACCAACCTTGCATATAAAACCTATTTGATCATTGTGCAGTATCTGTTTAATATGTCTTTATATACAATTTGCCAGTATTTTATTAAAATTATTTGCATCTATGTTCATCAGGGGTATCGGTCTGAAGTTTTCTTGATGTGCCTTGTCTGATTCTGGTTTCAGGATGACACAAACTTCATAGAATGTGTTTAGAAGAGCTTCCATCTTTTTTATTTCATGGAATAATTTTAGGAGGATTTATGTTAGTTCTTCTTTGAATGTCTGGTAGAACTCTGCTGAGAATCTATCCGGTCCTAGGCTTTTCTGTTAGTAGATGGTTCTTTCAATTTCCTTACATGAAATTGTTCTGTTTATATTTTCAATATCCTGATTCAATTTGAGTTAGTCATGTGTTTCTAGGAATTTGTCGATGTCTTCAAGATTTTCTAGCTTACTGGAGTATCAATTTTCAAAAGAGTTTGATTATCCTCTGTATTTCAGGAGTATCTATGGTGATATTTTCTTTTTCATCACAGATTTCAACAATTTGAGGCTTTCATCTCTTTTGGTTAGCTTGTCTTAGGGTTTAGCAATTTTACTTATTTTTTCCAAGAACCACCTTTTTTGTTTCATTGATTTGTTGAAGTTTTTTTTTTTGGTTTCAATTTCAGTGATTTTTGGCTCTGATTTTAATTATTTTTTGTGTTCTATTGATTTTGGTGTTGGTTTGTTCTTCTTTTTCCAGGGCTTTGAGATGTAATGTTAGATTATTTTTGGTATGTTTCTATTCTTTTAATGAATGAGTTTACTGTTATAAAATTTCCTCTTAGAATCATGTTCACAGTGTTTCAGAGATTTTGACATGTTGTATCTCTATTCTAATTTGCTTCCGAGTAGTTTTTGATTCAACCCTTGATTTCTTCTGCTATCCATTCATCATTCAATAGTGAATTATTTAGTCTCCAGGTGTCAGAATAGTTTCTATTTTTTATCTTATCATAGATGTAATTTCATTTAATCATAATCTTATAGAAAGCAGGGTATTATCTCTAATTTTTTATTTTTATTTTTGTATTTGCTAGGAGTTGCTTTGTGGCCTATAAAGTGGTTCCATCAGAAAATGTTGTGTTTGCTGCTGAAAAAATTGCATTCTGCAATTGACAGATGAAATATTCTATATGCCTGTTAATTATTGTTTTTTAGTTCTACAGTTGCTCTAGTTTTTGTAAGATCTATTCAGTGACCAGAAATGTATTAAAGTCACCCAGTATTATTGTGCTGTGATCTATTTGAGTAGAAACCCCTGCTTGTTCGTGAGATCCAAGTGAGTGATATTTTTTCCCCCATACTCTCACCTTCAGACTGTGCATGTCTTTGCCTATGAGGTGAGTGTCTTGGAGATGGCATACTGTCGGGTCTTATTTTTTAACCTAATCTGCCAGCCTATATCTTTTGATTGATGAGTTTAGTCTATTAACATTCAGAGTTATTATTGAGAGATGATTTTTATTTCCTGTTATTTGGATTTATTTCTAGCTTTTTAAGTTCAATTAGATTTTCCTTTGCTAGACTATTATAGTTACTTCTTTTGTTGGCTTTCATCTTTAATTTCTATTTCCTCTTCATTCATATTTTTTGACTATATTTTGTACTGCAATATTTTTTAAAATTTTTCTTTTTTTTTCTTTTAAAGAGAGAGTGATAGAGGAGAGAGAGAGAATTTTTTAATATTTATTTTTTAGTTCTCAGCAGACACAACATCTTTGTTTGTATGTGGTGCTGAGGATCGAACCCTGGCAGCACGCATGCCAGGCGAGCACGCTACCGCTTGAGCCACATCCCCAGCCCCTGCAATATTTTTAGATGTGAATTCTTTTAACTTTTTTGTTTATTGTGGAAGGTGTTTATTTCATTTTCAATTTTGAAGCTTAATTATACTGGGTATAGTATTCTTGGCTGACATCCATTTTCTTTCAGAGCTAGGTATATATTATCCCAAGACGTCCTAGGTTTGAAGGTCTGGGTTAAGAAATTGGCTAAGATCTGGGTTGATTTCCCTCTAAATACAACCAGTTGTTTTTCTCCAGCAGATTTCAAAATTCTATACTTTTGTGTCAGGCACACCAATAATGGGGCTTGATGTGGGTGTGTAATTTTGTATATTGGGGCCCTGTAAGCCTCCTGTATTTGATTTTCTATTTCATTCTCAAGGTTTGGAAAATTTTCTGATATTGTTTCATTGAAAATATTTTGTGTTCCTTTAGTTTGTACTTCAGAGCCTTTATCTAGCCCTATGAATCTTAGATTTGGCCTTCAAATGCTATCCATATTTCTTAATAATTCTATTCATGGTCTCTTAACATTTTTTCTCCAACATCAACATTATTTTCAAAATTATATACTCTGTCTTTGACGCCTAAAACTGTGATATTCCAAGTGGTCTAATCTATTAGTGAATGTTTACACTAAATTTTTAATTTGGTTCACTGATTCCTTCATTTTGAGAATTTCTGTTTGAGTTTTCTTTAGGATCTTTCTACCTTTGTTGAAGTGATTTTCAATTCTTGTTTTTTTCTTTTCTTTTCTGATTTTACTCCTTTCATCATCTTTTAAACTCATAGTTCAGTTTAACTATGAACTTTCTAAATTCCTTCTCTGACACTTCCTCCACTCTGGTATCAATGGGCTCTTTTGTTGAGGCATTCTGGGTTGTTTGGGGTAGTTTGTTTGCTTGATTTTTCATATTGTTCATGTGTTTACCCATCTGTCTTAGTGGATTTGAAGCAGCAGAGTTTCTACCCTATGAATTTACAGTGTCTCTGAAGGTTTCTAGTACCTCACAGGTTAGGGGAACCAAATATAGCAATGACCTTACAGAGAAGCAGTATTACTGTTCTTGAATACTGTGTCACTGAGATATGAGAAAAGCCATTTCTCTTTTGTCTACCATATTATTCTTTCTTGTCAGCTGTTTTCTTATATCCAGAGAAGTTTCAGTACTTTTACAGGTAGTATGATAGAAACGGTTGCTTTCTAAGATGATTCTCTATAGTTTTAGATGATTCAGATCTAGCATAAAATTTCACAAGTTAACTTTTCTAAGCTTATACAATCTCAGTTCTAAGATGAATCACTGTCTTTTTTTTAGCATGGCTTCACAAAACTTCAATGACTAAAAATACATGTAAAATTGTATACATATGACCTCCCCAATATCTCATCTGGACATAGGACCTACATAACTTGGTTCAGATTCTCAAAGGCATCTAAGATTTCCAAAAAGTTCAGAATGACTGTTTGGGAGAAAACACTGAAAATATGTTACATGATACAACTAACTTTGTTGCGTTTTTTCTGTGTGTATCTTGCTTTGGCTATTGATTTCTATATCATTGTTACTTAGACTATTAAACTATTATTCATTAAATATTATTAAATGCTATTAGGCCTTTGAATACAGAATTTCACTTAAGCTCCTAATGCCTTAAATATATTTACAGATATAAAATTAAGAAATCAATAAATAATTTGTTAAAAGTCAGACAATTCACGTTTATAATTTGCATTCAAGGGAATTATCACATACTAGAATTATTAAATACTCTTAAGTATAAAGCCTATTCTCTCTACAATATCTACATTCTTTTTGAGGGGAATATTTAAAAGTACTTTATAAACTGTTATGGTATTATAAAATATTACTATTAATTGGTAGGCTACTAACAAGATATTTTCAAGTCTTCTATAATGACTAAGAAGTAAACTGAGCTGTTGGCTGATCCTCAATAAATCTCTCCACTAAAAAATTATTCTATTTATCTTTGTCTTTCTTCTTAAGAAACAAGTATCTGTTCCTTCCAGATCCTTTCATTATTCTGAACTATTGTCATTGACCATTCTTGCTAGTTTCCTCTCCACAGTCATGTTTACGTTTTAAGGTTAAAGTCATTTGCTTCCACTTTTTTTTTTTTTTTTTTTTTTGTCTACTAGTAGTGATTAAAAAGCATTTATACTCATTGCTATCAGGAAAATCTATTCATCTACTCATGATGCATTGGCTAATATCTTTAAATTATAAAAAAATTAATACATTTGAATATCAAAGGTCTCTAGCATTTGTTACTGAATATTTTAGTTCATCTCTATTTTCAGGCCTGTCTGTTTTCTCTTCCAGAAATTTGAAGATTTTTGCAGCCTAATAACAATTAGCTGAAATAAAGTACAGAATTTCAGAAAAAGTATCATCAAAGGAAAGACTTTATGATACTTTTCCTTTAAAAAACAAAAGAAAACACTGAAAATATTCTTTTAAAGTATTAGGTACCTGGTTCAAAACTAGTTACTTGGTGGCAATTGCTGGTAGGTGCTTATACCATATTTACTTTTTCTTTCTTTCTCATGAAGAGAACACCAATTTTAGGGAGGAAAAAAAAAAAAAAACACAACAAACTAAAAAGTCACCTTTCCAGACTTCTTTATATTTAGAAATAGCCTTGTGACACAATTCTAGCCAATGGATAGTCCTTTAGGAATTTCTGGAAAAGTCTTTGCTCTCTCAGTGTAGAAATCCTTCCCTCATTTCTTTCCTCTTCTATGGTCTAGGTGTAAAATTGAAACTAGAGATGAAACAGTAATATTACAATCATGAAATGACAATCATGAAATAGCTGCCTACCTAGAAGATTTACTGTTAAGGGAGCAAAACAGCCCAAATTAGTAAAGTCACTAAAGTCAGATTACTTGTAGCATTGTAGCAGAACAGCCATTAGCCTTGAGTACACTTTACAAACATAACCTTTGCCATTCTAAAAAAGAATATGCTCAGCTAGACACAGAAATCACTGTAAACTGTAACATAATTAATACTAATCACATTTAAAACTGTTTTCATACAAAATATCTAGATTTAAAGCAAATGTAAATTACCTACATGATGAATGCTCATGGTTTGTAATAGAATTACTAACTTAAGAGATACCTCATAAAAGGATGCAAATGCTTAAGAATAACAACATTTAAAAGTAACTCTAGTCTTCTGAGAGTACAGAGAAGGGAAATCTAGTAGGTATTTATTCTTGTATAAAAGATAATTTTACTCTACAAAGAAGATAAATTTTAAAAGCTCAGTTTTTACAAATATTAAATCTGAATGTATAAACACATCTGTACCTTTGGAATATGGCCATTCTGACCTAAGACTCTCATTTCATTTTCCACACGATGAAGCCAATTAGTATTTTCATCAAATCTCTTCAATTCTTCCTCCTTCTTTTTCTCCAGGTAGCAGCGACGGGTTTTCATCATAGCAAGTCTATGATCTCGTTTACAAGTGGCCTGAAACAAATGCATTTAAAGAGTTCACCTATTTTTATGATAGCTGACTCCATATTAGCAAAGTAGTTGTTATAGTTTATTAAAGTAAGCTATGCTTTTTGTATTTAAAGTTTATTTGTCCCCTTGAAATCTCACAATACTGCTACTTGCAGGAAAACAGGAAATTGAGTTATGAGTCATTTTAATAAAATTACATGTTGGTAGTTTATGGTTTTAAGAAATACAATGGCCAAATCAAAGACTATAACTTTCTAGTGTGTGTGCTACACTGCATTCCTTTCAGTAATGGCATTTATAAAGTTTATACCAGGTCAGATAAATTCCATAATTCCCTTATTCAAAATCAAAGCAGATGCATATTGTGCTCTTTTCTCCAATTTAAAAAACGTGAAGACTAGATAGGGAAGAGGGGTTAGAGGGGAAGGGAGGGAGCATGGGGTAATTAATGATGGTGAAATGTGATGATCATTACTATCCAAAGTACATGTATGAAGACACGAATTGGTGTGAATGTACATAACTAGAGATATGAAAAATTGTGCTCTATATACATAATAAGGATTGTAATGCATTCTGCTGTCAAATATAAATAAAAAAAATTACATAAAAAACCGAGAAGAAATGGGGTTCTATTGCTCTGGTTTTGACTAAAATGCCTTAAGCTGGCTGATACAAATGATTGAAAAGATAACAACGTACTTATCAATATCTGATTTTGTCTGGATACTGGCTCACATTCCATTATAGACATTGTGGCTAATTTTGGTGTTTACATGGTCATGAATTGAGATAAAAACTGGTCTTAAGGTTATGTCATACTCTATTAATGGAACTGTGTGACAGAATAGCTTGACCTCTCTGGGCTATTTACTGATAGGTATTGAACTAAATAATTACCAGATATAATGGGTATGCCTGAAACAATAAATCCCCATGGATTACAACAAACACTTACAGATGGTGTCAAAGGAATTAAAAAGAAAAAGCACAGAAACTAGATTTGAAATTTGTCAAAGACTCTACTCTCTTTAAGTGATAAATTCCTCTTTCTAATTAAATTTTATAAATGATATATTATTCACAGTTGAGGGCATATAAGATAAAACAAAAAACATGATTACCTTCATCTGAATGGAAGATAGGAACTTATAAAGGATTGGGGTCAGGCAAATGTGATAACCCTAGACAAATCCTAGATATCCATATATTTTATTGGACCTCTCCTTCAAGGGAAATATAGGGTCACTTTTGGATAGAATATAATGATCATGGAGAAATGGTTAACAGGCACTGTCATTCTAATGAATGTTCTTCACTATTGTGATTTGTCTGGTTACCTTATCACATTCCAAACACTCTAGTTAAGACATTGACAGAACAAATTGCTTAAACAAACAAACAAAAAACAAATCTAAGTGGTTGAAAAGATAAAATAAAATAAAACTCACAAAAGATAAAATAAAACAAAACTTAGGAAGAGAAGTAGGATAGAATACTATAATGCAAATGTTTTTCAAGGGTGGTACAGACTGACAAAGATCCCTTCAACCTTTAAAGATCCCTGAGATCCTTTCAGAGGATTCACTAGGTCAAAACTATTTTCATAAAAACATGAAGACCTTATTGGTTCTTTTAATTCTTACATACATATACTGTATAGTAGTTTACCAGAGACTAAATGATGTGTTATATCACAACATAATAAAGAAGCAGATATGTGAATACAGCTTATACAAAAAGCAAGGCATAAAGAGATCTGCAAAAAACTTAAAATACTGCTACTCTTCTCATTACCAATTTTTGTTTAAGGAAAACATAATTTATACAGCCATAATTCACAAAGTAGTTATGAATATTATCATGCAATGGACCAACTGTTTTTAAGCGAATAATAAATATATTTTTGTAAATCTGTCTTGATTTCTTGTTCTTGTAGTACGGGGCTTCACATTTGTTAGGCAAATACTATACCACTGAGCTTACATTCCCAGCTCCTCAATTTTGATTTCTAGTAGCAATAGTGGTTGATGGAATCCAACTAAATGAGAAAGCTTTGAAATCTTAAGTAATTTTTAAAGTCAGAATGGGATCCTGAAAGTTTAAATTTAATGAAACTGCTTAACAGAAAATGGGAGATTTGATGTCTTGACTTCTGCTACTTAGCAGGCGTGAAAACTCAGGCAAGTTAATCTCAGTGGGTCTTCAGTCATCTCATCTGAAAAATGAGGATAAAAGTATTGTACCTGCCTGAAGGAAGGCAGCTAAATTAAATTATCTTTATTTCACTCTAACTCTTAGAAGCCAGAGCAAGAAATGATTTGTGGGTCTAAAGGCAGCGATATTTAATACCAGAAAGATCCTAATCTAAAACCCAAAAAGTATGTTTTTGACTTTACTTCTAATGTCTATCAAATGTAATCTTTATGATGATTCTTGATGGGAATGTTTTCCATTGGGGGTTCCTCCAATGAATCATTGTTCAGAAGTGCCAAGTATTTGGGAATACACTGTAAATTATGCATATCAGACCGTGACATTAAAAGAAAAGTGTTTTCCATTAAGGATTTGACATTATTTAACATAATTTCCAGAACACTACAAAAGTCATGAGAGAACAAACACATAATTCTAAAATTTTAGGTGTTACTGTTGCACAGTATAAAAGAACTGCTAATGTGGCAAACTCACATTTCTTCATCAAAACTAATTTTACAAATTATCTTTATGTGGCCATAAAACTACTCAGGAACTTTAATATTAATTTCAGAGTCCATACTATAGAATTACTTAAAGCCAAATCAATGTTATGAGATTCTTTTCAGTACTTTTGATAATAAACTTCTTTTTGGAGAGGGTCCAAAATATATAAAATTCCTTGCCTTGGTAAGCAGTTTATTAAAACTAAGTTTGACTTCTGCATAAAAACAAAACAATTCTGCCTCTAGATGCCTTCCTATGTTTCTCAATGGCTTAACTACAATCAATAACTTAAAATGAAACAAACAAAACACACACATACACACACAAAAAAAAACCCAAACTGAAGAAACATGTCAAACCTACTTCACTACTTTAAAATAGCAACAATCTAAATTAGTTTGGGATTAAACAGATCAAACTTATTAATGGCACTAAGTAGTTTATTCAAATGATTTAAAAATGGCACTCTGTTTCTACATTTTAACAATGGTACCCAGACTACCTTCAAAGACTGTCTTTTGGATACAAAAATAGACTCTCAATTCTCAACAACCAAAGTTTTCACAATCTGTCCTATTATCCTATCTTCCCAATCTCTTGTCACTATTTCCCACTATGGCAGATGTGCATGATATCATGTACCAATTCTAGTCTATTCATAGTTGTTAGTTTGGGTGCTTTCAAATTCAGAAAGATTATGGCAATTAATTAGCGAAATTTGCTATGGGAAGGAAGTAGTACTGGCAAGACATATTGAATATATGTTCTTTTATACATATTGTCCTACAATTATAATCTGCATATTATACCAAGTCAGTAATTCATATAAGAACATCTTGTTCATATATCCAATCTTTTCATTCACAATGATAGCATTCTTTCAGATCTATTTTCATGTTCTTAATTCTCTCTTCTGCTACATCTAACATGCCAAAACAGCAGAGGGACAAGAATAAGAGCATAGGGACAAGAATAAAAGCACAGGCTGTAGAATCAGCTTGCTAGAGTTTAAATCATAGCTGAGCTACCTATAAGCTCCTGCAACCATTGACAAAATGACTTAACTGTCCCTTTATTTCCTGTTAATTATAAGGATAATATTAATTATTTGTGGAAATCTCTCACCATCCCCATTTTGGGTGTATTGTGTAGTCTGTATCTCTGTTATTATAACTTTATTCATTTTCACGGTTTGTATCGGATAGATTTCTCTAGTATCTGAAGTTTGAGGGCTTCAGCCATATTTGCTAAGTCTGCTGACTGCTGTATTTGGTGAACTGTGTCGCCACATATTTTATACTTTTGGACTGTAAGTTCATTAGTGGTAAGAGTTGAGGGTTTGTTTCTTTAAGCTGATTTTACATTACTTCTGTGAAGTTTCCAAGAAGCATCACTGGTTGTATACTTTTTTTTTCCCATTTTATATTAATTTGTCAACTTTAGTGGTTTTCTACAATAAAATACATGGGCTGTAAAAAATTTAAGCCTCAATCACTGGGGAAAGCATACTATGATAGCCTTCAAATGAAATTTTTTCCCTTACCTCTTATTATCCTGTGCTTTTTGGCAAGATTTCCTCTGCTCTCTCATCCCTTCTCATTCCAGCACGAAGGATATGAATCTCTGAAGTTCCCAGCTTTATGTGGGAGCTCAAATTTCTAACTCACTATCTCTCTTGGGTATTTTACCTAAGTATTTGGTACATGCCAAAGACAGGCAGTGGGAGTGGTCTACATGTGTGTGAAAAGAACAGTGTACTATAATATTTTAAGCCTTCAGAAACCCAAGAATTTAATTTATTTTCTAAATATATATATATATATATATATATATATATATATATATATATATATATATTTATATTTGTGGTGCTGGGGATTGAACCCAGGGCCTTGTGCATGCAAGGAAAGGATTCTATCAACTGAGCTATATCCCCAGCCCTTTTCTGGTATTCTTATGGGTTTAAAATAATGTTTGCTGTATTTTCTCCTGCTTTTCCAAGTATTTATAGAAAACGAGTGATTAAGTAATCCTGCCTATCAAATTTCTAGAAGTTCCCATATTTTTTACATTGTCTAAAATTTAATTATAAAATTGTTCAATACCTTTTCTACTTTGTCTTCAGAACACATCATTTCTATTTGCTTATGGCACTGTTGTTGATAGAATGACTTAAGTTCATTTTCTTTAAGTAACATTTCCAACTTAAGATATTCTTGTCTGATTTCTTCTCGATTCTGAAACAAGCAGTTCAGAATTTCTTGATATCTACCAAAATAAAACACATTACAGAATTTCATTAATTTTTTGACAAGTCATATAAAGTTTACTAAAAGAAATGAGTGAACAAAATAATCTATTCCACTCACAGAATTATACTCAATGATAAAGAACATGCAGGCTAGGAATGTTCCTACTACAAAATGTTTTAAAAGGAGTTTTAACTTTATTTCTACTGCTAGGTTTCTCTCTGTTTACCAAGGAAAATTATGTTATTGAAAATGATATGCAACTGCAAGGCCTGTGGTATTAGAAATATATTTTGTCTATGCTTATGTTTAAATATAACCTGACTACTTAGCAAAATAAAATATTTTATGTTAGGAAGAAAAAGATAAAACCTGAATCTGTACTATGCTAATTCTCAAGGCCCCATGAGCAACACAACATTGTGTGTTGTTTTGGTGTTGGCTCACTGTGAAGAAATAAGCAGGAGGAGGCATAATCATATGGTGCCTCCATGGCCCCCTAGGGAAAGCAAGAGAGCCAGATTTTAGCTTCGAAATTTGTTACAGTGAAAAACACACCATACGGTTAGGTACCCCCTACAGCCTGGCTAAGAGTCAACTGACACTGCCAGGACCCAAAACGTCCAAGTTTACAATGTGGTGAATCTAGAAAAGCCACACAGTTTGTTTCTTTCAAAGAGCAGAAGAATCAATAGATCTAAAGCTATTCAGAATCTATGGATCTAAAGAATCAAAGCTGGGATGTTTGATTCAGATCTCCAAAGTCGAAAGAATTATAGCTAATTAACTCCTATGAGATTTCTTGGGAACCTGCAATTCTGCACCTTTACAGGATCAGCAGAACAGAGGTTACAACAATATTTTAATCCTGTAAAAATATATTTTTGCTTTCAACTCATAGTTCAGTTCTGATATATGGTTGTAATATGAACAACCACATACCAGCAAAAATCTCAAAGAATTAACTGTGAAGACTTCAAAGTAAAATCAAGTACATGCATTTAAAAATAAATGTTCTTTGGCCAGAATTTAAGATAAATTTGTAAGTATCTGTGGTAAAACTACTGCCAATGTACGTCAGTAGTTCTTAATGAAACTCTACCGGGAATGAATAGAAGCCACAATACATTGACTTTACTGCAGTTTTGTCAACCTGATAAATATTTCATAGGAAATATGTATGAACACTGTGATTTTACTGTATTGTATTACACCAACACTAATGCCAGTAAATGAAATAAGTTATCTTTAGATAATAACCAATGGTAATTTCTTAGTTTTCTGCAACTATTTACTCAAGAAGAAAATTAAATACTTGTCAATTTTGTAATTCTGTTCCAGACATTTTACATGGTGATGTTTGCTGATTAGATGAAGTAAGGAAATTAGTATCAAAGGTTTCTAAAAAGCTCCTTTTAAAAAAAACATCATTCAAAACAAAACGTTTTAAAGAACTGATTAATAACTATTTCCTAATTATTTAAAATATTCAAGTTAACTGGAAAACAAGTTTTAGAATTGTTCATTATAAAGAACAATTGTATTATCTTTTAGGGACTTCTTATATTTTTCTCTTACCTGTTTAAATTGTATAAAACATTATTAAACTTTTATAGGAAAAGACACTTTGAAAATTCGTGGCATACAAATCATGAAATTCATATGGAAAAATAAAAGACCCAGAATAGCAAAAGTAATTCTAAGCAGGAAGTATGAATCAGGTGGTATAGTGATACCAGACTTCAAACTATACTACAGAGCAATAGTAACAAAAACAGCATGGTACTGGTACCAAAACAGGCGGGTGGACCAATGGTACAGAATCGAGGACACAGAGACCAATCCACAAAATTGTAACTATCCTATATTTGATAAAGGGGCTAAAAGCATGCAATGGAGGAAGGATAGCATCTTCAACAAATGGTGCTGGGAAAACTGGAAATCCATATGCAACAAAATGAAACTGAATCTCTTTCTCTCGCCATGCACAAAAGTTAACTCAACATGGATCAAGGAGCTTGATATCAAATCAAAGACTCTGCGTCTGATAGAAGAAAAAGTTGGCTCCAATCTACATATTGCGGGTCAGGCTCCAAATTCCTTAATAGGACACCCATAGCACAAGAGTTAAAAAGAAGAACCAACAAATGGGACTCACTCAAACTAAAAAGTTTTTTCTCAGCAAGAGAAACAATAAGAGAGGTAAATAGGGAGCCTACATCCTGCGAACAAATTTTTACTCCTCACACTTCAGATAGAGCCCTAATATCCAGAGTATACAAAGAACTCAAAAAATTAAACAATAAGAAAACAAATAACCCAATCAACAAATGGGCCAAGGACCTGAACAGACATTTCTCAGAGGAGGACATACAATCAATCAACAAGTATATGAAAAAATGCTCACCATCTCTAGCAGTCAGAGAAATGCAAATCAAAACCACCCTAAGATACCATCTCACTCCAGTAAGATTGGCAGCCATGATGAAGTCAAACAACAATAAGTGCTGGCGAGGATGTGGGGAAAAGGGTACACTTGTACATTGCTGGTGGGACTGCAAACTGGTGCGGCCAATATGGAAAGCAGTATGGAGATTCCTGGGAAAGCTGGGAATGGAACCACCATTTGACCCAGCTATTCCCCTTCTCGGACTATTCACTAAAGACCTTAAAAGAGCGTACTATAGGGATATTGCTACATCAATGATCATAGCAGCACAATTCACAATAGCTAGACTGTGGAACCAACCTAGATGCCCTTCAATAGATGAATGGATAAAAAAATTGTGGCATTTATACACAATGGAGTATTATTCTGCACTAAAAAATGACAAAATCATGGAATTTGCAGGGAAATGGATGGCATTAGAGCAGATTATGCTAAGTGAAGCTAGCCGATCCCTAAAAAACAAATGCCAAATGTCTTCTTTGATATAAGGAGAGCAACTAAGAACAGAGCAGGGAGGAAGAGCATGAGAAGAAGATTAACATTAAACAGGGACGAGAGGTGGGAGGGAAAGGGAAAGAGAAGGGAAATTGCATGGAAATGGAAGGAGACCCTCACTGTGATACAAAATTACATATAAGAGGAAGTGAGGGGAAAGGGAAAAAAAAAACAAGGGGGAGAAATGAATTACAGTAGATGGGGTAGAGAGAGAAGATGGGAGAGGAAGGGAGGGGGGATAGTAGAGGATAGGAAGGGCAACAGAACACAACAGACACTAGTATGGCAATATGTAAAAAAGTGGATGTGTAACCGATGTGATTCTGTAATCTGTATACGGGGTAAAAATGGGAGTTCATAACCCACTTGAATCAAATGTATGAAATATGATATGTCAAGAACTATGTAATGTTTTGAACAACTAATAATAAACATTAAAAAAAAGAGAAAATTCATGGCATACAAATATCTCAAGGAAAAATATAGATATGATAAAGATATTTCATATATTTCTTTTAGGACATTACTATTTGTGGGGAAATGACAAAGGTTATAGAATATAATTTTAAAATCACCTTCTTTAAATATAAGTAAATTATTTAACACATTGCTAGAACTAAAATCTAAGTTTTTATTGTTACTTAAAAGATGGAAATATAAAAATTTCAAATAAATGTTTTTTTTCATAGCTCAGGCCATCTTCCTCTGAATAATTTTATTAGAAGATAGTTCAATGATTTAAAGCTATCGACTCCACAAAAGTTTACTTATCTATAAGGTTTTAATTGGTAAAGTAGATTTGTTTAGGTAATGCTAAGAAATTCTATGGAAGCAATTACTCCAACATTGAAAAGCTAGTAACTTCTTCAATTTTAAAGAAACTGTATTATCAGAGATATTATCCATTCGAATGATGACCACAGCTATGTTTGACTAACAAAATGAAACAATAACAGCAACTAATAATAATACATCAGAGGTAAAAGCTTTCTTTGAAAGTTGGGCACTGTGACATATGTCTATAATTTCAGTGAATCAGGAAGCCAAGGCAGAAGGATCATAAGTTCAAGGCCAGCCTCAGAAATTCAGTGAGACCCTGACTCAAAATAAAAAAAATAAAAAGGTCTAGGTGCAGTGGTAGAGCACCCTTGGATTCAAGTGCCAGTACTGAAAAAAAAAAAAAATTTTTTTGATAAGACTAAATAAATAACAAGGAATCACTTATGTTATTTTAAAAAAGACATTAAAATTGGTGAGAAATAACAACAACAACAAATCAAAAGTCTATACATTGGGGTCTAGCTATGCAGTGGAAACAACAAATTCTTGTCACTGATAGAAATAAGTTTTGTAAGTAAGTACTTCTATGAAGTTTACCAAATAGTATAGTGCAGAAACATAAGAATTTACTCGAGGGGGATCCAACATGGCGGCCGGCGAGCAGGCAGCATTTTCTATACCTCCGCAGTAACGGGATCAGAGAGACACATAAATACACTTGCATGGGACATGCTGAGGAACTTCTAACAATTTTCCACTGAAAGGAGACCTGCCGATAACTAGTAAGTCTGTGGGAGGGGTCAGTTGGTCCCAGGTGAGTGAATCTCCGCAACGCGGATCAGGGACACAATCCCGCCGGCCGCCGCTGAACTGCAGCGAACATAGGAACCTACTGGGCCCCGCAGGCCTGAATCTATGAACTGACTCTAGCGGCTTGGTGCTAGGATCCACACTCCTAACACCCCACCCCACCCCCAGCCAGTTCGGAGCAAAGAGGACCAGGGTCACAACCCCGCCGGCTGGCCACGGGCGGCGGCCAGACTGGGCCCCGCAGGCTTGAGTCTGTGAAGGGCCTCTGGCGGTCCAGCGATAGGATCCACATTCCTACCACCCCACCCCCAGCCGGCTCGGTGCATCGCAGTTCAGGGACACAATCCCGCCGGCCTCCGCTGAACTGCAGCGAACATAGGAACCTACTGGGCCCCGCAGGCCAGAGTCTGTGAACTGACTCTAGCGGCTTGGTGCTAGGATCCACACTCCTAACACCCCACCCCACCCCCAGCCAGTTCGGAGCAAAGCGGACCAGGGACACAACCCCGCCGGCTGGCCACGGGCGGCGGCCAGACTGGGCCCCGCAGGCTTGAGTCTGTGAAGGGCCTCTGGCGGTCCAGCAATAGGATCCACATTCCTACCACCCCACCCCCAGCCGGCTCGGTGCATCGCAGTTCAGGGACACAATCCCGCCGGCCGCCGCTGAACTGCAGCGAACATAGGAACCTACTGGGCCCCGCAGGCCTGAATCTGTGAACTGACTCTAGCGGCTTGGTGCTAGGATCCACACTCCTAACACCCCACCCCACCCCCAGCCAGTTCGGAGCAAAGCGGACCAGGGACACAACCCCGGCGGCCAGACTGGGCCCCCCAGGCTTGAGTCTGTGAAGGGCCTCTGGCGGTCCAGCGATAGGATCCACATTCCTACCACCCCACCCCCAGCCGGCTCGGTGCATCGCAGATCAGGGACACAATCCCGCCGGCCGCCGCTGAACTGCAGCGAACATAGGAACCTACTGGGCCCCGCAGGCCTGAATCTGTGAACTGACTCTAGCGGCTTGGTGCTAGGATCCACACTCCTAACACCCCACCCCACCCCCAGCCAGTTCGGGGCAAAGCGGACCAGGGACACAACCCCGCCGGCTGGCCAGGGGCAGCGGCCAGACTGGGCCCCGCAGGCTTGAGTCTGTGAACGGCCTCTGGCGGTCCAGCGATAGGATCCACATTCCTACCACCCCACCCCCAGCCGGCTCGGTGCATCGCAGTTCAGGGACACAATCCCGCCGGCCTCCGCTGAACTGCAGCGAACATAGGAACCTACTGGGCCCCGCAGGCCTGAGTCTGTGAACTGACTCTAGCGGCTTGGTGCTAGGATCCACACTCCTAACACCCCACCCCACCCCCAGCCAGTTCGGAGCAAAGCGGACCAGGGACACAACCCCGCCGGCTGGCCACGGGCGGCGGCCAGACTGGGCCCCGCAGGCTTGAGTCTGTGAAGGGCCTCTGGCGGTCCAGCGATAGGATCCACATTCCTACCACCCCACCCCCAGCCGGCTCGGTGCATCGCAGATCAGGGACACAATCCCGCCGGCCGCCGCTGAACTGCAGCGAACATAGGAACCTACTGGGCCCCGCAGGCCTGAATCTGTGAACTGACTCTAGCGGCTTGGTGCTAGGATCCACACTCCTAACACCCCACCCCACCCCCAGCCAGTTCGGGGCAAAGCGGACCAGGGACACAACCCCGCCGGCTGGCCAGGGGCAGCGGCCAGACTGGGCCCCGCAGGCTTGAGTCTGTGAACGGCCTCTGGCGGTCCAGCGATAGGATCCACATTCCTACCACCCCACCCCCAGCCGGCTCGGTGCATCGCAGTTCAGGGACACAATCCCGCCGGCCTCCGCTGAACTGCAGCGAACATAGGAACCTACTGGGCCCCGCAGGCCTGAGTCTGTGAACTGACTCTAGCGGCTTGGTGCTAGGATCCACACTCCTAACACCCCACCCCACCCCCAGCCAGTTCGGAGCAAAGCGGACCAGGGACACAACCCCGCCGGCTGGCCACGGGCGGCGGCCAGACTGGGCCCCGCAGGCTTGAGTCTGTGAAGGGCCTCTGGCGGTCCAGCGATAGGATCCACATTCCTACCACCCCACCCCCAGCCGGCTCGGTGCATCGCAGTTCAGGGACACAATCCCGCCGGCCGCCGCTGAACTGCAGCGAACATAGGAACCTACTGGGCCCCGCAGGCCTGAATCTGTGAACTGACTCTAGCGGCTTGGTGCTAGGATCCACACTCCTAACACCCCACCCCACCCCCAGCCAGTTCGGAGCAAAGCGGACCAGGGACACAACCCCGGCGGCCAGACTGGGCCCCCCAGGCTTGAGTCTGTGAAGGGCCTCTGGCGGTCCAGCGATAGGATCCACATTCCTACCACCCCACCCCCAGCCGGCTCGGTGCATCGCAGATCAGGGACACAATCCCGCCGGCCGCCGCTGAACTGCAGCGAACATAGGAACCTACTGGGCCCCGCAGGCCTGAATCTGTGAACTGACTCTAGCGGCTTGGTGCTAGGATCAACACTCCTAACACCCCACCCCACCCCCAGCCAGTTCGGAGCAAAGCGGACCAGGGACACAACCCCGGCGGCCAGACTGGGCCCCCCAGGCTTGAGTCTGTGAAGGGCCTCTGGCGGTCCAGCGATAGGATCCACATTCCTACCACCCCACCCCCAGCCGGCTCGGTGCATCGCAGATCAGGGACACAATCCCGCCGGCCGCCGCTGAACTGCAGCGAACATAGGAACCTACTGGGCCCCGCAGGCCTGAATCTGTGAACTGACTCTAGCGGCTTGGTGCTAGGATCAACACTCCTAACACCCCACCCCACCCCCAGCCAGTTCGGAGCAAAGCGGACCAGGGACACAACCCCGCCGGCTGGCCACGGGCGGCGGCCAGACTGGGCCCCGCAGGCTTGAGTCTGTGAAGGGCCTCTGGCGGTCCAGCGATAGGATCCACATTCCTACCACCCCACCCCCAGCCGGCTCGGTGCATCGCAGATCAGGGACACAATCCCGCCGGCCGCCGCTGAACTGCAGCGAACATAGGAACCTACTGGGCCCCGCAGGCCTTAGTCTGTGAACTGACTCTAGCGGCTTGGTGCTAGGATCCACACTCCTAACACCCCACCCCACCCCCAGCCAGTTCGGAGCAAGCGGACCAGGGACACAACCCCGCCGGCCGCGGGCGGAGGCCAGACTGGGCCCCACAGGCTTGAGTCTGTGAACGGCCTCCGGCGTTCCAGCAATAGGATCCACATTCCTACCACCCCACCCCACCCCCAGCCGGCTTGGAGGCGGCCAGACCAGGCTCCGCAGGCCTGAGTCTGTGAAGTGCCTCTAGCGGTTTGGCGCTAGGACTTTGGCAGCGCTTAGTGCTGAGTTCCAGCTATCAGACAGAGGAGAGAAGCGGTCCAGTTGGGTTCCAGACACCGGTCGGACCACAGAGGAGGACAGCAGCCGCCATTTCGGAGAGATGATGTAATCATCCCCATGTTCTATTGATCTCAGCTCATCCAGCGACGGAACAGGTGATTTCAGGCTGGTAGTTGCCTGCGTCTAGCAGACAGATTTCTAGCTCAGGCTCGGGACTGGGGATCTTGTGGAGAATACTCCTAGAGGCTCATGCCTGGCAAGGCGTGTACCGGGCACTGAGCAGCTGGATTCTGGTTCCCGGGGCTAACCTGGCCCAGGTCTGAGGCAACTGCGGAGACTGCCGGTGGAGGCCAGCTCCAAGTGGAGCGTGCGCTGAGCTAGGGGCGACTGGGTTCTGACTCCTGGAACAGTTTTGGCCCGGGGCTAGGGAACCCGTGGGGGTCGCTTGCTGGAGCCAGCTCCCAGCGGAGAGTGTATCGAGATAGGAGAGGCGGGTTCTGGCTACCGAAGCTGCTTTGACCCAAGGCTAGGGAACCAGCGGTGTCTGCTTCTCAGTCAGGGTCCTGTTGGGTGCTGTGGGGGCAGAGTGGAGCTTCCACCTGCACCCAGAGCAGGCCAAGTGACCCGCCGGCGTGGTAGCATGACACCCCAAACGCAGCTGGGTCTGAAGAGAGTAGCCGCCCACGCCTAGAATAGGACCAGCGGCCCCGCGAAGCGGTAGCCAAGTAACCTCATTGGGAGTAGGGGCTGTGCAGAGCGTGCAGGCAGACCTGCGGCCCACTGGCAAGACAGGCCAGGTAGCTTGCCAGAGTGGTGGACACGTAACACCGAGGCAGTTGCGTCACACTGGTTGGAGTGGGGGCGGAGCAGGGTCGCCGCCCGGGTCCGGAGGGGGCCCAGCGACCCGTTGGAGAGGTAGTCAGGTACTCCCATTGGGAGTGGGGGCTGTGCAGAACTGTGACCCACCGGCCTAGAAGTATGCCAGCGTGGTAGACGCGTCACACCAATTGGAGTGGGGACCCAGCAGAGCCGCCACCCACATCCAGATCAGGACCTACGACCCCAGGGCGTGGTAGTTACGTTACCACAATTGGAGTGGGGGCAGAGCAAAGCCGCCTCCTGTGCCCGCAGGGGGGGCAGACCTGTGACCGATCAGCGTGATAGATAGACCACCATAATTAGAGGAGGAGCACAGCCACGACCCACCCTGCAAGGGAGACTTTCCAACTATACAAGAGCAACATAAATAAATAGGGGGTAAATTTCAAAAACACAACAGTTGCACCAAGCAGAAAGAAACGCAAGCAGTATGAAAAGACAAGGAAAGAAAGGACCACAAGCAATGCAGGTCAACTCAACTTTAGAAGAGGTAATAGCTGCAACAGATGGAATATCAGATAAAGAGTTCAGGATATATATGCTTCAGATGATCTGGAGTCTCAAGGAAGACATGAGACAGCAAAATCAGACAATGAAAGATCACATTGACAAACAAATCCAGGAAGTAAAAGATCAATTTCACAGGGAGATAGAAGTAATAAAAAACAAACAAATAGAAATTCTAGAAATGCAGGAAACAATAAACCAACTTAAAAACTCAATTGAGAATACTACCAGCAGAGTAGATCACTTAGAAGAGAGAACATCAGACAATGAAGACAAAGTATTTCAGCTGGAAAAGAACATAGACAGCTCAGCAAGTCTGCTAAGAAACCATGAGCAGAACATCCAAGAATTATGGGACAATATCAAAAGACCAAATTTAAGAGTCATTGGGATACAGGAAGGCACAGAGCTCCATGCCAAAGGAATAAACAGTCTATTCAGTGAAATAATACGAGAAAACTTCCCAGAATTGAAGATTGAGACAGAATCCCAAATCCTAGAAGCCTACAGGACGCCGAATGTGCAAAATCATAAGAGATCCACACCTAGACACATTATAATGAAGATGTCCAACATACAGAATAAGGAGAGAATTTTAAAAGCTGCAAGAGAAAGAAAGCAGATTACATTTAGGGGTAAACCAATCAGGATAACAGCTGATCTCTCAACACAGACTCTGAAAGCTAGAAGATCCTGGAATAACATATTTCAAACACTGAAAGACAATGGGCTCCAACCAAGAATCATGTATCCGGCGAAATTAAGCTTCAGGTTAGAAGATGAAATTAAAACCTTCCACGATAAACAAAAGTTAAAAGAATTCGCAGCTAGAAAACCATCTCTTCAAAAAATCCTTGGCAAAACATTACAGGAAGAGGAAATGGAAACTAACATTGATAACCAACAATGGGAGGTAGGACAGTAAAGGGGGGAAAGTAGTCAAAGAGGATAACAAATCAGGTTTAGTAACATCAATAAACAATTATGGATAGAAGAACAAACCACATCTCAATAATAACCCTAAATGTTAATGGCTTAAACTCACCAATTAAGAGACACAGGCTAGTAGAATGGATCACAAAACAAGACCCAACAATATGCTGTCTACAGGAGACGCATTTGATAGGAAAAGATATACATAGACTGAAGGTGAAAGGTTGGGAAAAAGCATATCACTCATATGGACCGCGGAAACAAGCAGGAGTGTCCATACTCATATCTAATAAAATAGATTTCAAGCCAAAGACAATCAAAAGGGATAAAGAAGGACACTTCATACTGCTCAAGGGAACCATACACCAACAAGACATAACAATCATAAATATATATGCCCCAAATAATGGTGCAGCCGTGTTCATCAAGCAAACTCTTCTCAAGTTCAAGAGTCTAATAGACCACCATACAATAATCATGGGAGACTTCAACACACCTCTCTCACCACTGGACAGATCTTCCAAACAAAAGTTAAATAAGGAAACTATAGAACTCAATAACATAATCAACAACCTAGACTTAATTGACATATATAGACTATACCACCCAACTTCAAGTAGCTACACTTTTTTCTCAGCAGCACATGGAACCTTCTCAAAAATAGACCATATACTATGTCACAGGGCAACTCTTAGACAATACAAAGGGGTAGAGATAATACCATGCATCTTATCTGATCATAATGGAATGAAACTGAAAATCAATGATAAAAGAAGAAAGGAAAAATCAAGCATCACCTGGAGAATGAACAACAGGTTGCTGAGTGATCAATGGGTTTTAGAAGACATCAAGGAGGAAATTAAAAAATTCCTAGAGTTAAATGAAAACACAGACACAACATATCGGAATCTATGGGACACATTGAAAGCAGTTCTAAGAGGAAAATTCATTGCTTGGAGTTCATTCCTCAAAAAAAGAAAAAACCAACAAATAAATGATCTCATACTTCATCTCAAAATCCTAGAAAAAGAAGAGCAAAACAACAGCAAAAGAAGTAGAAGGCAAGAAATAATTAAAATCAGAGCTGAAATTAATGAAATTGAAACAAAAGAAACTATTGAAAAAATTGACAAAACTAAAAGCTGGTTCTTTGAAAAAATAAATAAAATTGACAGACCCTTAGCCATACTAACGAAGAGAAGAAGAGAGAGAACCCAAATTACTAGCATACGGGATGAAAAAGGCAATATCACAACAGACACTTCAGAAATACAGAAGATAATCAGAAATTACTTTGAATCCTTATACTCCAATAAAATAGAAGATAGTGAAGGCATAGATAAATTCCTTGAGTCTTATGATCTGCCCAGACTGAGCCAGGAGGATATAGACAACCTAAACAGACCAATAACAATAGAGGAAATAGAAGAAACCATCAAAAGACTACCAACTAAGAAAAGCCCAGGACCGGATGGGTATACAGCAGAGTTTTACAAAACCTTTAAAGAGGAACTAACACCAATACTTTTCAAGCTATTTCAGGAAATAGAAAAAGAGGGAGAACTTCCAAATTCATTCTACGAGGCCAACATCACCCTGATTCCGAAACCAGACAAAGATACTTCAAAGAAAGAAAACTACAGACCAATATCTCTAATGAACCTTGATGCAAAAATCCTCAATAAAATTCTGGCGAATCGGATTCAAATACATATCAAAAAAATTATACACCATGATCAAGTAGGATTCATCCCTGGTATGCAAGGTTGGTTCAATATACGGAAATCAATAAATGTTATCCACCACATCAATAGACTTAAAATTAAGAACCATATGATCATCTCGATAGATGCAGAAAAAGCATTCGACAAAGTACAGCATCCCTTTATGTTCAAAACTCTGGAAAAATTAGGGATAACTGGATCATACCTCAACATTGTAAAAGCAATCTATGATAAGCCACAGGCCAGCATCATTCTGAATGGAGAAAAATTGAAGGCATTCCCTCTAAGATCTGGTACAAGACAGGGATGCCCTCTCTCACCACTTCTGTTCAACATAGTCCTCGAGACACTGGCCAGAGCAATTAGGCAGACGAAAGAAATTAAAGGCATAAAAATAGGAAAAGAAGAACTTAAATTATCACTATTTGCAGATGATATGATTCTATACCTAGCAGACCCAAAAGGGTCTACAAAGAAGCTATTAGAGCTAATAAATGAATTCAGCAAAGTGGCAGGATATAAGATCAACACGCATAAATCAAAGGCATTCCTGTATATCAGCGACAAATCCTATGAAACGGAAATGAGGACAACTACTCCATTCACAATATCCCCCCAAAAAATAAAATACTTGGGAATCAGCCTAACAAAAGAGGTAAAAGATTTATACAATGAAAATTACAGAACCCTAAAGAAAGACATAGAAGAAGACCTTAGAAGATGGAAAAATATACCCTGCTCATGGATAGGCAGAACCAACATCATCAAAATGGCGATATTACCAAAAGTCCTATATAAGTTCAATGCAATGCCAATCAAAATCCCAACAGCATATCTTGTAGAAATCGATAAAAGAATCAGGAAATTCATATGGAATAATAAAAGACCCAGAATAGCAAAAACAATACTAAGCAGGAAGTGTGAATCAGGCGGTATAGCGATACCAGACTTCAAACTATACTACAGAGCAATAGTAACTAAAACAGCATGGTACTGGTACCAAAACAGGCGGGTGGACCAATGGTACAGAATAGAGGACACAGTAACCAATCCACAAAACTACAACTATCTTATTTTTGATAAAGGGGCTAAAAGCATGCAATGGAGGAAGGATAGCATCTTCAACAAATGGTGCTGGGAAAACTGGAAATCCATTTGCACCAAAATGAATCTGAATCCCTATCTCTCGCCATGCACAAAAGTTAACTCAAAATGGATCAAGGAGCTTGATATTAAACCAGAGACATGGCATCTGATAGAAGAAAAAGTTGGTTATGATCTGCACGCTGTGGGATCGGGCTCCAAATTCCTCAATAGGACACCCATAGCGCTAGAGTTAACAAACAGAATCAACAAATGGGACTTACTCAAACTAAAAAGTTTTTTCTCAGCAAAAGAAACAATAAGAGAGATAAACAGGGAGCCTACATCCTGGGAACAAATCTTTACTCCACACACTTCAGATAGAGCCCTAATTACCAGAATATACAAAGAACTCAAAAAATTAGACAATAAGATAACAAATAACCCAATCAATAAATGGGCCAAGGACCTGAACAGACACTTCTCAGAGGAGGACATACAATCAATCAACAAGTACATGAAAAAATGCTCACCATCACTAGCAGTCAGAGAAATGCAAATCAAAACTACCCTAAGATACCATCTCACTCCAGTAAGACTGGCAGCCATTAGGAAGTCAAACAACAGTAAGTGCTGGAGAGGATGCGGGGAAAAGGGCACTCTTGTTCATTGCTGGTGGGACTGCAAATTGGTGCAGCCAATTTGGAAAGCAGTATGGAGATTTCTCGGAAAGCTGGGAATGGAACCGCCATTCGACCCAGCTATTCCCCTTCTCGGTCTATTCCCTAAAGCCCTAACAAGAGCATGCTACAGGGACACTGCTACATCGATGTTCATAGCAGCTCAATTCACGATAGCAAGACTGTGGAACCAGCCTAGATGCCCTTCAATAGATGAATGGATAAAAAAAATGTGGCATTTATATACTATGGAGTATTATTCTGCATTAAAAAATGACAAAATCATAGAGTTTGGAGGGAAATGGATGGCATTAGAGCAGATTATGCTAAGTGAAGCTAGTCAATCTTTAAAAAACAAATACCAAATGACTCCTTTGATATAAGGGGAGTAAACAAGGACAGGGTAGGGACGAAGAGCTTGAGAAGAAGATTTACATTAAACAGGGATAAGAGGTGGGAGGGAAAGGGAGTGAGAAGGGAAATTGCATGGAAATGGAAGGCGATCCTCAGGGTTTTACAAAATGTCATATAAGAGGAAAGGAGGGGTAAGACAAGATAATACAAATGGAAGAAAGGATGTACAGTAGAAGGGGTAGAGAGAGAAAAGGGGAGGGGAGGGGAGGGGAGGGGAGGGGAGGGGGGACAGTAGAGAATAGGACAGACAGCAGAATACATCAGACACTAGAAAGGCAATATGTCAATTAATGGAAGGGAAACTGGTGTGATACAGCAATCTGTATATGGGGTAAAAGTGGGAGTTCATAATCCACTTGAATCAAACCGTGTAATATGATGTATTAAGAACCATGTAGTGTTATGAACGACCAATAAAAAAAAATAAAAAAAAAAAAAAAATAAAAAATAAAAAAAAAAAAAAAAAAAAAAAAAAGAATTTACTCGAAAAATGATGTGTCTTTCTCTTATCTCTCAGGAAATACTTTCCTTAACACTGTTTGATAGGATTATTATAGTTATCAGATGAAATGAATATGTATCTAAAAATCATTAAAACCCATGAAGCCACATATAGAAAAAACTAGAAGTGGTTTAGGAAGAAAAAAAAAGTAGTTAATGATATAAAATTTCTCCCCAAACAATTATAACAATTTTCCAAACTAACTCACTGGAACATTGGATCAATAATTGTTAGTCTTGAGTAGTTCTAGGAAGACAATGGGTCAACTTGAAAAATAACTATTTGTCAATTCATTTATATCCAGAGATGCTCATTCAAGTAATTAAAAAACTTTATACACAAGTCCTGGTTTCCATCACTATCTGTGCAATCAAAACAAAAATTATCTCATTTCCAAAGTATATAATACAAAGAGCAATCAGTAACTTTCTGAATTCAGTTGAGTGTGTACCTCTGTGTGTGTATGTGTGTGTGTGTGTGTGTGTATAAAATAAATAATGATGGTTAACACAGACTATATAACTCAATTAAAAACAATAAATTCCTTCAATATGAGATTTTACATTACTTTACCTTTCAATTTCTGTTTCCTGAGGGTTTGAAATCATTAATTTTGTTTTGTCATTTCTATCTGTAAAGGCTTTCTGTTCTTCATAGACTTTTAGTTTTTCTTTTAACATTAATATCTAGTAGAGAGAAAATACTAGTTAAAACATAAAACAAGTTATTTTTTTCCATTATATACAGCCACAGCAAAATTGTAGCTATAAAAATATAACTGAAAGAGCCAGATTTCAATTGAGTAGGAAATGCAATAATTTTTCAGACAATTAGGCTAAAAGAATTTTGTAACTAGGATCTGAGGAAAATTAGCATAACAATATAAACAGAAGACATACCTCTGCTTTCTGCTCATTACAGATCTTTACATACTGAGATATATGATTATTGAGACTAAGAACATTGCTCTTCAACTGTTAAAAAGATAAAAATCGTAATTATATATACAGGGATAATAATCACAAAGTTACATACATAAAAAAGGCATTATGTTTTGATTCACTTCCATCAATTATGATTTTCTGACAAATATGATCATGTGATAATAATGATTAATTATGCTCATGTTTAAAACCTGTGACAAAAGAGTATGTGAGCATATTAATAATGTATATGAAATCGCCATACTGAGAAAAAAGTCTTTTAAGTATTCACTCACAATATAATAAAAATTGCCTATTTTCTTTTTTCTGTGACTTTTAAGAAATTTAGAGGTAATTTTATGTTCCACCCACTAATGAGTTCAACTAATTTTTTACTAAATTCTTGTTCTATCTTATCCTTTTTATAATAGTATGAACCCCCTGGCAAATACAAAATAGTAGAGAGAAATTTAGACATGGTCAAGTCCAAATACTTGAACTCCTTGAGCTTTGATTTATACAACTGTAGAGTTAGAAATGCTTTCTGCAATGGGTTGGAATAAGGATTACATGAAAAACATGTGAAAAACCTTTATATGATTCTAGTATAACTGCTTTTAAGTAACATGAACATTTCTCTTAGGATGACAACAAGCTGCTTATCTTCAGATACTTAAAGAAAGTAGCAGAAGGAAGAAGAAGAGAAGGAGTTATCACACTAGTTTAACTGTGGGTTTCTTCGGCCCTGAGATCCTGAGGTTTTAAACATACATCATGTTCTCACTCATTCTGTTGTCTTTAAAGTATCTGAAACAAGTGGGAAAAAAAAAACAAGAACAAACAAAAAACCTAACCAATCATTAGTGTATTTCTTAACCTATGTAGAATATGGCACATCAACATCATGAATATGGAAATAAATTATTAAGAAAAGATTCTTCACTTTATAAATTGAGACAGATATTATAATGATTTTACAGATGAGGTACATTAAGCATGGAGAAATTAACATGTCCTAGGTTTTCAGGTAGAAAGTATTGGTGCTCAGCTAAAGTACAGCAAGAAATGTGCCAGCAATAAATGTATTAATAGACTGATAACTCTATGATGTGACCAAATACCATGTGCCATAATGTGAAAGGCTGAAAAGAAAGGGATTAAAGAACCCTAGTACACAGATGATGGGATATTATCCTTTATAGACATACTCATGATACTTAAAGGTGTGACTAAATTAATGCTCAGTTGACCAGGTAAGTGAAGATATTTGTTTCCTTCAGCTGCCTAACTCATTTGTAGAAATACAACTCTAATTAATGCTTTCATTAGAATTATTAAAATAATAAGCATTTAATATGTACTCTGAGAATAAAGGCAAAGTAAACATACTTACAGAAGATTTAATGTCCTTTGCACGGTTAGCATACTTAAGAGTATTATATGTGTCATCATAGAATAAAGAGGAAGGACTAACAGCAGCTATCATTATAGTTTGACAGTTTCCTCCAAGAGAATCCTTTAACAAGCGAGTAAGCTTACTATTTCTGTAAGGAACATGCTGATTCTTTTTCTGAAAGAACAAAAAAAGAATTCTTATGCCATTTTCCACATTTAAATGCAAACTTGCTACTACTTCACTGTATGAACTTAAGCACTGCCTTACTTTGCCTAGACTTATGATATAAATGGTGATAGAAATGATAATGAATCTTATAGCACTATTCAGTGAAAATATAAAACAAAAATCCTATTTAAAAATTATATCTCCAATGGAGTAAGTATGAACTTTAGTTCATAAAAAAATATAAGGTTCATTAGTTGTGCCATATTAATGTGAAAAGTTAGCAGTAGGGTTTGGTATGGTGGCACACACCTGTAATCCCAGCCCCCGGTGGCTAAGACAGTAGGATCACAAGTTTCAGCCCAGCCTTTGCAGTATAGCTAGACATTATAAATCAATATATGCCCTATATAAATACACTAGAGGAATAAGAATTCTGCATAGTACAGAGCTACATCTTTCCTTAAATAGTCACCTAGTATAGATATAAAATAAATAGAACATTAGACACTTTGCCTGAAATTGCGATAGGATTTGAAGAATTAACATTTTAAAGATTGTCCTTTTCTTAAAAGATATTCATTACAATATTAAGCTAAAAGCAACCTTGTGTTATCCAATGTATATTTTTCATATTAAAGAAAACTGAACATAAGCAAAAAGTAAAATGACTTGCTTCAGGTTAAACAGCTGATAATTCACAGAGCTTGAAATAGGTCCTAGATCCCTGAACTCTTAGTAACATGCTTTTCATTGTAACAGCCTTTACCAAATAGTACAGAATGTATGCTGTTGCCATAATTTATAATGATTTTACAAGTATAAGACAAGCATTAAAACAGATTCATAAGTTTTAAATAGTGACTCCTATTGAGTCATTTCAGTATTATTACACACGGTAAATATCCTACTGTATGAATGGTTTAAATTTACAAAATCAGTTTTTCTATCATGCTGTCTGTTTATATGTTCCAGATTTTAATTCTGACTATAAAAGACATCTTGCTTTTGTGATTTTCATGTGATTCAGTAACTTGTCCTTTAAAGACTCCCCAATCATGTTAAAGTACTTCATTCTAAATCAAAACATCATATTTTCAACAGTTTAACAAAAAATTTTCCTAAAGATTTTCAGCCAGATTGAGCTTAAATGATCATATTTTAATTTCTAAAGCAGGGTGCTATCTTTGCAACTACATTAGTTATCAAATATACTGCATTTTAGTAGGCGCTGCTGGCATATAGTACACGGAAAATATTTTTAAATACCTCCAAAGCACCTAGTAAACATTACCATATTAAGTGATTACATTTCATATATTTAGTTCCTTTTCCTCTCTATAAGTCAATACTTAAAACATATTCTACTATATCTAAAAATAAAAAATTTAAGAAAACATAACATTTTAAAAAAATTAACAGTATATAAAGTACTGACCAGAACAGAATTTTGATTTTCTAAAATGTTTTTTTGTCTTCATGCCACTTCAATTATCACTGTTTTTTTTTTTTTTTTTTTCTTTTTGGTGCCTGGGACTAAACTCAGAGGCACTCGCTCACTAAGCCACACCCTCAGCCCTATTTTGTATTTTATTTAGAAACAGGGTCTCACTGAGATGCTTAGTGCCTCACCTTTGCTGAGGCTGGCTTGAACTCTGGATCTTCCTGTCTTAGCCTCCAGAGCCACTGGGATTACAGGTGTGAGCCACTGCACCTGGCTCAATTATCATTCTTATTGCGCAGTGATCAATAGTCACTTTAAAAACCAAGTTCAAAATAAATGATAAGAATGTACCATGAAATATTATCAACTGGATATTCATTACTTTTAATTCAACCAATTCTGATTAAATTTGATCTGTAACAGACATTTAAAAATTATATTAAATAGTATCTTTCTAGAAATTATGTTTCAATATTTCAAAATATTTAACAAATGTACAGTACCCACCTTTGTATCTGCTAAGGCATTGATGACATTCCCAAGAGCTAAAAGTGACTTATTAATATTTGTGCCTTCTACAAATCGGGTCCCTCTAGCACTGGTAGCACTGGCACGCTCAGACCCTGCCAGGTCAATAAGTGACATCTTGGCAATTCGGACATTTTGATTGATACTTGCTGTTTTGTCTTGTTGTCGCAAATAAATCTTAAATTGTAGAAGAACAGTTGGAAATAAGGATAAAATTTTAAAAATTAAAAGGGAAACTCATTTATTTTTAGAAAAGCATGAAAACAATATTGTCATTTAAAAAATTAATAAACAAGGTAACAGTCTGATATTTAAGAGTACTGAATATAATCACTAGAGAAAAATATGAAAACAAAAAGCCTTCTTATGTGTATCTGCTGCAGGATAGATTTTACTTCTTTTCCCCCTTTGCTTTTTTGTTGAAGTGCTGTGGGTCTCACACAGGACATCATACACACTAGGCAAGCGCTCTATCACTGTACCACATTCCTAGCCCTACTCTGGATCTTAAATATCCCAAAGGCCTATGTGTTAAACACTTGTTCCCCAGACTGGTGCTACCTGGAGGTGGTGGAAACTTTCAGAGGTGGGGTCAAACCTAGGCATGGTGGTGTAGGCCTGAAGTCCTAGGTACTCTGGAGGTCTGAGGCAGGAGGATCAACTAAACCCAGGAGTCTGAGATCAGCCTGGGCAAGATAGCAAGACCCTGTCTCTCTCATTTTCCTTCAATTTCTCTCTCTCTCTCTCTCATACTCATATACACACACACACACACAGACACACACACTCACACACACACAATGGTAAAAAAATGTGGTACAAAGAGGGAGATCTTTTGGTCATTGAGGGCATGTGTTTAAAGAAAACAGCAAGGACCTCAGAACCTTCTATTTTCTCATGGAGCCATAAAGTAAAAGATTTTGCCACTCTATACACAATTAGTCATGATGTGCTGCCTCACCACAGGCTCAAAAGCAAGAGGACCAATTCACTAAGGATTGAAACCTCCAAAAGTACAAATAAAATTTTTCATATATCTAAACGGATCATCTTAAGTATTTGTTAAAGCAACAGAAAGCTGACTAGTGCAGTATACTTAGAGGAAAATAACTCTTGATCTGTTTGAAGCCAAAACAATTGTATTTGTATTCTGGTACCACTTGAATCAGAATATGGAATTATCAGAGGTGATGGTGGGTAGGGTACAGGGGTTCTATAGAAATAATGTTCCTAAGAGAAAACCAAAGGTAGTGGTCAGAATGCTTTGCAAGCCTCCAGGATTGCTTTCAAAGGAAAGCTGAATGTGAATGTTGACCCAAAATCAAGAGTAAACTTTGTCTAATCTACAAAACTGTTTCATGTTTTTATAATTAAGAGAATATTATATATAAAAAAGGTAGTAGTATACTTGTTATTTTCAACTGCCTAGTAAGGTATAATTTATTCAAATGTTTTAAGCTATTTCTTAGCATTTTAAGTGAAATAAAAAAGGTGGTAAGGAAGAAAACCCATTACTCCATTATAAAATTATTTAATTAAATTTTCTTATAAAGCAAGGTCTAAGATATTTCAGGGAAATTTCAGTGTCACAGATATTTTCTCACAAGACTAAATAAATAGCAGTAAGAAAAGACCAATGAAAACTTGTTTCCTGGAGATCATCTGAATGGCTTGAGTTTTCGAGATATAAATTCTTTCAACTGCAATATTTTCTGTTTCATAAGAAGAATTTTACATAGCATAATTCAAAATCAGGCTTTACATAATCACTTGGTTATAAAAAGGATAGGAAGTACAAGCAATGGCTACTAACCAATGCTTTAGGTCTTTTATGTCATGTGAACTATGTCAATCTTAAGGAATGCAGGTAGCTACATGTTCCTCATGATGAAATCTTTAACAAGTGAATTAATATCCTACTTATCAAATAGCTCTATAAATCTAGATTCATATAGGAGAAATCTTACTCTGAATATAAAATTATTTTTGTAGAATTATTAAATATATTCAACTACTTAACAAAAAAAAGCTTCTTTACTATCACTTTACCATCCTGTATCTATAAGGACTGAAACGTATATATTCCTATATTCACAAAGGTGAAAGATCATGCTTTTGTTTTATGCCATCTGAATTCTAAATATTCTTAGTGGTAAGATATTCTTAAAAGCTGCAAAATAAAGAAAGTACCGAGAAGAAGAAAAGTCTGCAGATGAAGAAATCTTTTTCCTTATGTATGGAAATTATTATTCATGTTTATTTATCTTAAATTTTACTTTAAAAGTGATAGCTCATTACCTGGAAAACAGCATGAGAACGAGAAGATGTAGCATTCACATCAGTGGGATGTTGTGTCCTGTTCTTATTTCCAGTATCTAATAACTGTAAAATTTCTTCTGAGGATTTGGGCTATATAAGTTTAAATAGAAAAACAAAAACAAAAACACAACACAAATTAGAGGTCTATATTTTTCAATAATCTTTCTTTTTTCTTTTTTTTTGTGTGTGTATATGTGTATGTGTACTGCTCAGAATCAAACCTAGGAACTCAAACATGCTAGGCAAATGCTGTAGCACTAAGGTACAACCCTAAGCACTTTAATAAACTTTCAAGAAACAAGACTTTCAAAGGTGAAAGGAAAGTGTTTTCTATCACTCAATTGTATTAAATATAACCTACGTATCATCCGCTCAGAACTTGGTGCTGTATGAGGAATAAAAGGTAAATATAGCCTTGGAGGAGATAACAGAATAAAATACAAAATCAAATGTTCAAGCAGATTTTTGAAAAAACAAAACCCAAAAAACCCTAATTATTTCAAGAGCAAAGACATATCCTACTTAATTCTGTATTTCATTAGTTTCTTTCTTTTCTAAATAGGTTGGAAAATAAGTAAATGGCTGTATAAATGGCTAGTCATACATGCTATTATTCTAACATGAGAAAAAGGCATTTATAAACATACCTGGTGTAAAGTCAGACCCTGAACAACCACTCCTTTTTGGGCATCTTCCCGGACAGCAAGTGGACCAGAATTCACCAAGAGGTCACGGATCTGTTCATTATAAACCTTAAAAACAACAACACCACAAAATAAAAATCCTTTTTGGCACTGCGATAAAAATAACAGTGATTATAAGACACACACATTGCTCATTTGTTATTAGAACTTTAGATAAAAAGAGCAATTCATTTTCACTTTTTCATTCATTTGATCTCATGTTGTCATATATTTTCTACCATTCCAGAAAATGGAAATATTTGATCCCCTAGGTTTAAAATTGAGAATAAAAATTGGAGTCATTACACCCTCACTCCATAATTCCTGGTTTGATTACTATAATGAAACAGAAATATATAATATAGCAGAGTTGCCTTTTCCTATTTCCTGTAAATACATAAATTTCAGAGAATAAATGTTAAAGAAAACTCATACTCAAGGACAAATGGTATTTGTGGCTTTAATCCTTCAATTACATTGTTTAACTTACAATGTTAAGGGGACTCCTTCCCATTTTAATGATGAGGCAACTAAGACTAAGCAATTTGTCACAAAGATAATTGTAAAATAGAGACTGAAGCCTAGATAACTGCTCCACTGCCTGATGGTAAATAAACATATGTTTTCTATACCTGGCAACATTTTAAAAATAATTTCTGTAAATAATACACAGAAGTAGTATTATTGATTTGATTTTACAAATTTATTAAAGGTACAAAATTTATTACTTGTCAAATGAAATTACAACTTTTACTACTAATAAGAAGTCTTTAAAAATTATTTTGGCTGGCTCAGTGGTGCACTGTAATCTCAGTGACTTGGGAGGCTGAGGCAGGATTGCAAATCTGAGGCAAGGCTAAGCAACTTAGGCCCCAAGCAACTCAGTTGGAACCTGTTTCAAAAACAAATAAAAGAAACAAAACTCCCAAAGAACAAAATAACAATAAACAAGGACTGGGGTTGTAGCTCAGTAGTAAAGTGTCCCTGGTTTCAATCCTCAGTACCAAATAAATAAATTAAAAAAAAAATTCGTGTTATTTCCTTCTATGATGCAACTAGCCTATAGTGAAAATTCTTTGCTGGTACAATTCTCTACAAAGAATGATAACATTTTGTTAAACTGTAATAAAGCTCAAAGTAATAAAATGATAATATAAAAATATAAATTTTTACTTCCTATTTTTCTGATAGGTAGCACTCATTTTTCTATTGCTTTTCATTATCCATTTCAATCACACAGAACAGAATGATTACTCCCAAGTTGATTTATGCATGAGACTCACTTGGGAACTTTTATCAGAGGGCTGGGTCACACCACCAACCTATGAAATTAAAATATCCAAGCACTGAGGTGTAGCCATAAGTATTTTTTTTTATGCTTTGTAAGCAATTTTGGTGCACAATCTATCCATATATGGTACTGCTATATCATTAACATAAGGAAAGCAGATATTAACTCAGTAAAAATTAAGAAAATATCAATTTAAAAATTCTCCTAGTTAGAAAAGATTTTAAAAAGAAGAAAAAAGTGCAGTCACTCTTATTTCCTTAAATATCCTGCGTTCAGAATAATTCATTTTACTTCTTTATTATTTTTTAAATCTTTTTGTAGTTGTAAATGGACAAAATGCCTTTATTTTATTTGTGTATTTCTATGTGGTGTTAAGGATCAAACCTAGTGCCTCACACATACCAGGCAAGTGCTCTGCCACTGAGCTGTAGCCCCAGAACTCATTTTACTTCTTAATGATGAAAATCAGTTCTACTTTAAGTTTTATAGAGTGATAAGGAAACTTTTAGAAATGTATTTGATTTTAATCAATCTTTGGAAGAAATTCCCATAGTAGGAATTAAACTATAGGATGTTAATGAGAGAACTTTTCTGATACTAGAAATGCCTGCTAACACTGATGGTGAAATTAGGGTTTTGTTTCTGCATTGGTTCCTAAAACACTATCAGAATGCAAAGTTAGAAATGATAGAATTTAAAAATCACCATCATCTACCATCAGAATAATGACTGATGTAGATATAAAGGGTAAAATAATAACACTGGAGTGGAAAAAACCTGCAGATATCAACATAATGAAATTAATCATATAAGTTAACATTGTCAATAATGGTATCAATCAACCACATAAATGTTTTGATATAAAGCAACAGAACTGAACATCACTTTTGTGGTGTTTCTGCCAGTCTATACTCATAACCTAAATCTAATCATGACAAACCTAAACAGAGGATTTTATGGTAGCATCATAAAAATGAAACACAGGAAATTTTACATTTAAGGATATTAAAGGGGTATGACAACTGAATGCCATTCATGGTTTTAGATTTCGTTTTCAACAAGGGTATTAATAGAATAATTAGCAATATCTCATTAAGATCTATAGGTGAGATAACAACATTATAACATTGCTAATTTTCTGTTTCTGATAACTGTTCAAAGTTATTTAAGAAATTTTCTTGTATTTACAAGCTTGCAAGTTAAACAGTTCTGAAAAAAATAAATGGATACACACAGAGAGAGAAAGCAAATGTGGTAAAATGTTAACATATGGGAGATCTTGGTGAATGAAGGGTATCTGGAAGTTCTTTGTACTATTTTTACAACTTCTCTGCAAGTCTGAAATTGTGCCAAAAGAAAAAAAAAAGAAAGAAAAAAAAACAGTAATATACATAGAAAATACTCAAAACCAGGTATTTTAATGATTTTTCACATTCATGAGAAATGTGTAACAATTTGAATGACCCATGCGATTAAAAGATTTCTCAAAAATAGTGATTAATCTAAAAAAGTGATAGTGCCAACTTACCTCCAGATAAGAAACTGCAGTACTACATATTTTCTCTTCTTTAATCTCATCCATGGATTTGTAAAGGTCTAACATTGTTAGGTACATTACTCCAGGTTCAGCAGTTGATCCTAGCATTGTGTGGGTCTTCCCAGCTCCAGTGGCACCATATGCAAGTACTGAATTTTTATGAAAAGGTATCAAAGTTCTTTGTTATGACACATACGTAATATTACTATGTCCACTGTCTGTCTGGTGGGTAGTTATATCTGGATATCCCAAATAGTAACTTTTTAAACCCAAGAGATATCACCTTTTTGTTCTTACTTAGCACTAATGTCAACTTTTCTGTTCCTTTCCTCATTGTCATAGGCAGAAACATCTACTTCTTTTGTATTCTCAGGGTATGCTACACATCCATATCTACCTTAACAGGTATCACACTGTATTTCTTTATTTTTTTCTTTTGGTACCAGGGATTGAACTCAGAGATGCTTAACTACATTCCCACATCCCCAGCCCTTTTTTGTATTTTATTTATTAGAAAAAGAGTCTCAGTGAGTTGCTTAGGGCTTCACTAAGTTGTTGAGGCTGGCTTTGAACTTGAGATCCTCCTGTCTCATCCTCCTGAGTCACTGGGATTATAGACGTGTGCCACTGTACATGGCATCGCACTATTTCTGTGAGTTCCACTAAGGTAGAGGCCATGTACCCTTAGTACCTAACAACCAGCTAACAACTCTGTATTAAGTTAAGAATTAGTTTAAAAAGCTCTAGAAGCAATCTGATGTTTTGTGAAAATAGAAATGATTATCTGCTTAAAAATAAAAATCACAGCAGCCCCAATCAATAAACCACATTCTATTCTTACTCAAAAGGGTAATTCTCCTGTCATAAAACTCAATCAGGCCAAGTAAGGTGGTACGTGCCTATAATCCCAGCAACTTGGGAGTCTGAGTTAGTTCAAGCACAGCCTGGGCAACTTACTGAGAATAAGTAATATTGTCTCAAAATCAAAAATAAAATATACTGGGGATACAGTTTAGTAGTAGAGTGTCCTGGGTTCAATCCCCAATATGGAAAACCAAAACCAAAAAACCAAAACACCAAATTAGTCAGTGATAGTGAAACATACATGTTACAGTGAAGGAGTGCCTTGGGCAAAAATGTCATGGAAACTGGCATTTACAAAAACTGACAATTATAAAAATAATATATTAGTAATGGTTTCCAGTGACTTATAGTCAATCAATTAACTGGCCATTTTACATCTCTCTCTCTTTCTCTCTCACTCTGTGTGAGAAACCAATATGGACTTTTGCAAATGCAAATTATAGTTTTGTCAAAGCAGATGCTTCTTGGGCTGAAGATATACTAAAATAGCACAAGATACTCAATTATTATGGAGTCTTAATATTTTTATTTCAAAGTACCTGAGAGAAAAATTGTGCTGTGAAAGAAGCTGCCAAGTGTTCAGAAAACCTATTCACCAGGGATGGATAGATAACTCTATAGATAAGCAGTGAGAATACTTATGAATACAAATGAGGGGAAATCTGACTTCAGTTGCAAGAAGCATGTGGTTATTAACATGAGAAAATGAATGAACTAATGATAGGGCCATAGAGGCCCTGGTAAGACAAAGTTTCATAAATTATAAATGTTATATCTAATGACTAAATTTCAAAGTAAGTCTACATTTAAAGATAAGTCTATTAAATTTCTTAAGAATTTTTAGCACACAAGTACCTTAAATTTGATCACATTTAGAGGAATGACCAAGTAAGTACATACCTCTCTCAATGTAAAGCTATAAGGAAATGAAAAAATTAAATTCAAAATTGAAATAATTACCTGTACAATTATATCCATTCAAAAAACTACGAAGAATTGGCTTGGTAGTGTGTTCAAAAACTTCTAACTGAGTTGAAGTTTCATCAAAAACAGCATCAAATACAAATTTAAGATCTTTATTTTGCCTCTTTGTAACATCAAAATTTGTAGTTTTTTTTCTATGGAAAAAACTGACTTCTTCTTGTTTGGGATCAAAAACTAGAATATGTTTATCCACAACATGAACCACTTTATGGAAACCAGCTGCCTTTTCTTTTCTATTTTCAGGGCGTACACGAACAACAACTTTCATGTGGCGACATAGTTCTTCCTCTGTGACAGACATTGTTGATTATCTTGATTCCTATTTATTTGAATTCCTGATACTTCTCTGGAATTCAAAAGGGAAATAAAGTTTTAATATTAGTTCCATTTAAAACTGGCATGCAGTATTTGTTCATAAAAAGTTTTAATTCTGTTCCATTTACTTGGTAAACGCTGGTGGGGAAAATATGTATGTAGAGACAGGTACTCTTAAATACCCTAAAACAAAAAATATAAATGGCACCATATACACAAAAGCATGATAAAATCCTTTTACTTGAAATATTAGTTAAAGTGTGGGTTTCAGTGTAAACTCAAACACAATAACTGAATCAGTCATATATCCCTACAGTATTGCACTTAAAAAATCTCAGCTTTGATTTCACAATGGCTCCAGCACTATTTTGTTTGGGTCCTAGGAATGGAAGGGAAAGGTTCTTTCAAAGCTTTAGCTTATGAACTATATTTAGTTAAAGTGATCTTGGCTGCAGACCTCTCAGCAATGGAAAATGATGCATCCAGGCTGGTCTCTACCTGTATTTCAAGGATATAAAAGGGTTAAAATTAGTTCCAAGGATGCATCAGTTAGTTAGCCAGAAGGTGATAGAAATGAAATATCCTTCTTGGTATATTCAGAGACAGATATTCCAGTCTCTGAAGACATCATAATGCTTGATCTCTTAATTATATACAAATTACAGGAAAATTAATGACAGCAGGTTTAACAATTATGATTTGACTTTTAGTTGTCTCACATAAAAGAGAAAAGGTAAGCTAATAAAGATCAGTAATTTGGAAACCTCAACTACCCAGGAAATAATCTCTCCCTCATATACATGCATATATACCCTCCCGCCCCCCAAACATTTGAGTTAAGAACTTGAAGAAGGTGAGAAAATTACTGTGATTCAGCAATTCCACTTCTGGGGTACATTCAAAGGAACTGAAATTAATGTGTTAAAAGTATGTCTGCATTCCCATGTTCATTGCAACACTATTCATAATGGCCAAGATACAGAAACAATGTCTATCATCAGATGAATGAATAAAAATGTGACATACATACACAATGGAATACTATTCAGCTTTAAAAAGAATGAAATTCTGCCATTTGTTGATGATATGGATATATCTAAAAGATACTATGCAAAGTGAAATAAATTAGGCAAAGAAAGACAACATATGATTTCATATGTGGAATTTAAAAATATGATATAATGGAAACAGAGCAGAATGATGATTATCAGAGCTGAGGAGGGTGGGATGAGCAGGGAAAAGTTGGTCAAAGGATATAAAGTTTCAGTTATACAGAGGGAATAATTATAGTTAATTAATGTATGTTTCAAAATTGCTAAAGATAGAAACATCACATTACATTCCACAAATGCATTCCATTATTATTTGTCAATTAAAAATAAAATAACACCAGATGTTTAAATAACAGTTGAATAGAGACTTGAAGGAGGTAAGGAAGTTAGTTACACAGATACTGGGAGATGCGAGACAAGGTAAAAATAAGTTAAAAAATGTGGCATGCTAAAGAACTTAGACTTGTATTCTGAATAAGATTAAAGAACCACTGGAAAGTTCTAAGCACAGCAGTAATAATCTGATCATTTTCACTGCTGTGAAGATGAAATATAATAGGGAATAGAGACTAACCCACTGAAGTAATATAGGCAAGAGTTTATGGTGTCACTCAGAACAGAATGGTGGCAGCAGAGGTGGTAAGCAGTGAGATTTTGAAGGAAGATCAATAAAATTTCCTAATAGGTAGATAAGGGGTATGAGAGAAAGATAAGATTCAAGAACAACTGCAACGTTTTTGGCTTGAGTGTTGGAAGAATGGAGTAGTCATCAAGTGAGATGGAAATAATTGAGGGTGCAGGTTTGGGGTGGGTGTAAGGGGTCTGTTTGGGGGAAAGTAAGGAACCAAGAGTTCTATTATGGACATATTGAATCCAAGAGTGAAAATACCAAGGCAGTAGGAAGTCAATTTAAGAAAATAAAGGCTGTCCTTAGCATTTAAACCATTTTGTCTCATCATCCAAGATGAAGACCATCTATAAAAGCTTAAATTGAGTAACAAATATAACGTTTATAGTAAACTTGAAATAGTTATGCTTGCAGAATAGAAAACTTGGAACTTAGTGGGTTAATGCAGTTTAAAGTTTTTAAAGCTTTAAACTGCTTTAAGACTTTTGGAAAACCTTTAAATAATAAAGACAGTGATCAATTGTATTAAATACATCTAATGGGTCAAGTATTTACTCAGAGTTAACCATGGGATTTAGTAACACAGAGGCCAATGTGTAGAGCAACTCTCTGGGCAAGTGGAATAATCAAAAATCAGAATGGGAAAATAGTAGGAAGTAGTATTCTAAAAGTGAGAAGAGAAATGGTGTAGATAAAAAGGGAGGAGGAGCCAAAATATATTTAGTTTATTGTTTTTAAATGGGAGAAATGACAGCACTATTAAAACTAAAATATGTCACAAACCATATAGTTTTGGACAAAATTCTAAGGCCAAAGTAATCTAAAAGCGGCAGATGCTAGACTCAGTTCTGTCTTTTCAGGACTCTGTTTTTATCCAAAAATAGAATGCTGAAGAGGAAGAGTAGATCACTTTGATGCTAAAGTCATGTCCCAGGTGAATCACTACTCTGGTCTCCATCCTTGAGGTTCTGTCTAGCCAAGTTCTGCAAAGAACCTATACTTCTCATTACCTTGTATAAGTTAGTAACCCTAAGTCTCAGGTTACCTTGAATATAAGAGATAATACTACTTCATAGGATTTTTGTGAATGCTAAAAAAGACAATAAATACTAAGTGAATTAAAGTATGTACTAAATATCAATTTTTCTTCTCTACCTATCCCTAGTTCTGCCTCTTCTTCCCATAGTGAGTTCATCCTTTAACGTTTCCCAGTGTGGTTATATGAACAGCATTTTGGGTAGGATGATTCTTTCTTTAGAACTGTTCCATGTATTAGAGAATGTTTAGTATTTCTGTTCCCTGCCCATTACAGGCTAGTAGTCTCCTGCATTCTTTGAGATACCCAAAACTATCTCCCCATATATATATTGCCAAAACATTTCTGAAATATTTAACAATGTTTTGGCTTTAACATACACACTTTTGATAAAATACACAAAAATGGGCTAAAAGGACATCAAATATGTGATTATTTCAAAACAAAGCTTTAGAATTGCAAGATTAGAAGGTGAGACAACCTTGCCAATTAATTTTTTAAAGAGTTTAACTATTAGATGTTAGGCCCAAACATCTTTGGTTAAAACCCAGCTTTATTACTTACTGGCTATGACAATGGCAGGTTATTAAACTTCCTTGTGGCTCAGTTTCCTCATCTGTAAAGTGGGTCTAATAATAGTACCTATTTCCTCAAAGACTTGTGGTAAGAACTAGATAAGGATTAAACATTTAGCATAATTCTAGGCACAAGATTTTGCTACAAGTGTTTGTTACTATTGCTATTTTTTTTTAATTCACAGTGTAGTAAGGGAAACATATTAATATAGGACTGACACAAACGTGAAGTGTTGACAAGTGCTATAAAAGCCTACAATGGGGGATGAGTATAGTTAGAAATCTTCCTGGAGAATGTGACTGGAACTGAGAGCTGAAGGATGGATAGTTATTAGCCAGATAAACATATTTCAGGAAGGAAAACTAGTTTTGCATTTAGTAAATATTTATTGACAGGTATGTGCTAGGCAGTTTACTAGGGTCTGAGATAGTTAGAATGAGTGAGTAGACTTCTAACGAAATGTTCAAGGGAATCTCTGTTTTCTTTTACTGCAGCTGGAGAGTGCTGTGGAAGGGAGAGGACTGCATTAAAAGAACAAAACTGGATAAGAGTGGGGCCAGTTTTAGAATCTGGAATCTAAGGCTTAAGAGTTTAGATTTGAGTTTGAGGTTAACTGAGAATTATCTAAGGCATTTTATAAGGTAATAGGTATTTCAGGACAACCACATAAAGGAGTTTAAGAAGTAGGGCTGGGGACGTGGCTCAAGCGGTAGCGCGCTCGCCTGGCATGCGTGCGACCCGGGTTCGATCCTCAGCACCACATACCAACAAAGATGTTGTGTCCGCCGAGAACTAAAAAATAAATATTAAAAATTCTCTCTCTCACTCTCTCTCCTCTCTCACTCTCTCTCCTCTCTCACTCTCTCTTTAAAAAAAAAAAAAAAAAAAAAAAAAAAAAGAAGTATAATGTTAAACCTAACTTTGTTTCACAACTTGTTATTAAATTTGAAGACAGATACTGATCTTTTGTTTGTTAAGGTCATGTGTTTCTAAGAAAAAAATCAGTAAGCATAACTTTTTTTTTTTTTGGTGCTAGGATTGAACAGGGAACTCACATGCCAAGCATGTACTCTATCACTGGGCTACAACTGCAGCCTCAATTTTCTTAATAATGACGCCTAAAGTCAACAGAATCATCAAAAAAGTAACAAAATTAAAGCCTAGTACTGTGGCATGTGCCTATAGTTCCAGCTAATGGGGAGGCTGAGGCAGTTAGCTCTCTTGAGAACAAGATTTGGAGGCTAACCTGGGAAACATAAGGAGACCAGTTTCAAAATAATAATAATAATAATAGTGATAATAATAATTTGAAAAGTTTAGATATATATCTTCAGGGAGTAATGAGATGGGTCCTACATTAAAACATGATGCTTGCTTTCTTTGTAACATGGTTGACTAAAAGAGATGGACAGTTAGTTGATTCTGAATCAGTGCAGAGAGTAAATTCCTTGAGTATGTTTAATATGAAGCAGTAAAATAAAAAGCCTAAATATTATCCATACAATAATCTGATGATTTACAAATGATATTCAGACAAGTGTTATAAAAATAGTATTGCAATCTCTGATTTATTTTGTCGTATCTACTCCTAAGTGCTATTTTTTTAAGTAGAATCAAAAGAGCAAACTGGTAGGATTTCATTGGTAGAACTACAATATAAAGGATAAATATCTTCAATCCCATTTTATTTATTGGTACTGGGGATTGAACCCAGGGGCACTTTACTCTTAAGCTATATCTACAGTCTCTTTTATTTTGAGACAGGATTTCATTAAATTCCTGAGGTTAATCTCAAGCTTGTGATACTTCTTCCCCATTCTTCCAAGTTGCTGGGATTACATATTTGTGCTATACCTGGTTCACTGTCAATTTTAATAGAAGGATAGTTATCATGTCTAGGGAAAGTATGGTATAAAGACTAATGCAGGAACTTGAGATGCTAATATATAAAACAAAAAGGTTAGATTATATATCTAAGGTCCTTTCCTAGCTCCAAAATTTTATGGCTATTGCATATGACTAGAAAAGGGTACAAGAGAATAATAAGAAATAACAGCTAATGTAACTGTTTTTACTTGATATCCCTAGTCTTTTGTAGAGAGTCTGGTACAGTAAGTTCTCAAATGAATGACAAACAAATGAATTAATCGACTAACTACATAAAATATACACACAATTCAAAAAGCAATGTAATCGGTTCAGAACAGAGATCCTCAGAGATTTTCCCATAGAAATTAAAAATATATACATATTTGCTTACTTTAAAAAAGATATAATTGATAATAAAGATTGTATATATTCAAGGTATACAACGTAAATATTTGATATATTCATTGTATAATGATTACCATGAAATAATAGATCTATCACTACCCATGGTGTACATTAGATCCCATGAACTAGTTTATTTTATAACTTAAAGTTTGTACATCTGGACCAATATCTCTTCATTTCCTTCGTCCCTCAACTCCTTGTTGTACTCTAGTTGCCTACATTAGAAGATCTCAAGTCTTAGTAAAAGAGTTCTCAAATGCATGTTGAAACATAACTGATGATGATTTTGCTGTACCTGCCCCACATCACACAGTAGCAACTCTCAGAAAACATGTTATCAAAAAAGCTTGGATTAAGTCTGTATCGTGATAACTAGTGATAATGAGCAATGATGATTATCATCTGAGTTTACTCTATGTATCAAGTGTTATGGTAAACATTTGATATTCATCATCTCTTTCAATTCTTATAATAATCATATAAGGTAGGTTCTATTACTATTTTACAAACACAGGGACAGTCTTGGGATAAGTAATTTTCTCAAATGATATAGCTAGTCAGTGGGGAGCCATTAAGTGGATTCAAATCCAAAGGCCATGTTTTTACAACTGTGCTCTACTAGAATCTGAAGAGAAAGCTTCCAAACAATGGCACCAAAATAGACATATGTGAATTATGTTATTCACAACTTGTTATTAAATTTGAAGACAGATACTGATCTTTTGTTTGTTAAGGTCATGTGTTTCTAAGAAAAAAATCAGTAAACTCAAATTTGAATTCTATTCCGATTTGACAAGAATTTCTTAGGACTGGGAACTATCCTCTCATTTATAGTGTTTAACTTGACCTACTCTTTGAATAATCTTATTATTAGAGCCACTGTTTCCACTAACTTCATTAACTCCCACTAACTGATGCATCAATCAGGAAAGAATGAAAAATTCTAGTGAAGGGAAGGGCGTCACTGACAGATGGGCTTTTTTTTTTTTTAAATTTTAGTTGTCAGAGTTAACAGGAGAAAATCCATTTTATTGATTTGAGGTATATCTATAGTAGGACAAGATGTAATTTTAAAATGAAAATTTTATGTGCTTGTAAATACTTTTCAATAACACAAGAGATTGATCACTGTTAAAAGCAGATACTCTTTTCTACTGAAAGGGACAGTTCTTACAAAATAATATAAACTCAGTAACAATCTAGTCTTTGAACTTCATATCCTATAGCTCCAAAATTCATGAAAACCTCCCAAAACCAAGGTCACAGGCTGTCTTCAGTGAAATGACACCAACAGCTAGAACCTGTTGAGTATTTAACACTTTTTACCCAATTATTCCATAGTTTAAGTTGTAAACTACGGAACAAAATTAGTTCTCATCAGATCATTTCTTTTTCACAAGAGTAGTTCAAGTTAAAGTGCAGCAGCCTGTTTTGGTTTCTTTGTAACAAAGGGGTTAATTAACTCCTGAAGTCTTGAATTAGCTAAAGGAGAAACCATAGGACTGATGCTCAGCGCTCACAGGCACTCTCATTTGCAGAGCACTTTGCCAGGGTAACTCTGAAAGTCCGTTAGGTAGTCAGGACAAGTTTTACCTTGAAGCTACGACTGGGGCTAGGAGCTGGCTCCCAATGGAGCAGTAGCACAAAGCTAATAGCTGAACCTCGCCAGCCAAAAACTTTATGCGGTCATGAACGAAAACTCCTCATTAGATAGTTAAGCCCAGAGACACACTTACATATGCATCTGAAATAAAACACTCCAAATTTGGAATCCAGGAACCTCACACTGCAAGGTGCTGGACAGTTACAGTCCTATGCCAAAGTCTGGGAATGAAGCCAAGATACCCTAGAAAACTTCCTGTCAAAAGTGAAGGCAGAAGATCGCTGCCCTTCCTGCAGAGAAGTCAGGCTAACCAATGGTCTTGGTTAGTACTGGAGTTCTTTCCGGCTTTCACTTTCTCCCCAGGGACTGGCACTCCCCCACCCCCACCCCCTTAACGCTTCTGTTTGTCAACAAGACCATCTGATCCTCTAGACCTGAGGCGGCGGCCGGACACCCGCTCCCAGTAAGACAGATTATCAAAATCAGCGTCAGAGAGATCACAGTTTTCTCCTCTAGTGCTTCTTACTCACCTCAGGCCCGGAAGAGTTTACCGCGACTACTTCACTTCAATGTCCGCCTCCTGGCGCTTCAAACTCCACCACAAGATTCAAAACCAAGCCAGCTCCTTCAGCGGCTCTTTTCATTGGCTGCCGTCCTCGTGACGTCACTACGTCTGACGTTGCCACGGCACGCTGCCTCTTGGCGCCAGGAGGCTCAGAGGCGCGGCGGGGTGGAAGCGGCTTTTCTGTGCGTCGCGGTGGCAACGCGCGGGGCGGTTTCCGGAGGCGGTGGCCGAGGTGGGCGGGGCTAGACCGGAGGTGCAGGTGGGAGACAGCCACCTGGGATCTTCACTCGGCCAACAGATCCGCAGGAGCAGGGCCCGGTCTCAGAGTTCAGGGTGTGAGTGAGACATTTTACCGGCAGGGGTTGGCGTATGCCCTGTGCTAAGTGGAGAGGCGGAACCTGTTGGGTGTGGATTAATGGGTTTTGGATATTTATTTTCTTCCTTTTCCCTCTCTGATTAGTGAGGCAGGGCTCGTGCCTCTGGGGGCCTTTTCCCCCGAATTAATTAGAAATCCAGGTCCCATGTTTAGAGGGCCATGGCTTCATTTCTCAGTACTCCCGGGCCTACTACCTGGTTGAAGCTATTTGATGTTTGCTTGCTTTTTACATTCTTTTAATGATGACATTACGAAATAAATTTATTTAAAGCTATTGGCTTAGTTTGTTATTGGATGAAGTGATAATTTTTAAGTCTTAAGATTGTAGGTATTATTTCAGAATGTACACTTGAAAAAGACAAAAAGTACTTGGAAAAGAATGAGAAATATTTTTGCTGAGATAACTCGTCTTCCTTTGTAAAGATATTTAAATTTAAATTTTATTGTATTTTTGCAGTGCTGGGGATTGAACCTCCGAGCCTCATGCATGCTAGGCAAGCCCTCTGCCACTGAGTTACTGAGTCATTTGAATTTTATTGTTCTTCATATTACTGTTATTGTATCCTTTCAGCAAATATTGATTGTAGATTTTAGGGACACAGTAGTACACAGTAGGGTCAAAATCCCTACCTTCTTGGAGTTCATATTCTAGTGATCCAGTATCACTGTATATAAATTGGATGCGACAATGCAGACAATTATAGTGAAACAATGTATGGGAATCTCAACGGATTACGGACCCTATGGTTCTTCAGTAGGCTGAAGAAAATCAGAGGCATTGTGTATTATATGTGATGCATGTTATATGATTGTCTCTGAACAATAAAGCTACTATTTATTTCTCGCTATTATATGCATTTTAGCTAATGGAAGTTATTTGAAGCTGGGTTTGGCAATAAATTTGAGAAACCTTTTTATTTTATTTTAAATATGTCCTTATTGTATGGTACTTTACCTTTGACATTTCAAGTATTTTATTAGTCACTTTATGTATTTTCTTATCTCATTTAATTATAAAAACAGCCCATGCAATGTATATATCATTACTTTCATTTTACCAAGAGAAAACAGAAGTTTCAGAATACCCATAAAGTAAAATACTTGAATTCTACAAACAAGCCAACTCAGAATCATTTGTTGCTGAAATACTTTTTAGGTTAAGTAACAGTAAGATGATATCCTAATCTGAAAATATGCATTTCTTACCATATTCTTATAAAATTGCATTTATTTTTGGTGAATAAGTAAATGTAAGTATTTTTAAATTTCATCAGTTTTGACATGCACATTGTGTTGGCTTATCAGTTTTACAGCTGTTTCCACACCTCATTCAAGTATTTATTTTTCATTAAACTTCAGTTCAGCTACACTTGCCATATAGCAGTGTTGAGATGTAGACTGTATTCTTGAGGAATCTTATATTTGATTAAAGCAGACTGATTTTGACATTACAATCAATGCCATACTGTGCCAGCTGGCTATTCTTAAGTTTGGCAAGATATTAAGGAGGTATAACATAGGGAAAAAAATGGGTATTTTGTAATGAAATGAAGGAAAATAGAATCCAGACTTTCCAACCGTGTAGAGATAAGGAAACATAAGTTCCCACATTTTGTTAGAAATTGGAGTACTTTATAATTTACAGTCATGTTATTGGACCACTAATTTATTTTCATAGTAAATCAAAGAGTAAAGGAGAAAATGGAAAGTTAGATTTAAAGTTGCCTCAGACATTAAAAAAAAAAAAAAGATGTAAAAGCGAATTTAAACATGGCAATGGTGAGGTCTTATCTATTCCCCCCAGGAAGGTCCTTGGGAAACTTCAGCGCCTGCAAGACTCTTTCACAGCTGGGGCTGGAAGCAACGGAACGAAAGGCGGACGGTCCTCTGTTGCTGGGGCGGACCTGGGCTCAATTTGTCCGTTCTTGCAAGATTCCCCCAGGGCTGGGAACTAGACGTGTAGCCCTCTCAGGTTCTCCGGCACCATAGTGGTCGTCACTGGCCCAAGTTAGAGGCCGACTGAGAAATCTTCGTGCCTCAGGTGAGGAGAAGGTGGCCGAGTTACCAGTGCTCTTTTGGAAAGCACTGTGCCTTAGGGGAACTCCTAGGAGGTCGCTTGATTCCCTGGGCACAGAATCCACGCCCCTCCTCAGCACGCGTTCCTCCTGGGTTTTCCCAGCAATTTTCTCTTGTCAGAGTAATTCTTGGGCAAAAGGGTGTATTCTTCCATTTCTTTAGAACCTCTTTCACTTTCTCAGCGTTCGGGTGCCACCCTCCAAATCGCGTTTTTTGCATTAAGCATTGCCTTTTGAAACAGGATTTCCGTGCAGAGGAAAACTGATTAATGATGGTAATTGTTAACACCGCGAGGAAGTAGTCTTTACAGGCATCACTTTTTTTTTTTTGGTTCCCACAATTAAAAGACTCACCTCGCTAATTTTGTGTCCTTAATTACTAAACTGAAGTTTGCGGTAGAGAAAAGCTCAATGAATTTGCTGTGGACATCATACAGTTTGCTCCTGGGTCTAGGTTTACTAATTGGGCTTGGTTCTCTGACCACAGGAAACTTAAGACAATCTTTTTTTTTTTTTTTATTTTATTGGTAGTTCAAAACATTACACAGTTCTTAATGTATCATATTTCACAGTTTGATTCAAGTGGGTTATGAACTCCCATTTTTACCCTGTATACAGATTGCTGTATCACATCAGTTACAAGTGGTGGGTTCTTAGACGAACACAGGAGGACTCTGGATAGTCTAGTAGGATACTGTTACAGAAAATGAACTCCTGTTACAGCTTTCCCTCTTACATTTAAAAGAAAGTATTCTAGGAAACAACCAAAGAAGAAAATGAGTCATTGGTAGCCCTTTCTCCATGTTGACCAAGTTAGTAGGCAATCAATTCATGGTTAAATTTTAAGGCTTTGTGCCTTGAACAATGAATAAATATATAGGAACTGAATACAGTAGAAAAGAATCATATGCTGGCTATAGCATTTTTAAAAACTCTATTCTTGTACTTGTTTTTTCCCACATAGTTCAGATTCCTATGTTAGAAATGATGCTTCCTTTAAAAACAATTTTCAAAATCAGGACATAGAGTGTAATTCTGTTAAATATTCCAGATTCCACTGTTTAGGCCTATTGCAATATGTTTTCTATTAGCTACCCCATTCTTATTTCCATCTGAAGCAAGAAAATTGAATTCATGAGATACTACACATACATAGTCAACATAAAGTATCATTAAATTACATGAGTGCATTAAATAGTTCCTGTGGGTGAAATTTATGGCATGGGGATTAAGACTTTAGACTCTGGGGATAGACTGCCTATATTATATCTCTCTAGCTATGTGAACTTTGACAAATTATTTAGCTTCTCCATTTTCCTCATCTGTAAAATGGGACGAATAATATCTAACTCCAAGAGTTATATGAAGAATTAAATGAGTTAGATCATGTAGTGTTATTAAAGTAAGTAGTACGTAGTGCTAAATAAATGTTAGGTATTATTTTGAAAAATTTTAGATACAGTAAGTTAAAGAGTAGTTAGAATTGCTTTGTATACATAATTAACAATTTGGCCAGTTTGTTGATGGGTAATATCCAGAAATTTATTTAAAAATCTCATTTGTAATTTATCTTTTTGTGGCTACATTTTTTTCTATGTCACATTACCACATAATTCTGGGGATGATAAAAAAATTGACTTTAAGGTAACATCTCATTCATGTTACATATGTATAATGTCAGATATTTGTGTTCCACAGTTTTAGTCAATACATGTGATTAATTCTTCATTTTCTATTGCAAAAGGAAAGTAAGATATATTTAAGTGTAATTTTGAGACCATATGTTTTTTGGTGGAGTCAATCAGGTGAAATTTCCTAAAGCTAGGATAGATAAAAATGTTTATTCTGTAGAGTTTGGAATTTATCTATCCAATCATTTTTTTTCCCTAGGAATACTTATTAAGTACATAGTGTACACCAGATTTCTGTGGATACAAGGGTATAGGTCTCATTCTTAAATCACTCAATCTATAAGGAAAGAAGAGTATGATTAACTAGATATTTATTATGGTTGTATTAAAAACATCAATTGAAGCCTGTTGCATAAAACAGTGTTTTCAAAAGGTCTTCTGTTAATGTTTACACAAATAACATTTTCCCCCTCTGCATTTAAAAGAATTAAAATTGCAGAAGAAAATAGAACACATATAAGAAATTCAAGAAACTTGTCAATTATTTAATTACTTGATTTTGGGGCACAAGGACAATTAGAATGTTGGGGTCTAGGGCTGAAGCATAGAGGTAGAGTGTGTATGCTTAGCATGAGTAGGCCCTGGGTTCAATCCCAAGTATCAAAAAACCCAAACACACAAAAAAAGGGGGCTATGAAATGCCAAGATGTGTTCAATTGAGTTTAGTTGTAGTTTAAATGGATCTATATACTCCACTGATACAAGCTGTGGTGAGATAATTTCTTCAGAGATTGTCCAAGAGAAATACGCAGTATTTTCAGAGGCTGATCATCTTTTTTTTTTTGATTTACATGTCTGGCCTTTTTTCAGGGATAGTCACTCCTACAAAGGTAAATTAAACATGAAAATTTAACAATATGGAAAAAAACAAATAAAAGATCTTGAAATAAAAGATCACCTTAACATAAACTAGGATAGTCATAATCCCTCAGTCATCCATAAATAATTTTGACTCATCAAATCCACTCTTTAGAACCAATTAAAGTTCAAAAACGAAAAAAATGATTACTGAATAACTACTTTTCATATCCTCATGGTTAAAACACTAATGGTCTTAGAACTTATCAGGCAACATTAAAAATTATATTTGAATTATGATTCTGCATTCTCTTAGAGTCCTTGTTTCATATAAGGAGGTTAGTCACCTTATTCACATAATGACTCTTACTTTTTTTTGGTGTATTAAATAGTTCATATTAATTTGCTTTTCCATAGTATAACATTCTTCTTAAAAATCCAACAATTATCATTTTAAATTTCTTTTCTAGACTTGTTGAACTACAGAATGCTTCAATACCCATATTTTTGTAGAATATTTAGAGAATATTTTCCATGCTGGTTGAAATCTGGCATACATAATTTAGGTGTTTGGCCAAAAAAAATTCATACTACAGCAGAAAGATATAATGAAAATGAAACCCAGGAGCAAACAGATCTAACTGGAGATCAGGAGTTACAGAGATCTGAAGATATAGATTCTGAAGCCATGGCCAAATTACATATTCCAGTAATGGTGGATGAAGTTGTTCATTGCTTGGCACCAGAAAAAGGGCAGGTGAGTAGATTTTTTAACCTTTTTTTTTAATGAGATAATTCCACCAGTTGTAATACTAATCATTTTAAAGTGTATAATTTAGTGGTTTATAGTATATTCATATGAGGCTGTATCGTCATCACTACTATCTAATTCAGGAAGAGTCTCATCACTCCAGTAGGAAACCTCATACTCATTGACATTCCATCCCCGTCCTTGACAACCATTAGTCTATTTTTTGTCTTCATGGATTTGCTTATTCTGACATTTTATAGAAATGGATTCATATAATATTTGGCCTTTTGTATTTGCCCTCTTTTGCTCAGATTTTGAAGGACGTTTTGCCCCTTTTATAGGATTACGTACTTTGTTCCTCCTTTTGTTTTTGCGAGGGGGGGAAAGGGGCTGGTGCTAATTATCAAATACAAAGTCTTGTACATACTAGGCAACATCTCTACCACTGGACTACATCTCAACCCTACTTTTTTTTTATGGCTGAATCATTCCATTGCATGGATATGTCTTATTTTCTTTATTCATTTATCAGTTGATGGGCATTGATATTTTTTACCAGTTGGTAACTGTTGTGAATGTGATTGTTACAAGCATTTGTGTACAAGATTTCGTGTGGACATATCTTTTTAATTCTCTTCAGTATATGTGTAGGGTCAAAATTTTTCCATGCTTAATTCTTTGAGGATCCACCAGATAATTTCCCAGAATTGATTTTTTTAGGATTTTTTTTTTGTCAGATCATAGTTTAAAAGGAATGTTGGCACAAACTGATTTTCTTAACCTTAGTTTTCCCGTTGCCTCCTGTATTAGTCAGGTATCTTCAGAGAGACAAAACCAGTCGAGAGAGAGTGTGTGAGTGAGTGTGTGTGTGTGTGTGTGTGTGTGTGTGTGTGTGTATTTGCACGTTTGCATGCATGTGTGCTACTCCATTTTCTACTACTATAACAAAATACCCAGGGGCTGGTATCTCTTATCAATAAGAGATTAATATATCTCACAGTTTTTGGGGCTGAAAGTGCAAATAGGCTGGCACTGGCTCTCGTGAGGTCTCCATTGGGTATTTGGCAGCATGGTAATGGCATTGTGGGGGAAACACATGTGGGAGGGAGAGATCACCTTGTGAGACAGAAAGGTAGAGCATGAGGAAAGGCCATTCTTGTTCTTTTTATTGCAATCCTTTTGGACGAAATGCATCTATTCCTTATGAGAGCAGTGCCCTTAAAGACTTATATTTTCTCTGTCTGCCCCACCTCTTAAAAGTTGAACCACCTTTCAACATTGCCACACTGGGGACCACACTTCCAAAATATAAACCCTTGGAGTGCAAACTGCAGAGATGTGTGTGTGTGTGTGTGTGTGTGTGTGTGTGTGTGTTGTGTTAGTTTTTACGTAGACAGTAGTTCCCTTTTATCCACAGAGGACACATTCTACAATCCCCAGTGAATACTTCAACGATGGATACTACCGAATTTTATACATATTATGTTTAACCTCAGCAATTGATTTTTTTTTTTTTACTTCTTATTAAGTTGGGAACATTTTACCTTTTTGCTTAAAGGAAGCACCTTATGGCTTTTCTTTGGCATATCTAAATTATCAGTACTCTGGTTGCTATTATTAAGTTTAACAAGGTTTACTTGAATAAATATACCAACGAAACATGGTGACAATTGATCAAATAACCAAAGTCAACAGAGGGTGAGTGTACACAGCGTAGATACACTGGACAACCGGGTGAGTCATGTCCGGAGCAGACACAGTAGAATGGTGGTGGAATGCTGTGAAATTTTCATCACACTATTTGGATTGCTGCACACCTTAAAATTTTTTTTCTTTGTTTTTGATACTCAGGATTTAACCCAGGAATGCTTTATCACTGAACTATATACCCAATTCTTTTTATTGTTTATCTTGACATAGGGTCTTGCCAAATTGCTGAGGCTGGCCTCAAACTTGCAGTCCTCCTGCCTCAGCCTCCCAAGTGGCTGGAATTAGCAGGCATGTATTACCACAGTGGTTGTTTATTTCTGAAAGAAATCAGAGGTTACCATGGTCAACTGAAATTGTACAAAATGACACTACAGATAAGGGATGACTAATTGTGTGTTTGTGGTCATGGGAGAGAAAAAGATTGAGGTTGAGATTTTAAAGAATTGTTTCTTGTAATTGTGGATTCCTTCATCTGTGGGGTAGGCTGGGACACTGGAGACACAGGGAAGTAGAGTTAAAGTTGGAGTCCAAAGGCAGTATGCTGGTAGAATCCCATCTTATTCCAGTGTGGGTCAGTCTTTGGTCTATTAAGTCTTTTCACTGTTTGGGTGAAGACTACCCACATTATAGAGGGTCCACCAATTTATATGTTACTTGCATTCCAAAATCACCTTCAAAGTTTCAGGTACTGTGTCCCAAGCAAGTTGATGTTAGAATTAACCATCCTACCTATCTTATAGTATTGCTAGCAGGATTAATAAGGTTTTTATTTTATCATATAACAAAAATATTAGATGATAGAATATCCAAAAAAGAAAAAGCTATAAACTTTTCTGATAATTAAGTACATTCACAAATGAAAAATTTATCATAGCAAGTTTTCTTTAAATATCTGCTTATAACTTAATACTGACAATATTCTTAGTGTACTAACTTCAGAAATAGAATCCTTTATTCTAAAAGCTGTTTTTTCCTATGTCACTTTTTGTTTTTTCATTTTAAAAGTCACACCTTTCTTCTTTTTACCAGCATACAGGAGAACATATAAGTTTAGTGTAGATTAAGAGTAAAGATTCTTTAACTGGACTGATTTGTTCCAAATCTATACATGTGCAAAAATACACAGTCACACAGAACCCTTAAGTTTTTGTCTGTTTTTGAGTCTTTGAGTCGGATCATACAGTTTTTTTAAATTAAATTATTTATTTATTGTAATTTGTTATACATGGTGGTAGAATGCAGTTCGTTTCATATTACACATATAGAGCACAATGTTTCAAGTCACTGATTTTACACAAAATATTTTCACCATTTGTGTCTTCATACATGTACTTAGGGTAATGATGTCTAACTCATTCCACCATCATTCATGCAGTTTTTTAAAATATTTTTTTTAGTTGTAGGTGGACACAATACCTTTATTTTTCTTATTTATTTTTATGTGGTGCTGAGGATCAAACCCAATGCCTTGTACTAGGTGAGTGCTCTACAGCTGAGCCACAACCCCAGCCCTGGATCATGCAGTTTTAATTAACTAAGTTCTAAAATATATACATAAGGTAAGATGTACTAGGTTGACTAGATGTTGCTCATATACAAGTCATCAGTGACAGAAAGTAGGTTTGCTTCATCATCAAAATATTCTTTTCCTAACCTCACAAAGTATATACATAACAATAAATCACACATTTTTTTTTTGAGAGAGAGAGAGAGAGAGAGAGAGAAGGAGAAAGAGAGAATGAATCTCTTTTTGTAGATGGACACAACACAGTGCTTTTATTTTTATGTGGTGCTGAGAATCGAACCTGGGTCCCGCCCGTGCTAGTCGAGCACTCTACCGTTGAGCCACAATCCCAGCCTCATCACACATTATTAAATGAGTTTATTTGTGTAAAGTGTCTAGCTTAATGCTTTTACATAGTAGGGGCTCTAAAATACATATACATAAAATGTAAATTTAAAAATTGGGTAAAATGTTCTGTTGAATTCAACTATCAAATGAAATTCTCTTCATTTTCTTTAGAGAGTGATAATGCAGAAATAGCAATCAAACCCCACAAGTGTAAATTTTTAAGAAGTATGTTCAAATATATATGAGTTAGTTTGCAGACATCCAAACGCACGTGAGAGTAGGGGACTATCATATCTGTAGCCTTAATTTCACTTCTGGAATCTCAAAAACCAAAACACATTGTATCTATTTACTAAACCCTAGTAGCAAAACTAAATATTTATTTTGTGTTAGCTAGTGGAAAAACAAACAAACAAACAAACAAAAAAAACCCCCCAAACCAACAAAAAGAAACCCTACTAAATCTCCTGAGAACTCTTTATTGTATCTGTTTGTTTTCTAAAACCCAGTGAAGTAAAATTAGATGATTCTACAATTTGACCTACAGTGCTGTTTTATTCTGTTCAAATTCGTGACAGATGTAATTTTTTTTGACATTTCCATTGTTCTGATTCAAGATGGGTTTTCTCGTAACTTTTTATAGAAAGTTTAATTTTATGAATATGGTTTTTGAAAACTTTCAAGTGAGATGCACTTAGAGACAATGTTATTCTTACATTTTTGGCTGTCTGGCAGACAGCTTTATTCGCTATTCCCTTAATCTTCAAGTAATAAAGAACTGGTGACAGCCCTTGGACAGGAAAGGTCTTCATCTCATCCAGAATCCATTATTTGCTTTTTTTCTTCCTGAGCCTTTTTCCCCCAAATCATTTTCCTTAGCAAACTATGAGTCATACCTTCAGTTGTATCAATCACCCATTTAATTACTGTTTTTCACATCACCTTCAATGATGAATTCACAGATGAAACTTTTGATCACAACCAAAAGTTTTAAAAATATTTAAATGTAGTTTTAAATGAGGTTTAAGGCTTGTAAAAGTTACTTTTTTTAATGTTTAAAAGTTATGTACCTAAAGAAAATATTGATTTGGGGAATTTATTCAGAATCATTGCCAATTTACTACATATTAGTTTTGCCAATACATTTAAAATATTTGCTAGTTTGAATTATAAGAATCCTCTTCCATTACCTTGGAAGGTATAGAAAGAACTAAATAAATTATAATAGTTTCCTCTTGCTTAGTTTTAATTTTATATTCTGGCTGAATAACTTTTTGTAAGAATGTGTTAGTTATTTAAAAACATACCTCTTGTTCCTGAAATGCTTTACTCCAGGCAATATTGATTAATTTTTTTTATTCCTGATTACTGAAAACTGGAGAAATTATACATTATCTTTTTTTGTAGTTTGAAATGATAGATAACAGCTTAAGATATAGGAGACTTGGAATTCTTTGCCCAATAGTAGTACTAATTTAGTTTGGCACATGTGGCTTCTATACAGTTGATTGCCAGTAGCTGTGTAACTTATCATGTAGCCAGTAACTTATCATGGCTGTACCTCAGGGATTCCTTATCTGCAGAATGAGGAAGAATCTACCCTAGATATTTACTATGTGACCTAGTTGAATTAATTTTTATCAGTTGCTCAGAATGGTATCTTCCATGTAATATGAGCTTGGTAAATAGCTCCTGTGATCATAGGGAGAAGGATGAGGAATGGAACTACACAAAATTTAAAAGTTTAGAAGAAAAATGCCAGGACTCATCTGGAACTGAAAAAGTGCTGCTTCCTCTGACTGGAACTCTGATCAACATCCTTTAGGTCTTGAATCAAATTTTATTTTCTTAGGGGATCTTTTTCTGAGCCTCCAGAGGAGATAGGTATTCTTGTTTGTTATACATTATTGGAATCATGTGTCATGTGCATTTTCCTTTCATAACACTTTTTTTTTTTTTTTTTTTGGTACTGGGAATGGAACCTAGGGTGCTCTGCCACTGAGCTATATCTCCAGTCCTCTTCATGTAGGGTCACACTAAGTTGCTGAGGCTGGCTTCAAACTTGCTATCTTTCTGCCTCAGCCTCCTGGGTAGCTGGAATTACAAATGTGTTCCACTGTGCATGGCCATAGCACTTCTAATAATTTAAAATTACAGGGTTTTTTTTGAAATTATTTATTCAATGAATGTCTTTTCTGGATTGTCTTCTATGAAGTCATAGAAATGTTTGTCTAGTTTCCATTGTGTGTTCAGTACTTAGTTCATGTATTAAATATATTTGTATACTTACCTAATATATTAAAGATACTCTTTAGAAGTATTCATTGAAAAATTATAATACAGAACCTGGAAAATTAAAATTAACAAAGCAACAGCTCATTTTGCTTGAATGCTTTTATATAATTTCAAACCAAAATCTCTGTACTTTCCTCTCAGTTTTGTCATGAACACAAAATTGGTCTAAAAAAATCAAATGAAAAAAATCATTGGTCCAAATATATCCAAAAAATATGTGTTTCCATTGTTGAGAAAAATGATCTTTGTGTTTAAAAGTTAGATCTATGAACTGAATCTTAAATGTATTTGAGAGTTATTCTTCTGGTCCAGTAAATAACAGATAATCCAAGAAAACGTAAGTCCATTCTATATGGAAAGCACATATAGGATAAAAAAAGAAACAAGTGAAGTTTTTCTCTTTACAAAGCACATTCATATGAGTCATTCTGGATACTGGTTACTCTCTTTTTCAGGTCAGCATTAGTCCCTGATCAATAGTCTAATCATAGCAACTGCAAGAGGCTAGGTCCAGTAATTCTCTTCCCATTGTTCTTCCAAGTCCAATATTATTTTTGTGAAAAGTGGTAGGAAGTATACCTTGACCTTTTGAGTTCCCATAACATTTTACTTTAGCTTCTTCTATTGCCTTCTCTTATAACAAACTACTGAGCTCTAAGTAGCATACTTAAAATGTTATTTAAAATTAGCTTGCAAAGCCTATGGTGACTCACCTTGTAATGGGTTCTGTAGACCTTCTCTATATTTCTTTACTTTTGGTTGGGTGGTAGTGGCTATACCCTTTGGGTGAAACAAGTACCATTTGCCAAGATGCAACATGCATTTAAAGATTTTATTTTTCTTGATGATGAATGTTATTTTAGAAAGCATTTATGTTTGTTTATTTTTTTTGTAGCTACTTATTATCTATCTCTGTCTTGCATCTGGTACAAATTAGTTGACTTATTTGGTCTTGAATATTTGAGGTGTCATTATGTTATATGCTAATTTAGGCATTTATTTTTATCGACATTTTGTTTATTTACTCTGTCTCATATACAATATTTTTCTTTTTTTTAAATACTGGGGATTGAACCCATTGGTGCTTAACTACTGAGCCACATCTCCAACCCTTTTTTATTTTGTACAGGGTCTTCTATGTTGCTTAGAGCCTCACTAAGTGGCTGAGGCTGGCTTCCAACTTGCAATCCTCCTGCCTCAGCCTCTTGAGCCACTGGGATTACCGGCATGTGCCACCATGCCTGGCTAAATATTTGTCTATGAAATTAAATTTCAAGGTAAAGTTTTTTAATGTTTTTAGTTATAGATGGACACAATACCTTTATTTTATTTATTTATCTTTATGTGGTGCTGAGCATCGAACCCAGTGCCTCACATGTGCTAGGCAAGCTCTCTACCACTGAGCCTCAATTCCAGCCCCATCAAGGTAAATTTTCTGTTTTACCTTTTTTTCTTTCTGGAAAGAGAAACTAGATATTGAATGTATTCATAAAGAGGGAGGATGTTCCACTTGAGACCAATGTTTGATGGAAAGAGTATTTTTATTATTATTGTTTTGGTACTGGGATTTGAACCCAGGGGCACTTAACCACTGAGCCATATCCCCAGCCCTTTTTAAAATTTTATTTAGAAACAGGGTCTTTCTGAGTTGCTTAGAGTCTCACTAAGTTGCTGCCGGTGGTTTTGAACTCACGCTCCTCCTGCTTTAGTCTTCCAATCCCCTGGGATTACTGGTGTGCACCACCTCACTTGGCTAGGGAAGAGTATTATTGATAATAGCAATTTAGAGTTCCTATAGTATTTTACAGTTGCAGAGCACTTTAATATATTATTGTCTGTACTTTTCATTAGTACTAATCTCAGTAATATTTTGTAAAAAGTACTGTCAAATGTAGAAAGGAGAAGTTCTGTTCTGTTGGAACCAAATAGTAATAAATGACATTGGTTGGTTTTGAATGCTTCTATATAATAGATTGTATAGTCTGCTTTTTTCCTTCTTCATAGGTGTTAATTCTTGTAAGTGATCAGCCTGTAAGATGTTAAGGGTATGCCTCGCTTCCTTTAATGGCTTGGGACAACCAATTTGGTCTAATATCTGTAGACAATAGATATGCGCAGTCACTTGAAGCATCTTATGCTGTTCCTTCACAAACTCTCTGCAGAGGAGTCTAGACACATCTCATTGGTCAGCTTACTGGATTTTTAAGAACTTTATCCTAAATTGATTTCTCATTCTCACAAGAAAACCTTATATTTTCAATGACAGAGTACATGAGAAAGTTCTCGAAGAGTGATATGAGATTAAACCGTCTAGTGAAATTCTTCATTAGAAATGAAAATAGAGGAAAAAAGGTGGTGTGGGCGGGGTGGGAGGGGAGAGTATAATTGGATGATTTGAAGGAGCCCGGTGTTAATGCTTAAAAAGGAAACAAACTTCCTAAGTTTCTGTCTTCTGTTTTCTCTAATACCTTGCTACCATAAGTATCTTCTCAGATATATATATATATATATATATATATATATATATATATATATATATTTATGTTGCATAAAAATTTATATATGACAGCAGAATACATTACAATTCTTATTACACATATAGAGCACAATTTTTCATATCTCTGGTTGTATACAAAATATCTTCACATCAATTCGTGTCTTCATACCTGTACTATGGATAATAATGATCATCACATTACACCATCATTAATAACCCCATGTCCCCTTCCTTTCCCTCCAACTCCTCTGCCCTTTCTAGAGTTCGACTATTCATCCATGCTCCCTCTCCCCTTTAACAAAAATAATGAAACAATTATAACTTATTCTGTTCACACTCCACCCTATTTTAAGTGGAATTCATAATGATTATATGAATAATTTTCCTACCAGTATAGAATATAATCACCAAGATGATTTTTCTTTGAAAAATACATGTGAAACCAACATTTTTGAGTAAAAAGTCTTGACCTTTTTTTCAGTTTAAAAATCACCAGATAAGGCTTTGGGTATAGCTTAGTGCTTATGTATCATTCCCAAGTCCCTGGGTTCAATCCCCATCATCAAAATAAAATAATAAAAAATAGTAAATTACTTTTGAACCAGCTTATCTTGTTAGGGAATTTAGAATTTAAATGCAGACTGAAAATTTTCCGAAGGGAGAATGGAGATGACTATGAGAGATAAATGTTTTCCTATTTTTAATATTTATTTCAATAACATTGTGTAAGTAATAGAAACCACCCAGCTTTTTCTAAAGTTAAACTTATCTCTAAGGAACCTTTGCTTAAAGATATGATCCACAGCATATACTCTGATAAAAATGTGTCCCCCAAAAGTCCATGGGTTGGACATTTAATCCTGAAATTCATATGTTAATGGTTTTTGGAAGAAGGGACCTTTGATAGGTTGTTAAGATTAGATGAAATCATGTTAATGATGACATTAGTGACTTTATAAGAAGAGAGAGACCCAAGCCTAGCATGCTTGTTTATCTCACCTTTTAATGCCTTCTACCATGTTGTGATACAATAAGGCCCTCACCAGATGCCAAGAAAATGCCATTAATCTTACTATTGGGACTTTTCAGGTTCTAGTACTGTGAGCCAAATAAACTCCTTTATAAATTACCCAGTCTCAGGTATTTTCATATAGCAACAGAAAATGGACTAAGAGAGCATACATAGTAAAAATTTTATTTCAACAAAATTTTAGGTAGATATTAAAATTTATTTTGAGGCTTATATATCAGGGATATAACAATAAGTTCTGCTTAAGATAACTATGTTTTCTAAAAAATCATCAGTGGTTTTAATGTTAAATTCCCCATTTTATGTGAAATATTCTATAGGTGGCTTGATACCATTCTGGTTTCTTTGTGCTGATGTTACTATTTCTGAGCCTTTCTCACTTGTATAAAGATAAATAAGCAGCCTTCCAAAACTTTGAAATCTTTTTTGTTTTTGTTGTTGTTGTTTGTTTGTTTGCTTTTGTTTTTAGGGTATTCTGTTGTGAATTTTTGAACCTAAGCCCACTAATCTGACACATTTAGTTTGATAATTACATATGGGGAAAAAACCCCAATACCTCAATGCTGCATGTCTCTGAGACCTTCATTGTTTCACTGTGGTAATAAGAATTATAAGAATTAAATAGAAATAAAATAACATCAAACCCATTTTTGACACACATGTTTGATTTTGAAATAGGATAATTATGTGGTATGTACCATTTTAATCACTATAACTCTTAACTTCTTGTTTTCTTTCCATATTTATTAATGGTGTTGTGTAGATTGGTTAAAAATATAGGAGTAGAAAAACAACTCACCAGAATAATAGTTTAATCTCAGGTAAAGGGTGCTATTAGATACTGCTGTGTTCCCCCTCCCCCCCAGGGGTATAATTGTTAGAAGCTTTTCCACTAGTGTGGTAATGTTTAGGTGGTGGGGCCTTTAAGAGGTGAGGCCTAATGGGAGGTCCCTGGGTCATTGGAGCTCTGCCCTCAGGAAGGATTAAGGTGCTTTTTGTGGGACCCTGTCTTAACACCCCCCCCATATTTTTGGTATATTATAATTATGCATAGTAATGGTGGGATTCATTGTTACATATTTGTACATACATACAATATAACAGTATAACTTGGCCAATATCAGTCCCCAGTGTTTCCATTCTCCTTTCCCTTCTCTCTCCTCCTGGTCCCTTTACTGATCTCCCTTCAATTTTCTTGAGATTCCTCCACACCCATACCTTTCTTTGCTTTTTCCTCTGTGGCTTCCACATATAAGAAAAGATATAACCCCTGACTTTTGAGTTTGGCTTATTTTGTTTAACATGTTCTCAAGTTACATCCATATTCCTGCAAATAACAATTTCATTCTTTGTGACTGAATTAAACTCCATTGTGTATATATACCACAATTTCTTTATGCATTCATCTATTGATGGACACCTAGGCTTGTCCCATAATTTGCCTATATTGAATTCTGCTGCTATAAACATTGGTATGCATGTATTGCTATAGTATGCTGACTTTAATTCTTTAGAATAAATATTGAGAAGTGGTATAGGTAGGTCATATGATGGTCCATTGCTGGTCTTTTGAAGAATCCCCCTACTAATTTCTATGTAGTTGTACTAAGTTATAATCTCACCAATGGTGTAAAAGTGTTCCCTTTTTCTCCATATCCTCTCCATCATTTATTATTGTTTGTAGTCTCAATGGCTGCCCTTCTAACTTGAGTAAGATGAAATCTCAGTGTGGTTTTGATTTGCATTTCCATTATTGCTAAAGATGTTGAACATTTTTTTTTCATTTATTTGTTGGCCGTTTGTATTTCTTCTTTTGAGAAGTGTCAATTTAGTTCATTTGCCCATTTATTTATTGGGCTATCTGTGTTTTTTTTTTGGTGTTAAGTTTTTTTTTTCCTATAACTTTATTTATTTATTTTTATGTGGTGCTGAGGCTCGAACCCAAGGGCCTTGTACATGCTAGGTGAGCACTCTACCACTGAACCACACTCCCTTTGGTGTTAACTTTTTTGATTTCTTTATATATTCAGGATTTTGAGTTCTTTACATATTCTGGAGTTTTGAGTTTTTTACATGATCCTCTATCAGAAGTGTATCTGGCAAAGATTTTCTCCCATTCTTTAGGTTCTCAATTCATGTTTTGAATTGTTACTTTTGCTGTGCAGAAACTTTTAATTTGAAGCCATTCCACATGTTAATTCTTTTTCAAAAAAATATTTTCAGTTGTAGATGGACACAGCACCTTTATTTTATTTATTTTCATGTGGTGCTGAGGGTGGAACCCAGTGCCTCAAATGTGCGCTCCACCACTGCAGTACAGCCCCAGGCCCCATTTGTTAATTCTTGGTATTGTTATTATTAGGAGTTCTATTGAGGTAGTATTTACTTGCATCAATATGTTGGAGTGTTGACCTGCATTTTTTCCTAGGAGTTACATAGTTACTAATTCCTAGATGTTTGATCCATTTTGAGTCGACTTTTGTGCAGGCTGAGATAAGGATCTAGTTTTACTTTTTTACATATGGAAACCTAGTTTTCCCACTTACTTAAAAAAGTTATTTTTTCTCCAATATATATTTTTGATACATTTTCAAGAATCAGATGACTTTATGTGGATTTGTTACTGTGAATCCTGCTTTAATTCTTTTCTCCCTCACTTTAAAAAATTGGTGCATTATAGTTGTGCATATGGTGGAAATTGTTGTTACATATTCTTACATCCACACAATCTAATGACATAAGTTGACCAATGTCACTCTCCATCACTTCTCTTTCTCGCCTCTTCCTACCTACCTTCTAGTCTGTTTCCTGTATTCTAGTGATCTCCCTTTGGTTTTCATGAGTTTACCTACCCCACACCCTTCCCACCTGTTTTTTGTTTCTTTTCCCTCTGTAATTTATGCATATGAGAGTAAACATAAGACCCTCGCTAGCAATTATTATTGTTTGTATTCTTGATGACTGCCATTTTGCCCTTTTAATAATTGGGTTGTTTATTTGGTGTTAAGTTTTTTTGAGTTCTTTATTTAGATTTTATTCCTCTGTCAGAAGAGTAGGTAGCAAAGATTTTCTCCCTTTCTGTAGGTTCTCCCTTCACATTCTGAATTCTTTCCTTTGTTGTGCAGAACTTTTAAATTTAATGACATCCTATTTATTAACTCTTGACCTTATTTTCTTAGCTTTGGGAGCCCTGACTTATGGTTGTTAGTCTGCAGAGAGGGCTTTCTGACAGAGCTGTGGCATTTGGGAGAAGAAAGCTGCCAATTTAAAGGAGGACACCAGCAGAATTAGTACTGTAACTTCACTTTTCCCTCTTCCTATGAACTGCTGGTGTCTCCCATTGTTTCTGTCAGCAAGTAGGTAAAATGAAAGAAAGGTAAAATGAAGCTGTCCATACCCATTTATGATATTCACTTTGATAATTACAAATAATTTATTAATTTTTAATGACTCTGGAGGATATAGTCCCCAAATTTTAATTTTCTTTTCTAGAAACTGAGATTCCTAAAACCTGACATTTTCAAAATCTTATCATTACTTAGGAGAAGTATATGAACTGGAGGCTTTGTTACTTAGTACCTCACTTTTGCTAAGGCTAGATTTGAACTGTCAATCTTGCCTCAGCCTCCCAAGCTTCTGGGGTTACAGGTGTGCATCACCACGCCTGGATGATTACCCTGATTTGATTACTACCTATTGTATGCATATATCAGATTGTCACACTATACACTCTAAGTATGTACAACTTACATGTCAATTTTTTTTAAAAAAGCATGATATTAAAAATGAAGTTGGTTTCAGGCTTAGGCAAATGTTTCTGTCCCCCTTCATAAACAGACTTTTTAAGTCATGCAAAATTTGGGTCATTTTATTTTGTAGTAATGCACAGTGCGTTTATGTACTGCAGGATACACCATATTCTTCTGCCTCACCTGTTAAGTGCCAATGGCATCCTACAGTTCTTTTATCATAGGCAAACACATTTTTAAATTTCCTACATTGAACATTACTAGGTTAGGGAAAAGAGGGCAGAAAGCAATATGTGTATTAAACCTAGTGAGAAGGTTTAATTTTGCACAGTGATCATGATATAGGGATGTGAGATAGAGAACCAACTGGCAACTGAACTTTAGGTAGAATCCTGGTAAAATTGCTGTGGTATAAGGTGGTTAAATTTTCTTTCCATCGCCACCTTCTGCCCATGTTTATCTCTTCCCCTAAGTTACCCCTATTCTAGGTATATCTGGTAGCCTGTTTATTTTAACACTTGATCCAAATAAGAATTCTTCATTGTATTTGGTAAAGAATATAATTTATACATGAATTTTCTTCTAACTAAATTTGTGTTTCTGTTCTTTCTACTATCATTTCAGGTATTTCTTTTCCATCAAAAGACAGGTGCAAATGCCTGACTTTCCCATGAAAATGTTTATTTCTCTTATTTTTTTCTTGCTAAAGATAAATGAGTTGCATAAAAATGTATTGTTAGAGTTCTGTTTGCTTGTGAGCGTATTCAGATGCACTAAGATGCAGTGCAGTCAATGAAGATAGTCACTGCAGTTTCATCTTAAAACTGATAACCTTACTAGAATACTCTGTGGTTAGTTTTAAGTGTTTTTGTTGTTTTGAAAGAATCATCTCATTTATGGCAGTTTACTTCTGGTGATCCTAATCAAACACAACTATTAGTGCTAGACACAGTGGTGCACGCCTGTAATTCCAGCACCTTGGGAGGCTGAGGCAGGAGGATTGCAAGTTCAAAGCCAGCATCAGCAGTTTAGTGAGGCCCTACACAACTTAGCTAGACCCTGTCTCTAAATAAAAAATAAAAAGGAGGGTTGGGGATGTGGCTCAGTGGTTAAGCACCTCTGAGTTCAACCCCTGGAACCAAAACAAACAAACAATAAAACCCACAGCTACTGCTTTCAAAAGATCAGTGTCATAAAATCTGTAAAATTTGTTGTAAATTAGGTGATTTCTGTAATGTGGAACAGTATTTTTTTATTTTGAATAAATATTTAGGATGATAAAAAAATGATCTTTTACCTAAGGAATTAAACTAGGTATGATGAGGTTTTTAGCTTTCCTTGAGAAGTAAAAGTCATAGTAAAGAAACATGTGTGCCTTGTGAAATGTATTCCTAGTTTTAATCTTTTCCCTAGAGGAAATAGCCCTTACCACAGAAATCATGGTGAATAGCATTAATTGTTGTGCTTCTTGGGTCTTCCTGCAGAGAGAAGCTAGAGTTGTAAAAAACCTCTTTTTTGCCCAGTAAAGGTCATAGCAATAGACATGGTCTTGAAATGGAACACTTAATGGTCACATAGCTGATTTAAATGGTTCTGTGTAATTATATCACAATTATATTCATGGGTGGCATCTCTTTAATGTCACTTTTTTTCCTTATTAAAATGTGTATCATTTTTGTGTGAGGAAAATTAGATATTTCATAAAATCCAATTTATTCTTGTTCCTTAACATTAATACATTAGTGTATGTTTTAAACTGGTAGAAAATAATTTGTGCTCTGTCGTTTTTGTTTTTGTTTTGTTTTTTTCTCACGTCTTGAATCAACTAAATCAGTTAATTTCATTTGCTTTCTTTTTACCACTTCAGTGCTAGGGATTGACTCCAGGGCCTTGTGTGTGCTAGGCAAATTGCTCTACCCTGAGCTATATCCCTTTTTGGCTCACCTGCTTTTTAAGTTCATCATGTGGGACATTTGCCCCATGAGATTTTCATAAAGTATAATTGAGTTTATATTAAATGAGTTTTCCAATGATCTGCCCTTTGACAGTTGACTTAAGTGTGGAATGTGGTATATTATAGAAGTATTGCTTCACTTTTAATACATTATATAGTGATTTATTATTTTGTTTGCTTGTTTGTATTTTATAAGCACAGACTCCTTAAAAGTTCTGTGAAAATTAAATTTTAAATACTCTTATTTCTGCTTTATAAGCTAAGAATGTTTTATTTGAACTTAGAGTACTGAATTGAAGTTTATTCATAAAAATTTCCTATGATTGAAGAGATGTATTTTTAAAATTTTCACTATTTTCCCAGATTTGTAAGTCCACAGACTTATTAGGATAATGAGGCATGAAGAATTTAATTATAGTTTCTAAGTGTTATTAAATAAAGTTTTGATTGGTGACATTTAGAAATGTTAGAAAGGACAAAATCCTAACTCTGGGTATAGTTTAATTGTCTTCTAATTGAAAGAGAAAAGGTAAGATCTTAGAGGGTACAGTAGTTTTATAATCTTTTCTTTTTTAGAATATTTAGAAAAATTGATTTTGAAATATCTGTTGAAGTAGTTGGACTAGAAATGGTGGTTGAAGGATACCTGGTGGTTGCAGAATGTTTTAAAGGGTTTTGTTTGTTTGTTTGTTTCTTTCAGGAAAGAATGTCTTGGGGATGGGAGTTGTGAATCATTAAGTATAGGATTTCAAGGCAATTTTGGGCTTATTGTAGTCACTTTTAATCTAGGTCCTAGGGTTTAATCTATTGGGGAAGATTTCAGAAAAAGAGTAAATTTGTTAACACACTTCAGTAGCCAGTTTACAAGATGGCTTTCATTAATCTTTATCTCCTGATACTCATACTCCTCTTATGTAGTTCCCTCACACTTTGAATTGGGTTGACCTGTATAACTAATAAAATACAATGGAGAAGATGATGTGTGACTTCTGAAGTTTAGTCATAAAAGAAATTGTGGGTTCTTCCATGCTATCCCTGAATTGCTTGCTTTGCAAAGGTTAGCTGCCATGCTATTAGGATGCTTAAACAGCCCATAGGAAACCATCCTACTGTAGAACTAAGACTCCCTTTAATAATCAGCACTAGGTAGGTGTGTAGGTGAGCCATTTGGAGATTGAGCTGTCTTGGAGGCAGATCCTCAACCCCCGACAAGTCTTTACATGAATTGCAATGCTAGGGAACACTGTGACTACTACTTTGTGAGAGACCCCAAGCCAGAATCACCTAGTTAGGCTGCTGAAATTTTCTGAATTTCTGGTTCATAGAAACTGAGATAATAAATGTTCATGGTTTTAAGGCTCTAAATTTTGGGGTGATTTGTTATGCAGCATAGAGGACTAATGTACACAAAAATTAAAGCAAAGTTGTAGCTTTCGTGAATGCCATAGAGGAAAGGTTTTCACTGTAATGAGAGCCACTGACAGTCTTAGGATTTAGTATGGGGATTTGAGAAAGACTTGTGAGTTTAGATCCAAAGAACAGAAAAGAAGCTAGTGTTGTGGTGCAGGCCTATGATCCCAGCTTCTAGGGAGGCTGAGGTATTGCAAGTTCAAGGCCAGTTTGAGCAATTCAAGCAAGACCTTGTCTCAAAAATAAATAAATAAAAGACCTGGGGATGTACCTTAATGGTAGAGTGCCACTATATTCAATCCCACCTACAACAAAATAACAACAGCCTCCACAACAAAGAAAGAAAGAAAGAAAGAAAGAAAGAAAGAAAGAAAGAAAGAAAGAAAGAAAGAAAGAAACAAAAAATAATAGGAAAAAATATGCCAACAGGAACAGCCTGTGACATGGCCCTGGTGTGTGGTAAAAGAAGAACACTTTTGAGAAATTGGAAGATTAGTATGGCTAAGTTTAGACAGCAAAGAAGAGAAGGAAAGAGATCAGAAAATGCTAAGCCTGAAGCTGTATTAAGTATTTAAAAGCCATTAGGAATCATTGAAAAATTTGAGCAAAATATATGGGATAACTAGATAGATTTTTTTATTATTTTATTTTTTGAATTTTGGTGGTACTGGGGTTTGGACCCAGAAATGCTCTACCACTGAACTCTGTTCCTAGTTCTTTGTATTTTTTTTACTTTGAAACCAGGGTTCACTAAGTTTCTGAGGCAGGCTTCAAACTTGCAATTCTCCTGCCTCAGCCTCCTGAGTCACTGGGATTACAGGCATGCTTCATACATAGGTATCTTGTGAGGAACATTCAGATTGCTTTGTGGAGACCAGATTTAGAAATTGAGGGCTGGGAGTGGATTGTGTAAGAGTGAAAAAAATTAAAGAGATCAGTTAGAAAGCAGTTGTGTTTATTGAAAAGATGAGAGTTTGGAATGGAGTAACAGTTTGGTTTTGGATGTAGATTAAACAGAATTGGACAAGGAATTAGGTAAAGGACATGTAGAACTGTTAGAGGTACGTATGTGTTTTGGTCTTGTTGTTAGATAAATGAGGACCTTTTTTTTTTCCCTCAGAAGTTCTCATATTTTGTATTTGGCATGTTTTTAGATATGTTTCACATAGCCAAGATGGACTTTTGAGTACTAGCTAGATATGTAATTTAGGTCTGAGAATTAGACAAGTTTGCCATAACCCATATGATACAGTCCTTGAGGAGTCTTTGGTCAAAACAGTAGAGTCCATTAAAACAATTGTTAGTCCAAAATAATGGAAGTCCTTTATATATTTCTCAAAAAACAGGAAAGCAAATTTTAATTCCCAGTAGTACTTTCTGATGTTGCTCTTATTCCCCTTTTCAATCTCTGTCTTCATCAAATGCCATTATTTTTTCTTTTTTTAAATGTTGAAAAAATTTTTGTTGTATAGTCCTTCTCTCCAGCTCAGCCACACCACAATAAACAAATGCAAAACTACAATCCACATGGATTCTAACCTCCTAATGACTACACTGCTAATGGCAGTCTTGCAAGAGAGCATGAGGCAGACTTGAGCTGCTAGAAGATATTTTTGAGTAGGGAAGAAGTGGATGAAAACACTATCCTCCTTAAGAGCTGCCCCAGAGTTTCTCTTTTTTTTTTCAAAACATTACAAAGCTCTTGACATATCATATTTCATACATTTGATTCAAACGCCACTGTTTTTTCATCTTCATTTTCCCCAAACTCCTGGAGAAATTATCTCTTTATTCCTATCCATACTACCATGCTAACTTTTGTTTCTTATTCAGTTTTCATTTTTTGCTCCCTCACCTTTATTATTTAAATTCATGTGATTGTTCCTGTTTTGACAACACTAGGGTTTCCTTGCAGTGGAGGGTAAGGAAACAAACTTGGAAGCACAAACCTGGATGTTCTTTTGATGGTTTAGGGATACACTTGTTAAGGAACACTTGTGGGAAAGTGGCACATGAATGATTTTTGTCATGTAACTGAATTATCAACAAATAAGTGAAAATTGAAGCCAAGAGCCTAGGTGAATTTTGCCTTGCCACTGAGTATATGAAATGGTGTCTTGATTCTTGAATAGCTTCATTATTTAATAACGTGGTTAAGGAAGATGAGCCTAGGGATGATCGATTTAAGATCTATTGACTTCTGACTGAAACTTCTGAGTTAAGTCCTGCTTCTGGCTCAGTCTGTCTCTTTGGAAAGCCTTCCCAACATTTCATTTCCAGTTTAGGTTCTTCTCCAGCAGGAACTGATAGCCTCTTATCATCCTTATTGTTACTATACTTATTTATTTAATTTCATGTGATGCTCAATAGTCTAACCACTGGGAGAATAAGAGACAAGTTCACCATTATATCCTCAGTAACTATTACTTTATCTTTTATGTAATGGGACTCATTAAGCACTTGTTTAATTAATTCAGTCAGGTATTCTCGTTAGACTCATTAAGTTTCACATGTGTATGTCAACATTTCCTACTTAGCTTACTGTCAAAGTATATAGACCTGCTCTTCAGTAAATAACATAATAGGTTCTTGTCTTAGATTATGACTTTGAGCTCTCTGCCAGCTTATACCTATAAAATGTTTGGGGAAAATAAAATTTATGAAGACTGGGACATGTTTGGAACATATCTATGTCACACTTCTAGAATTGGTTTTACTGAATTGTGCTTTTCTAATATTCTATAGCTTATAGTGAGGGATATTAAAACTATGCAACTTATAAACTCATTATTGTGTTTACTGTAGGAATGGAGGAGGAGATTATAGTTTACTGTGATTTCTTTATGAGGACTGATAAGAGTTATTTTTCAAGGTGTATTAGTAAAAAAGTGTATTTTGTACCATGAGAATTTGTACATATCAACCTAAAAAGCAAATTGAGGCACATTGAGTGTGACAATGAAAAATTTATTCTAGCCAACATGAAGATTGCTTCCCAGGGAAAAATACAGATTCTAGAATAAGTGCTCTCAAAATTATATCTGAGGCTGGTCTTGTTTTATAGATTAAAACAAAACAAGACAAAACAAAAACAAAAACGTCAGCACAAGGTTCTGGGTTCAAGCTTTAGCATTCTACTCCCCCCCTCCCCCCAAAAAAAGGACAAGGATAGATTATAGCAAACAAGTTGTTACAGTTGATGGGTCATCAGTCACTAATTATATATGCTAGGTGAGAACTATAGTAAATAGTCAGGAATGGTAGCACATGCCTATAATCCCTGCCACTTGGGAGGCTGAAGGAGGAGGATCACAAATTTGAGGCAGGCCTGGGCAATTTAGTAAGACCCCGTCTCAAGATTATAAAGAATAAAAATTAAAAGGGCTTGGATGCAACTTAGTAGTAGAGTGCTCCCAGATTCAATCCCTAGTATCAGAATAAAAAGAAAAAGAACTGTTCTAAGCAGGAAAAAGGCATTCTCCAAGTTATATATTACTCTAATGGCATTAGTAAGTCTGTAAGAAACTAAGTTGAAGTGATTAAAGGTTAAAATTAACCATACCATGAGACCTTTGGATTGCAGTAGCACATGACTGCCATCCTAGAATCCATGTCCACCAAGCCTGATAAGAGTTTGTTAATCTTTTTAAATTTACATTTTTATACATTTAATTTTTATATATTTATTTTTTTTAAGAGAGAGAGAAAGAATTTTTAATATTTATTTTTCAGTTTTCGGCGGACATAACATCTTTATTTTATTTTTATATGGTGCTGAGAATTGAACCCAGCACCCTGCACATGCCAGGCGAGCACGTTACAGCTTGAGCCACATCCCCAGCCCTTAATTTTTTTATGAATGCGGTAAATGATGAAACTGCTCCTATTTCTCGTTTTTCAGTGACTTTCAGGAAACTGAGGTAAATTTGTGGACTGCTTTTATGTAAAGACATAAGAATTTTGTGTCTTATATTTTGAATAATAGTCATACTACTGATTTTAATTGTACTTTGGAAATTCTTCCTTTCTTTATTGCCATCTTCATTCCCTTCACATCTTTTTTCACTCTTTTTACTTATTTTTGTAAGTGACCTGAGATTTTTTTTTTAAAACCAGAATATTAACAATTACATTATAAACATCTGTACATAATAGATTTCTTATTGGTAATTTGTTTGGAAACTGATTTGGTGCTTACCTTGATTTATCTCATGGATTTTCTGACTGACTGTAGCATGTGGAGTATCCTGTCTTTATATATTCCATGTTCTGAATACAGGGTCTTTTTTGTTTTCCTTTCGGGGAGTGATCTTTCATTCCTCTATTCTGTGGTCCTCTACCCATTTTTTCAACCCCTAAGCATTTCAAAACGATTTTAAAAATAATTGCTTATATTATAAGTCTTTGATTTAATAAATAGAATTAGAGGTAAATGTCATAATAAAAGCAAGGAAAGCTAATTATTGTCCTCTTTTTCATGTTATGTTTTGTAGTTTTATTTGAGGAACCATTTTAATCATTCAGATTAATCCTAGAAAAGATAGTCACGATAAGGATAAACTAAATCTCAAAGAAATATATAAAAATTCCTATGGGATAAATGTATATGACAATTTTAGGTATCTGTTCATGTCTAAATTTTGTTTCCACTCCTATTTTAAAGACTTAGGTAATATGGGATATTAAAATATGATGACTAAGGTGAGGTTAATTGAACTGTTTAATGTTGGTTATATTTTTTTATATCCTCTAATAATTTAGAAGACAACTAGCATTTTTTAGAGATGTATTTGCAAAACTGATTTTAAGATAATATATTTTCATTGTGTTGTTAACAAATTAAACTTTTTAAGCTATTTCTGACTGTGAAAGCTTTTTGGAAAGTTGTTCCATATTCTTCCGGTCATCTAAAATTATCACAGGGGTTTAACTAAGAAGGTTGGTGAACCTTCTTTCCTTTTGATCTTGTATCCTGGCGGGTGCTTGGATATTTCTTGTGTAAGAAAAGTTTTGGTGGATGAGTCAGTGCACTGAGTCATAGGCAGCATGAAGCCTCTAGTGTTCTATACTAACTAATTGGAAACAGTTTCAAAATTAATTAAGGCGCAGTTGTCAGCTCAGTGTTACTGATTGACATCCCACCAAAGTATTTTGTCTTTTGGCAACTTGCTTAATTATTCTTTGATATTTAGGTTTTTGTTTAGCTTTATGAATTTTTAAAAATCTGTTGAATAGATCTATGGTTACCATGTTCATTTTTTAGAGCCCTTTTATGAACCTTCTGTCATTTGCGTTTAATTTCTTCCTTGTTTGATGCCTTTTCTGCCTTAAAGAAACATTCAATACAATTCCTTTTCTTTTTATCTTGCTAATTTATCAGTCTGTGAGAGAAGTCTTTTAAGCTCCTCAGAAACTACTTCATACAATAATGGTATATTGATTTGTCATTTAAGAGCCCTCTCTCCAACTAAGCATTATGTATTTTATTTAATAAAAACAAACATAAATGGCTTACTAAGATTCCTTTACATTACATTAATTTGAACTTAATAAATTCATATAAAATGGCATTTTTAAAGGAATCTGTTTCATCATTGGGCTTATATTTGTCTGAAAGAAGGCATTTCATTTACATAAAACATTTGGCATAGAGGAGTTAAGTGTTCATGTTTACAGAAGGTTAAACAAAAGGAAGTCAAGAATAGAAGGGTATTTTGGCTGAAGAGAACATGTGTGTTTTGGCAAGATGATATGATACTATAGTGAATTACTGAGGAAAATAAGAAAAAGAAGAGAACTCACAAATAAATGCCTACTAGCTTTCAAGTAATTTTATATGTTATTTCTCTGAATCCTCCCATCATCTCTGTGAGATTGGAATTATTTACCCATGAGCAAATAAATGTAGAACTTGAAGTCCAATAACTTAATAACTTACTTTAAGTCTTCAACAGCATCAGTATAGTAAATGCCTTTAGTAATCTATGACAACACTTCTGGTGATATGTAGTTCCAGATATGAGGATTATGCCAGATGAAAATAAAGGAGGAGTATTTGGTATAGTTATATAATAAGACAATAAATGGATTACAACTCTTTAGTCATTCCTCTTAAATATTATTTTTGAAGTTATTAATTTAAAATTTAAGATACATTTTAGAATTGATGAAATTAAGTTAATTAAATTATACATCTTATAATTTAATTAGCAGCATTTTTTCTTCATGTTACATAAAATTAATGCTGTTTCTTATAATCAGTATCAACTTAGATTTAATGAAATAAAGTATACAATCTTTGATGAAGTACAGAATATGGTCTTTCTTACTTCTTAGAAATTAAGAACAAAGGCAACCATTTGACTTATTTGCCTGTTTGTTTTTCATTTGTAATCCATGAATTTTGTATTGATGAGACTATTACAAAAAATGCCATGGTGAAATACATTTTAGAAACACAATATAAGAACTGGAGCTATATATAGCCCAGTGGTACAGTGCTTGCCTTGCAGGCTTCCAGCACTTCATACAAACAAACATAATCTTTCTCATAGTAATTCTTAGATCCACCTGCTTGTAAGAATTCTACCAAAAAATCCAAATATTTTTAATTTTGTTTAACCATTTATTGTATAAATATATTTGATAATGAAGTCCCCTAATCCTCCCTCTTTCTTAATCAGTTTTCCAAAGGGCATTGTGAATGCATACACAGAACTTAATGATCTACCTGTGTAACTTTGGGAAGTAGTGGGTTGCACACTCTCTTGCATAAAAGTAAGCATCATAAGTTAGCAGTTAACCTTTTTGAAAGTCAACAGTTTTTTTTTCCAGTCTCTTGCCCACCTTTTATTTAAATTTAATTAAGTAATCATTTTTTTGTTCATGGATTGGCCTTAATCACATTATTAATTCCTTATTTGCCTTTAATTTTTTCTTACCTATAATTTCTTATAGTTTTCCCTCACTTGCTAGCAAAATAGCAACATTTGAGATATTAACTAGGTGTTTAGAGTTTTATTAGGGATTCTGAACAGGTAGAAAACTTTTGGCAAAGCATAAATTGCTGAGGGAAAAAAATCCATTTCTGGCATTTTATGACATCTAAAGGTCAGTAGGTTAGAGAAGCCTTATTTCCATATTTTATACTAATTGCTTTAAAGATATAACATTTTTCATTTGCAAGGACTCAGTAAGGAGAAGCAACTCTCCATTATCTGGTATTTTTCTTAGTTCTTTCTCCAGTCCCTGGCTCCACACTCTTCTTCTTCTGTATTTCCCTGTGTCCTGTCTCTAAAATCTAGACAATTTACTCCCCAGTTCTGTATGTTGTCAGGATTATTTATTTAATCCTCTGATAGCCATTCATGGCTATTTTCTTTTTCTTTTTGTTTTTTTTTGTTTGGTTTTTATTTTATGAAGCTGCTTTTGGAGCCCCACTTTTGCCTTTTTTTTTTTTTTTTACAAGACAGACTAAGTCTTTGACTTTATGCCTAACCTAAACTAGTATTTTTTTTCCCCACCTTCTTTTTCATGCCAATAGATCATTATGTTTCTTAAGTCATCAAAGGATTCAGGTACACTGATTTTATTGTTACTCTTTCCATTTTCTTCCTTTTTTATATATGGCATTTGTAGTTATGATTTATGCATATGGTGGTCAATCTTGTCTGCAAGTATTGTTGAGTTTGTGTTTTGTTCTACTGTTGTGGACATCATGGTGCTTAAATATTCTGTTTTTAAGGCCTCTGTGATCTCAGCGAGGAAAAAGCCTCTAATTCATAACTTACTGCAATCATAGCATATAAAAAGTGCCAAAATAGTATATGAAAGGATTTGGGAAATGAGGTTAGAATTGTGGATTGGTACCAGATTGTGTAGCTAATTGACTCTCAAGCAGAGGCACTGTGACTTTTGAGAAAGGGAATAATATACTTCAATTTTAGCATAAAAAGTTGAATTATTTCAAGTAGCTTGATGCATTATTACCAACATATCTCCTTGATTTCAGTTTATTTTCTGATTTTTTTAGCTGTTTCTACTTTGAAGAACCTATGTCAAAAGATTTTTCTGTTGATGAAATTAAATTATATATTGTTCATACAGTGTTTAGCAAATAGTACGTAGTGCATATCAAGATAACAAAATATCATAACAAAAAGTACTGGAATGTGGATGGATAGTTGAACTCTGTCAATGTGTGTGTGGAAGGAATGAGAATTGGGTTTAGAATCACCAAATCTCCTACAGTCTAGCCGGCTCAGGTGTGTTATCAATCATATCATATCAGTTCACACTTTCTTCAACTGAAAATCAGGAGATTAGAGTTCTAGTTCAACTCTGACTTTGCAGATTGCCTTCCCTTCTATGATGCCTTTATAGATAAAAAATTTAATTTGAATTAGGTAATTATTAAAAAGTATAATTCTGAATCTAAAATATGTGATTCTTTAAGGTTAGACAAGAAGTAGTTGACAGTTGTGTAGAGGTAAAAGGAACTTCCCCTGTTCACTTCCACAGATTCAGTAGTTGAACTTCTGAAATAAACTCACAGTAGTTTGATGGGGAAAATTTTCCATAAATTTATTAAGTGCCTAAGCACAGGAGTCATACACATTCTGTATGAGGTTCACAGAAAGCCAGCAAGACAGCTCAGTCTTATATAGAGCTAAACAGAGAGATAAGTGTGATAGGTTTCAGGTTGAAGCAGATAGCCGCAAGCTGGGAAGTTTGGAAGGAGGAGGTGCATGACCTGCAAGGGTTGTTATGCAGAGGAACTCTTCCAGGTAATGGCCACCTGTGGTCTCCTCATCTTTGGTCCTGGGGTTGCACCACCAACCTTCTTCCTGTTAAAGAGGTCTTTTTTTAAGCCAAAAGGCTGTATTAGAATAGCACATTCTGTTTACTAATAAAGATAGATATAAATTTCTTTTATAAAAGGGCAGTCTTTCAGAGTTAATCCTGTGTCTATAGAGGTCTTTAGTTTCTCCAGATAAACATCTTGAAATATGCCAAAGAAATATTTGTCAGGGCCTGCATATTTTGGAGTCCCATAGAGGCTTAAGGGGAACATGAAAGTGAGGCCATCTCTTTTATCTCATTGCACTATTTCTGTTGGAGTTCCCAAACCAAACAGGAATATTACCATTCGGGATTCATCTGCTTCCAATAGAAAAGCCATTTTCTCTCTAAGAAGGATTTATCCCAAAAAACATCATGGCAAAACAATGCTTAAATTCCCTTTACGGGCTCGGGTTGTGGCTCAGTGGTAGAGTGCTTGCCTAGCATGTATGAGGCACTGGGTTCAATCTTTAGCACCATATAAAAATAAATACATAAAATAAAGGTAAAAAAATTTCATTTAAAATACATTTGCATTTTTCAAATTGAGAGTCAATATAGAAGATTCTAAGGCAAGAAAACATCTCTGAATTGCTCTGCAGTTGGAAACCACTCATTTCTTCATTGAGGCAACTGAGGAATTTAGAAAAAGAAATTCACTAATATTTGATAATATTTATACTGGACACATCCAAGGCCACTAAGCCTCTTCAGATTTCACGCATATACAGACTATAGATCTGAGAGTATTCAGGGTATAGCTGTGGGACACATAGTCCTAAACTCCTGGTCAGATGAGATTTGAAAGATTTAATCAATCCCTCTCTGCAGGTCCCCCTCCAGTCTCCCTCCAGTAATCCTTCATGTTTTATTGCCAACAAGGAGGTGGGACTGCATTTTTAAGATACCTTCCAATTCACTGCATTAGTACAGTACTATTTCTTTTTTGTTATTGGTTCTTTATTCTTTCCTATTATTGTCTATTTCTGTATTCTTTTTTATTATTCCTCTTTACTTGGGCCTTCACATTGAGGTAGATTTGTTTAAGACATTGAGAGAAAAGAACAAAGTAAATGAACTGATGTTTTCTTACTATCACCTGTTCCTTAAGCACACACAAAAACTAGCTTACATTTTATTTTGTATATGGAGAGGAAGAAGGTAGTGAGAAGAAAAACAAAAGGGAGAAGGTGAGGACAATGAGTTAGGAAGGATACTTTTAAGAATGTACATACTAACTTTGATGTGGGAATGATTTTTAAAAGAGAAATATCCTTCCTCTATATACGTACTTCTCCTGAGAATAAAAGCTAGACAGAGCTCTTAACATTTGTATAATTTCATTCTAAGGGATGGGGTATGTTGGTATCACTGCTGGTTATCAGCAATTAGGAAATCCTGCCCTTTAGGGTTGGGATGTTATAAACAGAAGAGAATTGTTGCTGTCTATTCAAGAGAGTTGAGACTTTAGACTTACTTTCCTATAAGGCTTTATTTATCAAAGGTATTCTCAGGAGGTAATGATGAACCTGAAACTGTTCCAGCCTGTACTGAAATACTCCCACACTATGTTGTTGGAATAGATTTAAGCACTCTTTGTAAACCCATGCCAGGAAGTTCTTCCCATTTGAAGTTTCTGCCCTCAGTTGGATTAAGAGGAAGAATTTTCCCATCTGTTCAGACAATAGAATAATGATCAAAAAATAGGTAATAAAAGATTTGAGATGTGCTTTTTCTGGATGAAGGTTTTCATTACAATGAATTGTTTGTTTTCATAGGACAAATATTTGGACCTGATGTTCAAAACAAGTATGTGGACCTAGATTAAATGCAAACTTATAGTTCTAAATGTTGTGCTTTATAATTCATTTATTTTGGTTGGTACTTGGATTCAAAACCCTGTTGGCATTCTTGATTGCTTAATATCTCACCCTCTTGCATGATGTTGCATCAATACCTTTTCATCTCTCCATGATTATCTGAACATTTTAATTGGTCATTTGCTTTCAATACATCTTCTACTCTGCTGTTTTGTTCTAAGCTCAGCACTGGGCCCCAACAGACCAGATTAAAAAATCAAAATGCAGTCACCCTTGTTAACATTCAAGGGTGATATCACCAAACCAAAACTAAGTTATCTAATTTTCTGAGAACTCAAGTGCATGAGAACCACATTGCCCAAACAGGCCATCAGGCATGACAAGGAAGTTCCCATTGCTTTAATTTCTTATATCCTTTAATCCTTACAAAGAGTAATGTAATCTGATGTTAATCAGTTGTTTTTCTATTGTTCTGTCTCTGTGTCTCCACAATAGGAAGAAAGTAACTTTGAAATGATATCTAATTTTTGCTTTTTGCAGATCTCCTTGTCTTTGTACTTGCTTCTATCCTTTTCACTTCCCTGATGGCATTTGTTACACTGTATATGGTGTTATCACACATTTTGTAACCATCTATTCACTTGCCTGTTTGCTTTCTAAAATCATTGAGGAGTTGTACTTGCCCTATATTTTCTAGCATTTAGCAAATTTGGCATTTAATAACTTCTCCTTTCTGCCCCTTCTTCTGTATCTTGTAAATTTCTATTTGTCTTAACAACTTTTAGAATTTCATGTAAGCTTCAGACTGTTCCTAAAGGCTTATATTGCATGAGTTTTTCTCTAAAAAGGAATCTCTTATTTCTAAATTTTACCCTTGCTATTATTATTGGTCCTACCCTTTCCCTTCAGATTTCAGTAATCAGGTTTAGTTATTTGCATCTGAAATAGAGAAGGTCAGCCCCCAACACCTGTCCAGTTTATTCACACTATATAATATTGGTTAGTGGATCTTGTATTTCTGCTTTCATTCCCCAAGTCCTTCTATTGCATTGGCAACACCAATAACTTTGTGTACATTTTAGACAAGTGAGCTGAGGTTTAGAGAAGTGAAATGAGTTGTTGAAAAGTGATAGCATTAGTGTTAGATAGCTTCAAAGCCTATGTGTGCTTACTTTCTGCTACACCACACTATAATCTCATAAGCACTGTGTCTAAACTGATCTCTATAATTGTCTTCCTTTGAATTCCTTTGAATTCATTTCTCTTGTCCAAACGGATGGAAAGAAGAAAGTGGGGATTTTTTTTTCTATCAGGCTAATTTCGTTGAAAGGATTCTTTATGTATTTGGTGATAGCCATATGGTAGTCACTAAATATTCTTTTTATTCTTTTTATAGGTTGACAGAAAGGGAACAAGAGGGGAAAATGTTGTAAAATATTCTTTTTTAAAATTCAGTCTTTGGGAAGAATTTTTTTTTACTGTTTTTTATTTTGGAAAATAATTTTGCAAACAAAATTTCTAATGTGTGATTTACACAGTTACTCAGTATTGTTTAAATGAGGAGGGAGGACAGCACACTGAGATACATAGGTAGATAAGCCCCTGAAAAGATTAATCTGGTAGTTGCTCTTTAACAACAACAAAAAAAATTAGAAAACTTTATTTTACTGTAATCCCAAAGTTTGTCTTTGTGACCCAGTCTACTGAGTGGGCAAAAGATTGTACTCAGAACATGATGGAATTGGCATTTAGAAAATCCAACAGATAAAATATTACACTCACTGACTCATGAAACAGAAACAATTAAGGACTCAATTTAGAAGGATTCTGGATAGAAACTCTAATTGTTAGACTCATTTTACAAATATCCATGTGGTAGAGTTGGAAGCACGAACTACGTACAGAAATGAATAGTGCTGAATATAGTTCTGGTTTAAAATTTGAGCCTCTGTTAATCTCCATCAATTGGCTAATTTGAATTTTAATGTAAATATCTATATCAATTTCAAGAATGGAGCCGTTTGAGTTTTAAACACTTTTTATCTCATGTTTCTGTCATTTTTTCATGTGTAACTTGTAACTACAAAATTTACCTTAATTTCACATGAGTTGGAAAAAGAATTATGAATCTAATTTGTAATTGAAAGGCAGATTTACTACAGTAGTTAAGAATACAGACTGTGGAATCAGATTGCTTGAGGACCTCTTTGTCTTTATTGTTGCTTGATGATCTTGGAAAAGCTGTTCTGATTCCTTTTGTTTCAATTTTCTCTTTTGCAATATGGTGGATTATAATAATACCTCTCTCAGCTGTGTAGGTGGTGCACGCCTGTAATCCCAGCCACTTGGGAGGCTGAGGCAAGGAGGATTGCATGTTCAAAGCCAACCTCAGTAAAAACAAGGCGTTCAATAACTTAGTGAGACCCTGTCTCAAAATAAAATACAAAATAGAGCAGGGGATGTGACTCAGGGGTCAAATGCCCCTGAGTTCAATCCTCACTATCCCCCTTCCCCCCAAAAAATATAATGCCTCATAAATTGTAAGTTCCAGGTAAATATTAGCAATCCATAGTTTCTGTCCTGTCATTAACTTGTGTTATCTAAGGCAAATATTTTATATCTTTGAGTGTTATTTACTATAAGTCTAAATAAGCTCCATATTCCTTTCTGGTTCTAGATTTAATTTTAACAGAATGGAATAGACCTATAGAAGTTATAGAACAAGTATGTGAAAAGTGTATAGATTTTGATGTTAAATAAATGTTTGAATAGATCAGGTTCTGATTCAGAAGTCTGACTTAGTACTATGTTACTTTGGATGAGTTTGTTAAGATTTAATAATGTTATAAAATTGGATAAGAGCTATCTCATGGGGTGTTATGCTGGTTTATGAAACAGTAAGTACAAAATATCAATTCTAGGGCATAATAATACTAAAAATGCCATTAAATCTTTTTTACATAGCAGTGTCAAAGGACAGAGTTACATCAGTTTAGTTTAAAGATGTTAATTGATTTTATTTTTCATTCTAGAATCAGGTAACACTTCTTTCCATAAAATATAACAGGTGTTCAAATGGGCTGACCAGAAGAGGTTGGTTTTATAGACAGAGAAATATTGAAGAAAACAGAAAGGAAGAACCAAAAAATAGATTGGTCATTTCAAAGTTACTTTCTTCCTATTGTACAGACAGGAGACAGAAAATAGAAAAACAACTGATTGATTAACTTCAGATTATATTACTTTTTGTAAAGATGAAAGGATAAAAGGAATTAAAGTAGTGGGAACTTTTTTTGTGAGACAAAACTGGACCAGTTTTATCTAGTCCTTTGGGAAGCAGAACCATATTATAGTTACTGAGAATTAAGAACCTATAAAAAATATATGTTGTGCCTCCTAATAGCATTTATTCTCATGAGATCAGAATTGAGAACACAGGGAAAACAGAATTAAGAAAGCATGGTAACTAATGGTAAGGTGGATCTTGAATTGTCAGCAACATTGATATATCATTTTATAGGACATACCAGTTTTTCCCCTTTAAGTCCTTTATTTTGTTGAGGTTTTTCTTTGTCTCAGGACTTTACTGTATTCAATAATTTCCTATTAGTAAGTATTTGTAGAATGTTTTGTTCTCCAAGAAGAATACAACATTGGTTCATTAATGGGTTTTGCCACTTCCTTTTTAGAAACTTAAAAAAACAAAACAAAAACCCAACTCATGTATGTTTTCTGTTTCATCCTCTTCTTTTGGAAGAGGAAGAGAGAAGAGATTAGACTAGAAGATTTAAATGTCTTCCAACCATAAAATGTTATAGTTTTAATGCTATATTAATCTAAATGTGTTGCTCTGTTTAGTGCAGAGTAAGCACCTTTAAGACATGCTACCTTTATTCTAATGAAGTTACCTTTATAGCCAATTCTTGATCCGTCCAAGAACATGTATCTTATTAGTACACAGTCTGAGTACTTTATCCTTCTTTTATTTACTTTTAACTTTATTAGAATTTTCTGTCTTGTCTTCCTCTCCTTTGCCTGATTTCTGGAGTGTTCTGCTTGACTTAACAGCCCATGGACCTTCTTTACAGGATTGCAAGTGAGGGGAGAGGGGAAGACCATATTGCATCTAGAATCTGCAGATTTGAGTGAAGTCCAAGAAGAAAGACCAGTAGAAAAGAGTTATTATAAAAGTTTAGGACTTGAATAAAGACTCACTGAGTTCAAACCCTGAATTCTTTTTGTGCCTCAATTTCCTTAAGTTTAATGAGGATAATAACACCCATTGGACTGTATTGAGATTATGTATTTAGTAATGTTCTTAAGACAATGCTTGATTCTTAATAAGTCTTTAATAGATAGTAAGTAGCTAGTGTTAGCAATTGTTATTTTTAAGGTTTTTACTAAGAATCTTATAAGGATTATATTAAGAAGTAGATTTATTATCTATGTAAATTCATTTATGTGCCATTGGAGAGTAAGCACAGTAATTAATGGCATGATCTTCTTTTGTGTAATAAATGTGACTTCTTACAAACTCTAGTATTCCTGAAGTTGGAAGACTATGTAGTTTTCTCTCTAAGAGTAGTATTCTGCTTAGAAAAATTTACATGCTCCTACATTTATCTAATGTGTTAATAATTGTTAGAATCTACAGTATATCTTAGAATGGAAATAAAGGATCTGAGAGGAACTCTCATTCATTTCTTGTACGTTATAGAAAGGTACCCATTTGGGAAAGAAGGAAGTGATGGGAATCTATAATTCCTATTAAGGTATATACAAATTGGGAATGTTTTGTATCTTTAGAAGTGTTAGAATGGTTAGAATTTCATCTTTCTATTCCTATAATAAATGCCTTCCATGTTTTTGAGATTTCAACATTAACAGATCTTAATGTATTAAGAAAGTATAACTTAAATTCAAAATAATGTAGTTTTTCTTGACTGTGGATCTTTATCACAATAGACTCTTTGAAGCCTTTAAAAATGACCTTTTCAAATAGATATATCTCTTTGCCCATAAACATTTATGTATTCACCTTGTAGATGTTTTAAGTCACTTTTACTTTTATTATGAAAATTAAAAATTATCAGTGCTTTATTTCCAGAGAAGGGGGAGGAAATAAGACAACCAGATATAGCTATACAAGATTGCTTCCTTAAATGATGCAAAATAAAAAAAAATTTATTAGCTCTCAAATTTGTCTACAAATATATTTCTCTCCTTGAACTATAAATGTATGTTTATCTACTGAAAACTATAAAAGAGAGTATAGTCAATCGTGTTCTACTCCAGTCAGTTTAGCCAACAAATCTGATAACTCCACCCAGAAGATAGTGGCCTTGAAAACACAATTAAGCAGAAGATGTCTTTGTCATTAAAAACCAGCAAAGCAAATACTTTGTTTGTGTAAAATGTGGTGTGTGTGTGTGTGTGTGTGTGTGTGTGAGAGAGAGAGAGAGAGAGAGAGAGAGAGAGAGAGAGAGAGAGAGAGAAATGATATCTAGTCTTTATTTCTGAACTATAAATTCCCATTTCATGAAAGATGATTCTAACTTATAGGTCTATTATTGGGAAATGATCAAGAAAGAAAAATAACATGATTTTTCTTAATTCCAGGACTTTATATAATACTACATCTAAGATTGCTTGTACAAAGCAATAGGAATCTAAAACTAATGACATGGCTTAAATTTCAAGTTTAAATTTTTAGTAGAAGTTCATCTGTTCAGGTTTCCTTGATGCCTTTTATAAACATAAGGGCCTGATTAAATACTGATCTGACAGTTTTATTCTTAGTATGACATTGACTAAAAAAATGATACTACTAACTTAAATTCTTTTTTGGTATATTGGATTTGCTGTACTTAAGTCTGCAGAGAATATATACATATGAAATAAATGTGAGATTTTGCAATAATCACATACTGTAGGCATTTATAACACAGTATGGTAATGGTAATGTGCCATTGCCTTTTTCCTATTCTTTGTATATAAAATGTACTAAATGGCTGTGTAAGTCAGTTTCCCATTTTTATAATAAAATAGCTGAGATAGTCAGCCTAACAAGAAGAAAGGTTTGTTTTGGCTCATCATTTTGGAGGTTTCAGTTAATGGTCTCTTGGCTCTGTAGCTTGAGGCTGTGGTAACCCAAGTACATCTTGTTGGAAGCATACAACAGAGGAAGCCTGTTTACCTCATGATGACCAGAAAACAGAGACAGGAAGGGGACAGGGTCCCATTGTCACCTTAAAATCCATGTTCCACTGTGCCATACCTCCTAAGAGTTTCACCATTTCCCAATAGTGCCACAGGCTAGAGAACAAACCTTTAACATGTGGGGCCTTTGGGAGACATTCAAGATCCAGACTACAGTAATGGCCATAATAATAAATGAAACTAATAGTAAAATATGCATCCCTTCAATAAACTAAGGAATGCAATAGAACTTATTGGTATAGTTCATTTAATACATTGACTTACAATCCTAATAGATCCATCCTCCCATTTACTATGTAGTGTACCCTCTTATCCTAAAAATACAGCCAAATATACACAATGAAATATAATGTACTAAGTATAACTCAGGAAACAAAATATGTTAAGTAGTTAAGTTATAGTACATAAATTCCAGAAAACAGTGTTATAGTCAGATGCATCTATGTTATTGAGTGAGGGCATAGAAGTAATACTATGGTGGTACATTTTTGCAAACTAAGAGAAAGCTTTATTGCACAGCCAGCAGGCATGGAGGCCAGGATCTGTAGGTTCTAATTTTCCTCTTCGATCCATTTGTACTGGGGACATTTACAGAAAGGTGCTTACAGATTGGTTGGTGTAACTCTTTACAGGTGGCATGTTTGTTTTCTTGGGGAGTTTTTTTTTTTTTTTTTTTTTTACTGCGGGGGTGGTGGATTTTGAACTTGTGATGTCATTGAACACGCTTGGTTGGCTGCTTTTGCTTATGTCCAAACTGAATCATTAGTGAAAGGTCTGGAGGCTTATCCTGAAAGACAACTTCGTTGTTTAAGGAATTCACATTTTGGTGTGTCTAGGCCTTAGACAGTTTAACCTACTTACAGTGAATCTTTGGAGTGAAGAAAAGTAGAAAAAATTTTGAATCATTTCACGTAGGCAGAAAATTGGAGGAACTTATGTCCATATGGACAAGAGAGTATAAAGTGATGTTAGAATAAGTAATAACAGATCACAAGTATTAGTTTTTGATTTAAGCAAAAGGAAAATAACAAGTTACAAAAGGAAAAACATTAGAAGACAAACCATGTGCTGTCAAATTGGATTAAAATGAGTTGTACCTTAATTAATTAATTATTATTTTTTTGATATTGGGAATTGAACCAAGGGGTGCTTTATTCTTGAGCTACATCTCCAGTCTATATTATTTTTTCAAAGTCAGGAGATTTTAATATTATTCATTATTCCAGTGGGGAATAGGTATGGGCACCAGGAAGAGATGATTTTAGTTCTCTTTGTTTTTTTTTTTTTTTTGCCTTTCACGTCTGTCTTTTTTTAATTTATTTTTTATTGGTTGTTCAAAACATTACAAAACTCTTGACATATCATATTTCATACATTAGATTCAAGTGGGTTATGAACTCCCATTTATTACCCCAAATACAGATTGCAGAATCACATCGGTTACACACTATACTATTTTTTAATTTGAGAAATGGTCTCACTAAGTTGCTAAGGCTGATCTTGGAATTTCTTCCTAGTTGTTGGGATTTCAAATGTGTGCCACCATGCCTGATTTGAGTTGGGCCTTATTATAAGTGTGATATTGCAGTAAATGTCTATGTTATGGCTTAGGTTGGTATAGGTTTAAAATAGTAGAAAATACGAGTTGTATTTTGAAACTCTGTTACATCTAGAAGAAAAAGAACATGTAGTGATAATTTTGGAATGTGTTGAATTTATGCTGTTAGTTGGGTGCTGTAATAAATACTCAGCAAGTAGTTGAAAATGAGAATTACAGTTCTTATGTCAATAAGATTTAGTTTTGAGGATTTTTCACAAAACAGAAATCACTGAAACCATTAGATTAGATAGTATTATAAGGAAGATAATAGTAATAATACAAATTAATGTCATCATTACTGCTAACATTTGTTGATGTATATTATGTACCAGGTTTAGTACATATATTTGACATTAGTTTTGCATATTTCTTACAAAATCTCTATAAAGTAGGTACCATTATGTCTCTTTTATACAGATGAAACAATTAACACAGAGAAGTAGCCATACTTTACACAGTGAGTGATATAGTCTGGATACAAACTAGGGCTCATTTCCAAAGATAGATTCTTGAGGAACTCAGTCATTCTGGAGGCAATAGTAATAAAAGAGAAATAGCTCTTAGCAACAAGAATGAATTAGATTATACCCTGCTTAGAAGGCCAAGGATAAGAGTATGGTGTGGTACCTAATATCACATACCTCAGAGCACTTTACAACAGGCATTGGATTTGATGATTTATAAACCCTGACAAATGGCTTTTCAATAATGCTGTAAGCCCAAGAAATTTACCTAAGCATGTGTTTTTTTGAGAACCTCAAGAAATTTTTAATATTCTGTTTGTCCATAAGCTGTTCCGAACTTTAATATACTCTATCAGATTTCATTTTGAGCTTCAACAAATGTTGTGTAGTCATTCTTTTAATAAATCTTGATGTCATTCTCAAAGGAAATGTATCAGAAATAAATCTAATTTTGGATTTGTTTAGGACAATAGAATCTGTTGAAAATACCAAAAACAATGATTAAATTAGTCTTAGATGAAAAGATGAAAATTGCAGAGAAGTTTAGTGTGAAAAATGAAAAAAAAAGTCAGTATGATTTGTATTATGTAGTCAAGAAGGACCAACTCATCATTTTGGGGTGTGATAATGAGAGAAATATTCGTGTGGGTGTTTTGATGATTACTTAATTGATGTGTATAAAATGCTTGAAGGAAAAATGTATGGCATGAATTCTAAATATTATTATGTTATTCCCAGAATTCTGTCAGGTTTTATGGCTGCTTTCCCATGTGCCTATTTTTTTGCACCTGTTGCTAGAACTTCTTTCCACAGCAGCAGTAATTTTTCTATTATTTGAAATCTGTTCCAAATTTTTACTCTTAAAACTGTCTCCCAATACTGCTATATTTGGTTGCCTAATTTTTAATAGATCTTTTTAATATGATGCATTTTTTTATACAACCGTGTGTACATGTGCATGCATGCGCAGGCGTTGTGTATAGAGCATATGTAATCAAATTAATTTCCATATTTCAATAATTTAGGTAAAATAATTTTGCCTATATAATTTTTCATCAGAATTAATTACCCCCAGATAATTTATACTTAATATGCTTTATTTTTGTCATTAGCTTAAATTTAATGAGCTGCTATAATCATTGTTAATTTGTCAATATCCATTACTTTCTCGTGTCTGGAAGCCTTTTCTTGGCCCATTAAAGTAGGAATCTCAATTTGAAAACTTGCCCAAAATGAATATATATGTTTTCTTTTATGAGGAAAAATTTTAATTTTAATTGATTTTGTAAATTAGAATTTATTTCTCTGCTTATTTCTTTTAAAAGAAACAAGTCAACATTTTTCTTACTTTAAAATTTGTGAGATTAATTTTATTTTTTAAAAGTTAAATATACATTTTAGAGGTAATTGTAATTCAGAAAAAATACATCAAAATGTCACCTACAGAGAACTATAAATATGAATAATATGAATATTGCTTATCCTTGGAGATTCATCATTGCCAAACTGAAATCATATATCATTATTTTATTTTTATACTTAATTTATTATACATACAGTCTCATTTTTGTATTTTTTTTATTGATCTAAAACTAAAACATGCATTTAAAAACTGTTTACCTGTGAACAAAATGATTACTTAAACAAAAACGCATTAGCATTTATTATGATCTGATCATTTTCCCGGGAAGTAAAAAAAAAAGATAAAGTGTTTAACAATTTCTTTCAATCTACGATTAACTTACAACTATTGTTTTAATTTCTATATTGATCCTGTAGGATGTGTTTATTTAAGGAATATGTGTTTTTTCTTTAAAGGAGGAGAAACTGACCTTATGCCATACTTTATAGCTTTTCCCCCAAATTTATTTCTATTATATGATTTTCCTTTATTTGAAAAATTAGTTTATAATATTCCATATTTTCTTTTTAATTTTTTAGAATTGATTTTTAATTAATTTTATTTTTTTTGTGCTGGGGTTATATGAACCTGGCTCATATACATGCTAGCAGCAACTTTACCACTGAACTACATCCCCAGTTCCTTCAGTGTTACCTTTAAAAAAAATACTGTTTTTGATTGATCATTTATAAGTACTTACATTTATGGACATAATATGATGTCATATATTTATGTGTGTGTATTTTAAAAATTTATTCTTGCTGTATTAGCTGTAGTCACCATATTGTACAATACATCTCATAAACTTATTCCTCTTAACCTAAACTTCTGTACCCTTTGACCAGCATTTTCCAGATTTCTTCTCTTTAACTTCTGATCTGATCACTACTATTCCAATCTAGTTCTCTGAATTTGACTTTGTTAGATTCTACATATGGTGGTTTTATGTGTTATTTGCTTTTCTGTGTATGGCTTACTTCACTTTGCATAATGTCCTCCTCTTTCATTCATCTTTTTCATAAATCAATTAATTTCTTTTTGTTTTTAAGGCTGAATATTATTCCATTGTAGATATATCACATTTTGTTAACCCTTTCATTTGTTGATGGACATTTAGGTTGATTCCTTACTGTGTCTGTTGTGTGTAATGCTGCAGTGAATATGGCAGTGTAGACATTTCTCCCTGACACTGATTTCAATTCCTGTGTATATATAGAAGTCAGATTGCTGAATCATATAATACTTCTATTTTTAGTTTTCTGAGCAAACTCCATATAGTTTTTTAAATAATGACTGTGCTAATTTATATTCTCACCAGTTGTGTGTGGGGAGGTATCCTTTTCCTCCATATCCTTGCCAACATGTAATTTTCATCTTTTTAATAATAGCCATTATAACAGATATTACGTGAATTCTTACCATGGTTGTTACTGTTGTACTCTTTTTTTAAAAAAAAGATTTTATTTTTTTATAGTTGGACACAATACCTTTATTTTATTTATTTACTTTTATGTGGTGCTGAGGATGGAACCCAGGGCCTCACACGTGCTAGTGAGTGCTCTACGGATGAGCCACAACCCCAGCCTCTTGTGGATAACTTCTAATTATCTCTGAGTTTTAGCATCCTTCCAAGATTGAGTACTCTAGCTGAGAACAGCTAGTTACTAGATTTTAGTTTACTTGGTGCCAAGGAATGAGAGCAGAGAGGATCTTCTGGTGTTACATACGATGGGATTGAGTCCTACTTTTTATCAAGGAATCTAGCACTACATATTGAAGGTATTTTGATTCTGGATATGAAAAATATCAAATTTATACTGTATTGGCAAATTAAAACCTATAATCATTCTCAAATATTATTTCAATAGTTTGATCTGCTACTTAGATTTTCTTTTATCCAATATATTAAGTTTTTTGTTATTTCATTATAGAGATACATAATACTGGGGTTTATTTTAACAAATAATGTAAGCATGGAATATAATTTGCTCCCATTCAGTCCCTAGTAGTTTCCCTTTCCCTCCTCCTCCCTCCCCCATTCCCTTCCCTTTCCTCTACTCTACTGATCTTTCCACTATTTACTTATATATTTTTTAAAGTAGTGTATTATAGATATACATAAAGGTGAAATTCGCTGTGATATATTTATATAAGTATATAGGAGATTTTTGATCAAATATATTCTACCGTCTCTTTCTTTTCTTATCCCTCTTTCCTTCCTTCCAATCCTTTCTCTACTCCACTCATCTCTTTCCTGTTTTCATGGGATTTCCTTCACCATCATGCTTCTTACTGCTTGCTTGATTGCAGTTTTTCTTTCTTCCTTTTCTTTTCTCCCTATTTTGGAAAAGCTTCTGCATATGAGAGGGAACTTTTAACACTTGACTTTCTGAGTCTGTCTTATTTCACTTAGCATGATGTTCTTTAGTTCCATCCATTTATTGGCAATAGATGCCATAATTTCATTTTTCTTAATGGCAAGGTAAAACTTCACTGTGTGTATGTATATGACGTTTTCTTTATCCATTTGTCTGTTTATGGGCATTTAGGCTGGTTCCATAGCTTGGCTATTGTGAGCTTTGCTGCTATAAACATTGATGTAGCTGCATTTCTATAGTAGGCTGATTTTAGATCTTATTGGATATATACCAAGGGGTGGGGTAACAGGGTCTTACAGTGATTTCATTCCTAGTTTCTAGGAAATCACTAGGAATTTTTTGAACAGGAGAGTTACATGCTTAGATTCATTTTGTTGAGAAGATATTTCAGAAGGCAAAGAGGAAGGTAAGACCAAAATGAGAGGAGACTGGTAAACAGAACTGATGAAAATACTTGTTTAATAATCCAGGTAAATGGAAGAGTTTAACTAAAGCAGTCATTGTTACAATGGAGAGCTGGAAGTAAATTTGAGAGAGAAGTTTGAAGGTAAATTCAAAAGACTTGAGAACTGGATATTAGTGGTCAAAGGAAAGTCAGAAGATGTGGCCTTACTTTATAAGTATTTTGAAAGCTTCATGGAATAAAGATTCTGTAAATGTTTCTTATCTTAGCTTTTTGAACCTTAAAAAGCTTTAGATTTAAAACTGATATTTGTAATTTAAGGATTTTTAGTACTTTTAATCTTCTGTAATATAGTTTTTTTTAAAAATTACATTATAAATTGAAGGCCAGTTGGTATAGTAAGATACTGTATAGCCATAAAAATGTCTATATACATCTGTATATAGACAGATTTCTGATAATTTCTGATAATAATTTCTGATAATCAGAAATTACTTTGAATCCTTATACTCCAATAAAATAGAAGATAGTGAAGGCATAGATAAATTCCTTGAGTCCTATGATCTGCCCAGATTGAGCCAGGAGGATATAGACAACCTAAACAGACCAATAACAATAGAGGAAATAGAAGAAACCATCAAAAGACTACCAACTAAGAAAAGCCCAGGACCGGATGGGTATACAGCAGAGTTTTACAAAACCTTTAAAGAGGAACTAACACCAATACTTTTCAAGCTATTTCAGGAAATAGAAAAAGAGGGAGAACTTCCAAATTCATTCTACGACGCCAACATCACCCTGATTCCGAAACCAGACAAAGACACATCAAAGAAGGAAAACTACAGACCAATATCTCTAATGAACCTTGACGCAAAAATCCTCAATAAAATTCTGGCGAATCGGATTCAAATACATATCAAAAAAATTATACATCATGATCAAGTAGGATTCATCCCTGGGATGCAAGGCTGGTTTAATATACGGAAATCAATAAATGTTATTCACCACATCAATAGACTTAAAAATAAGAACCATATGATCATCTCAATAGATGCAGAAAAAGCATTCGACAAAGTACAGCATCCCTTTATGTTCAAAACGCTAGAAAAATTAGGGATAACAGGATCATACCTCAACATTGTAAAAGCAATCTATGATAAGCCACAGGCCAGCATCATTCTGAATGGAGAAAAATTGAAGGCATTCCCTCTAAGATCTGGTACAAGACAGGGATGCCCTCTCTCACCACTTCTGTTCAACATAGTCCTCGAAACACTGGCCAGAGCAATTAGACAGTCAAAAGAAATTAAAGGCATAAAAATAGGAAAAGAAGAACTTAAATTATCACTATTTGCAGATGATATGATTCTATACCTAGCAGACCCAAAAGGGTCTACAAAGAAGCTATTAGAGCTAATAAATGAATTCAGCAAAGTGGCAGGATATAAGATCAACACGCATAAATCAAAGGCGTTCCTGTATATGAGCGACAAATCCTCTGAAACGGAAATGAGGACAACTACTCCATTCACAATATCCCCCCAAAAAATAAAATACTTGGGAATCAACCTAACAAAAGAGGTGAAAGATTTATACAATGAAAATTACAGAACCCTAAAGAAAGACATAGAAGAAGACCTTAGAAGATGGAAAAACATACTCTGCTCATGGATAGGCAGAACTAACATCATCAAAATGGCGATATTACCAAAAGTTCTCTATAAGTTCAATGCAATGCCAATCAAAATCCCAACAGCATATCTTGTAGAAATAGATAAAAGAATCATGAAATTCATATGGAATAATAAAAGACCCAGAATAGCAAAAACAATACTAAGCAGGAAGTGTGAATCAGGCGGTATAGCGATACCAGACTTCAAGCTATACTACAGAGCAATAGTAACAAAAACAGCATGGTACTGGTACCAAAACAGGCGGGTGGACCAATGGTACAGAATAGAGGACACAGTAACTAATCCACAAAACTACAACTATCTTATTTTTGATAAAGGGGCTAAAAGCATGCAATGGAGGAAGGATAGCATCTTCAACAAATGGTGCTGGGAAAACTGGAAATCCATTTGCACCAAAATGAATCTGAATCCCTATCTCTCGCCGCGCACAAAAGTTAACTCAAAATGGATCAAGGAGCTTGATATTAAATCAGAGACACGGCATCTGATAGAAGAAAAAGTTGGTTATGATCTACACGCTGTGGGATCGGGCTCCAAATTCCTCAATAGGACACCCATAGCGCTAGAGTTAACAAATAGAATCAACAAATGGGACTTACTCAAACTAAAAAGTTTTTTCTCAGCAAAAGAAACAATAAGAGAGATAAATAGGGAGCCTACATCCTGGGAACAAATCTTTACTCCACACACTTCAGATAGAGCCCTAATAACCAGAATATACAAAGAACTCAAAAAATTAGACAATAAGATAACAAATAACCCAATCAATAAATGGGCCAAGGACCTGAACAGACACTTCTCAGAGGAGGACATACAATCAATCAACAAGTACATGAAAAAATGCTCACCATCGCTAGCAGTCAGAGAAATGCAAATCAAAACTACCCTAAGATACCATCTCACTCCAGTAAGACTGGCAGCCATTAGGAAGTCAAACAACAATAAGTGCTGGAGAGGATGCGGGGAAAAGGGCACTCTTGTTCATTGCTGGTGGGACTGCAAATTGGTGCAGCCAATTTGGAAAGCAGTATGGAGATTTCTCGGAAAGCTGGGAATGGAACCACCATTTGACCCAGCTATTCCCCTTCTCGGTCTATTCCCTAAAGCCCTAACAAGAGCATGCTACAGGGACACTGCTACATCGATGTTCATAGCAGCTCAATTCACGATAGCAAGACTGTGGAACCAGCCTAGATGCCCTTCAATAGATGAATGGATAAAAAAAATGTGGCATTTATACACTATGGAGTATTACTCTGCATTAAAAAATGACAAAATTATAGAATTTGGAGGGAAATGGATGGCATTAGAGCAGATTATGCTAAGTGAAGCTAGTCAATCTTTAAAAAACAAATACCAAATGACTCCTTTGATATAAGGGGTGTAAACAAGGACAGGGTAGGGACGAAGAGCTTGAGAAGAATATTTACAGTAAACAGGGATGAGAGGTGGGAGGGAAAGGGAGTGAGAAGGGAAATTGCATGGAAATGGAAGGCGATCCTCAGGGTTATACAAAATGTCATATAAGAGGTAAGGAGGGGTAAGTCAAGAGAATACAAATGGAAGACATGATTTACAGTAGAAGGGGTAGAGAGAGAAAAGGGGAGGGGAGGGGAGGGGAGGGGAGGGGGGATAGTAGACAATAGGACAGACAGCAGAATACATCAGACACTAGAAAGGCAATATGTCAATCAATGGAAGGGTAACTGATGTGATACAGCAATTTGTATACGGGGTAAAAGCGGGAGTTCATAATCCACTTGAATCAAACCGTGTAATATGATGTATTAAGAACTATGTAATGTTATGAACGACCAATAAAAAAAAAAAAAAAAATGAAAAAAAAAAAAAAAAAAAAAAAGGTTTAGATAGGTAACAACAGACATGCTTAAAAAGTAGATGTCTGCTGACCTTGGGAGAACTTGCCTGTAAACGGGATGTTCTGCCAAGTGGGCTAAGAGGGTGCTGAGAAAAATTTTTTATCTGTTCAAAACAAAGAGCAGAGCTCAGCATACTCCAGGCCGAAAGTAGATTAGCCATAAGAAGCGGGTCACTTCTGATTAGAAAGTAAAACTTCTGTATGCTATGTTTAATTAGCTGAAAGACCTGATTTATTGATGTTGGAAGGCTGCCTTCTTTGTTCATAATACTACAAAAAGATTGCTTGTCCACAATAAAGGACTTTTTTTCTGCTGCTAAAAAAAAAAAAAAAAAAAATTACATTATAAATTGAAGGCCAGTTGGTATAGTAAGATACTGTATAGCCATAAAAATGTCTATATACATCTGTAGATCCAAAAGGTCACACACCAAAATTACTGGCTTTGGAATCATAGGAGGTGATTCATATTTAAAATTTTTTAGTCATTGTTTTAAATGGCGAAAACTAAAAGTTTAACATTATAGCTCATTTTTAATATAGAAAACATGTAGTAAACACTTTCTATTTATTTCCTTTATATATGACATCGGAATGCATTACAATTCTTATTACACATAGAGCACAAATTTTTTTATATCTCTGGTTGTATACAAAGTATATTCACACCAATTTGTGTCTTTATACATGTACTTTGAGTAATAATGTCCATCACATTCCACTATCATTAATAATCACATGTCCCCTCTCTTCCCCTCCAACCCCTCTGCCCTATTAGAGTTCGTCTATTCCTCCCATTCTCCCTCTCCCTGTCCCACTATGAATCAGCCTCTTTATATCAAAGAAAACTTTCTGCATTTGTTTTTTTTGGGTTTGGCTAACTTCACTTAGCATTATCTTCTGTAATTCCATCCATTTACCTGCAAATGCCACAGTTTTTTTTTTTTTATCCTTTCATCTATTGAAGGGCATCTAGGTTGGTTCCACAGTTTAGCTCTTGTGAATTTTGCCGCTGTAAACATTGATGTGGCTGTGTCCTTGTAGTATGTATGCTGTTTTTAAGTCTTTGGGGTATAGACCAAGGAGAGGGATAGCTGGGTCAAATGGTGGTTCCATTCCAAATTTTGCAAGAAATCTTCATACTGCTTTCCATATTGGCTGCACCAATTTGCAGTCCCAGCAACAGTGTATGAGTGTACCTTTCTCCCCATATCCTTGCCAACACTTATTGTTGTTTGTCTTCATAATAGCTGCCATTCTGACTGGAGTGAGATGGAATCTTAGAGTGGTTTTGATTTGCATTTCTCTGATTGCTAGTGATGATGAACATTTTTTCATATATTTGTTGACTGATTGTATATCATCTTTTGAGAAGTGTCTATTCAGGTCCTTGGCCCATTTATTGATTGGGTTATTTGTTTTTTTGGTGCTTAGCTTTTTGAGTTCTTCGTACCCTAGAGATTAGTGCTTATACGAAAGAAGTTAAAGGGATACACATAGGAAAAGAAGAACTCAAATTGGCACTATTTGCTGTTGATATTATTCTAAACCTAGAAGACCCTAAAAGTTCCACTAGAAAACTTCTAGAACTAGTGAATGAATTCAGTAATACCCATAAATCAAAGGCATTTCTGTATATCAGTGACAAATTCTCAGAAAGGGAAATGAAGAAAACTACCCCATTTTCAATAGCCTCAAAAAAATATTTGGGAATCAACTTAACAAAAGTGGTGAAGGATCTATATAATGAAAACTACAGAACCCTAAAGAAAAAAATAAAGAAGACCTTAGAAGATTGAAAGATTTACCTTGCTCTTAGATAGGCAAAATTAATATTGTTAAAATGACCATACTTCCAAAACCACTAAGCAGATTTAATGCAATTCCAATCAAAATCCCAATGAGATTCCTCATAGAAATAGAAAAAGCAATCATGAAATTCATCTGGGAAAATAAGAGATCCAGAATAGCCAAAGCAATCCTTAGCAGGAAAAGTAAAGCAGGTGGCATCATATACCAGACTTAATCTATACTACAGAGAAATCGTAACAAAAACAGCATGGCTGTGGCACCAAAATAGACTGGTAGGCCAATGTACAGAATAGAGGACACAGAGGCTAACCCACAAAACTACAATTATTTTATATTAGACAAAGGTGCCAAAAACATGCATTGAAGAAAAGACAGCCTCTTCAACAAATGGTGCTGGGAAAACTGGAAGTCTATTTGCAACAAAATGAAATACTTCCTGTTTTTGAGTAAGTTATCAAATTTGTGAATTTAGACTATTTGTGATGTAGGCTATTACAATAATCATAAATCAATGGCCATGCAAACAACATTAATGATTCTGAGTTGGTCTAAGAAATTCATTGTTTAATGTTTGGTTTTGGAAACCTACTGCAAACTTCTAATGGATAGAAATGATTGTATTTGTTCTTTTACTGATGCAGCAGAATATTGCTGTTTTAAAATAAGCGATTTTTGAACATTTTTTCCTAAAATCTAAACACAAGTGAAGTCTGTATTTGTTTACTAATAGTGTTCTCCCACATTGGTAACCCTGTTTGAATAGGTGAATGAGTGGGGCCGCTTTTCTGTGACCAGGTCAAGACCTAGTTATTTTATTTGGAGTAATCTAAATTTTAGTTGTTTTAGGCCTTTTCTTCTGGACTAGTTTTTTGTTGTTGTTGTTGTTGTTGTTGTTTATTTGTTTCTTTGTTTAAGGGAATAATTTTCTAATTTTCTACTTGGAAGGTAGAAACTGGACAACTCAGAACTAAATGGAGAAAGGTCCCTGGGGTCTCAGAGCATAGGATGTGGACTTGCCTTAATTTCAGTATGTGTCTTTGTCGTCCACTGTGGTTGGTAACCTGGAAGCTAGGTCTCTTTCCACAGAGAATGACTCTTTGAGAAGGTAAAGGAAGTGGAGATCCCACTTAAACAATCCAACGTTTCCTGCTTTCTTTATCCCTTTCTATTTGGGTGCTTTGTGAGGAAAATAGTACCTACTTTACCCTCCTTGACTCTGGCAAGTCAATTTCCACTTATGTTCTGCACCATCACTGAAAGTTGTTGACATGTGTCATCTTTGTCTTTGGGAATTTATGCATTTTTTTATGCCTTAGTAATGCTTCTTAAATGAAGGTTTAGGAGTGAATGTTAATTTTCCAATGAGAGGTAAAAATCAAGAAGAAAGAATGGTAGTTGAAGTATCAGACAAAGAGCATAGAAGTTGAGATTAGCTGAACTCTGTCCGAACTTTGTATGACTTCTAGCCTGATATCAGGTAAGAAGGGGTTTTACTTTTTTAGAGACTTTGTTTTCTTATCTGGAAAATAGAGGGATTAGATGGATTTTTACTCAAAGAGAGTGAGTGTATGTGAAATGGTTTGCCAAATTCTCTTTTATTTAAAAAATATTAAATGGAAAGTGTGATAAAGCACTTTGTTTTAATTCTAGGCAATTTTCACTTTAAGTTTTCAGTAATGAGAAGGAACAGTATTCTAAATATTTAGGTTATATTATACTTAACATTCTTCTCATTCACAAACTATCTTCCTTTGAACAATGCTAAATATAGTGTAGTGGCACATCTTGATTGAAACACACTCTATACGGTTTACTTCTTTGATATTTTCATAATTTGACTATTTTTTTATTTTAAGTATTCTTTTATTTTAAATCTCTGCATTTAAAAAATTTACCTCTACCATAATCAGAAAAAATTATTGTTTAGGATTTAGGAAGATGTGATTTTATCTTTCCACGTTTGACAAAATATACGAAGAAGTGTAAATAATTCTAAGGAGATGTATCCTACCTACCTGCCTTTCCATTCCTTGTTTTTTCCTTTCATTATTTTTTTTCTTCTAGGTATATAAATATATTTTCTATTAAGAAATAAAAATTTTTGCTAGATAATCACAAAAGATGGTTATCTTTGCAAAATGGTATATATAAAATGAATTTGCTTTCTTTCTTAATGCCTGCAGGATTCTATATAGCATATAGAAAATCTAGTTTCCTCAGATTGTAAATACAGAATAAAGCCATTAGTCTTACAAGTATATTTCATCTGTCCTTTTTTTTTTTTTTTTTAAAGAGTGAGGTGGGGAGAGAGAGAGAGAGAGAGAGAGAGAGAGAGAGAGAGAGAGAGAGAGAAAGAGAATTTTTTTAATATTTATTTTTTTTTTTTTAGTTATCGGCAGACACAACATCTTTGTTTGTATGTGGTGCTGAGGATCGAACCCGGGCCGCACGCATGCCAGGCGAGCGCGCTACCGCTTGAGCCACATCCCCAGCCCTCATCTGTCCTTTTAAAATTCAGTTTTGATGATCTGTCATTAATTAAAGGCATATTATACAATTTTAATATAAAGGTCATGTAAATGAACTGGTTTGCATCCATTTTAAGAGGGTATAAATAGATCTTTTTCCTTTTTTATACTATACTGGTCACCTGGATTATCTTGTGGGTGATTATTTTACCAAATGGAGTTTCCTTGATAGAATGAACATATTTTTACTTAAGAAAGGACAGTTTAGCTTCAAAAACCATCATGGCAAGTCTTTCTCAGGCTGCAAATTTGATGAGAAAGCTTGCATATTGTTAATTTTTGCTTTTCATTGCTTTAGAGATTGTTAATTTTTTTCTTTATCTGAAACTTCATTAAGTAAAATGTTCTGCCTTGTTACTGTTCCTAAGAACTTCCATTTATTTTATCTTCTTTGGTATTCTGCTAATTGCTTTACATTCTGTTTTACATTGCCCAGTAGCCCATTTTTAAGATGAGAACTGTGACACAGAGAGAGGTTGAGTTGATTTACTGATTTTCTCAGACATTGTTTTAGGTACACTATAAGAAAGTTAAGAAAAATTCTGAAATTCTGGTTGTCCTTTAATATGAAGCCCATGTATATTTCTCAAAAAATGAATAAACAGAAGATACCAATATGAGGCTATGAACAAATTATTCCACTGAAGAAAGAAGAGCAAATTATAAGGGCTTAGGAAAAAAATCTCTTTTGTTGACTCCTTTTTTATCCTTGGGCATTTCACTTTGGTATTTTATTTTAATTTAATGAATCTTAAATTATTAACCTGGACTATATAAGAAAGTTTGAAACTCATTAACTGATTAAAAGTTTTAACTGTTTGTGTTGATATTTATTTTGTTTACATATTTACTAAAAACAAATTAGTATTTATCACCCAACTGAGGAAGCATTTGCAGATTTTTCTGTTATAAAGTTACTTATATTTTCCCCTTTCAATATTGTTTTTTGTTTGTTTTTGGTTTGTATGTTTGTTTAGATTTTGGTGCTGGATATTGAACTCCAAGGCACTCTACCACTCAGCTATATCAGCAACCTTTTTTATTTTTCATTTTGAGAAAGGATCTTTCTAATTTCTTGAGACTGGCCTTAAACTTGCAATCTTCCTGCCACAGTATCCTTAGTCTCTGGACTATACCACCATGCCTGGTAATGTACTCTTTTGAAGGAAATAACTATGCCTAGTGCAAACATTAGGAATGGAGAGCTATGTTCCCTTCCTTGTGGGTAGAGTATTCTACATAAGTCTTTTGAACTCTGCACAGGCAATTTGTCTCTTCTCATTCATTTATGTCACTATGAACTTGATATTTGTTTTATACACAAGGAGGATTGTTTTTATCTTATTCTGGATTTTGAATACTACTTAGCAAGAATTTTCCCATTTCATTTTATAAAAACTAAATTTATCAAATACTAGATGTTTTAAATTTTACCTTTAAATATTAACTCTATTTGGAATTTATTGTAATAAATAATAGTATTTTAAATTTATTGTATAATGTGCATTATAAAGCATGATTTCAAATATTCATCCCAGACTCTCATAATTCTTTAGGATCTTCATTTTGAACTCTGAAGCCATGCATCTATCTGTGTTGGAAATTTTCTTTCCCTTTCTTGCAGGAAACTGTTAGGAATATTTTAAACAACTCTTTAACTTTCCTAAACTTGTACCTTCTTTTGTCTCAGTGAATAGTATGGTTACTCAATTGCCTGAGCCAAGAGCCTAGATTGTCACCTTCAAATTCCCTATCTTTTTCACCTAATAAATCAACTGTGACTCTGGAATGTGTTTGATTCAGAATTCTGATCCAAGCTGTATCCTTGGACATGTTATTCCACATCTCTCTGCATCAGTTTCTTCATCTATAAAATTAGTATAGGAGTATATAGTAAGGATTATACTGGTTAATATTAGGAGATGTTTAAAGCAGGGCTCCTTACCTAATAAGTTCTAAATAAATATTTGGGATTATTGTTATCATTCAGTGTTTTCCACACTGGTAATTTTTATTGACTATCTAGCATTGTACTATATAGCATGAGATTGTAGAAGGTAGGATAGTGTATAGCTTGTGTAGCAAGGTGTACTTGACAGGTCTGAGACATCCAGTAATTACCTGGAAGACCTTGAGGAGTTGATCTTAGCTCTGAGATTCAATTACCTTAAATTTTAAAGTGTGATAATGGTACTGCATAGGGATCTTGTAAAAATAAAACATTCATATGAAAGACCAACTAGAAAACTGATGGGCACAGAACATTCACTTAATACATGTTACTGATACTCTTATCAAAGGGGAATAAATGGGTAATTACAATTAAAAATCTGAATTTTTGAATAATATTTTCAAAGTTCAGAAGGTGTGAATATGATAACTTCTTAGCTTTTTTTTTTAAGTTTAATATTTCTGGGGGCTGGGGTTGTAGCTCTGGTAGAATGCTTGCCTAGCATGTGTGAGGGACTGGGTTTTGGTTCTCAGTACCACATATAAATAAATAAAATAAACATCTATCAACATCTTAAAAAATTAAAAAAACAGTAATACTTCCTAACTGAAATAATTAGGAGAAAAGTTATAATCAGTAAAAGCTTCCCTTTGTAGTTATTTTCTTTTTTAATTTGTTCTTTTTAGATATATATGACGGTAAAGTATGTTTTGACATGATAATTATGGATTATTACTTATTCTAATTAGGATCCCATTCTTGTGGTTGTTAATATGGAGTTTCAATGGTGATATATATGAACATAGGAAGATGTGTCTGATTCATTCGACTATCTTTTCTATTTCCATCCTCCAACCCTTCCCTTCATTCCCCTTTGTTAATCCACTGAATTTCTATTTTCCCCTAACCCCTTGATGAGTGTTAGCATTTGCATATCAGAGAGAATTTTTAACCTTTGTTTTTTTGGGATTGGATTATTTCACTTAGCAGGAGAATCTCTAGATTCATCCATTTACTGGCAAATGTCATTGTCATTCTTTTTATGCACAAGTAATATTTAATTGTGTACATATACCACCTTTTCTTTATTCATTCATCTGTTGTAGGGCTTCTAGGTTGGTTCCATGGCTTAGCTACTGTGAATTGAACTACTATAAACATTGATGTGGCCAGTTCACTATAGTATGTTGATTTTAAATCCTTTGGATATATACCATGGGATGGGATAACTGGGTCAAATGGTGGTTCAATTCCAAGTTTTCTGAGGAATCTCCACACTGCTTTCCAGAGTGGCTACACCAATTTGTATTGCTGTCAACAACGTCTGAGTGTACCTTCTCCCTGACATCCTTGCCAACATTTATTGTTACTTGCATTCTTGATAATTGCCATTCTGACTGAAGTGAGATGAAATCTCAGTGTAGTTTTAATTTGCATTTCTAATTGCTACTGATATTGAACTCTTTTTATTACATTTTTTCCCCTATATTTCTTCTCTGTGAAGTATCTGTTCAGTTCCTTTGCCCATTTCTTGATTGAGTTATTTATATTTTTCATGTTAAGTTTTTTGAGTTCTTTATGTATCCTGGGGATTAATGCTCTGAGATTCAGGTGGCAAAGATTTTAACCCATTCTGCAGGCTCTCTGTTCACTTTCATGACTGTTTCCTTTGCTGTGAAGAAGCTTTTAAGTTTGATACCATCCCATTTATTGATTCTTGATTTTACTTCTTGCACTTTAGGAGTCTTGTTGAGGAAGTTGATTCCTAAGCAAACATGATGGAAAATTATGCCTACATTTTCTTCTGATAGACACAGTATCTTTGGTCTAATGCCTAGGTCCTTGATCCACTTTGAGTTGAGTTTTGTGCAGGATGAGAAATAGGGGTTCGATTTCATTCTGCTACATATGGATTTCCACTTTCCCCAGCACCGTTTGTTGAAGATGCTATCTTTTCTCCAATATATATTTATGGTGCCTTTGTCTAGTGTGAGATAAGTGTGTTTATATGAGTTTGTCTCTGTGTCTTCTATTCTGTTCCATTGGTCTTTATGTCTGTTTTGGTGTCAATACCATGCTGTTTTTATTTCTAGAGCTCTGTAGTATAATTTAACATTTGATACTATGATGCTAACTGCTAAGTTTTTCTCCCTAAGAATTGCTTTGGCTATTCTGAGCCTATTATGTTTGCAAATGAATTTCATGGCTGCTTTTCATATTTTTGGTTGAGATCATGATTGGTATTTTGACGGGAACTGCATTGAATCTGTGTAGTGCTTTTGGTAGTATGGCCATTTTGACAATATTAGTTCTGCCTATCCAAGAACATGGGAGGTGTTTTTATCTTCTTAGGTCTTCAATTTCTTTCTTTAGTGTTCTGTTGATTTCATTGTAGAGATTTCTCCTCTTTTGTTATGTTGATTCCCAAGTATTTATTTTCTTTTTGAGGCTAGTGTGAATGGGAAAGTTTTCCTAATTTCTTTCTCAGCTGCTTCATCTTTGGTGTAGAGGAATGCAGTTGGTTTGTGGGTGTTAATTTTATATCCTGCTACATTGTTGAATTGATTTATGAGTTTTAGAAGTTTACTGTTGGAGTTTTTTGGTTCTTCTAAATATAGAATCAACAAATAGGGATAGTTTGAACTCTTTTTTTTTTCTATTCATATCCCTTTAATTTCTTTCCTTTGCCTAATTGCTCTGGCTAGAATTTCAAGGACTGTGTTGAATAGAAGTGGTGAATGAGGGCCTGTCTTGTTGTTGTTTTTAGGGGAAATGCTTTCAGTCTTTCTCGACTTAGAATTATGTTTGCCTTGTGTTTAACATGTATAGCTTTTACAATGTTGAGGCATGTTTCACTTATCTCTAGTTTTCCTAGTGTTTTGAACATGAATGGATGCTATATTTTGTCCAATGCTTTTCTGCATCTATTGAGATAGTCATATGATTTTTGCCTTTAAATCTATTGATGTGGTGAATACATTTATTGATTTCAGTAATGTCAAACCAACCTTGTATCCTTGGGATGAAACCCATTTGATCATGCATGGTGCACTTTTTTGGGGGGGGCTGTGTACCAAGGATACTCGACCACTGAGCCACATTCCCGTCCTATTTTGTACTTTATTTAGAGACAGGGTCTCACTGAGTTGCTTAGTGCCTTGCCATTGCTGAGGCTGGCTTTGAATTTGTGATTCTTCTATCTCAGCCTCCTGAGCTGCTGGGATTACAGGTGTGCACTATATTTTTAATATGTTTTTGTATGTGATTTTCCAGCATTTTATTAAGAATTTTTGCATCTGTGTGTATTAGGGATATTGTTCTGAAGTTTTTTTTCTTTGATGTGTCTTTGTCTGGTTTTGGCATTGGGGTGATATTGGCTTCATAGCATGAGTTTATAATGGTTCCCTTTTCTATTTTATGGAATAATTCTAGCAGGATTTTTTTTTGAATGTCTAGCAGAACTTTGCTAAGATTTGATGTGGTCCTAGGCTTTTTTGTTGATAGGCCTTTGATAGCATCTTTAATTTCATTGCTTTAAATCAGTTCATTTAAATTTTCTGTGTTCTCCTGATTCAGTTTGGGTAGGTCATGTTTCTCCAGAAATTGTCAATGTCTTAAGATCTTCTATTTTTATAGTATAAATTTTCAAAATAGTTTCTGATTATCATGTGTATTTTGGTAGTGTCTGTGATTTTCATCACAAATTTTAGTAATTTGAATTTTTCCCTCTTTCTCTTGGTTAGCTTGGCTAAGCATTTTTCAATTTTATGTATTTTTTTCAAAGAACCAACTTTTTGTTTTGTTGATTTTTTTGAATTGTTATTTTTCTGTCTCGATTTCATATGTGAATTTAATTATTTCCAGTCTTCTACTGCTTTTGGTGTTTCATTTGTTTTTCTACTCCTAGGGCTTTGAGATGAAATATTAGGTTATAAATAAGGTGATTTTTGTATTTTTTTTTAATGCATGAGCTTAATGCTATGAACTTTCTCTCTTGGAACCATCTTCCTAGTGTCCCAGAGATTTTACTGTGTTTCTGTTCTCAATTACCGCTAAGTATTTTTTTTTAATTTCACCCCTTATTTCTTCACTATCTGTTGGTCATTCAATAGTGTATTATGTAGTCTACAAGCATTAGAGTTATCTTCTATTATTTATTTTATTATTTCTAATTTCCTTGCATTATGATCTAACAGAATGCACAGTATTATCTCTGTTTTTTTTTTTTAATATATGCTAAGAGTTGCTTTTTGGCCTAAGTTAGCATCTATTTTAGAGGATATATATGCTGCTGAGAAGAAATTGTATTCAGTCACTGATGGATGAAATATTCTATGTATGTCTGTTAAGTATAAATTATTGTTTTTCTAGTTTCATAACTTCTTTTTTTTTCAGGAAAAAATGCACCAAACACATTCATATTTCTTTTCTTTTTTTTTTAAGCAAATGACAAAGACCCAGTTTACCAGATTTTTAAACCTAAGCTTAACATTACATATTTAAACAATTGTCAAAACTTTACTAAGTTTCCAGCATTCATGTACAACTAGAAAACATCCTTAAATTTATGTTAAACCAGAAATGTAAAATGACCCCTTTGATATAAGGGGAGTAAACAAGGACAGGGTAGGGACGAAGAGCTTGAGAAGAAGATGTACATTAAACAGGGATGAGAGGTGGGAGGGAAAGGGAGGGAGAAGGGAAATCGCATGGAAATGGAAGGCGATCCTCAGGATTATACATAAGGACATATAAGAGGAAAGGAGGGGTAAGACAAGATAATACAAATCGAAGAAATGATTTACAGTAGAACGGGTAGAGAGAGAAAAGGGGAGGGGAGGGGAGGGGAGGGGAGGGGGGATAGTAGAGAATAGGACAGACAGCAGAATACATCAGACACTAGAAAGGCAATTTGTCAATCAATGGAAGGGTAACTGATGTGATTCAGCAATCTGTATACGGGGTATAATTGGGAGTTCATAACCCACTTGAATCAAATTGTGAAATATGATGTATTAAGAACTATGTAATGTTTTGAACGACCAACAATAAAAAAAAAACCAGAAATGTATTACCATTAATGCATTAATATCTTTCATTACTGAAGCTAGCCAATCCCTAAAAAACAAATGCCAAATGTCTTTTTTGATATAAGGAGAGTAACTAAGAACAGAGTAGGGAAGAAGAGCATGAGAAGAAGACTAACATTAAACAGGGATGAGAGGTGGGAGGGAAAGGGAGAGAGAAGGGAAATTGCATGGAAATGGAAGGAGACCCTCAGGGTTATACAAAATTACATACAAGAGGAAGTGAGGGGAAAGGGAAAAATAATACAAGGGGGAGAAATGAATTACAGTAGAGGGGGTAGAGAGAGAAGAGGGGAGGGGAGGGGAGGGGAGGGGGGATAGTAGAGGATAGGAAAGGCAGCAGAATACAACAGACACTAGTATGTCAATTTGTAAATCAATGGAAGTGTAACTGATGTGATTCTGCAATCTGTATATGGGGTAAAAATGGGAGTTCATAACCCACTTGAATCAAAGTGTGAAATATGATATATCAAGAACTATGTAATGTTTTGAACAACCAATAAAAAAAGAAAAAAAAAGAATTATAATACAAGTTATAATAATAATGATAATAAAGCTCATGTAAAAATAAATAAATAAAAATTAAAAAAAATACATGTATGATGAGGTGAGGAAAAAAAAAGAAATGTGTCACATTAGATTGGGTAGAGAGAGGTGATGGGAGGGGAGGGGAGGGGAAGGAGGGATAGGAAGGACAGCAGAATAAAATAGACACTAGTATTGTTGCATGTATATTCGTGTCTGTATAACCAATGTGATTCTGCAACCTGTACACTTGGAAAATGAGAAATTATAACCCATTTGATTCAAATGTATGATATGTCAAGATCATTGTATTGTCATAACAACTAATTTTAAAAAAATGAGGCTTCTAATATCTAATTTTTTCTTTGGGTATATCTAATTTACTACTAAAAATTTTATTGTTTTGAATTTTGATTGTTCCACTTTCCCTTTTTAGATAGAAGTTCTATAGGTTCTTTAAAGAAAAATCTGCATTTTTTTGCTGGTGGTACTGGAGATTGAACCCAGGGCCTTGGCAAGCACTCAAGCAACTGAGTTATATCTCCAGCCCTGCTGCATTGTCTTTTTGTAAATGGCATTCTGCTACTAAACCAAATATTTCTTTATTTTCTTTAAGAATAGTAAACACTCTTGCTCTAAAAAAAAAAAAAAAGCAAAGTGCATACAGAGATTACAACAATTTTAAAGACAAAAAAATGGTCCTATTGTGTGGTCCCAATGATAAACTCAAAAGTCTATGACAAATAGGGGCTCCGATGAGCTGTTTATAAATACTTTAGATTAGATACAATTATACTGAAAGTCGAGTTCCTCTGAAATCTTTAAAAAAACGTTCCTTTTAATCCTCAAATGGTGCTTGTTATGTAACATTAATGCGCGCATTGAATTACTTGTTATCCAAGCCTAGCAGCTGCTCCTTACCATTTATCCTTAAGGACTTTAACTGGCCTCTTCTTCAACTTCTACTCTTTCTTGACCATTCTAGATGATTCTTTTTGTAGTGATTTTTCTCCCATTTACTATTTTGGTAGAAGTTGATATTGATTTGAAGTTACCCATTTTGCTGCCACCAAATGATGTAGAAGAGAATGAAGTAAGGCCACCATGACCTAATGACCCAAATGAAGTAAATCCTGTATTACATGCATAAAATCCACCTCCAAATGTTGGAAATCCACAGAAAGCGGAGAAAAACGAGCCTGCAACTCGGTTTCTGCTTCCTTGGGGACCTCTTCAGTTCCCAAAAAAGTCTTCAAAAGTATCTTCAAAGAAGTTGAAGGAAAATGGGTCCCTTCTACCAAAAAAGTCCCTGAAGACATCACCTGGGTTCTGGAATGTGTAGCCAAACTCCAATGGACTGTCAAAATGATTTCCACCTCCACCTCCACCATTTAAGCCTTCTTTGCCATACTTGTCATAGATGTCCCGTTTTTTAGCATCTGATAACACCTCATATGCCTCAGCTACTTATTTGAATTTTCTCTCTGCTTCTTCTTTATTCTCAGGATTTTTATCTGGATGCCACTTTAGTGCAAGTTACCCGTATGCCTTTTTGATATCCTCGGGTGAGGCATGTCTCTGCACACCTAGAACTTCACAGTAATCCACCATGTTTTAACAGATGTTGGAACAAGTCTGTTAAAGTCTGGAGGATGGGGCGGATGGTGGGTGCTCACGGTGCTGCATGGCTGCGCTGGTGGCGCTCCTTGCGCTTTCTTTTCTCTTCATAGCTTCTTTATTTAGTTTTTGTTTAGAAGATTCATCCAGCAATGAGAGAGGTGTGTTAAAGTCATCCAGTATTATTGTGTTGTGGTCTATTTTATTTTTGATATTTAGGAGAGTTTGTTTGATGTTCATAGATGCTGCATTTTGGGGGGCATATATATTTACGATTCTTATATCTTGTTGATGTACAATTTTCTTAAGCAATATGAAATGACCTTCTTTGTACCTTCTGAATAACTTTGGCTTGAAGTCCACTTGATCTGTTATGAGGATAGAAACTCCTGCCTATTTACAAGATCCACATGAATGCTATATTTTTCCTTCTTCTTTTACCTTCAGTATCTGGATGTCTTTTTCTATGAGGTGAGTCTCTTGGAGATAGCATATTGTTGGGTGTTGTTTTTTAATCCAATCTGCCAGTTGTGTCTTTTGATTGATGAATTTTGGCCATTTACACTCAGTGTTATTAAAAATTTATTTTTATTCCTTGTCAGTTTATTTCTGGTTTTTCCTAGTGTAGTTCCTTTCTTTGCTGGTTTTTACATTTTAGGGGGGGACCAAGGGAATGTGATATCTGTTCCCTGTTCAGGTGGGGCTGCTGGAGCTGAGAGGAAATCCTATAGTCAGAGCTGCTGTTGGTGGTGTTAGGCTTAGGTAGGCTCCTGGTTCTTTGTTGAATGTTGATTGGTCTGAAGATTTTAAATCAGTGCACCTCTAAGGCTCAGCAGTTGCTGGTCCATGAGACTACATCCCAGGGATCTTTCCTGGATTCCACTCATGTGGGGGAAGAGCCAATCCTTATTCCCCTCTGTCACCTGCAGACCCTGCTGTTTCCCTTTTCTCTTGGGTTCATTCTCCAAACTCTGCGTTTTCCCTTTCTAATTCCATTCCTATCTGGGTGCTTCTCTCCCAGCTGGTCCTGCAAGTCACCAGAGTCATGGGGGAAGGGGGAGTCCTGTGGGTTTCCTCATCCTGTTTTCCCATGTGTAAATCCCTCTCCACATTTGATTTTTTTTCTGGTCACATAGGCGCTCTCTATGTCATGTGGTGTGGGATTTTCAGGCCTGTATTTTCAGCTCAACTTGAGTTTTCCTGGAATTGCTCCCCTTACCACCCCCCACCCCCTGCTACTGGCCCCCAGGCTATAGCTGCAAAATGGTTCCTTCCTCTGTTCTCTGTGAGTAGCTGGGAGAGATACAGCTTCTTTCCTGCATTAGGATATTTTGCAGCATGCCTTTCAGGTTACTCCATCAGTGTCTTTGATCTCTGATTTCTTCATACTCAGACATGCCATAGACCTTCTAAATATGCATGTTCTCTTAATTCTCTTATTCCTCACATACATATTCACTGCTCTTATACCATCACCTTTTTAAGATTACAACTTCTCATTAACATTTTCTCATTGGTGACATTAATAAACACAGTATACATATGGCATAGTACTGTGATGTAAAATTACACCATAGTTTTTATTCAGTTTCACTGCTGTTTGATATTTACTTTAGTTCCAGCATTGGCTATTTTTCACAATGTTATAATGAAAATTATTAACTCATGTAATTATCTCACTTGGATTAATCACATGAGAATGTACCAAAGGTTATATACATTTAATAGTGTTTGATACCAAATTGCCCCTAAAAAACAACTACCCATCAACATTCGTATTCTACTAACAGTGTTATCTGTGCCCCTTCCCTGGTCCAGATGTTACTACTCTTTTTTTTTTTTTTTTTAACTGGCATTCCTTCATTATACAGGAAGTTGAACATTTAATCATCACTCTGTTTATCTTTTTAATGTGTCCATTTAAAAAACTTAAGATATTAACCATTTTATTGTTTTGGATAAAAATAAATATTTCTAATCATATTCATCCTGATACTTTACCTAAAGTTTAAATATATTATGTGTAAGTCTTCCTTATAGGTTTGTTGTGTTTGTGTATTTCAGAAATTTTCATTTTTATGAACTACAGTCTGTATTTCACTTATTTGCTGATATTTTTTGCCATTGTTTTTATATGAAGGTAGATTTTCTTTATTCCAGGACTGTATTGATATTTGCTATATTTTCTTCTTGAATTTTAAATGTTTCATTTTTATAGTAATTCTGTAAACTAATTATAATCTGTTTTACCCAATGTTTGATATTTTTAAGAAATATTTTATTGGTCATGTTAAATAATTCTCAAATATTCAAATTAGAATTCCAAGTCCTTGACAACTGATACTAATAACATCTATGAAATTAGTATTACTATCATGTTTTTGAATAGTTGCTGAAAATAAGGAAGAAAAAAAATCTATTCTGGTTTTCAGTAAAGATTCTAGAAATAATTCTGAATTAATTTCTTGGCTAAGGTAGTCCTAAAAACTAAAATAAGATAATTTGCCAGGTTCTTTCTCTTTCATTAGCCACTGACAAGATTTTAAGAGTTTCAGAATCTGTTCCACCATAAAAACAAGGCCAAATGATTTTGTTGAAAAAATTAAGTATAGAAAAGAGACCTATCATTCCCATTATAACAGGAAACCTCACTCAATTCAAAGTTCAGAATAATGCCAGTCTTCGTGGTTCTTGGTACTGGCAGAAGCTGGGAAACTCAACATAACCGCTGTCAATATATCTCCCAGTTGCCTACAACCCACTTAGACAATCTATTCTGTCAGTTCCTAGGAAAACATTCTTGACACATACCTAGCATCCACTGAGGTTTCTTTTGTACTTCTACCTCTCAGTAATACCTACCAAAATGAAATATCTTATAACTCAGAAGCAGAGCATAGATAAAATCTTTGATTATAACAGACATTTTGCTTTATTCTTCCATACCTTTTATTCTCAGACACAATAAGCTGAGTATACATTGTGTCAAGATCTATACTCACATCTATCTGAAATTGCTGTACAATTCTGTGGAGGAAATCTAAATCCACATTTCTTTAATCTGAATGAAGAGACTTCAGGGTATTTTAGGTTTTGATACCATTGGTATATACTCTTAACACATCAGTAATGCCAAGTCTGACCATACATACTAGACCTCTATTTCCTACAGTAAACAGTTTAATGTGGAAACAATCTGAAAAAGTTATAAGGTTTTCATTAAATTTTGTTAAAAGGTCCAACTCTTCATATTTTTATCTACTTAAGCAGAGCCTCTTGTTCATTCTGTAAAAACAGTCTAATTTGCTCACATTCAGAATTTGTTTATTCTCTTTTATATTCTACCTTCTTTCTCAGCTAGAGGGATTTGCTGCCTTGTACAGTTATCACTTTTTCAACTAATTCCACATTATTCTTCAAGGGCTTGATGCTAGATTCTAGAAGTAGTCTGTGGTGTCAACTTTTTTAATGGGACAAATGTAGTGCCTCTGCTGTTTGGTATAAATAAAACCTGTAGGTTCTTCACAGAGAAAAGAATCAGAAATTATGTGTTACTTATACACAGCATTTTCTTCCTGCCTCTTCCTCTGGCTCTTTTGGATCTGGAGTAGCTTAGCAAATTCATTCCAATGATAGAGCAGGGGATTCCTCCCAAACTTTCTTTGTGGAAAGCAAAATTAGCAGACAGGCCAGGGAAAGGCATCATTTCGATATACTTCCTAGGATATACTGAGGCAGTAAAAATAGAAGTTGTACCCATCGTTAGTGGTCACTGTTTCTTTCAGGTATTACGGACAGATGGGACAACTGCACACCCTTGAAGGTCTGCCAGGGCTGTCACACATTCCATTGAACTTTGAGTAAAGATAGTGAACAAAGCCTGCCTTCCCAGAACTCAGGTCTCAATATGAAGTAGATATCCTTCAAGACAAAGCCCGCCTTCCTAGAGCTCAGGTCTCAATGTGAAGTAGCTATCTTCCAAGACCGTGCATATAGACTAGCTCTAGGTTTCACTGACCTGACATGTTGTTGGCTGTCACTGAAGTCTTGTTTAGTTGTCTGTACCTTAGCTCAGAGGATAAAAAGAATTCCAAGCTTATAGCTCTATCACTGATAAGCCCATCTGCACTTAGGTTTAATGACTTTCTTCAAGAAAGAAGCCACTGACCTAATATGCCAATCATTTCTTTACAATGTAGAGATCTAAAGAATGATGGGGAAAACCAGCCCCATAAACAATTACGGGGGGGAAACTGCTGACATAACAATGTAAAACCTTCAAGTCCTATTTTAAAATGCTCCATATGTATTCTGTTCACCCCCTTTGATCGAACTTTTTACAACCAAGTAACTAAGAATCTTTCTTGATCAAACCCAAGGGAGACTCTTTACATCATTCTTTTCTGTGGAGCAGGTATACATAATAATATGTCAAAATACACTCTACTGTCATGTATATCTAAAAAGAACAAATGAAAAAAAAAGTTAATTTTTTTTTAAGTAGGTAAGATTTAAAATTATCTCATTGGCTTTGGTCTTCCCTAACTAAATAAATCCCAGCTGAACTTTAGCTGTAGATATTTAGAATATTTGATAATATGTCATTCCCAAAATGCTTAAATGGAATGATTAGATCCTGTATTAGCATACCATAGCTTTTAAAAAGGGTGAGGTAGGTCTGCCAGGTTTGGTTGGTAATATTAATAAAGTATAACTCATTACGAGATCTTCATGAGACTAAAAAAGGGAAACCATATCTGACATACAAAAAGAATGAAGTAACTGTTAGCTGCCTTTGGTTTTCATGGAAGAGTATCTCCCCCATATTAAAAAATAAGAACATAGTTGTCATGTAGTTATAATACTAGATGTATAGTATAATTTTGTTTTGTTATTTTATCTTTATAGGAAAAAAATCTTTATATACTTACTAAGTATATATACTTAGTAAGTATATAAAGTATATATTTATGTTTGCTCCTGTGTAGAAGAAAAAGAGTCAGTGCCTTGTTTATGTTTGGCAAGCAGAGAGGAGGAAGCAAAACCACAATTTATTTTCATTGTTATTTATTGTTTGAATGGTTATAAATAAAAATCCCTTAAGTGGTATTTTTTAGTTAAAATTAAATAAAATTTATTTTTAATAAAATGAATAATTTTAATAATCTTTAAAAAAAGCAAAAAAAAAGGAAAAAGGTATATCTTCTGATCTGGAAGGTCTTTAGACTATAGTTTTATCATTTCATTTCATGTATATGGTTACTTGTGCAGCAAAGAGTTATTAATTCTTACTTTAAAGTGCTTTGCTGGTACTGTAAATCAGCTGAGTACTGAGTACTGTATCCTCCCTCTCTCCCTCCCCCCCCTCCCTCCCTTCTCTCTCTCTCTCTCTCTCTCTCTCTCTCTCTCTGATTGGAATTGAACCCAAGGTCTCAAGTATGCTAAGCCATGTACTCTACCACTGATACTTTAATACTCTGACAAAGTCCCAAATTTGTATGTGGTATTAAGTTTATTGAGACTTTTCCTCCCCTGGATACTGGATGTTTTAGTCAACTTATTTGCTGCTATGATGAAAGGGCCTGACCAGAAAAATTCTAGAGGAGGAAAAGTTTCTTTGAGGGCTCACAGTTTCAGAGGTCTTAGTTCATAGAAGGCTGACTTCATTCCTCAGGGCTCAAAGTGAGGCAGAACATCATCGCAGAAGGGAGTGGCAGAGGGAAGCAGTTCACCTGATGATCAGAAAGAAGAGAGAGACTCCACTCTCTAGATACAAAATATATACCCCATAGCCACACCCCCAATGAACTACTTCCTCCAGTGACTCTCCACCTGCCACCAGTTACCACTCAGTTAATCCCATCAGGGATTAATTCACTAATGAGTTTAAGGCGATCATTTTACCTCTGAACTTTCTTGCATTGTCTTACACATGAACTTTTGGGGGACACTTCTATTTCAAATCATAACACTGGGGATTGAATCAAAGGGTTCTTAACCACTAACCTATATCCTCAACCATTTTTATTTTTAATTTGGTATGGATCTCATTCAATTTCTGAGGCTGGCCTTGAATTTGTGGTCCTCCTGTCTCAGCCCTCTGAGTTGTAGGGTCTGTAGGTGTGTATTGCCACACCTGGCTTATTGTGATTTTTAACAATAAAAATTATTGAATAATTTTGATTTTTTGGATATTTTTAGGAAGGAAATATATCAAGTAAAAGAATCATTTACTGGAATTCTGTTACTATTAATGAAGAGTTAATTCATGTCTGGGGCTATAGCTCAATGGTACAGCAGATACTTAGCATGCACAAACAAGGCTTTGGGTTCAATCCAAAAATATAAGAAATAAGTAAAATTGACTCATGCTCAAATGTTAACTTTCTAATATATGTTATTCTTAACAGTGAATGAGTATTGAATAGAGCTACAGAAGAAACAAATATATGAAATATTATTAAAAAATTGACATATATTAGTTACTTATGTTAGGACTCATCTGAGATTGCAATCAGTTTTCTTAGAGTCTTGCTACTTCCCATATACTCATTTGACTTAGCCATATCTTTTAGAATATCATTTTATTTTATTTTTTTTAATTTTTTAATTTTTTTATTGTTGGTTGTTCAAAACATTACATAGTTCTTGACATATCATATTTCACATTTTGATTCAAGTGGGTTATGAACTCCCATTTTTACCCCGTATACAGATTGCAGAATCACATCAGTTACACTTCCATTGATTTACATATTGCCATACTAGTGTCTGTTGTATTCTGCTGCCTTTCCTATCCTCTACTATCCCCCTAGAATATCATTTTAAATGTGCTTATTATTGCAATTTTCCAAAATGCAATGTAAATGACATAGATGCCAATTCTTTTTGTTTTTCCTACTTAGTTGTACATGACAACAGAATGCATTTCAATTGTACACAAATGGAGCACAACATTTCAATTCTCTGGTTTTATATCGTGTAGAGATGCACCATTTGTGCAATCATATATGTACCTAGGGTAATGATTTTCATCTGATTCCACCATCTTTCGATGCCAATTCTTGTTATCTTTTTTAGAATGAAAAATGTCTTCGCTGATTCCTTTTTTTTTAAAAAAATATTTTTTAATGGTAGTTGGACACAATACCTTTATTTTATTTATCCATTTTTATGTGGTGCTGAGGATCGAACCCAGGACCTCACCCGTGCAAGGTGAGCACTGTACTGCTGAGCCACAACCCCAGACTCTAATTCCTTTTTAATAAAATATGTTTATTTCCTAAAAGAAACTGTTTGCTCATTTAAATGGTTGTATCAAATATGTAAACTTTTTGCTTAGCACTCTATTTATCTTAGCTTATTTAAAAAAAAACATTTATTTTTAAGTTGCAGGTAGACACAATACCTTTAATTTATTTGTTTAATATGGTGCTGAGGATTAAACCCAGTGTGTCATGCATGCTAGGCAAGTGCTCAACATCTGAGACACAATCCCAGCCCCTATCTTAGCTTATTTTTTTTAAAGAGAGAGAGAGAGAGAGAGAATTTTTTAATATTTATTTTTTAGTTATCGGCGGACACAACATCTTTGTTTGTGTGTGGTGCTGAGGATCGAACCTGGGCCACACGCATGCCAGGCGAGCGCGCTACCGCTTGAGCCACATCCCCAGCCCCAATTTATTTTTAATGTTTACATTTGTGAAATATAATTTACCATGCTATGTTCAATGTGTGATTTAGGCATATAGTTTAAATTATTGTTTTATTTCCAAGAACACATTTGAACTTGCAATAAACAAAAAATATGATATTTTAAACTAACTGAAATACTGTGCCATTAAATATTGTTGAATTTTTATTTTCCTCAGAAGTCCACAAGAAATGTTAAATAATTTAGTGTTGATTCATAATTCAAAGTTTCATTTCTTTCCTTAACATACTATTTTGAAATTTGGGGAATATAAAATTGCTGACAAGTTATTAATAACTTCAGCTACAAAATTAGGGCTTTGTCTGCTTATTTTAATGGTGTTCTATCCTATATGTTATCGTTTTTTATTTCCCAAAGAAAGAAACATGGTCTATAGAATGACATAATGAATAAATATAGGATCATATCTAAAGTCAATATCAAATATTATTTTTGAAGAAAGATACTTAAATGTCTCCAAGGATTGTTCCCAAAGCTCTAATTTGAATTTATTACTTTTGTTCATAAACTCCTTATATTGATTCCATGAGTTCTTATTTTGACAAATACAAGCAAATTGGACCAATTTGTCAGTCTAAATTAACTGTGAAGTTAGTGATAGTGAATGACTTATGGGTTTAAAAACCTCTTGATTCCATCAGTATTCAGTCAGTTGAAGTGTACAACTGGTGAACAGTTACAGGGTAAATTTCTATGAGTGAATCATTTCCATTTGTTGATTTCCTGGGGCGAGTAGCTTGCCAGTTTAGTAACCTCACATTTTATAAACCATCATTAGAATGGCATTCAAAAGTATTTTATGATTTGTACAACTAATATTGTAACAAATTTCAATAAAATGAGAATCCAAATTGATTACATTAAGCTCTGTTGTCATTGCAAAAGCATTTAGTTATGAAGCCATTACTGCAATGTTCTTTACAACAGATTTCATATATATTTGCAAAATTGATTTATAATTTCTCTTTTCAGGGTGCCTGCTAAAGTATTATACAGTAGTCTGTGTTCTGAGTTAATGCTATTGATTTCTCTTGATGTTGATTATACTTTATTGACTGCATTATTTTTTTTCTTGATCAATAGTTATTCAAAAGTTTATTTAGTGCTCTTTATTACTGATGATTTTAAGAAGACTCTTCATATAAAGACACCTTTAACTTCTAATATTCATTAGTCGTTCTCCTCGTTTATGACTGCAATCATTAGAACATAGATAAAATCTCTTTATCAAATGAATCTATTTTTTGTGGTTATTAATGACAAAGGAAATTTACGTTTTAATAAGCAATCAATAAGTTCAGCTATTATTTTCTGAAATTGTAGCATAATCATTAAAAACATCATTCATCTATTTTTTGATTACCTACTATTTGAATTTAAATTTCCCAATTGGGCATAATGTTACTTAACATAGAGTTATCTTAATTCTACTTACCTCTATTAAGAATGAAAGAAGAACTCTCTTCATTGATAATCATCTGTTTTTATCCTACTTATTTTAGAATTGTAAAATATTTGAACTTGAAGAGATCATCCTTTTGAATCCCCTTGCCTTATCATTGAGAAAAGAAGGTTTAAAAAGATAAGGTGACATGCCATACACACACATGTACTCATGCATGCATGTATGTGTGTGCACATCCACACATATATTTTTTTCTTTAGCAATGATAATTAAATCTCAGGCTTTGTGCAGCCCAAGTATGCTCTGTACCATTGAGCTATACCCCAAGCCCTACCAGTATTACTAAATAAAAAGCTTCTATGATACATTCACCTGAAATGTTTAATAGATATCTATTGAAGTAGATGTTTTTGAAAACCTAAATAAAATGATCATAATAGAAGAGTTTAGTTTTACATTAGATAGAAATATAGTGCAAATTAGCATGAAACATATTTAAAAAATCAAGTGTACTTTTCTTTTGGTAAAGATGGAATAAGGCAGTTTTTGCTATTTGCTTTAGTTACAAACTGTTAACTCTAATAATAGGAGTAGAATGGCACTAAGGAGAGTTAGCCTCAGTTACATTTAAATTATATAAAGAAGTTATAACAAGGAGCTTACCAATAATATTGTTCAAATAGCAGAGAGATACTTGATAGGTTCTCTTAGAAAACAAGTGATGTTTCTTTTATAAGACTATCATAATAAGGTTTATCTTTTAAAGTTATTCCTGTAGTTATAAATTGTTTTTTAGAACTGAAGTGAATGAATGTTTTTTTCACTGCCTTTAGAATTTTGATATTAATGATAATACTTGTAAATGTAAAATTTTAATTTTAATAAGCATTTGCTGTATATGAGCTGTGAATGTTTCCTTACCTAGTCTATATTAATGTCAGGACAATTCAAATTGCTTTTTTTATCTTTTCTTTCTTTCTTTTTTTTTTTTTTTTTTTTTTTTTTTTAGATTTTTGTATTTTGTGGGATAACTTTTTTTTTTTCTTTTCTTTTTGGTGATGATGCTAGACATTGAAACGGGGAACCTGCATGTACCAGATGAGGGATCTATCACTGAGCTATACTTCTAGCCTAAGGGATATTCTTGAAATTCCAATAATTAACTAATATTGGAAAATATAAAAATCCTGGAATAGGGATTGAAGTGAATGATCTGAATTTTATTTAAGCTTCATTATAAACTAAAGGAATTTATCTTTCTAGGGTTGTATCTTTTTAAAAAAAATTTTTTATAATACTTGTGACAGTTGGTAATGGTTTCTCTTCAGCTTAAAAAATGGTCTTTTTTATAAAAGTAATACATGGATGTAAATCTGTTATATTTCTGGTTTTTGGGTAGTCCTGTAATGTTTAATTATGAACTCCAGGTATAAGAAGCAAATTGTGTTATATATTATGGAAGAGTTCTTTTGTCATAGAAATATTTTCAGAAATAACCACAATTACAAATCCGAGACTATATAAATTCCTGAACAGCCATCTTAGTTTATTTTTAAGCCTATTGTGACAATTAATACTCAGAAAAGATTTTAACATTGTGTCCTGTATAAAATATCTTAATTAACAGAAAAGTACTGGTTGTTTCCACTCATTTTTCTTTCTAGAAAAAGTAAGAATTTTATTGAACTAAGGTTTATGTTTTAATATTTATTATTTTCCATTAGCCCACTTTAGACCTCTCTGTTTGATATATTCCATGTTTATATGCTTAAAGCTTTCTTCATATGATTAAGCAGATCATATCAAATTATTTGGATTATATTGTTTTACTTCAAACATTGGCAACTAAAGTTACTTCTGCTTATTTCTGTGTCTTTTTAAGATTACATATTTATATAAAAATCATATTTATCTTGTAGTATCTTCTATTAGGACTACATTGTATAATGCATGGTCACCTGCATTATGAAGGCATAAATGTTGTTGTCTGATAATGAATGGTTGAATACTGTACAGCTTGGCATAAATAAAAGATTTTTAGGTTTTAAGTGATTATCCACCTATTTTTGACAACAACATTCCAAAATTAGAAGTTGTTGATTTGCTAATATTGAACCAGTCTTGTATTCCTGGGGTTACACGCTCTACTTGCTAACAATGTATTATTCTTTTCACATATTAATGAATATATTTGCATATATTTTTGAAAATTTTTACATCTATGCTCATGAGCAGTATTAATTTGTAATTTTCTAATAATGTCATTGGTTTGTATATCAAGGTAATGTAGAGCTCATAGATGAACTGGGAACTAGTCACTCTTCTATTTCCTGGAAGAAATTTTGGAGAATTGGCTCCTTCTTTAAATGTTAGGTAGAATTCACTAGTGAAGTCTTTTGGGCCTGGACTTTTCTTTGTTAGATGGTTTTAAAATGCAAATCAGGTTTCTTTAATAGACACACAGCTTTTAAGGTTATCTCAGTGCTTCCCAACAGGGAGTAATTTTGCACCCCCTCTCATGGCATGTTTGGTAATGTCTGAAGATATTTTTGGTTATCACAACTGGGTGGAGGGCTTGTCAGGGGTACTGCTAAATAACCCTGTAATTAAGAGACTAGTCTCCTAAAACAAATGAGGCCCAAAATGTCAGTGGTGCCAAGACTGAGAAATCCTGGGTGTTTCTTTGAGTGAAGTTGAAAAAATTGTGTTTTTTAAAGACTTTATCCATTTCAGCTGTTTTTGATTTAATTGACAAGTCTATAACCCTATGATTTCCTTCTTATTTTTGGTAACTATAGGACTTTTAATATACAGTTTTTATTTTCTTTTTATGCTTGCTTTTATTTAATATCCTAGGCTTTTAGTATTACTTTAAGAAGTCTAAGCTTTTAGCCTGGAAATATGAAGGCCTAGGACATTATGGTACATTATTGTAACTTAATGAAAGTGTGCGTACACTATACTAAATATATGAAAACATTTTCCTTAATAACAAATTTACCTTACTTTAGTTTAACTTTTTTCCTTTATTAACTTTAAAATTTTTTTAACTTTTTCATCTTTTGTGATAGCACTTAGCTTAAAATATTAAATGCATTGTGTAGTTACACATTTTCTTTATCTTTATTCTGTATTCTTTTTTTTTCTATTTTTAGTTTCTTCTTCTTTTTTTATTTCAAAACCCTTTTTGTTGTTAACAACCACTAGGACATAAACATGCACATTACCTTAGGCCTACCCAGAGTCAGGATCGTTGATATCGTTGTCTTCTATCTCCACATCTTGTCCCACTTGAGGGTCTTCAGTGGCAGTAACACACAGGGATCTGTAATTTCTTGTGATATAGAAATAACTCTCCAAGGATCTTCTGAGGCTTATGTTGAAAAAGTAACACTGTTTTCAGAAATATTTCCATGTGGTTTGCTCCTTTTTACACTATAGATTTGTTTGGAAGCAGATATTCATCATAATTATTTCTCACTATTAATGAAAACCTTTTGATGTTTGGGGTTTATGTTTTCAAACTTTTAAGGGGCTTGTTGACATCTGCAAAAGCTTCAACTAGGCTCTTCGCTATGTATTTTCTTGGGGTTCTGGTTCCTTTTTCTTCTGAAGCTTTCTTTTCTTTTGCCTTTTTCTTCAGTTGTTCATTCATTTATCGATAGGAATTTTTCAGCTTTGTTATAACCTTAGGGGATCTCTGTGGTAGATTTGGTCAGACATTAACTGAAATGTTATTATATGGTACAGGACTGCACTAAATATGGATATTTAACTTATTCTGTCTTAGTAGAATATAACATTGTACTTCTGACTGAATTAGAAGCTTCTCCAAAGATCTCCAGATTCTTTAAAAATATAACTATACAGATGTTTATTCAACATTTCCATCCTATAATTGATTTTATATTGTTAAAATTATGATTTCATTGGGCTGGAGTTTTGGCTCAGCGGTAAAGCGCTCACTTTACACATGTGAGACCCTGGGTTCCTCCTCAGCACCACATAAAAATAAATGAATAAAACAAATATATTGTGTCCAACTACAACTAAAAAGTAAATATTAAAAAAATCATAATTTCAACAGATTGACATCCTCTAGAATTTGACTCTGTGTACTAATTAACTATCTACAGTATGACTCCGAAAAAAGAAATTCAGTGAAAAAAAATTACTGTATATTCATATTCCCATGCTCATGTGTTTGTGTTTTATCATGTCATTCTATTTTATATTGCTTCTCTTGGGCACAGCAGGACCTCCAAGACTCTTTATTGACTATGAATGAAAGTCCAAACTCTTTGACACTTAAAATTTCTTTCTTTCTTTTTATTTTTTTGTAAGAGAGAGAGAGAGAGAGAGAGAAAAGAGAGAGAGAGAGAAAAGAGAGAGAGAGAGAGAGAGAGAGAGAGAGAGAGAGAGAGAGAGAGATTTTTTAATATTTATTTTTCAGTTTTCGGTGGACACAACATCTTTATTTTTATGTGGTGCTGAGGATCGAACCCAGCGCCCCGCGCATGCCAGGCAAGCGTGTTACCACTTGAGCCACATCCCCAGCCCACTTAAAATTTCTATACCAACTGTTTCTAATGTATTATTTTAAATGTTATTTCCTACTCAAATATTTTTTCTCAATCAGGCTTATCTTTTTGTAACCTTGAACAAACATTGCCCTCTATACATCTTTGCTGTCTTTTGCTTGTTTATTAGGTTTCTTCTTCCATTCTCTAAAATAACTATTTACTTCCTACAGAGTACACTCTTTTGATGACTTTGACTTCTTTTTTTTTCAGTGATTGAAACTGCCAAGATAATAAGACCAAGCATGACAAAATTGAGTTGAGTTCACAGATAACCAAGTCTTTTTTAAGACTTTTTATTTTATAAGGAAAACATATTGTTTGTGAAAAAGAAGAAAATGAAAGACCACAAAACAAAAGCAAAGACTAATAATATGATTAAGAATAAAATTTTTATTATCAAGATGATTGGCTAATTGATTTTAGTAAAAACATTGATTCTGGTATTATTGTCTTGAGTAATTACTTCCTTTGAGTTAGCTGTTCACTTTGAAAGTTGCATAAAGTCTTCCTGGTCCGTTAATAGTGGACATATTTCAGACACTTTGTTTATAGTAATATGGTCAGAGTACCAATATAGCTAAATTGGCCCCATTTGTTAATTCATTGTCCCTATGTGGAGTTAAACGTAATCCAAAGTGCAAGGAGTAGTGTGATTAAATATTAAAGGGAAATAATAAAACCTTTAGAAGTAAAGACCATCTGGTAAGCTGTTTTGATTTTTCACTTTGGGCTTGAATGAAAAGTTAATTCAAAGATGTTGTCTTAATTTCAAGAAGTATACCACAGGCACATTAATTATTAAATTTTCTTATTCTGATATACCACTAATGTTTTTCATTGAAATTTAAATATATCTCTTATCCTTTAGTATAATTTATATATTTTGAAAGATTTTTAAAATATTAAATGTGATTTAAAAACCAAATTTTCCGTTTATATCAAAGCACCTCAAAATATTTTACCTGGTAAGAACAGACTTTAAAAATGCTAACATACATACATACATACATATCCAACCTGTTAAACATTGTATTCTTATTCTCTATTATTTAACTACTCAAAAAAAAAAAAGAAAGGATTACCATAACCCATGTCAGTATGTTTTGGATGTATGTATTAGAAAATGAGTACAAATTAGAAGGACTTAAATATCCAAACCTCTCCAAAAGTCGATATTAATGAAAACCAGAAGGTCTAATTAATACAATTATGAATAAACCAAGGGTTGGCCCCCACTCCCAGAAGTACTGGGAATTAAATTTGCCTCCTACATGCTAGGCAAATGCCCTACCACTGAGCTAAATTTCCCAGCCCTTTTTATTTTTTATTTTGAGACATGGTCTTGCTAAGTTTCACAGGCTGGCCACAAACATATAATTTTCCTGCCTCAGCTTTCCCAGTAGCTTGAATTCCAGGCCTGCCCCACTGTGTCCAGCCTCTAAGGCATTTTTTTTTTTTACATAAATTAACCCATATGGTAAAGATACTGCTGTCTTAAATGGTTCAGCTTCTACAGGTTTTTCAGTTCCTTCAGTATTCTGATGACAGAATTGTCTGTGATGGAGAAAGTAGTGTTGTAGGTTCAGACACCCCCACCTTCTGTTTTTGTGGAGGAACCACAGTGCCAGATCCCCACAGGCCACCTCTTCATACTAGTTTTGCCACAGTAGGAGCAAGTGTAGTTAGCATCCTGGCTAGTTTCATTTTTTTTTTTCTCAAGCAGCACACCATACCAAGTCCATATTCAAAGAGTATCTGAACCTTCTTGGTGCATTGAGCTGTGTTGCCACAACCAAGGTGTGGAGCCTAGAGAGCTAAATTATATTTAATTTTTCATGCTGTAAATGCTGTAGAATTGAGAGTTTCCATTGAGAGGCCATCTGCCAACTGAAGGTTTCTGTTAGTGTCTCTTCCTGTTTCAGAAGCCATGAATGTTTTTATTGTATGCTGAGTTACTTTTGTATTTGGTAAAAAATTTTAGAATTTAGGTCTTTTGTGAATAATTATTTCCTTAGTTAATATTTATTTTACAAATAGTGTTATTCATTTATATTTTCAAATTTCCTGTATATATTTTAAAATTTTCTTAATTTGTATTGTCTTATTTGAATATCCCAATAACCTGGTGGACTAGAGTGGTATACTTATATCCATATACACATGAATAAATTGAGCTTCAGAGAAGTCAAATAATTTGCCTAAAAGCTTATGGTGATTAAATTATAGATGCTGGATGAGAAAGTTGGTATTCTGATAATCAGATCCTATTTTTTTGTACCCCACTGTCTTGTTTATATCTTGTTTTTTTTAATTCATGTAAGATTTGTAAGTCACAAAAGAAGTTTGCTCTTAAAAGTATATTTAATTACTTGTTTGTTTGTTACTGGGAATTAAACCCAGGAACTCTTTACACTTAGCTACATCCCCAATCCTTTGTATTTTTTGTGACAGGGTCTCCTACGTTGCTAAGCCTGGCCTTGAACCTGTGATCCTCTTGCTTTAGCCTCCTGAATTGCTACTGCACATCTTAAAAATTGATATTATTGAATCTGCATCTTTTCATTGTGTTGAATAACTTTAAAGCACTTTCTTGGTTAATTTTCCCTTACTATGATTAAAATTTCTTCTTAAATTTTACTTTCTAACATCTACTCCACACAAGGATTTTCTGGTGATAGAATATACCCTATTCTGAATCTGAAACTTACATGAACTTGAATCACATGTGTAAACAAGTTTACCAAGATGGAAGTTCCTGTTCATCTGCTCTTATATGCATGCTTGTACATGAGTGTGCATGCATATACTCCTGAATTGGATACTAGAACTTATTTGTATCGATCTGCTTTGATTTGTTTAATATTAATGTTATATGGAATTCAAGTATGTTCAATATTAATCTTATATGGAAATCAAGTAATAGAAAATATCATCACCACTTTTATGCTTATGGTAAGAATTTACTCACTAAAATCATGGTGAAATTACTATCATAAAAAGATTTGTGCCAAAAAAGATGTTTTGAAAAGAGCACTTGCTAAACACATAAATTTAAAACATTCAATATTGCATTGTTTTCAAATTAATTTTCAAAATATTATGCATAATCTACACAAGTAATTCTTAAAAGAAACCATTTAGCATTCTCATTATTTTATATGTTCATGAGATTTTATCCAGAATGCATTATATAAATTTCTTTCTAATGTAGATAAAAAAAAATTATTTAAAAAAATCCTGAGAGGTTGATATTTTCCTGGCTAGTGAACTCTTTGAAGGGGCTTATTGAGATCACCTATGCCATATTATTTTAAGCTATTTGCATTAATTCAACTATTCTACCTGGAAGCTTATTAAGTGGCAGTTTCACTGTACATGGCTTATATTTATGATTAAAATTCAACCCATGTTACAGATAAGAATGAAAACTCTTCATCACAAAGAGGGAATGTTCCAATATTTTAATTTATTACAAAAGATGAGAAAAAAATTTTTGTTATGATAAGTGGAAGGTTTGTGTGTGTGTGTATGTGTGAATAGCATATAGCTAAAGCCACAAGAGCAAATTTTTGTAGAATTCAAGCAGAATGAGTCATCATAGTAACACCAATGCTCTTGAAAAATTGGAAAAGAGATAAACTTATTGCAGTGCATTGATTGTTTTGTTTGTGGTATAACTTTTATGTTCTTTTGAGAGTTTTTTTCTTTTACATAAGCCCATGTAATAGGTACAAATAAAACAAAGTAAATGCTTAGCAGACAGATACTCAACAGAGCTTGACAAAAATAAATCAAGGGTTTTGGTTCAAAAAAAATGTTTGTTCAAAGTGTTAGCTTATTATTAAGTTGGTTTTCTGTGTTCATATGTTCCCACTTATTTCTCATCTACAAATGCATCAGTGTAACACATTTACTTATCAACATATTAATCAAACTGTATTCAAAGCCTGAGATAAGTCAGTGATAGTCTTGAGTGATTAATTCATCACACAATAGTGGAAGAATAGCTTGCAATTACAAATAGTTAGCAATTACGTTTCAGTGACATTATAATGCATATGATTCTAGTGATACAGTTTTATCTCTGTGTGTATGTATATACACACAGGTATGCGTTTTGTTTCATCAGAATTTCTAAATAACCTTGTCAGACAAACTTATTTCTCAAAAATTACATTCAAAGGGACTCCTGTATTGCCTTTGAAATATGTGTGCCAACTGGATTCTATTTGGGGCCATAGTATTCTGAAAGGCTATATCATATAATTGGTATATATAATGAAAGTCATTTATTTTTTACATGTATCAAATTTTTTAATTATAGTGAGCTTAAAAATATAATTAGATCTTAATGTTTTCTAAGCATGTTGAAAATTAACATTTTTTTTTCCTCTGCTGGAGATCCAACCCAAAGCATCCTACATTCTATGCAGATCTTCTGTGGAGTCACATCCCCATACCTTAAATTACTTCATTGGTGAATAATAATAATTAGAATAGTGGATTTCATTGTATCTTCTCTAATCCTAACCCCTTCCTCTACTTTACTGGTCTGTCTTATCTTTCATGCTATCCAACCCCCACCCTCACCTTTTTCTTCTTTCTTTTTGGCAATACTGGGATAGAAACAGGGGCACTTTGTTGGAGATACATCTCCATCTGGGTTTTATTTTGTTATTGTTTGGTTTTGGTTTTTGAGACAGGGTTTCACTAAATTTCAGAGGTTGGCCTGGAACTTGCAATCCTCCTGCTTCAGACTCTCACTGGAATTACAGGAATACACCAACAAGCCGAACTTGAAATCCCTTTTTTATTCCTCTTTTATTGTTTTTTTCTCTTTCTCTCTAACTTAGATATGTGAGAGTAAACATTCTGACTTTTGATTTTCTGGATCTGTATTGTTTCATTTAGTAAGATGTTATCCAGTTCCATCTATTCATTAGCCAATAATACAATGTCATTCTTTATGGCTGAGTAAAACTTCATTGTATGTGCCGCATTTTCTTTATTCATCTGCTGACAGGCAACTAGACTGGTTCCCTAACTTTGCTATTTTGAATTATGCTACTGTAAACATTGGTATTCATTTATTATTGTAGTATGCCATATTTTAGTTTTAGTTTTTTTTTTTTTTTTTTTTTTGTATACATACCAAGGAGCTGGATCATATGGTGGTTCCATTCCTAGATTTCAGCTTTTTTTGTTCTCTTCAAAATCCTACTCAGCAATGCTTGTCACTTCACTATTTCAAGTTTACTACAAAAATTATTCTGTTCTCACATGAAATTCATAAACCTCTTTGCTTCTCTATTAAAAAGCCTGTACCTTTTCATACTTTTCATTTTCTCTATTCAGGGGTAAGAAATTGTTTCTTGGCCTTTCTAAGCCTAATTGGGAGGTGGCCAGAAAGGGGATGTCTGGAAGGAAGCAAAAATAAATGTTTTTCTTGTTTCTGCCTGTATCTTTCATTATATCACCGACTCCTGTTTTCTGAAGTTAGTGGCTCCAGTGTACTTATCTGTGAAATGGGATTATTTTATTTACCTTTAGGCTATTATAAGAATTAAATTAGATTAACTTAATTAAGTGCATAGCATAGGAAGTGCTGCCATCTAACCATTGCATAATAAAAGGTTTCTGTTATCCTCTAACTTATCCAGATGACGTACTTTGTGATTTTTATTTTTCTCATTTCTCTACCTACAACACTATTGGTCTGTTTCACCTCTATAAAAAGCAAAGTAGACAGTAGTACAGGTTTAGGAAATAGAATTACTTTTGAAATCTGTATATGCCATTCATTAACTATGCTCAGGCAATTTATTTAAACCTGTCTAAACATCCCTTTTATCCTCTGTAAAATAGTGTTAATAACACAGTATTTATATAGCTTTTAGAATTATTCAGTTGTGTGTGTGTATTCATGGGTATGTATAAAATGAATAAATGATGCAATTAAAATGATTAGCTGCCACAGTCTGGCTGGGCACAAAATCACGAGCCACTCAAGCAGAAATAAACTTTATTTTTTGAAACTGCTGCCAATACCCCTTAGGCGCCCGGGAAGATTGCTGATCCACTCACATGGTGTTCTTCCGGATCCCCAGAGGAAGTTCCTCCTCCGGAATTCCCTCCTACTGCACTTCCCCAACCAATGGGAACTCTCCAGGAGTCCTGTAGCAGGCTGAGGTGGACAGCAGGAGTCCAATATCCATAAGAATGCAAATCTTAACATAATCATATCATCTCAATGGCTAGCTGGTGTCACCTTTCAACCAAAAATGCCATGCATCATATTACTTGGCTGTGGCTCTTAGCAATTAGCATTTTGCCTGAAATAAAGCTTACTGTAAAGGTAACATACATTGCTTTTACTACTACTATAATCCTCCATTACTATTGCCAATTCAGATTCTTCTTGCCCCTTATCTGGGTACTATCTAAGAGTAGAAGCCTCCAGCTCTTCCCTGTTTTTCACACCCTCCTATCCATCTAAAACTATTGGCAGTTAATGTTTCCTTTTCTTCAAATGCCCTCACCTCTTTCTACTTAAAAAAAAAACAAAAAAGAACTTCAGCATTTGCTTAGAATGCATCAGACCCTGAGTTTGAAGATTCCACCATTGTAGGGTTTTTTGTTAAAGACACATTTGAAATACAGGTATATATGAGTATCACAGAAGGATTCCTTTGAAACTTTCAGATGTATTTGTTCATGTGCATTTGTTTTATTTATTTTTAATTTGTTCCTATTAGTTTTATATGATACTAAAACATATTTTGATATATACATATATGGAGAATAACTCCTCATTCTTCTGGTTGTACCTGGTGTATAATTATATTGGTCATGTAATCATATATGCCTATAGAATAGTAATGTCCGATTCATTCTACTATCTTTTCTATTCCCATTCCCCGATGCTTCCCTTCATTCTCTTTTGTCTAATCCAAAGTACTTCTATTCTTTTCTTCTCCCACTCCCTTATTGTGAGTTAGCCTTCACATATTAGAGAAAATATTCATATCAGAGAGCATATTAACCTTTGGTTTTGGGGGATGGGTTTTTTTCACTTAGCAGGATAGCATCCAATTTCATCCATTTACCATCAAATTCCATAATTTCATTCTTCCTTAAGAGTCATATTCCATTGTGTGCACATATCTCTTTTTCTTTATCCATTCATTTGTTGAAGGGCACTTAGGTTGGTTTCATAGCTTAGACGTTGTGAACTGAGCTGCTATAAACATTGATGTAGCCAGATCACCTTAGTATGCTTATTTTAAATCCTTTGGATATATACTGAGGAGTGGGATAACTGGGGCAAATAGTGGTTCCTTTCCAAGTGTTCTTAGGAATCTCCTTACTTCTTTCCAGAATGTCTGCACCAGTTTGTAGTCCTATCAGCAATTTATGAGTGTACCTTTTCCTCCACATTCTCACCAACACTTATTGTTGCTTATTTTCTTGGTTACTGCCAGTTTGCCAGGGTTAAGATGAAATCTCATTTTTGATTTGCATTTCTCTAACTGCTATAGATGATAAACATTTTTTTATATATTAGTAGACTGATCATATTTCTCCTGTGAAGTGTCTTTTCAGTTTCTTTGCCCTTTCATTGATTGGGCTGTTTGTTTTTTAGGTGTTAAGGTTTTTGTGTTCTTTATATATCCTGGAGATTAATGCTGTTTTTTTTTTCTTTTCTTTTGCAGTTGGCGAAAATTTCCATTCTATAGGCTCTCTTCACAATCTTGATTGTTTCCTTTGCCCTGAAGAAGTTTTTGGTTTGATTTCATCCAATTTGTTGATTCTTGATTTTATTTTTTACACTTTATGAGTCTAAGGAAGTAGTTTCCTAAATTCACATGATATAGATTAGGGCCTATTTGTTTTCTATTAGGTTCAGGGTCACTGATCTAGAGCCAAAGTCCTCGATCCACTTTGAATTACGTTTTGTGCAGGGCGAGAAGTGTTTAATTTTATTTTGCTGCATAGGGATTTCCAGTTTTCCCAGTACCATTTGTTGTAAATGTTACCTTTTTTTCCAATGTATGTTTTTGGTGCCTTTGTCTAGTATTAAATAACTGTATTTATGTGGGTGTGTCTCTGTGTCTTCTATTCTGTACCATTGGTCTACATGTCTGTTTTGGTGTCAATACCATGCTGTTTTTATTACTATAGCTTGGTAGAATAATTTGAGGTATGGTATTGTGATACCTCCTGGTTTACTTTTCTTGCTAAGGATTGCTTTCGCTATTCTGAGTCTCTTATTTTTCCAAATGAATTTCATGACTGCTTTCTATATTTCTATGAAGAATGTCATTGGAATTTTAATTGGAATTGCATTAAATTTGTAGAGCACTTTTGGTAGTATGACCATGTTTTTTTTTTTTTTGAGGGGGAGCAGTACCAGGGATTGAACTCAGTGGCACTCTGCCTCTGAGCCACATCCCCAGCCCTATTTTGTATTTTACTTAGAGACAGGGTCTTACTGGGTTGCTTAGCGCCTCACTTTTGCTGAGAATGAGAATGGACATCATTACCCTAAGTACATGTATGAAGATACAAATGGTGTGAATCTAATTTGTGTATAGAGATATGAAAAATTGTGCTCTATATGTATAATATGAATTATAATGCATTCTGCTATCATATATAGAATAAATAATAATAATAAAAATACTCAAGAGTCAGCTCAGACAGACGGACACATACAGATTCAGAAAACCACTTCCCTGGTAGAGATGCAAGGGGTGTATTTTCATAGTCACTGCACTCATTCGGTTGTCAAATGATTGTCTTTAGTATAAAACGTTCAGGCACTTTGAGAACTATTTGTATGATTTGGATTATTGTTATTTAGTTAAGTAACAACAAAGAATGGGGGGAGGAGAAAGTGAGAGAGAAAGAAAGAACCAGCACTGATACTCTGATCAGTTTTTTAGATTGATCACTCATAATTGAGCTAGATGGCGTATATAAAAAATTCAACTCTAGGGATAGGAAGGGGAGGTAATGTATAATGAATTCTTCAAAAATCATGTTGTGTGCATATATAAACATACCACAGGGAACTTCACCTTTATATGTAGGTAGAAAGAACCAATCAAATATAAACAATTAATGAGAAAAAGGAAGTCTAGCAAAGTAGAAGAAGGAATATGAGAGAGGTAAGGGAGGATTTGAAGGAAAAGGAGGAGGGATGAGTGAGGATCATAAACTGAATGCAAACTCCATGCATGTATGAGTTTGTTGGGGTGAACCCAACTATTTTGTATAACTATAAAGCTCAAATTTAAAAATGCATGCTATAAGTGAATGTGGATTTGATAGCCATTATTTCCAAATCCACTATGCACCACAATATTTTTGTCCTAGATATAGGTGTATGTACATTTGTTACTCATTCAGTATATTGGGGAATATTGTTAAAGATGGTAGATAACAGGAGAAATTACAGGGAAAAATATTCACAAAATTTGAAAACAAATGTTAGAATTTGACTCTAGGCAAAAAAAAAAATTGCATTTGCTCTGGTCTCTGCAAATTATTCTTATGGGCTTCTAGAAATTAAGATACATGATTTTCATTTCTCTAATTGCTACAGAAGATGAACATTTTTCATATATTTGTTGATTTATTGTATATCCTCTTCTGAGAAGTGTCTGTTCAGGTCCTTGCCCCTTTTGTTGATTGGGTTATTTGGTTTTTTGGTGTTTAGGTTTTTTGAGTTCTTTATATGTCCTAGAGATTAGTGCTCTATATGATGTGTGAGGGGTAAAAATTTGCCCCCAGGATGTAGGCTCTCTATTCACCTCACAGATTGTTTATTTTGCTGAGAAGAAACTTTTTAGTTTGATTCCATCCTATTTATTGATTCTTAGTTTTAATTCTTGCACTATAGGAGTCTAATCCCACATGATAAAGATTAGGGCCTACTTTTTCTTCTATTAGACACAGAGTCTCTGGCTTAATTCCTAGGATATCTTCTCACTCCTGCCACAATGGCAGCTATTATGAAGACAAACAACAGTAAGCGAGGATGTGGGGGAAAAGGTACACTCATACATTGCTGGTGGGACTGCAAATTGGTGCAGCCAATATGGAAAGCAGTATGGAGATTCCTTGGAAATCTGGGAATGGAACCACCATTTGATCCAGCTGTCCCTCTCCTTAGTCTATACCCCAAAGTCTTAAAAACAGCATATTACAGGGACACAGCCACATCAATGTTTATAGCAGCAGAGTTCACCACAATAGCTAAACTGTGGAACCAACCTAGATACCCTTCAGTGGATGAATGGATAAAAAAAAATGTGGCATATATACAAAATGGAATTTTACTCAGCAATAAAATCATGGCATTTGCAGGTAAAGGGGTGGCGTTGGAGAAGATAATGCTAAACAAATGGCAAATGTTTTCTCTGATATAAGGAGGCTGACACATAGTGGGGTTGGGAGGGGTAGCATGGGAGGAATAGATGAATTCTAGATAGGGCAGAGGGGTAGGAGCGAGAGAATGGGGGGCAGGGAATTAGCAAGGATGGTGGAATGTGATGGACATCATTATCCAAAGTTCATGTATGAAGACATGAATTGGTGTCAACAAACTATATACAACCAGAGATATGAAAAATTGTGCTGTATATGTGTAATAAGAATTATAATGTATTCTGCTGTCATTTATTTAAAAAAGAATAAATAAATAATACAATTTGTTTTACACCAAAAAAGAAAAGTAAAGAAATTAACATAGATGACCAGAATTACTTATATTTATTTTAAGTGGTAATTTTCTTTTTCTTTCTTGGCTAGGTTTTTTTAGATATGACATTTGGTTCAGGAGGCCACACAAGAGCCATTCTGCAGAAGGAATCAGATATTACTCTGTATGCCTTAGACAGAGACCCAACAGCTTATGCCATAGCTGAACAGCTTTCACAATTATATCCGTAAGTAGTACTCTTGCATATTTATTTAATTATGGTATTGAGTTTTCCATAGCTTGGTTTACCATGTTGGAATTTGTACTATCTTATATGATACTATATTTTACTCCACTAATAATTCCTCATTTTCCCCCCAGAAGAGTTAATATAATAATATTTTTAGTGCCACTTAAAGGAATATCACCTTATCATTTTCTGAACTTTAAGAATAGATACAGGATATACAAAGAATTCAAAAACTTAACAGCAAAAAACAAATAACCCATTCCACAAATGAGCAAAGGAATTAAAAAGACAAAAATACAAGTAGACCACAATTATATGAAACAGTATTCAATACCTGTAGCAATCAGAGAAATGCAAATTAAAACTACATTGATATTTCATCTCACTCCAGTCAAAATGGCAATTATCAAAAATACAAATAACAATAAATATTTCCTAGGATGTGGGGAAAAAGGTAAACTCAAACATTGCTGGTGGTATTATAAATTGGTGCAAGTAGTCTGGAAAGCAGTATGGAAATTCCTGAAAAAACTTGGAATAGAACCACCTTATGTTTCAACTATCCTACTTCTCAGTATATATCTAAAGATTTTAAAACAGCATACTACAGTGATCTGGCCATGTCAATGTTTACAGCAAGACATTTGATAGTAGCCAATCTATGTAACAAACCTAACTGTCCTTCAACAAACAAATGGGTAAAGAAAATGTGGTATGTATACACAATGCAGTATTATTCAGGTGTAAAGAAGAATGACTTTGTTACTTTTGTCAGTAATGATGGATAGAATTGGAGACTTATAATGCTAAGTGAAATAAGCCAGCCTTGAAAAGTCAGAGGACTAAAGTTTTCTTTGATATACAGAAGCTCATTCAAAATAAGGGGGTAAAAGATAAAAATGAATGGAAAAAAGATCAGTGGATTAGACAAAGAGGAATGGAAGGAAGGATGGGCAGGTTGGATATGGAAATAAAGTGAATGAATCTGACTTAACTTTTTTATGTAGATATATGAATATACTAGAGTGAATCTCACAAACATCTACATCCACAAGATATATACATATATATACATATATGTATGGTATGTATATGTAAATAGCAGAAAGGGTACAAGGGTAGGGAAAGTTGAAGTATTGGGTCTCAGTTAGAACAAATTATATTCCATGCTTTTATAATTATCTCAAAATGAATATTACTGTTATATATAACTAAAAAGAACCAATAAAAAATAAATACTGCTGAGCATAGTGGGGCATGCCTGTAAACCCAGTGGCTCAGCAGGCTAAGGCAGCAGGATCCCAAGTTTAAAGCCAGTCTCAGCAAGTGATGCACTAAGCAACTCAGTGAGACCTCTGTCTCTAAATAAAATACATAATAGTGCTGGGGATGTGGCTCATAGGTTGGGTGTCCCAGAGTTCAATCCCTTATACCCCTACATTAAATAAATAAATAGATAGATAGATAGATAGATAGATAGACAGACAAATAAATAAATAGATTCTGGTTATAAAATGGAAGATATAATCCATCCACAAATAATATTAGGACAAATAACTCTTCATCAAAAAAAGTTTTTGTTTGGCAGGTGTGATGACATACACCAGGAAATCAAGGCCTGCCTGGGAAACATGTAAAAACCTCTTTAGAGAAAAAACAAAAAATTAAGTATTTTTACATGTTACTTCCCCAAAATTTAAAGAAATCAGCAGAGTATATAAGTCAGTGAAAAAATCTGTAGAACTCATACAGAGCTCATATAAAGCAACATATTTGTTTTCTCTGAATTCTTTCTGAAATTCAAAGCCAAACTTAGAGTGATTTATCCTTTTGTCAGAAAAGCTATCAGTATAGAAGTTTCTAAACTGTGAATTATCTTAATGAGTAATCTGTGATGAAAAAGTTTTAATTAGGAATTAAAATCTATATGCTATATTGTATGAAAACTATATGACCATGGAAAAATTTAATCAGAGACCAAAGGTAGAAAGTTGAATTTCACTCTTGTATCCCAGACACTTTGCATATCTAATGAATAAGACTATGTGTCCAAATGAAATTATAAATAAAATGCATAGGCTTTTCATTGAAAAATCACAGGTTTTGTAGTTTGTCTGACATGAGTCCCTGAAACCTATAATTTGACCATAGGCTATTTCTTTTCTCCCCCAAGTAATATGAGAATGTTATCAACATGAGACATTTAAAAACAAATTTTAAGATATTTCTCGGTTTTCTGCAGTGTAATTTAGATGTGTTTTCTTCAAGATCTTGTTTTACCTTTCAAGATAACCTTAACTTACAGGGTAGCAGGTGTAAATTTTTTTTGTACCTAACAAAAACCTTCAGGCTGTACACACCTTTTTTAATTGTGCAGATGTGGAAACTATTAGTGGCACAGATAAAATGCTTTGCTAAAAAGCACACATGACTTAATGGGGACCAACTTGTAGTACATATTCTGATCTCTAGCCTAATAATCTCACTTTATTAAAATTATACTACCTGAACTTAAATGTGAAGACTTTTTTACTTCAATGAAAATATTATTTCTTTGCCAAACAAAATAAGTTAGGTAAAGGACAACAAAATAAGTAAAGAAATAAACTAGGAAGAAGGATCAGATAAAAGTTGGCACCAATAAAAATGAAAATAAAAACAACAAAAAAAGTAATGTAGAAAAATTAAGAAAATCATAAGAGATCACTCTGCAAAATTGCAAAATCCATCTTGAGCCTGATAATTTGAACAAAATGTATGATTAAGAGTAAGAGAAAAGACCACCAGAGACCTTAGATAAGCTAATCATAATCAGAATTGTTGAGTTATAGAACTTACATGAAAAGAATATCCTAACAAATTTAGATTATTATAACTGACTCAATTAGTATAAAACTTGAAAAGGTCATTACTATAAAAGACCTTAGAAAGGAAATCTGTATTTGGGGTAAAAATGGGAGTTCATAACCCACTTAATTCTAATGTATGAAATATGATATGCCAAGAGCTTTGTAATGTTGTGAACAACCAATAATAAAAAGTTTTAAGAAAAAAATATTTAAAAAATTAAAATAAAAGAAAGGTAAATAATGCATCCTGACCAAAGTGGCTTACAATTATCTTTTAAAAAATTAGGAGATAATAATTTTTTTCACTGGTCCTGAAAGTGGATAAATATTGAAGGTTTTTTTTTCCAGTTCATTTTATTCATCCAGCATAGTTTAATACCAAATTCTGATAGAAAAAGGAATCATAATGGGAATTATCAAGAATACAAGAAACAATGTGTTGGCGAAGATGTAGTGAAAAAGGTACACTCATACATTGCTACTAGGACCTCAAATTGGTACAACCATTATAGAAAGCGGTATGGAGATTCCTCAGAAAACTTTGAATGGAACCACCATTTGACCCAGTTATTCCACTCCTTGGTTTACACCCAAAGGACTTAAAATTAGCATACTATAGTGATGCAACCACATTCAATGTTATAGCAGCTCAATTCACAAAAAGCTAAATTTTGATGTCCTTCAACAGATCAATGGATGAAACTGTGGTACATATACACAATGGAATATTACTCAGCCTTAAAGAAGAACAAAATTATGGGAGGGGTTGTAGGGATGGAATGATGGTGGAATGAGATGGACATTATTACCCTATATACATGTCTGATAACACTACCAGTGTGTTCAGCCAGAAGAAAAAGTTGTGATCCATTTGTGTACAATCTGTCAAAATTCATTCTGCTGTCATGTGTAACTAATTAGAACAAATTAAAGAATAAAATTTTAAAAAAGAAAAAAGTTTAACCTCACTGAAGTATATAAATGAAAAAATTGAAAAGGAAATACTAGTATATCTAATTCACACATTATTTAATTAAAAAATAATATCTATAATACCTATGGCTTAATGAAGTTTATTTCAGGAAAACAGGAATGATTCCATTTCCATGTAAGGTTCTTTCTAATCAATGATAGGTTGATAATCATGATAATAATCACCTAGCTCTTTCTATTCAAAATTTCTAAGAATATAAGGAAACTATTTAAATGTAAAATATGATCTTAACTAAGAACAAACAACAATTATTTTTCTAAAACTTAAAATGCTATTAAATACTATTTAATTAAAAATTCAGGTGTAAGTAGATTTAACTTCTTTAGGTATTAGTATTCAATATTATTGGAATGTCTGACTATTGTAATTAAGAAAATATGAAATGGTAAAAATATCCTCTTTATTTTAATGATTTGATTGAATAGTTAAATACCCAAAAGTCTTATGAAATTAGGCCAGGCCTGGCACACGCCTGTAATCCCAGTGGATTTGTCCATAAAAGTGTGATTCATAGAAGAGTTGATAAAGTACTCCAATGCAGCAGTTAAGAAGAGAAATAGAATTAAAATAATAATGGTATAATATCCTGGAAAAACATAACATTGCTAATGAAGATATGAGAGAAAAGGATACCTGTTCATTTTTAGTAAATATTTTTAATTTTAAAAGTACATGATATACTTAGAATCTGTCTTATCTCAATGAAAGAATCAATGTCTAAACAAAACCTCACTACAAACTTTGTGTAAGCATTATTTATATATGTAATTATGCAGAACTTGAAAAAGATAGTGTTACTAGTTCAGGGAGGTCCAGGGAAAGGAAATAAAGCTTTTTTAAAAAAAATTCTTATTTGTTATACATGATGGCAGAATGCAATTCATTTCATATTACACATATAGAGCATAATTTTTCAAGACACTGGTTGTACACTAAGTATTTTCGCAACATTCATGTCTTATATGTGTACTTAGGGTAATGATGTCTACCTCATTCCACCATCATTCTTCCCCCTTGACCCCTCTTTTCACCTTCCTCCCCTTTGCCCTATCTAAAGTTCTTCCATTTCTCCAATGTTCACCCTAATCACCTTATGTGGCTATATCCTTATATCAAAGAAAAGTTTTGGGCTTTGGTTTTTTGGGATTGTCTTGTCTCACTTACCATTATATTCTCCAATTTCATCCATTTACCTGCAAGTGCCATGATTTTATTATCTTCTAATGCTGAGTAGTGTTCCATTGTGTATATATACTAAAGTTTCCCTATTCATTTACCTACTGAAGGGCATCAGGGTTGGTTCCATAATTTAGCTACTGTGAATTGTGCTGCAATAAAGATTGATATGGCTGTGCCCTGTAGTATACTGTTTTTAAGTCCTTTGGGTATCCACTGAGGAGAGGGATAGCTGGGTCAAATGGTGGTTTCATTCCCAGTTTTCCAAGGATTCTCCATACTGCTGCTTTCCAGATTGGCTGCATCAATTTGTAGTACCATCACCAAAGTATCAGTGTGCCTATATATCTCATATATTTGTTGATTGATTGTATATCCTCTTCTGAGAAGTGTCTGTTCAGGTCCTTAGCCCTTTTATTGATTGGGTTATTTCTTTTTTTTTTTTTTGTGATTAGTTTTTGAGTTCTTTATATACCCTACAGATTAGTAGTCTGTCTGATGTGTAGGGGTAAAGATTTGTTCCCAAGATGTAGGCTCTCTATTCACCTCACAGATTGTTTCTTTTGCTGAGAAGAATCTTTTTAGTTTGAGTCCATCCCAATTATTGATTGTTGATTTTAATTCTTACACCACAGGAGTCTTATTAAGGAATTTGGTGCCTTATTAAGGAAGTTGGGGCCCATATGATAAGGAGTAGGGCCTACTTTTTCTTCTATTAGATGCAGGGTCTCTGGTTTTATTTGTAAGTCCTTGATCCATTTTGAGTTTAGTTTTGTGCATGGTGAGAGATAGGGGTTTAATTTAGATTTTTTTTTTTTTTTTTTTTTTTTTTTTTTGCGTATAGATTTCCAGTTTTCCCAGCACCATTTGTTGAAGAGGCTATCTTTTCTCCAATGCATGTTCTTGGCACCTTTGTCTAATAAAAGATAATTGTGGTTTTGTGGGTCAGTCTCTGTGTCCTCTATTCTGTACTATTGGTCTACCAGTCTGTTTTGGTGCCACTACCATGCTGTTTTTGTTAATTTTGCTCTGTAGTATAGTTTAAGGTCTGGTATAGTGATGCCACCTGCTTTACTTTTCCTGCTAAGAATTGCTTTAGCTATCCTGGGTCTCTAATTTTTCCAGATGAATTTCATGATTGCTTTTTCTATTTTTATGAGGAATGTCATTGGGATTTTGATTGGGATTGTATTAAATCTGTTTAGTGCTTTTGGTAGAATGGGTCTTTTGACAATATTAATTTTAATTTTGCCTATCCAAGAGCAATGTAGATGTTTCCATTTTCTAAGATCTTTAATTTCTTTCTTTAGCATTCGGTAATCTCCTTGTAGAGATATTTCACCTCTTTTGTTTAGTTGATTGCCAAGTATTTTATTTTATTGTTTTTTTTTGGGGGGGGGTAGTTTTTCTGGTTTCACTTTCAGCGGATTTGTCACTGATATACAGAAATGCCTTTAATTTATGGGTGTTGATTTTATATCCAGGTACTTCACTGAGTTCATTTATTAGTTTTAGGAGATTTCTGGCGGCATGTTTGGGGTCTTCTAGGTATGGATCAGTACATGTGCAAATAGTGATAATTTGAGTTTTTCTTTCCATGATAATATCCCTTTAATTTCTTTCATCTGTTGGATTGCTCTGGCTAGAGTTTCAAGAACTATGTTATATAGAAGGGGTGATAAAGGGCATCCCTGTCTTGTTCCAGTCTTTAGAGGGAATGCTTTCAATTTTTCTCCATTTAGAATGATGTTGGCCTGGGGCTTAGCATTGATAGCCTTTACAATGTTGAAGTATGTTACTGTTATCCTTAGTTTTTCAATCATTTTGAACATGAAGGGATGCTGTATTTTATTAAATGCTTTCTAGGCATCTATTGAGATGGTGATATGATTTTTATCTTTGAGTCTGTTGATGTGAGGAATTACATTTATTGATTTCCCTATATTGAACCAACTTTGCATTTCTGGAATGAATCTTCTTGATTGTGATATACTATCTTTTTGATATATTTTTGTATTCGATTTGCCAGAATTTTATTGAGAAATTTTGCATCTATATTCATTGGAGCTATTTGATCTGAAGTTTTCTTTCTTTGATGTGTCTTTCTCTGGTTTTGGAGTCAGGGTGATATTGGCCTTATAGAATGTGTTTGGAAGTGTTTCCTCTTTTTCTATTTCATTAAATAGTTTGAGAAGTATTGGTGTTAGTTTTTCTTTAAAGGTCTTATATAACTTGGCTGTGTATCCATCTGGTCCTTGGCTTTTCTTGGTTGGTAGTCTTCTGATGGTGTCCTCTATTTTCTTGCTTGAAATTGATCTAAATTGTTTATAACATCCTGATTTAGTTGAGGTATGTCATATGCCTCTACAAATTTGTCAATTCCTTCGATATTTTCTATTTTATGGGAGTACAAATTTTCAAAATAATTTTACTTATTTTCTGTGTTTCTGTAGTGTCTGTCATAATATTTCCTTTTTCATCATGGATGTTAGTAATTTGAGTTTTCTCTTTTCTTCTCTTTGTTAGCATGGCTAATGGTTTATCAATTTTATTTATTTTTTTCAAAGAACCAACTTTTTTTCCTGTCAGTTTTCTCAATTGTTACTTTTGGTTTAGTTTCATTGATTTTAGCTCTGATTTTAATTATTTCCTGTCTTCTATTGTTTTGGGGGTTGATTTGTTCTTCTCTTTCTAGGGTTTTAAGATGTAATGTTAAGTCATTTATTTGCTGACTTTTTCTTCTTTGAAGAAATGAACTTTCCTATTAGAACTTCCTTCACAGTGTCCCAGAGATTTCCATATGTTGTACCAGTGTTCTCATTTACCTCTAAGAATTTTTTAATCTCCTCCTTGATATCTTTTGGAACTCATTGTTCATTCAACAGCATGACCATTTTGTGTGGAAATGTAGTAATTTCCTCTTTTCATTTGTTTGTTCTCTTCTTAGTGTAAAACAGGGATTTAGGGATAAGGATATATAACTCAGTTGATTGAGTGCTTGGATTCAATTCCTAGAATCACAAAAATAAATAAGTAAGTAAGTAAATAAATAAATAAATATTCATCTTTTAAAAAAAACCCAATAGTTTATTCTAAAAATTTCATGTTCTTTATTTTGTCAAATATTAGTCAAAAAAACCAAACTAATATTTTCACAGAAAAAAATAGCAATTGATGGGAAGGAAGATTAAGTTTTTGGTTAACCCATTTTAACTTTTTCAGAAAAGATAAAGAATTGTTTAAAAACAAATTTTACCTCATTGCCTTTGAAGATTACCAGAAGGAAATACATTTAAATTGGAGCATATGGTTATTGGTTGATGTTGAATTTAATGGAAGATGAATGTTGGAAGACAATTTGTAAAAAACACATTTTTTTTATTCTGCCTTGAGTGACAATATGTATGCTATATACCATGTTTGAGCAAACAGACATGTACAAAGATAAAAATAAAATAATAACTGATTCCATTATTTCACTAAAATTTAAGCAGATTATACCAATCTAATAAGCTGTAATCCTGAACAGTTTAAGAAGATATGTTCACTGCGGTAAATTTATAATTTAAAATATAAAGAAAAAGTAAAGACACCCATAATTCTACCACGTTAGATATTCTAATCAGCATTGATGATTTTGTATATTTATTTATGCTGTAATTTTCAGTATATCATTGTATAAATATTGCTTTGAACTTTCTTAAAAGTCATTTTTATCATTTATATAAATATATAATTAAGATAGATATGTTTTTGTTTATATTTTCATTCAGAAATCTCTCATTTCTTTTTATCTTTTCTTGTATTTTATGCTTGCCTATTTTTTTACGTAATTGAAATTATGAATGCAGAAACATACTGAAAAGAAAATTAAAATAATTCATAGTATGGCTACCAACGTTAGTAATTTGGTTTATTTCTTTTTGATCACTTTGATTTTACATATTTATTTCAAAATTGGTTCATTTCTTTTTGATCACTTTGATTTTATATATTTATTTCAAATTTGATTCTATTTATACTTCAGCAGATTCTTATGTCACCAAATTATCTAAAAACACATAATTTTATTGGTTGTAGAATATTTCCATCATGTAATTATAATGTTGTTAGAAATTCTGATGTAGTCATCCATATTCACATTATTGGTATTTTCAATTTTTCTGTGCTATACTAATTTATATATTATATCTATAAACAACAGATATCAGATGAAAGTTGTGTATGCAAACCTGAGTATTTTTTTTAGAGGATAATTATATCAGGATATAGTTGTTCTTCCTGTGTTACCTTGTTTTATATTTTCTTATTTCTGTTTTATTGAAATTTTTTTGACTTTTAAAATTTATGTCATATATTTGCTTTCACCTTTTTTTAGTGATTTTAGTGACACCTTTTGTGTTTTAATTTATTATAGAGTGACTAGTATTTTTTAAATTTTATTTATTTATTTATTTATTTTAGAGCTTTATGGTTATATATAGTAGTTGGGTTTATCCCGATGAACTCATAAATGCATGGAAATCTAGAAAACTTTTAAACTTTTATAGTAAGAATGCAGAATCAAATAAGTTATTCAGTCAAACTCCTGTAAGGTGAAAATTAATACTCCTTCATTTTTTCAATTTTTTTCACCCTACTTCTTGACTTTTAAAATATCATCTTGGGTTTTAGATATTAATGTGTACCCTTATGAAAATTATTAGTTACCATTTTCACTTGATTATGGTGAATGATCTAATCAATGTATTGTTTAATTCAGTTTGATAGCATTTTATTGAAAATCTATGCTTCAATGTTATCAAGAATGTTGGCCTGTAATTCTGTTTTCTAGTCATGTCATTGTTTGGTATCAGGGTAATGCTAGCCTCTCTGATTTTTCTAGAAAATTTTGTTGAAATATGTTATTAGTTCTTCAGACTCTGCACTGTTGGTCTATTGAAATTTTCTGTTTCTTCTTGACTCAATCTTGGTAGAATGTATGTGTTTAGAAATTCATCCATTGCTTCAGGCTATCCAATTTGAGATAATGTAATTGTTTATAATAGCCTTATGATTTGTTTGCATTCCTTTGATGCCAGTTGTAATGTCTGCTTCACTCATTATAGTATTTATGTCTTTTCTCTGTTTTTTTTTTTTAAGGCTAGCTAAGTCTGTCAATTTTATCTTCTAAAAACCCAACTCTTAATTTCAATTATAATTTGAATTCTCTTTCTTGTCTCTTTAATACATTTGTGCTTGGATCTTTATTATTCTCTTCCTCTGCTAAGTTGTACTTAGTTTTCTTTTAATTTATTTCCTTGCAGTGTAATGTTGTTTATTTATGATTGTTCTCTAAATATAGATATTGATTGCTATAAACTTTCCTCTGGGAACTTCTTTTCCTACATCTTATAAGTTTTGGTGTGTGTCTTCTCACAAACAAAAAATTTGACTCAAGATAATTTTTGGTTTCCCCTTTAAGATTTTCACTGACCTATTGAATTTTTAGTAGTATGTTGTTTAATTCTATGTATTAGTGAATGTATTAAAATTTCTCCTAGTATTAGCTTTTAGTTTTTTACTGTTTTGGTCAATAAAGATGCTTAATATAATTTTCAACTTATTAAATTTGCTTAGACTTGTCTTTTGGTCTAACATATGATTTGTTCTTGAAAAATGTTCTGTATATCCTTGAAAGATTCTATATATGCTTGCTATTGAATAGAATATTCTTCATATGTTACATAAGGTTTTGTTTCTTAAGATTTTGTTCAAGTCCAATGTTTCTTCATTAGTTTATATTTAGATAAGTTGTGCAATATTAAAAGTGGTGTATTGAGGGGCTGGGGCAGAGACTCAGCGGTAGAGGGCTTGCCTACCATGTGTAAGGCACTGGGTTCGATCCTCAGCACCACAGAAAAATAAATAAATAAAAATAAATATATGTGTCCAACTACAACTTTAAAAAATGGTATATTGAAATTCCCCTACTATGTTTGTATTGTAACCTATCTCTCCTCTCATGTCCTTTAATATTTGATTTACCTACTTGTGCTTCACATTTGGGTACATATATATTTACAGTTGTTATATTCTTTTGATAAATTCACCCCCTATCATTATATAATATCCTTCTGCATTTCTTTTTATAGTTTTTGTCTTAACCTGATTTGTCTGAGTTTTCACTTCCCTGCTATACTGTGATTTCCATTTGCATGGAATATTTGTTTCTAATATTTGTTTCTGTCCTTAAGAGCGAAGTATGTGTCTTATAGATAGTATATATTTGGGTCTTGTGTCTTTTTTTTTTCATTCATTCACTTACTCTCTTTATATTGGATAATTTAATTCATTTACATTTAAGGAAAATATTTATAGATAAGACCTTTCTACTGCCATTTTGATAATTGTGTTCTGGTTTTGTGGATAATGTTTTCTTCCTCTTATTGTTAAACTTCATAGTTTGAAAATTTTCTGTATTGATATGCTTTGCATCATTTTTTATTTTCGTTTGGGCATCTCCTATAGATTTGTACTTTGTTGTTACACTAAAGCTTATATCAAACATCTTCCCTTAAAATACTCTAAGCTTAACAACTTAACTTTTACTTCACACAACTACTCTACATTCATAGCCCACTCTCCACATTTTATATTTTGATGTGTGAATTTACATCATTTTGCCATATTTATCCCAACAATCTTATTTTAACCACAGTTAATTTAAGTGATTTTGAATCCGTGTATTAGGGTTAAAATTTCATGCCATGATGGCAAACCTGGCATATTCTAAATATTTCTGTTACTTACATCATTATGTTCCCCCCCTTTTTTTTTTTTTGATGGTGATGATGATGTTTTTTTTTATTTATTTTTTTTTATTGGTTGTTCAAAACATTACAAAGCTCATGACTTATCATCTTTCATACATTTGATTCAAGTGAGTTATGAACTCCCATTTTTACCCCAAATACAAATTACAGAATCACATCAGTTACACATTCACATTTTTACATAATGCCATATTAGTGACTGTTGTATTCTGCTGCCTTTCCTGTCCCCTACTATCCCCCCTCCCTCCCCTCCCATCTTCCCTCTCTACCTCATCTGTTGTTGTTCACTTCTCTCCCTTGTTTTTCCCCCCTTTCCCCTCGCAACCTCTTATATGTCATTTCGTATAACGTTGAGGGTTTCCTTCCGTTTCCATGCAATTTCCCTTCTCTCTCCCTTTCCCTCCCACCACTCATCTCTGTTTAATGTTAATCTTTTCCTCATGCTCTTCCTCCCTACTCAGTTCTTAGTTGCTCTACTTAAATCAAAGAAGACATTTGGCATTTGTTTTTTAAGGATTGGCTAGCTTCACTTAGCATAATCTGCTCTAATGCCATCCATTTCCCTGCAAATTCCATGATTTTGTCATTTTTAGTGCTGCGTAATACTCCATTGTGTATAAATGCCACATTTTTTTTTTTATCCATTTGTCTATTGAAGGGCATCTAGGTTGGTTCCACAGTCTAGCTATTGGGAATTGTGCTGGTATGATCATTGATGTGGCAGTATCCCTATAGTATGCTCTTTTAAGGTCCTCAGGGAATAGTCCAAGAAGGGCGATAGCTGGATCAAATGGTTATTTGTTGTCTTATTGTCTAATTTTTTGAGTTCTTTGTATACTCTGGATATTAGGGCTCTATCTGAAGTGTGAAGAGTAAAAATTTGTTCCCATGATGTAGGCTCCCTATTTACCTCTCTTATTGTTTCTCTTGCTGAGAAAAAACTTTTCAGTTTAAGTAAGTTCCATTTGTTGATTCTTGTTATTAACTCTTGTGCTATGGGTGTCCTATTAAGGAATTTGGAGCCCGACCCCACAATATTCTATCAGGCGCAGAGTCTCTGATTTGATATCAAGCTCTTTGATCCATTTTGAGTTAACTTTTGTGCATGGCGAGAGAAAGGGGTTCAGCTTCATTTTGTTGCATATGGATTTCCCGTTTTCCCAGCACCATTTGTTCAAGATGCTATCCTTCCTCCATTGCATGCTTTTAGCCCCTTTATCAAATATAAGAAAGTTGTAATTTTGTGGATTGGTCTCTGTGTCCTCTATTCTGTACCATTGGTCCACCTGCCTGTTTTGGTACCAGTACCATGCTGTTTTTGTTACTATTGCTCTGTAGTACAGTTTGAAATCTGGTATCGCTATACCTCCAGATTCACACTTCCTGCTTAGAATTGCTTTTGCTATTCTGAGTCTTTTGTTTATCCATATGAATTTCATGATTGCTTTATTTGCTTCTACAAGAAATGCCGTTGGGATTTTGATTGGCATCGAATTAAACGTGTAGAGAACTTTGGGTAATATCACCATTTTGATGATGTTAGTTCTGCCTATCCATGAACAGGGTACATTTTTCCATCTTCTAAGATCTTCTATCTCTCTCTTTAGGGTTCTGTAGTTTTCATTGTATAAATCTTTCACCTCTTTTGTTAGGTTGATTCCCAAGTTTGTTTGTTGTTTTTTTTTTTTTTTTGAGGATATTGTGAATGGAGTGGTTTTACTCATTTCCATTTCAGAAGTTTTGTTGCTGATATACAGGAATGCCTTTGATTTATGCTTGTTGATTTTATATCCTGCCACTTTGCTTAATTCATTTATTAGTTCTAGCAGTTTCTTTGTAGACCCTTTTGGGTCTGTTAGATATATTATCATATCATCCGCAAATAGTGATAATTTAAGTTCTTCGTTTCCTAATTTTATGCCTTTAATTTCTTTTGTCTAACTGCTCTGGCTAGTATTTCAAGGACTAAATTGAATAGAAGTGGTGAGAGAGGGCATCCCTGTCTAGTTTCAGATTTTAGAGGGAATGCCTTCAGTTTTTCTCCATTTAGAATGATGCTAGCCTGAGGCTTAGCATATATAGCCTTTACAATGTTGAGGTAAGTTCCTGTTATCCCTAGTTTTTCTAGTGTTTTGAACATAAAGGGATGCTGTACTTTGTTGAATGCTTTTTCTACATCTATCGAGATGATCATATGGTTCTTATCTTTAAGTCTATTGATGTGGTGAATAACATTTATTGATTTCCGTATATTGAACCAGCCTTGCATCCCAGGGATGAATCCTACTTGATCATGGTGCACAATTTTTTTGATATGCTTTTGTATTTGATTCACCAGGATTTTATTGAGAATTTTTGCATCTAGGTTCATCAGAGATATTGGTCTGTAGTTTTCTTTCTTTGAGGTGTCTTTGTCTGGTTTCGGGATCAGGGTGATGTTGGCCTCATAGAATGAATTTGGAAGAGCTACTTCTTTTTCTATTTCTTGAAATAGCTTGAAAAGTATTGGTATTAATTCTTCTTTGAAGGTTTTGTAAAACTCTGCTGTATAACCATCCATTCCAGGGCTTTTCTTGGTTGGTAGTTTTTTGATGGCCTCTTCTATTTCTTCCTTTGTTATTGGTCTGTTTAAATTATGTGTGTCTTCCTGACTCAATCTGGGCAGATCATATGACTTAAGAAATTTATTGATATCTTCACTATCTTCTATTTTATTGGAATATAGGGTTTCAAAATACTTTCTAATTATCTTCTGTATTTCTGTAGTGTCTGTTGTGATATTGCTTTTTTCATCCCGTATGTTAGTAATTTGAGTCCTCTCTCTTCTTCTCTTCATTAGCATGGCTAAGGGTCTGTCGATCTTATTTATTTTTTCAAAGAACCAACTTTTAGTTTTATCAATTTTTTCAATGTTTTTTTTTTTTTCAATTTCGTTGATTTTCACTCTGATTTTAATTATTTCTTGTCTTCTACTACATTTGCTGTTGTTTTGCTCTTCCTTTTCTAGGGTTTTAAGATGTAGTGTGAGTTCATTTATTTGTTGGTTTTTTCTTTTTTTGAGGAATGAACTCCAGGAAATGAATTTCTCTCTTAAAACTGCTTTCATTGTGTCCCATAGATTCCGGTATGTTGTGTCTGTATTGTCATTTATCTCTAAGAATTTTTTTATTTCCTCCTTTATGTCTTCTGTAACCCATTGATCATTCAGTAACATATTGTTAATTTTCCAGGTGATGCATGATTTTTCCTTCTTTCTTTTATCATTGATTTCCAGTTTCATTCCATTATGGTCAGATATGGTGCATGGTATTATCTCCTCACCTTTATATTTACTGAGAGTCAACCTATGGCATAATATATGGTCTATCATTGAGTAGGATCCATGTGCTGCTGAGAAGAACACGTATCCACTTGATGATGGTTGATATATTCTATATATGTCGGTTAAGTCTAGGTTATTGATTGTGTTATTGAGTTCTATAGTTTCTTTATTCAGCTTTTTTCTAGAGGATCTGTCTAATGGCAAGAGCGGTGTGTTGAAGTCACCCATAATTATTGTGTTGTGGTCTGTTTGACTCTTGAACTTGAGGAGAGTTTGTTTTATGAATTTTGCAGCACCATTGTTTGGTGCATACAAATTGATAATTGTTATGTCTTGATGGTGGATGGTTCCTTTTTCACAGTATATAGTGTCCTTCTTTATCCCTTTTGATTAACTTAGGTTTGAAGTTGATTTTATTCAATATGAGTATGGCCACTCCTGCTTGCTTCCGAGGGCCATGTGAGTGGTATGATTTTTCCCAACCTTTCACCTTCAGCCTGTGTATGTCTTTTCCTATCATATGAGTCTCCTGAAGGCAGCATATTGTTGGATTTATTTTTTTGATCCAGGTTACTAGCCTATGTCTCCTGATTGGTGAGTTTAGGCCATTAACATTTAAGGTTACAATTGAGATATGATTTGTACTTCCAGTCATGCTTCTTTATTTATTTATTTTAGTTTCGCTAATTTTACTTTTTGGTTGTTTTCCTCCCCCTTTACTGAGATACCTCCCACTGTTAGTTTTGGGCGCTATATTTTAATTCCTCTTCTTGTAGTATTTTGCTCAAAATGCTTTGCAGTGCTGGTTTTCTGGCTGCGAATTCTTTTAGCTTTTGTTTATCATGAAATATTTTAATTTCATTTTCAAATCTGAAGCTTAATTTTGCTGGATACAGTATTCTTGGTTGGAATTCATTATTTTTTCAGCGTTTGAAATACATTGTTCCTGGATCTTCTTGCTTTCAAAGTCTGTGATGAAAAATTAGTCGTTAACCTAATTGGTTTACCCCTAAATGTAATCTGCCTCCTTTCTCTCGTAGCTTTTAATATTGTCACCTTGTTCTCTGTGTTGGCTATCTTCAATAATTATATGTCTTGGAGTTGGTCTATTACGGTTTTGGATGTTTGGCGTCCTGTAGGCTTCCAGGATTTGGCAATCCATTCCATTTTTCATCTCTGGGAAGTTTTTTAGGATTATTTCATTTACTAGGTTGTCCATTCCTTTGGTTTGAACCTCTATGCCTTCTTCTATCCCAATGACTCTCACGTTTGGTTTTTTTATGAGATCCCATATCTCTTGGATAGATTGCTCGTGAGATTTAAGCATCTTTTCTGTGTTGACTCTGTTCTTTTCAAGTTGATAAACTTTTTCTTCATTATCTGATGTTCTGACTTCTACTTGATCTAGTCTATTTGTAATATTCTTGTTAGAGTTTTTAATTTGGTTTATGGTTTCCTGCATTTCTAGGATTACTGTTTGTTGTTTTTTTAAATCTCTATCTCCTGGTAAAGCTCGTTCTTTGCAGTTTGAATTTGTTTGTTTAATTCGTTTTCAAAATATACTTTCATTGCTCGGACTTGCTGTCTCATGTCTTCTCTAATATTCCGTTCCATCTGAGTTAGGTATGCTTTGAGTTCTTTCCCTGTCCATGTTTCTGATGCTTCTAGGTCCTCTTGTAGATTTAAGTTGTCCTGCATTGTTTGTAATCCTTTTTTCCCTTGTTTTTTCATGTTGTTCACGTTACTTTCCAGCTCTGTTTGACTGCTGTGTAACTGCTTTCTCCTATGAATTTGTTTTGGCTTTGTATATCTCTGTTGTCTCTCCTTTGTGGTGGGAGATTATGCCTAGAAATGTTGTGCTTTATTGTACTTTAAAGCTGATTCATTCAATTCATAAAAGGCTTCCGGGTTCGGTATGCATATAGTGATTTGTTGTTTGTTCTTAGGACTTTATGTTTATGTTACGTGCTATGATGGTATGAGGGTTAGTATGTCTTGGCTACTTTAGAAGATTGCTCTACTGAAGGGGGATACTAACAGGCGATTGGATCAGGGTGTTGGTAGTAGCTAGGTATTTAGGAGCCCTATAGACAGCCTCTAGACATTCACCTATTTGCATTTAGACAATTACACGTAATGGAAGACGTAATGAAATTTGGGGGGTAGGGGAAGGAGGGTGCTCTTAAAAAGAAAGAAGGAGAGAGAGATTAGAGGAGAATGAAAAGAACAATAAATCTTGAAACGGGAAAGAAAGAAAGAAGGAAAGGGGGAGAAAGGAACAGAGAGAGAAGAAGAAAATAAAATTGAAGTCTTAGAGAACCATTTTCTTTTCTTCCAATAGTCGGAGCTGTGCCCTCTGAGCAGAGCTTATGCCCTCTACGTGCCGATAGCAATCCCTGCAAGGCGGCTCCTGGAAGACTCTCAGTCTTGTCAGTCCAGAGCTGTTTCACTTCTCCGGCCCTTCCCCCCCTTCCTCCTGTCAACCAGCCAGCCAGGTCCTGTTCACCAAAAGCGGTTCCCCTGAGATCTAGTTACACTTGCAGCCCCACCCCGCATCCCATTTAAGCCCCAGTGCTGTGGTAAACTGGTGACTGGTCGCTGGTGATATGGGGGTTTGGGGGTCGGGAATCCCCTCTGCTTCCCTACAGACACTCCCCTGGAGAGATCCCTGAGGTTTCCTGGCTGTTTGTATCTGGATGGGGTGGGAGTCACACAGCTGCTAAGTGGATTCTGCTGGGAAGGAATTCCGTCCGCCCTACTCCGATGATGTCACCTCTCTGCTATGGAGGGCCCCAAGCTCCTTGCCAGAGTGTCCAAAGGGAGGGGTGGGACTGGTCCATCCCCGGTTGGCCTCAGCTCCTGGCTCGCTATTTCATGAAGGCTTGGCTAAAGACCTCTTACTGCCAAGCTGCATCTGGTAGGCTAACCACCCAGTCACATTAGCTGCGGGCGGGTGGCCGGGCGGCCGGGCCGCTGCGCGGGAACCGCGGCTGGCGGATCTGGACCTCTGCATCTCGTGACGGGGATTCACTCGTCTGGGGCAAACTGTCACTTCTAAAAATCGTAGGAGCTCCTGGATGGTCTCTCTTCAGTGGAATTTTGCTAGGAGATTCTCCGCTGGTAGAATCTATGCGTCTTTCTGACCCCATCACTGAGGGGTATTGAAAGTGCTGCCTCTCCGCCTGCCACCATGTTGGATCCCCTTATTTTCCCCTTTTGTAAGTTTTATATTAATTTGCAAATTTGTTTCAGTTTAAAGAATGGAATTTCTTGTAACATAGGCCTAGGTGTGACAATCCTTTCATTTTTCTCTGTCTAGAAAAATTTTAATTTCTTCCTCATTTCTGAAAGACAGTTTTCCTGAGTAAACTACTCTTGATTGATAGTTTTCTTCAACAGTTAAATCATCCCACTTTCTCCTGGCCTAAGAGTTTCTGCTGAGAATTTCACTGATCATTGTATTTTGTTTTTATTTATTTATTTATTTATTGGGTATGACATATTTCTTATATTTTGATGATCTTAGAATTTGTATTTGATTTTGGATAGTTTCATTATTATCTGTGTTGGTGATCTCCTTTTGGATAAATTTAATTGTGGGTCTCTATACTTTCTGTACTATATATGGGCTTCTTTTCTCAGACTAAGGAACTGTGTGTGTGTGTTTGTGTGTGTAACTTCTTGTGCCATTCATGTATTGTCTCCCAAATTACATTTAATTTTTTTTAGCTGTACTTTCTTGATGTTTAGTGAATTTCTTAATTGAATTATTTTGAATTCTTTTTATATTATTTCATAGATTTCTCTTTCTTAGGGGTCCATCATTATAGCTTCATTAGTTTCTTTTGGAAGTGTTATAGTTTTCTGTCTCTTTTTGTAATCCTGTATTCTCTTGTTGGTGTTTACACATTTGAAAAGGCAGTCACCTTTTCTGGATTTCACCAGAGATATTGGCTGAGATAGATTTGTACTGAAGCTTATATGGAACATCTTCCTTTATAATACTTTAAGCTTGATTCTGGTTAGGCCAGCTGAACATGCCCTGTTATCCGTCAAGCCCATTCTGCTATCAGGCTGAGTGGTTTTAAGGGTATTACCAGTGTCTGCTCTGGGTAGGCCAGGCTAGTCCACAGGGTATATTCCCTGGCCATAAGGTTCAGTTATTTGAATTTAGCATTTATATAAGGTTTCAGGAGGAACTCTGAGTTTAGGTGGAATTGGATCAATGGACCATCTGCTATTCTTGGTAGAAATGCACAGTTTAGATTTGGCCCCTTCCTCAGATGGAATCTAGGTGTCCTCTTTAATACTGTGCACAGTAGTGATTAAACTCCCAGGCATAGCAGAACTAGTACCTGCTTTTTGTTGAAATTTAATGTGGTGGTTATTTTCCTCCCTGGAAGAGGTCTGAGAGTAAGCTCTTAGATTATAGAGGTGGGTACTGATTAAGTGTCCAGTTGTTGCAGACCTAGTTTATGCTATTTTTAAACTGTACTGCGCAGGTCTTGTCTGGGCAGGGCCCTGGTATAGTCTGATACTGGATTTGGAGGCTGGCCATCTGCAGATTTTAACCAGATAGTACTTCTCTCCTCTCCTGGTACTGACCAGCTCAGTTCTGTGAATGAACTGTTGTTAACTGGAATCTCTGATTGAGCACCACAAGTATATTGAAATGTCACCAAAAATCTGCACACTGGTTTTTGTAGGGTCTACCTTCTTGCTTTTTTTCTACTTGACCCCAGGTGGTATAGCTAGTAGTTTCTTGCTGTGTTCCCTGATTCTCATGAAGTGAGAATGTAGTAGACTTCCTGGGAAACATTCTGGAATGCTCTGGAACCTGAATATCTGCCTTATTGTTTCTCTTTTTCCACTGCAGAAACTGTAGGACCTGGTTGGAATACTGTGTGGCATTATTTCAACTCAGGGGAGAGGGAGGGGCTATAGGGTCAAAGCAAGACCAGCTCTCCTTCCCTTTAAATGCAATATTTGGTTCTGTGGAACAACATGGAACTTAGGCTTATTTTCTCATTTCGGAGTTTTTACCATGGTGTTTTTGTTTGCTCTGCCTTTCATCTTTTTTTTAAAGTTTGTTCCATAGTTCCGTCCCACAGGGGGTACCAGGGATTAAACTCAACCAATGAGCCACATCATCAGCCATATTTTGTATTTTATTTAGAGACAGGATCTCACTGAGTTGCTTAACACCTCGCTTTTGCTGAGGCTGGCTTTGAACTCTCAATCCTCTTACCTTAGCCTCCTGAGCTTCTGAGATTCCAGGTGTGCACCACTGTGCCCGATCATTTAATTTGGGAGTTAAGAGTATGATGATATAATCTATTCTAAATCATGTGATTTATTCTAATTTGTATACTCTATTCTCTAGCATTTGAAGTTTAACATTCACCTTCTCTGCCTGTTGAACTGCTGTTGTTTTTTAATCAAATTAATACAGAAACAGACAAGTCTAGATTTCATGGCTTCAGATTTGTTGTTTGTGTTCTTTCAACCACACTAAACTATTATACTAGAAGCAATTTAGTAATTTTCTCTTTCAGAGCTAGGTCTCAAAACTAGGCATTTGACTCTTGGGCCAGCATAAAAAACACATAAAAGAATATACTATCTTGCCAGGCATGGTGGCATATGCCTATAATCCCAGCAACTTGAGAAGCTGAGGCAGAATTGCAAGTTTTGGGCCAGCCTCGGCAACTTAGCAAGACCCCAAGCAATTTAATGAGAACCTTTCTCAAAGTAGAAAATGAAAAGTGTTAGTATGTAGCTCAGTGGTAAGGGGTATATGGGTTCAATCCCCAGTACTTAAAAAAAAAAAAGAAAAAGAAAAAGAAAGAAAAGAATAGAAATAAAGAATATACTATCTTAAAACTTTATCCACCTAAATTTTAGACTCTCTTATTCTCACTAACCATAGGATGTCAGTTCAGCTATGCACATCAAAGTGGAAGAATTTTCATAAATATACACAATCATAAAAAAAGACAACTTGGAAAAATTTAATAGACCTTTTTGAACTATTGATGATGGTCTATCACTTTTTCACTATTTTTGATAACAAAGATTACTAAAACAGGATGTTTATTTTTCCCTTAATATTATTAAATATATAACAGTTTTTGCCGCAGTCTGGCTGGGCACAAAATCACGAGCCACTCACAACCTTGTAGATTCAAACAGCAATTCTTTATTCCCGAACTCACACCGGCACTCTACACGCATGTTCTGGGGAAATCCACACTTCCACTGGGCTCTGCATCCCAAAATACTCTCTGAATCCCGCGAGAACTCAACAGGAACTCAAGGAGCGGGCAGTCACCTGAGGCAGCAGGATACGCCCTATTCCCAGCAGGGTCCACCTTAAACCTGGAACTGCCCTAAACCCAAGGAGCAGGATACTCCCTATTCCCAGCAGGATACACCCTAAATCTGGACCCACCCTAATCTAGCAGGATCCTCCCTAAACCCTGATCCACCCTGGTCCTTGAGCAGGGTCACCTTACTCAAACAAACCCATTTCCACAATGGAGAGTCCTCCCTTTAAGCAACATGGGGTAGGCTGACAAGGAAATTGCCATGTGTCATTCTTACTTAGCTATGGCTCTCAGCATGTTTAGAGGATTTCAGCTTTGCAAGATGCAGTTTTTTTTCTTTTTTTTTTTTGTAGAGATAAAAGTACTTCACTCTTGTTTGTCAAACATAATTTCAAAACTTGTGGAATATATATTTATTCCATAAACATGTATCATACTAATTTTTAGCAATCTGCTAGTTCTTGAGAGTTCAGGAGGGATGTAGTCCATGTATTCACAAAGGTTACAATGTAAGCTGAAAATAGATAGGAAATAGATAATTTCACAATTAATTATTACAGTTATCATCATGTCTATTAATGAGTACAGTATGTTTTAGAGCAATACAAAATCAGAATCTAATCTGGTCTAGAATGTCTAGAAGATTTCTAGAGTGTGTGAAAGATGAATTATTGTTAGCTCAGTAAAGGAGAGATGGATGGTAGGGTGAGATAGAACATTTGTAGTAATAAGAAATGAACATTCAAAGATTTTTAGCAGGGAAGAGAATGGTATTTAAGGAACTTTAAAATGGGCTAGGATAATGAATGATAGAGGTTAGATCATATAGAACCTTGTTGACAACTTTGTACTTAAGAGTGGTGGGAGGGCACCAATATATTAGTGAGGATGTGGGGAAAAAGGTACTCTCATGTGTTGTTGTTGGGATTACAAATTGTTGTAACCACACTGGAAAGCAGTATGGAAATTCCTAAAAAACCAGGAATGAAACTACCATTTGACCTAGTTATCCCACTCCTTGGTATATATCCAAAGAATTTAATATCAGCATACTACAGTAATGCAGCCACATCAGTGTTTATATCAGAACAATTCAGAATACCTACACTATGAAGCCAACCTAGGTGTTCTTCAACAGAAGAATAGTTAGAAGAAAAAACAGTATATGTACACAATGTAATATTACACAGGCATAAAGAAGAATGAAATTATGACATTTTCTGGTAAATGGATGGAACTGGAGACTATCATGCTAAGACAGTCCCCAAAAACCAAAGGCCAAATGTTTTCTCTTGATACATGAAAGCTAACCCACAGTAAGGGAGAAGGGATTTTAAAAAAGTTTGATGGAGTTAACAAAGAGGAGGGGTGGGGTATAGGAAAAGGAAAGACAGTGGAATAAATCTGACATAAGTTTCCTATGTACATATATGAATACCACAGTGAATCTCACCATCATGTACATTCACAAGAAATTAATTTTAAAAAATGACTATGGGTGAATGGCAGAAAGATCATTAGAGGGAAGGGAGCAGGAGGTGGAATTAAGGGGAAGGGAAGAAGAGGTTCTTGAGTCAGAATTAAAATAAGATATGTTCCATGCTTTTATAATTGTGTCAAAATGAATTCTACTATCATGTATAACTAATAAGAACCAAGAAGTTTTCTAAAAAGTATTTGAAACAGAGACCTGATATCATACATACATTTTAAAGACAGTATTCTGGCTGTAGAGTAAAGTTGGAGGAAATCAAATTTGGAATAGATTCTCACACAGAAAAAGGACTTAGAAGGTTAAGAATTGCCACTTTATGTGGAAGCTTATGATCGTTGGGCCTAGATTTTCTTTTCCTGATTATCCTATCAGAAATTCTACTTTGCTTTATTGATCTCTGGCTTTCTATTTTAATAGGATTCTGAAATATTTAAAAATGCTTTCAAAGTTAGAATTATTTTCTACATCTACAAGTTAAATTGAAGTTAATATTATGACATTAAATTTTGTAAGACCATTAAAATATTCTCACCAATCTGACTTGACCAAAATAAGGAAAGAGACAAAGAGTTCAACCCAACCATATTCCCAATTTCTGTAGAGTATTTATATTCTCTCAGAGGATTTTCAGTACTTTTCAGCCAGAATCTGTTTGACTCCTTGTTCCTACTCTCTTGTGTGTGGTATTATCTTGGACAAATGCATTCATTTACTGGGTTAATGAGCCCAGAACTAGTCATACTAAACTATTTCCTTATGTGTAATTAGCAGTAGGAGTCTTTCACTTCTAATTCCGACTTGTCAGATTTACTCTCTGACCTCTTCTTTTCTTTCTTTATCATATAACTCTGGAGTTGAACTACTTTTTGAATTCCAGCTCTGCCATTTACTCAGTGAATAAGTTACTCCTCTTTTTCTCAGTTTCCTCATCTTTAAAATGGGGATAATAGTAACCTATCTACCAGAAATATTGTAAGAATTTGGCTTAGAATAGTGTGTAGTATATCCTTTTAATAAGTCATGAAATTATTTTGTTGTCAATCAGCATTTGATGAAATGAAATTAAAATATGAATATCAAAATACATCATGTATAGTTCCTAATGAAACAATTATATATGTACATATACATATGTATGTATACACTATATGTACATATGTATAATTATAAACTGTGATGTTATGTGTTCTATGGGATTGTAGTTATACCATATTTCTGACTATGTGTCTCCATTAAAATTTTTTCAAAACCATTATCCTATGGCTATACTAAATATCCACTGTATAAAAAGTGTTCATTCAAGACAGAAACTGTGTCTAACACATGTCTAAATGTGTTCTAACACATTCGACCTAAACCTAGTCTTGAGTTTTGGCATATATATGGGAGACAGAAGCATTTGTTTATGGTTCAAACCAAGCAGAAACTAGTGTCATCGATGGAAGACTTTTTCTAGGATCCTCTCAGTTTGCTTAGAGGAATTTTAGCCCCTGAGAACGTCATCCCTTGACTTATACTTCATTTTACTATGAATGAGACAGAATGTGAAATATAGATACTATGAAAAAAGGATGCATAGTTGGGGAATGTTAAGTTTCACATAAAAATGAAGAGCTAGTGTCTGCACTTCAAGCCTTTATCTAATACATAAAATAATTACAGTTGTTCCTGACTTGGGAAATTAATTGGAGCTTGAAGAAGGGATGATGCATGGTCTCAGAAAGCTACCACATCCCTAGTTTATCATAAAAATTGCTCTTTTCAGCTTTCCAGGCTGACCGTCAGGTTTCTGAATTTCTGCCAGATGTGCTGGATAGGCTCCATCTGCCTCTTTGTCTTCCCTCTGCCCTTTGCTACATTGATCTGTAATCCTGGAAGATGACTTTAAGAGTATCAACATGTTTCCTTGTCCTCTGTCTCATGGTTGCATTTGGCAAATATAAAGCACTGGAAGGAAAGCAAAGGGCAGAGGAGACTGAGGTCAGCGTATGTGTTCACAGTGGCCACATTCTTTGAAGATCACTGTTCATAGGCCTCTCCTGACAGAAGTAGTTCTGGCTTTGGGGCATTTCAGAAATGGCTCTTGGCCTCTTAACTTCAGGTACCTCTTCATCCCTTTTTGACTCTCCTAAGTTCATTCACACCTTTGAAAATTCTTTCTTTTTAAAACTTTCCAGTTACCCTGCTTGAATCTCCCTCTTACCCTTTGTTAGAAACTTCACAGATTCACAAAATCTCCACACCTTTTTGTTTTTTTTTTTTAATCTCTTACTGGATTCCTTCCCCTTTGAACTCATCTGGATCTAGGTTATTTAAAGTCCCAATAGGTAAAGAAGCAGTTTAGATTTTAGAAACAGTCCTGTTTGGGAGTCCTAATTGTCTTTTTCTAGCTGTGTGTGTGTGTGTTTGTACTGAGGATTGAACATAATTGGGCTACATCTCCAGCCTTTTTAATTTTATTTTACTTTATTTATTTTGAGACAGTATCTCACTAAGTTGCTTAGGACCTCTTAAGTTGCTGAGAGGTTGGCCTCAAATTTATAAACCTTCTGCCTCAACTTTCAGAGTTACTGTTATTATAGACATGTATGACCATGCCTTGCTCTCACTGTCCTATTTTAGATAAGTAACTTAACCTTTTTGAGATTGTATTCTCATCATTAACATGAGGTACTATTAATACTTACCTCATAGTGTGTTATGACAATTATGATTATATAAATTTAGCGTAAATTATGTTATAGTTATCATGTTACAATAAATATTATGTGATAATTATGATACAATGCATATTCATATTTATAATTGTTCATGTCATTTTACTAACAGTTTGGTAAAGTACATTTATATACACTAGGATAATGTTCAGCCATTACTTCCTGTTCTTACCTGCTTGATTTGTTAATATGTACAGATAGTCACTCTGAGATTTGGGGTCCCTGGCACTGCATTTAACTCCTCTTACCTTGCAGTGTTCTGGCATCTACTTTTTGTTACAGACTTTCTTTCCCATGGTCGGTATAAATAATGAAGACTGTGCTTATACTCTGGTTTGAATATTGGTGTGCCCCCAAATTTTTATGTTAGAAACTAATAGTATTCAAAGGTAGAACCTTTTACAAAATGATTAAATTATGAGGGCAGCATTCTCACAAAAGGGATTAGTGCCCTTATAAAAAAAGGTTGAAGAGAGCTGCCTTGCCCTTCTTCCATTTGAGGATACAGCCTTCAGCCCATACTGCCATGTTAAGGTGTAGTGAGAGTCTCCCTCTTAAGAAAATATGCCTTCACCAGAAATGGAATCTGCTGGCACCTAATCTTGGACTTTCTAGCCTGCAGAACTGTGAGAGATCAAAAACTGAATCTGTTGGCACCTAATCTTGGATGTCCTAGCCCCCAGAATTGTGAGAGATCAATTTCTGTTGTTACAAGTTTTCCAGTGTATTTTCTTAAAAATAGCTTGATGGTCTGAGACAGCTTACCACAATTCCAAAAACTGCTCTACTAAGCTATATTGTTCTCTTCTTTTTTCTTCTAGAATTACTTTTTATTAGTTTTAGTTCCTCCATCAATTCTTAACTTCAGATCAAAATACTATTTTATCAATGTTAGTAACCAATCGGAAATTCTTTCCTATGTGTCTCCTGTTTTTTCACTTTCTTTTTCTATAAGTGTATGCTGCTAGCTTTCCGGAATCTACTTTTTCCTCATTAAAGCATATTGAATTTTCCAGGGTTTAATTTTTAGCTCTTTTATTGTGAAGCCTGAAATTTGTAGAAAGCTGATCACTGAGTTATCATTATTACCTGTAGACTTAAATTTGTGTTGCTAATTATTTACCTTATTACTGACACTATTCTGTCTTTATTTCAGATAAAACTCTTGTTTTTGTTTTCCGACAAATAAAAATGTAACCATAGACCTTTGTATTAACTCCTGTACAACTGTTACCAAGTAGTGTTACAGATTTATTCTTAGAATATTTGGCTTTAAAGTTTACAGAACTGAAAAAAGTTTGTAAAACTGACTCATGGAAGGTAACTTGTGTATTTGAAATGTAAATGATATTTATATTATCTATGAAAAAATGAATTACCTCTTAACAAACTTGAGATAATCCATTTTTATTGCCTACGTCATTTGAACATATCCATATGGTACAGTATAAGAATAGCAGCTTGTTCAGTACTAGAATAACTATACCTAGAAAGACTTTATTTTATTTTATCTTGGGTAAATAATATATAATTAAAGACATTTTATTACATGTAAAAATTTTAGTAGAGCTCTTTATGTTTTAGCTTCTAAGATATTAAAAGACTGAAAACAATAGTTGTATTTTCTCTAATGTCATAAGCTAATTAAATCAAAATGATATTTTCATAATTACATGTATAATCTTCCTGTTCTCTCCATTCCCATTTTTTGCCTTTATTTAAAGTAAAAATGAAACCAATAGGTGCTGGATTGGATCATCTGCTTTAGTATTTTATTCTTTTTTCCTGAGTTAATACGGTGTACAGTCTAAGTTTAATGCATAATTCAGTGTCCATTGTGGTGCCTACTGTGTATGAGGAAATATACTTGGCATGGAGAATATCCAAATGCCCAAGAAAAGGTCTCTGAATAAGACAGAGCTTATCTAATAAATAGGTAAACCTCTACAAAATCAGACAGGTAAATCTCCTATCTGGGAAATATTAAACATTTTATAAACTAAAATTATATTTGGAATATATATTCGCATTTTATCTGTTAGCATTGTTACTCATTTAATTCGATGCAAGAAACTATTTAGGGGCAAATATTAGACTACATGCTGGGATTATAGCTGAATAAAAAATCTATATAATCCCTTCTTAGTCTATCAGGAAAGAGATATTAAACCAGTATTTATAATAAATAAATCTTAGGGCCCAGAATTATTAAGATATTAAGGAAAAATGTTTTTATGACATGAAAAAAGTAGCTCTGTTCTTTAAATAAAATAGCATTACAGCAAATAATCATGAAAGGAAGATCACTTTTTAAATATGACATGTTATGTACATGTGTTATACAATTAAAATAATAAAGAGATGTCACTAATCAAGTTAAGGTATCACTAATCAGATTAAAACTCAGTGATTTCTACACAAATACACTTTTCTCTGTGGCAAAATGCTTATAGCTTTCCAGTGATGCAGAATAGTTTTCAGAATGAAGCTGAACTTTTGCTTATCACAGGAGGCTTTTGAGGATCTGGCTGGCCTTTTCTCTAGACTCATATGAATTCATATTAGTCTCCTTATACCCATTATGTAATATTAAACTAATTTTACATTAAACCATAATGTTTTATCTACTATTAATATATATATATATATATATATTTGATTTGCCTGAACTCTGGAAAGTTATTTACTTACGAAAGACTAAGATTATGCCCCCTAGGAAATCAACCAAATACACTTTGACTCAATGTCCCTCCTCCATTCCCTATCACAACTTATGCAACCTTTATTAAAGCTCTTACATTATCCTGTTGTTTTGCTTCCATCTATTATCTGTTATTCAGAGTATGACTATGTCTTAGTTGACTTCACCCTTCAAAACTTTGTACAGTCCCTAGCATATAGTAGATATTTGATTACTATTGTAAGGATGCCTAGATAAATGGGTAAAGATTTTCCATTTTCTATATCAAATGTTAAGAAGGAGTAGAAATTAGATGTTATATACTAAGTTTATCTTTTTTAAAAAAATATTCGTTCTAATTAGTTATACATGACAGCAGAATGGTATTTCCATTAATTGTACACAAATGTAGCATAGCTTTTCATTTCTCTGGTAGTATACAATGTGGAGTTGCAACATATGTGCAGTCATACATGTAATGATGTCTGTCTCATTCCACTATCTTTCCTACCCGCATGGAAGTTTATCTTGCTTACTCTTTCTCAATGTAAACAGAAGCCCTCTAAGTCTTCAAACCACTGTTTAAAATAATATTTAAAAGCCAAACCCAGGTTCTAGAAAAAATGAGGGGTTAACTGCAGGTTCAATTTCTCTCTGAATATTTAATTAGAACTATTGTGTGATAAACTCTAGTTAGATATAGTATACATTCCAGTGAGCTTAAAGTCTAGTCTATACTACCAGTATTTACTATTTTATGATAAACTAGTTAACTACTATTGTTTCCACTTAAGATCTTATATCAAAGGAACCTATAAACAAATAAAAATAACAAAAAGATGTTTAGATACTTTATATTATAAAGAAATTTTATTTCAGTCTCCAGGAATGCTAGTCTGATTTCTTTTCATTGAATCTGACATATTCAGAATTAGGATATCAAACTCCTATAGATAAAATTTATCATTTCTTTCAAAGAAAAATAGTCACTAGTATATGACATTCAGTTATTGTATAATAATTAAAGAGATTATGATTCACAGAATAATTTATGAATTGCCTTTTTAAAATTAACACTTATTTTGTATTTTGGAGCCTTTTCTCTCCTATAAACAAGTATGTTAAAAGAAACATTATGTGCAATGTGTAGGCTTCCTGTAGGATTTTCTGCACTAATACTTTGTAATGATATTGGCTAATTGCTAGATTTGAGGCACCTTTCTAACCTGCTCCTCTGGTCCCTTGTCCTCCTCCTCCTTTTTTTGTGGGTGTGAAAGGGTTTATTTGTAAGAAATATTGCTACTGACAGAATTTTATCTTTTTCTCCTGGAATCTCAACAGCAATTCCCATGTTATAGGCATCCCCAGAAATCTCCTCAAAGAATTTCCACCCACATTCTGAATATATAACAGGGCTTGACCCATTTTTTCCCTTATTAATGTAGCAGCATATGCATCATGGGGGAAAACAGAAAAAAGAGCTAGTTTAAGCTTGGTATTTAAAAAATCTATTTACCTGTGTGCAAGGAATTGAAGCAGAAATAAAAATTAGTCTTTATTTCTTATGATACCCTTAATTATTACAAGCTGAATTATTCTTAAATTTATACATTAACAAATCACTTCTGATTAAATGAATATGGTTTTGAGTAACCCAAAATATATATTTATATTCTCAAATGCAATTAATGTAAATGCTAAAAGTAGAGCACATTATAAGTCAAAATTTCTCCTTTGTAACTGATTTTTAAGCTAGTATTTATTGGTTAAATTGCATCTATACTAATAATTTATTGAAGACTAAACCTTTCAATGGTAATACTGATAGAATTCTTTAGGGATACTCAAAATTATCATAACAGATAATGGAAAATTATTTTAATTTTGTTCTTGTAAATGACTGTGTTCCAATGTTAAATTTCTTTATCCATATAAACCATAATATTTTTTCCTTCACTGTATATAACATCCAAATACTATATATATATATATATATATATATATATATAGAGAGAGAGAGAGAGAGAGAGAGAGAGAGACATGTATGCATATACACATTGTATATATGTATATAATTCATTGCATTTTGACAATTCATTTTTATAAGTAATTACTATTTACCCCAAATGAGAATATAAGTACCATTAGAATAAAAATGTTTTTTCTTTCACTGATATAGGTCATGATGATATATAATATCAGTGTTTGCATAAATTATATATGTTTATATAATTGCGTATATCCACATATATACATATAAATACATATATACATACATATATTCATATCCAGAGTCTAAGCACAAACACTGCCATTGATCTACACCCCTGATGACTCTCAGATTTTTATCTGCTGCCTTTTACATCTAATTGCTTAGTTAACATTTCCACTTAGCTGGCTAATAGAAATCTCAGATATAATATGTCCAAACAAAGCTCTTGATTATGTCCTTAAAACCTGTGTTGCCCTTGTTTTATTTAGTCAGCAGCTTTGCTGCTGTGACCGAAAGACCTGACAAGAAATATTTTATAGGAGGAAAAATTTATTTGGGGACTCACAGTTTCAGAGATCTCAATCCATAGATAGATGACTCTATTCCTTAGGTTTGAGTTGAGACAGACCTTCAGGGCAGAAGGGCTTGGTGCAGAAGAAAGCAGCTCGGGACATCACAGGAGGGAGGAAAGAGTGTGAGCTTGCCCATGCTCAACAAGAAAATATATACTCCAAAGACACGCCCTCATGGACTCACCTCCTCTATGTTACCACCTAGTTAATCCCTATCAGGGGATTAATTCACTGATTATGTTAAGACTCTCATAACCTAGTCATTTCACCTCATAACTTTCTTGCATTGTCTCACACAAGAGCTTTTGAGGGACACTTCATATCTAAACCACAACAGCCCTGAACCCAGCCAATCTCTTAAGAGTGATTATAGTTTTCTATTTGCTCAAAGTAAAATAAATAGAAATTGAAATTGAAGGATACTGTTTCATATGTGAGTACAGTTCTATATGGTTGCTCTGTTCATGCTCATCAAAATATAGATAGAATCTGATCCTTGTATACTACCTTAACAATATTAACCTGGTCTAGACCACCATCATCTATTACCTAGTGTCTTTGCCTCTCAACTTGTCTCATTACTTTTGCCATTAAAATATCTATATAAGTCTGTTCTAAGAACTGGGATAAGTTATCCTTTTTAAAAACAAATTAGATATGTCAAGTCTTCTGTTTAATGCACTCTGCTTTTTTACTCCATATTAGCCTCAGTAGCCTCCTGGCCTAGGGTCTAGCCTTTGAATATTCTGACCGTGCTTCTATCTCTAAGCTGTTTCCTCTTCACAGAGGTTCTGTGGCCCATTCCTTCATTTCTTTCTTGTTTAAATGGCCTTTTTCCAGACTTTTTTACATTAGTAGCAAAATTTCATCTCAGCCTGTTTTATAAGTTCTTACCCTTTGCTTATATATTTTTATTCTATGGCATTGTCACATTTTGACATTCTTAGTAATTAGTGTAATTAATAATTACAACTTTACTTTGTTTACCCCAATAAGAATGTATGTACCATTAGAGTAGGAATGTTTTTTCTGTTGCAGATAGAGGTCAAATTCTGTTATAAGAATAGCAGACTGGTACTATCTGGCAGTATCAATACACTTTTATTTATTAAAGGAGTAAAGGAATCAATCAATCAATACAATACAAGTAAAATAACAAAAGAGATGCCTATGATTTATTGCATTATCAATAATACAATTACTAAGACTGTTTTTTTTTTAATGGATTCTTGCTGTTGTGCAGGGAGCCCTTAAACTCCTAGACCCAAGGAATCCTCTTTCTCAGCCTCTTGAGTACCTGCAACCAAAGACATACCCAGATACAAATATTCTTTAAATAAAGTTGACCTGAAATACTTGACTCTTCATAGACTTCAGTTCATTTATATTACAGCTAAGTAAATTCATGCATTTACATATTAATTAATTTATTCAACAAGTATAGGTTAAATATTGTGTGAAGATCTCCTAGAAGTTGTTCATAAACATTTGCTAAGTGAAAAGAATACTTCATTGAGGTAATGTGAAATTATATACTATATTCTGCAAAAAATTTACAGTAGTTAAGAATTTTAATATAGATTTTAAATACATATTAAACTGTGAAGCAACAGTAATAATAATAATACCTTTAATTCTGATCAAAATGCAACAATTTCATTTGTTCATTGCAATCCTATTCCCGTTTTTGAGATTAAGAAAGAGATCCATTCTCATACAGCAAATCATTTGTTCTCTGGCATTAAAACCTAAAGTTTATGTGCAAGAGCTTAGTGTTTGTTTTAGTATAGTACACTCTCTCTTTAAACAATTCTTCTACGTTGACATATTGACATATATTTTAACTTCTGAGTTTTTCAGCATTTAACTTGACTCAGTCCTCCTTAACTGATTTTTTATTTTTTAAATCAGAAGTTAAAAGATTTTAAGAAGATGGGAAATATAGATGAGAAAGCAAAGGAAAAAAGATATAGCCAAGTTTTGGGAATAAATGGTGAACCCTGATAATTGACTTATGTTCCAAACTTTCAAAACAAAAAAGAAAACCAAATGAAATTATTTATCAAGGTTTGATTGATTGTTAGAAAATTAAAGATGTATTTTTAAAGAGCTAATAATATTTCTCAAAATAAATGAAATACTCTGGAAACATTTTTTGAAATACCACTTATTCTAGAAAAAAATGTATTCAGTATATATCTGTTGAATGCCTCCAATGTGCCTAGCACTTTTCTTCGTGCTTGTGATAATCAGTGAAGAAATCAGACAAAAATATGCCTCTCTGAGAATTAACCTCAATAGAGTTGAACCCACAGTAAACACAGTAAATAAATTTTCAATATGTGAGAAAGTGATATCTGCTATGGAAAACAGAGTAGAGCAAAGGTAACTGTGAATGTGTGAAAAGGATATGTAAACAGAACTGGTTTTAGTTTTCAATATAGGATAGACAAGGTCTCATTAAAAATAGAACATTTCAGTGAAGACTTGGAAGAGATTAAAAGTTAGCATGGGATGGATCTCGAGATAGCATTAAGGCTGACGAAAAGCCAGGGTAGCATGAAGGCACAAAATCTGGTGTGTTCACACATCTGGTGTGTTCAAGGAAGTCAGAGACATCCATGTGGAGAGTACAAAATGAGCAAGTAAGAGTGTTAGAGCATGAAATTATGTCAGAAAGTTAATGAATGGGAAGGGAATGGTCATGCTAAGATGACAATTCATGCAGAATTTTGTAGGCCATTGAAAGAATTTTGGTTTTCATTCTAAATGAAATGGGAAGTCGCTGCAGAGTTTTGAGTAGAGGATTGACTGACATTGCCTGACATGTTTTAAAGCATTAACTCTGGCTGCTATGTTGAGAATACTCTCAAGGGGCTAAGAGCAGAAGCAGAGAAGCTAGAAATAGTGGCCATTAAAATAATATCAGTAAAACACTCTGTTTAAGATTGTAATCTCAACTAGAAATTTGACAATGTCAGAAGCAGGTATTTGATTAAAAAACTATGAATATGTTTGTATTATTAGCATACCCTATTTATCAATTATTTTTAACCATTCATGTTAAATTTCTTATATTACTATACTTCAGCTTTTTGATTTCATATTTCATTCCATTTCTGCTCTGGACCATGAACTCCTCAAAGACGAAATGATGTCTTATTCTTCTCTGATTTTCAGAATTTGTTTCTTGAACTAAATTAGAAGAGCCTAAATAAATACACTGTTGTTATAGACATATCATTGAAAAGAGAAAGTAAGCCACAGAACAAATTTGAAGTAATAAGTCATAATTTAGACTATCATTTCTAGAATATGAAAATGCTCATTTCTCTGAAAGTCAGAAAAAGGTTTTATCAGATTATAAAGTCTTATGGTAGTTTCCTTTATTCTGAGTTTGTCCATTATAGTTTTCTACTTTCTTCAGTGTCTTTGTTTCTGTAAACAAAACTCCAGTTTTATTCACATGGACTTCAGTATCTATTTTAAGTGATAACATAAATATTAACATTTTGAAGAATTAGGAAAAGGACCTTAGAGCTAATTTGCCTAGTGATTTTTCAAAGGGTTTTTCTTCAACCTTGAAGGAGTTTCTTTGAGACTGCTATAGGGGAGAAAAGTATGTTAAATTATTGGAGAAATAAATTCCATAAATTTAGCCCAACCTTTTACAAGAGCTGGTTAATAACAGAGACCAGATTTTTTACATGTTGTTTTATAGACCTTATATTGCTTTAATAATTTTGATGTCATAAGTGTTTGTAAGAGCTGAATTTTTGATACTAATTAATTTAAATACTTGTTTAGTTATTGAAAAACTTTAAATATTTTGGAAAATCTTGAACATATGCATCTATCTGTTTTTTTCAAATATAAATTTTATGAAATCTAAGTACAGTTTAACTATTTTTTTATAAATCTAAGTAACAATTTTATTCTAATCTACACAATTTTTATATACATTTTAGTGATTTTGACAGTGTTACTTTTAAGCAGATTTTAAATCAATCCAAAAAAATTATATGTTAAAAATAAAATATACACAGTAAAACAACAGACATGCATATGTTCAGAATCATGCCTATAGAGGTGGTCTGGAGGTACCTTGCCTATTTAAGAACTTATTGGCAAATATCAGTTCAATTCCCCATAATTCACCAAAATCAGAGAGTGCTAAACATACATCCAAAATAAACTCTCTTTTAAAGCTATATCAGTACAAAATTTGAATTAATAAGTTAATCATCAACAATTCCATTGAGCAAGTGCATTGCTAGAAAACAGGTAGTATTGTCACCCGACCTAACGGCAAGGTTATTTTGTTTCTTACAACACCAACAGAGAGGTTACCCAACAAAGTAACTAATAAATTAACCTTAATACAAGACACTGAGGGAAAAACAAAAAACAAACAAACAAAATATATGTACACTACTCCATTGATCCAGGATATATAACTCATGGACTACAGACACAAGTTTCTATCTGTCAAATAATTCTCTAAATATTTTTCTAGTTAAAAAAAAAAGTATATTGGGAGATGCAGATGAAAGGCAGAAATGTGAATTTATAATCTGATTCCACAATTTAAAATGAATGTGAAACTGATACTGTAAGCTAAGTGACAATGACTTAACCATTGGGCACCAAACAGGCAATACCACTCTTCACTGGGATTCATAATGCTGTTGAGGAGTTTTCAGCGGGATGGCCATCCCAACAATGCTAGCGTAACACACACAGAATATTCACCCACTATTGAAAGAGTGGCAAAGGCATAGAGAGAAAAGTTGGATCTTTTGAAAAAGTTAATGATATCAAAATAATTTTCCATCACTCATAAGTCAAACTGTGTCAAATATATGGCCTAAAGCAGCACTAAATTCAGAGTGAGAGGTTGGCAGAAAAGTTTGGAAAACTGCAGTTTTTAAAATTGGCAATTTTTCCACACTTCATAAAGCTATCAGAAGAGGTATAATGGGTTGTTCATTTGTGGAATGTTTACTGCTTGCTACAAAAATTCACAATATTAATGACAAACCACAGAGTTGCATATCAATGAAGTATTTTTTAAAAATTTACAAAACACTGAAGTTTATATTTAAAAAATAACCATGTTACACCAAGACGAAACATGGTAAAAGTGTAAGTTCTGTTCATGGTTCTTTAAACAATGAATGGGAAAGTGACAGAAACAATTTTTTTTCTTAAAAAGGAAGTTTTGTTATTGCACTGACTTTTATACCCTGACCTACTAATTTAGAAAAATCAAGTAGTAAAATCTGTAAGATTAAAATACAAAATTCTGGTTTGTAAATATCAATTGGCCAAAGTCTATCCAGAGGCCTTCATGATATAGAATGGAATGAATAATGAATTCATTGCCTTATTTGTTTACTGTGAGGGGTGGAACTTGCAGAACACAGCTTTTATACTTCCACAGTAAGTATATTCAAAAGATAAGAAAGTAAGTGCATTGCTCATCCCCCCCCCCCCCCCCCCGTGCAATTTTCAGCTCTTACCCCACTTCCAAGTGTCACAGTTGAAATAATACTGTTTGGAGACCTAGTCCAGACTGGTCCTAAATGTCGAATAAAGTCCTTAGGACTTTTGTATATGTATTAACAAATGGCATAGTAGTGCAGCTGCTGTGGCCACAAACAGGTGCTAGATGGCATGGGCAAAGGGAATGATGCCATCACTCTTGAAAAACACAACTCCCAAGCAATAAATTAAGCCCCCCACAGGAAAATTCGTGAAGACTGTCGGTGGTATTCATTGATGTCTCCACCAAGGTAGGAGAAAATCTCATTGTGAGATAGAAGAAGAGCTCAACTACTTTATACTTTTGAAGGTAGAGAAATACATAAATAGTTCCTCAGGCTGCCATGAGCCAGAAAAACCAACGCATATGAGATGCCAGGGGTCCAAGTTCACGGAGATTTCACCCTGGAGCATAAGATGCTAAAGAAGAAATAAATCACCATTCTATCACACATATGAAAACAATGCTCCCTGTCCTTAAGTGACTCTTTTTCCATGATACATTGTGAAATACTGTGGAAAGATGAAGAGGGCATAAAGGCCCATTCCATAAATCCATTCCGTTATCTTTTCTCAGCAGTCACCAGTCAATGGTGGAGGGCACTGGCCGCAAGAGCCAGAACAATGAGGAATACATGTCTGTAACAGCAGCGTGTTCATAGCAAGTTGGTTTGTAGTGGCCATTGGCTTGGGCCCAATGGTTCATGAAACTCTGGAATCTATTCTTGAATGCATTAATCCTCCGCTCCTCCTCCTGGGCTGGGATCTCGGTCTCTAAGCACCTGCGGCCATGCTCGAGGCCTTCATAAGGGCTTGGGCTCCTTCGGAGACTTCCTTTGTACCAGCAGAGCCACTGGGCCCAAGGGGGCCACTCAAGGGGTCAGGATACGGCCAGGGCCAGACTGTGTGGCTGGGGGCAAGAGGGAGGACGTTTAAATGGCCCCAGTGCCTCCAGCCTCCTGCCTCCCCAGCTCCTCCCCAGATCAGGTATTTCTGATTAAATGTTCATGTTTGACTTGAGATGTTCTATAAATGTAAAATACATGATTTAAAATATTAATATAAAAATGCACAGCAAATGTCAATAATTTTTAAATTGATTAAGGCATACCTTATGGATATATTCTGACATGTAATTCTGTACATTCTTCTAATTTCTCATTAGGAAAAATTATTGAAAATTTTATAGCTGAATTTAAAATTCTACATATTTTAAATTGAGGTGTATAGTGCCATAAATATACAATTTATAATAGGTTTAATTTTGTTTAGTGATTTTCTTAATTTTTTTTATAAATGACAGTAGAATTTATTTTAAAATACATATATGGAATACAACTTTCCTTTCTTCTGTTTGTACATGATGTGGAATTACTTTGGTTGTGTATTCATATATAAACATAGGAAAGTAATGTCCGATTCATTCTACTAACTTTTTTGTTCCCATTCTCCTTCTTTCCCTTCATTCCCCTTTGTACTTAGAAGTACAATAGTACAATTTCTAATCTAAAGTACTTCTGTTTTTCCCTACTTCCCCACTTATTGTGAGGTTTTCTTCTTAAGACAGTAATTTCATTCAAAAAAATGAATCTTTTAGAAAAAGTGAGCTTATTTATGCATACCCTTCACTGGTTTATGAAATGAGTTGATGCATAATTTTTATTCTGTAAATATCTATCAGTTAACTTTTTTTACAATTTGACTCACAAATCAAGCTTCATATAGGTCTAAAACCTAAGAACACTTACAATTGATTGGTAATTTGAACAGTTTCCTGGGGAAAAAAGAAAATATCATGCTACAAATCCGGAACTAAAAATCATTCTCTTCTTATTGGGTTGCTTACGCCTTTGTCCTGTAATCAACTTTTAGAGGTACAGCAGGTGGCTTAAAGGTAAAATAAGTTAACAGTTAATAAGACTTCACAAGGCTTTTTGCGTCACTTTTTATTTTCAAACCATTTACTATGAAGTCACAGAAACATTTAGAATCAACCAGCAAAATAAAAGAAAGCTGTTGAACAGCTTATTTTAACAATTGCTTGTTAAAATAAAATAGGGTAACTATAATATTGATTTAAATTTGTTAAATTTGTGTCAATCTTGATAATTTATGTTTAGTTGAAGACAGTGATATATTTGAAAATTAATATTATTGGATTATTGTGCAAATCTCACTGGTTTAAAAACCTTTGATAATTTTTGAAATTACCAAATTTCACAGTCCTTTATGGTCCCTGTCTACAACTTCATTCTTATGTCTTATCCCTCTTTTACTGTTCACTGTACACTTTCTACCTTCTTCACCTTAATTATGACTACTCAAAGCAATCTTTCCTTGGCTTTCCAAGTTTAAGTCACTTATATTATTTGTGTTACCTTAGCATCCATTTCTTATCTCTACCATAGTACTGATTATATTATAGAGCTGTTTGTCTCTTCCATTACATCTTAACATTTTGAGGGCAGTTATTTTTTTTTCTTTTTCAGTCTCCATCATTTCAAACAGTGTTTGGTGTACAAAAGCATCTCAAGAGATGTGTGACAATGAATAAATTTGGGAATAAGGCATTTCACTGGAGAGCAAATCAAGGGCACTTGGGTTTAAATTCAAAGCATGATACTTTTGCCCAGAGAATTTAACTTTATAACTCATTTTCTATTTTCCCTTTATTCCATTATAAAAGTAATATGAAACAATGGAAAACATTTTGAAATTAAAGCGTTATAAAAACTCACATCAGTTAATATGAGTTATAGGTTTGTGCTACTCTTTCCTACAGTGGTTATTTACTTGTTTTTATTTGTTTTGTTGTTCGTTGGTTTTTGTCTCTGTGTAACTATGTAAGTTGTGTCTTCTTCCAGACTTAAATTCTAAAATTTTTACCAAAACGTGAAGCTCAAACATAATGAAGTTACCCTTGAAAATTCCTTAAGCAAGTACGGAATTGGCTGGTACATTGTTTCTCACCAAGTGCTGGGTAGATGTTTTTATCAAATACAAATTTCTACTTTTTTATCTGAAGATCTGGTGAAGTAGTGGGCTTAACTTTAGGAGCCTCGTAGTCTGAAAATACATATTTCTCAGTCCTGTATGGTCCCTGTGATACCATATGAGAGAAGAGCACAGTCTCAATACCTTTCCTGGTTTATTCTGGATCTGTAGACTCAACAAATAGAATGACAGATAAAATCATCTATAGACTGTCATTTTTTCTCTCTTGGTCTCTTCTTGTCTCTCACTTGAGTATATTTTAATGTATTCATGTAAGTCAAATGTACATATTATACATATATTTTATTCTATTCTTTTACTTCTGAGATCTAAAAGTAATGAATAGACTGTAGAATATTTCAGATACACTGAAATGTATTAAAAAGGATGATATTCACCTCTAACTGTGAGATCTCTGTTATTTGAGGAACTATCTTAATTAGAAGAACGTCAGAGATATGCCTGTTAGTGTGTTCCTTTCCTTTGAGTATACATATGTAGATTATTTTACGAATAAAATTTTTGAAATATTGAGTAATTTTATGTATCCTTTATATCACATTATATTATAAGCACTTCAAAATAACTTTAGATGCCCTTCATAACCATGATCTTAATGGTTGTATATGAGTCTATTATAAAATTCAGATTGGTTTCGATCTTGCATTTGTAAAAGAATTCATGATGAGCATCCTATAGCAAAATATTCTAAAGTATGGCTGATTATGTTTCCTTTGAGGGAAAATATAAATATTAAAGTCAATTATCTTTATATAATTACATATATATTTACCTGCATATCTATTTGTAGATTGGACTATAAGAAGATTCTACCATTTAATATACATACAGAAAATGAAAATGACCATCAGATATCATTGTTACTGTGCTCAGAGTTATTATTTTGAAGCAAAAGCTAACTTTTGAAGTAGCTTTTTTTGAGGTATACTTTACATACAGTACTACACATAAAGTGTAGAATTTAATGAATTTTGAGCTTTCTTTACATGTAAGAAATATTACCACAATCAAGATAGGGAATATAGTCACATTCCAAAAAGATTTCTAGTGCACTTTTGAAATTCTTCCTCTATCCCAGCCATATCCCTAGCATACTCACGTGCTTTCTTGTCACATGAACAACAATTTGTATATCCTAGAATTTTCATAAATGGAACCATACAATAAGTAATTTGTATGCAGGAGGTGCAAGGGGATGTTATGGGGTTTTTCATCATAGATATTATTATGTGTCATATTTAACTTTTGAGAAACTAAAAAATTGTTTCCCAACATGTTTGTGAGTTCCACTTTCTCTGAATCACTGTCAACGATTGATATGGCCACTCCTTTTAATATTTGCCACTCTAAAAGGCATCTTATGGTATCTTCTGTGTTTTTTACTTTGTATTTTCCTATTGATAAATGATGTTAAGCATCATTTTATGTACTGACTTGTTAATGTATAGCTTCTTTGGCAAAGTGTCTTAATTTTTTTTAATGAAACTTTGTTATATAAAGTTTTGAAAGTCTGATATTCTGGATATGACTTTTATCCATATATTATTTTCAAATACTTTCTTCCAGTTATGTCTTATCTTTTCATTCTTAGTGTCATATAAAGAACAGAAATTCTTGACAGGCGGCCCAGGTCCACCTAGCCACCTGCAGACACCCACCAGAGCTCTGGCTCTGGCACTGGATTACCTCTTCAGACCAGCAGATGCCCCCAGAGCTTAGCCCTGGCTCAGATCCGCCCACACCAACTTGTGTGGGAACCAGCAGACACCCACCAGAGCACCAGCACAGGACCTCCTCTTCCGACCACCATGGAAGATCAGGATTGGCCCAGATCCACCCACACGACATGTGGGACCCAGGCCCAGGGTAGGTCTGAGTTGCCAACCCTCATGCCTGGGAGCCCAAGCCTAACCCACTTCCATCTTGAGACACTGCAGACATCCCATAGCCTTCCCCACCTAGTAGGCCCTACCTTTTTGACAACAGAGAGGGCCTCGAAGCAGCTGCATCTCAGAGTAGGCATCCCCAAAACAGTATAAGGCCCACCCTTGCAGCCCCATCTCTGTAAGACAATTCATCCATCTTGGGGCACCTCCACTATTATCTCAAGTTACCTCAGTTATTGCCTTCATTGTCTCTAGTTGCAGTAGCATACGTTGAGGGACATGAATAGTGTCTGGAATCCCAACGTCAAGGTGAGGTATAGACAGTCTGCATAGGTACTACAAGAATATAGGGTACAAACTATAATATCTCAGATCCATACTGCAAGAAAGGAAGACACGTAGATAACATGAAAAAACAAGGGAGAAAAGTTCCCAAAACAAACCAGGATACTAGAATAATAGAAGCCTTGGACAGAGAAGTTGATGAAATGTCAGAGAAGGAGTTCAGAAAGTTCATAATTAAATGACCTGTGAATTAAACAATGACCTAAATTAGCAAATACAGGCAAAAATTGATCACTTTAACAATGAGATAAGAGAGCAAATCCAGGTAGTAAAAGATTACTTCAAGAAAGAAAGACTTTGAAAAAAAATGTCAGAAATCCTTGAAATGAAGGAAACAATTAACCAAATAAAACCACAGTCTGTTGGTTATACTTTCTCAATAGAAAGTATAACCAACAGACTGTGTCACTTGAAATAAAGAACATCAGATAATGAAGATAAAGTACACAATCAGGAAAATAAAGTTGGTCACACAGTGAAGATTGTAAGAAACCATGAACAGTACATCCAAGAATTATGAGACAGCATCAAAAGACCAAATTTAAGAGTTATTGGGATAGAGGAAGGCACAAAGTATCAAACCAAGGAATTCACCATCTCTTCAATGAGATGATATCAGAAAATTTCCCAAGCATGAGAATGAATTGGGAAACCAAATACAAGAGGCTTACAGGACACCAAATGTACAAAATTACAACATATCTACACCAAGGTACATTATAATGAAAATGCCTAGCATACAGAATAAGGATAGAATCTTAAAAGCTGCAAGAAAGAGGAATTACATCAAGTATAGGGGGAGTATCGTGTATCAGCATATTTTTTCAACTTGACCCTCAAAGCCAGGAAGTCATGGAACAACATGTACCAAGCTCTGAAAGAGAATGGATGCCAGCCAAGAATCATATATTTAGCAAAATTAAGCTTTACATATGATGATGAAATAAAAACCTTCCATGATAAACAAAAGTTAAAAGAATTTACAACTAGAAAGCCTGCACTACAGAACATCCTCAGCAAAATATTCCAAGAAGAGGAAATGAAAATCAAAGATAAAAATCAGCAGAGGGAGGTATTACAGTAAAGGAAAAACCAATTAGAGGAGAAAGCAAGTCACGTTAAATAACAAAAATAAACAAAAATGACTAGGAATGCAAATATGTCTCAATAATAACCCTGAATGTTAATGGCCTAAACTCACCAATCAAAAGACATAGACTAGTAAATTAGGTTTAAAAAAAAAAAAACAACCCAACAATATGCTGCCTTCAAGACACTCATGTCATAGGAAAAGACATGCATGGACTGAAGGTGAAAGGTTGGGAAAAAATCATACCACTCACATGCACTGAGGAAGCAAGCAGGGGTTTTCATCCTCATATGAAGCAAAGTAGACTTCAAGCTAAAGTTAATTGAAAGGGATAAAGAAAGAAACTATGTACTGCTCAAGGGAACCATACACCAACAAGACATGACATTTCTAAATATATATAACCCAAACAATGGAGCATCTACAATGGAGTTCATCAGTCAAACTCTTCTCAAGTTCAAGAGTGAAATATACCACTATTATGTTATGTTAGTGGGTGACACTAACATAACTCTTTCACTACTGGGTAGATCTTCCAAACAAAAGCTGAACAAAGAAACTACAGAATTCAATAAAACAATAACTTAGACTTAACTGACATATATAGGATATTTCATTCTTCAATGAGTGAATAAGCTTTTTTCTCAGCAACACATGGATCAGCATCAAAAGATCTAAAATAGAGCATATATTATGCCACAAAGCAACTCTTACCAAATATAAAAAAGTAGAAATACTACACTGTATTCTATCAGGTCATAATGGAATGAAATTAGAAATCAATGATAAAATAAAAAATAAAAGCTACTGCAACACCTGGAAACTAAATAATATGCTACTGAATGAACAATGGGTTGCAGAAGACACCAAAGAGGAGATTAAAAAAAATTAAAGATAAATGAGAACACAGATACAACATATCGAAATCTCTAGGACACTATGAAAGCAGTTCAAAGAAAAGTTCATTGCATGGAGTTCATTCCTTAAAAGAAGAAAAGTTCAACAAATAAATGACTTAACATCACATCTCAAAGATCTAGAAAAAGAAAAATAAATCTACACCAAAAGCAGTAGAAGGCAAGAAATAATTAAAATCAGAGCTGAAATCAATGAAATTGAAACAAAAGATACAATTGAAAAAAATGACAAAACAAAAAGTTGGTTCTTTTGACAGACCCTTAGCCATGCTAACAAAGAAAAGGAGAGAGAAAACTCAAATTATTATCATACGTGATGAAAAAAGACATATCACAACAGAAACTACAGAAATACAGAAGATAATTAGAAATTATTTTGAAAACTTGTACTCCAATAAAATAAAAAATATCAAAAGCATCAACAAATTTCTAGAGTCATATAATTTGCCGAAATTGAATCAGGATGATATACAGAAAACAGATTAATTTCAAGTGATGAAATAGCAGATGCCATCAAAAGTTTACCAACCTTGGGCTGGGATTGTGGCTCAGCGGTAGAGCGATCGCTTAGCACGGGCAGGACCCGGGTTCAATTCTCAGCACCACATTAAAAAAAAAGGCATTATGTTGTGTCCATCTACAAAAAAAAAAAAAGATTCTCTCTTCTCTCTCTCTCTCTCTCTCTCTCTCTCTCTCTCTCTCTCTCTCTCTCTCTCTCTCTCTCTCTCCTTTTAAAAATAAAAAAAGTCTAACAACCAAGAAATGCCCAGGACCACATAGATACACAGCCAAGTTCTACAAGAACTTTAAAGAATAACTAATACCAATACTCTTCAATTTATTTTAGGAAACAGAAAAAGGAAACACTTCCACACTCATTCTATGAGGCCAATGTCACCCTGACTCCAAACCAAGGCAAAGACAAATCATAAAAAGAAAACTTCAGACCAATATTTCTAATGAACATAGACGCAAAAATTCTCGATAAAATTCTGGCAAATTGAATACAGAAACATATCAAAAAGATAGTAGACCATGATCAAGTAGAGTTCATTCCAGGGATGCAAAGTTGGTTCAACATACAGAAATCAATAAATGTAATTTATCAAACCAATCGCCTTAAATATAAGAACCATATTATCTTCTCAATAGATGCAGAAAAAGCCTTTGACAAAATACAGCACCCCTTCATGTTCAAAGCATAGAAAAACTGGGGATAACAGGAACATATCTCAACAATCTAAAAGCTAATTATACAGGCCAACATGATTCTAAATGGAGAAGAATTTAAAGCATTCCCTCTAAAAACTGGAAAAACACAGGGATGCCCTCTTTCACCACTTCTATTTAACAGTTCTTGAAACACTGGCCAGTGCAATTAGATAGACAAAAGAGATTAAAGGGATACAGATAGGTAAAGAAGAACCAATTAACATTATTTGCCAAAGATTTGATTCTATACCTAGAAGACCCAAAAAATTCCACCAGAAAACCTCTAGAACTAATAAATGAATTCAGCAAAATAGCAGGATACAAAATCAACACCCATAAATCAAAGGCATTTCTACACATCAATGACAAATCCTCTGAAAGAGAAACTAGGACAACCACCCCATTTACAAGAGCCTCAAAAAAAAAAATAAATAAACTTGGGAATCAATTTAACAAAAGAGGTAAAAGACGTCTACAGCGAAAACTACAGAATGCTAAAGAAAGAAAGAAGACCTTAGAAGATAGAAAGATCTCCCTTGTTTTTGGATAGGCAGGATTAATATTGTCAAAATGACCATACTACCAAAAGCACTATACAGATTAATGCTTTCCCAATCAACATCCCAATGACATTCCTCATAGAAGTAGTCATGAAATTCATCTGGAAAAATAAGAGACCAAGAATAGCCAAAGCAATCCTTAGCAAGAAGAGTGAAGCTCGTGGCATCACTTATACCAAGCTTTAAAATATACTACAGAGCAATAGTAACAAAAACAGCATGGTATTGGCACCAAAACAGACTGGTAGACCAATGGTTCAGAATAGAGGACACAGAGAATAACCCACATAAGTACACTTATCTTTTATTAGATAAAGGCACCAAAAACATACATTGGAGAAAAGATAGTTTCTTTAATAAATGGTGCTGGGAAAACTGGAAACCCATATGCAACAAAATGAAATTAAACCCCTATCTCTCACAGTGTATCAAGAATCTTGGAATTAAACCAGAGACACTGTGTCTATTAGAAGAAAAAGTGGGCCCAAATCTCCATCATGTCAAATTAGGCCCCAACTTCCTTAATAAGACTCTTATAGCACAAGAATTAATATCAAGAATCAATAAATGGTATATATTCAAACTAAATAGCATCTCAGCAAAAGAAACAATTGGTAAGGTCAGATAGAACACAAATCTCTAGAATATATAAAGAACTCAAAAATTTTAACACCAAAAAAAACCAAATAACCGAATCAATAAATGGGCCAAAGACCTGAAGAGACTTCTCAGAAGAGGATCAACAAACATGAAAAAATGTTCAACATCTCTAGTGATTAGAAAAGTACAAATCAAAACTACTCTAAGATTTGACCTCACTGCTGTCAGAATGGCAGCTATTAAGAATACAAACAACAATAAGTGTTGGGGAGGATGTGGGGGAAAAGGCACACTCATACATTGTTGGTGGTACTGCAAATTGGTGCAGCCAATCTGGAAAACAATATGGAGAATCCTTTGAAACTGAGAATGGAACCACCATTTAATTCAGCTCTCCCTCTCCTCAGTCTATACCCAAAGGACTTAAAAACAACATACTACAGGGGCACAGCCATATCAGTGTTTACTGTAGCACAAATCACAATAGCTAAACTGTGGAACCAACCTAGATGCCCTTTAGTAGATGAATGTATTAAAAAAATGTGGTATATATACACAATGGAATATTACTCAGCAATAAAAGATAATAAGGTCATGGCATTTGCAGGTAAATGGATGGAGCTGGAGAATATAATGCTGAATAAAATTAGTCAATCCCCAAACACCAAATGATTAATGATTTATCTGATTTAAGGATGCTGGTCAATGATATGCTGTGTGTAGTGTGTGGGGGGGATTAAATGAACTCCAGATAGGGAAAAGGGGAGTGGGGTACTGAGAAGAAGGGAGGGGGCATAGGGTAGGAAAGACAGTGGAATGCAATGGTCATCATTACCCTAAGTACATGTTTGAAGACATGATGGATGTGACTCTACTCTTTGTAGAACCAGCGATATGAAAAATTGTGCTCTATTTGTGTAATATGAATTAGAATGCATTCTGTTGTTATATATAACGAATTAAAAATAAAAATGAAAAATAATAGAAATTCTTAATCTTGGTGAAGTACGATTTATCATTTTTTTTCTTTTTGGCTTCATAGTTTTGTCATTGTAACTAAGATATCTTTCTTGACATAAATACTTTCTTTACAACTTCTATGCTTTCAAACCTTCACATTATGTGTGTATAATATAGTTTGATTTAATTTTTGTATATGATGTACAAGGTAGGGATTGAGGTTCAGTATATACATTCATGACACCCAATTGTTCTAACACCTTTGGTTTAAAAGCCCATTTTTTTCTCTAAAACTGTCTTTGCAATTTTATAGAAAATGAATGTGTGAATCTGATTTTGGACTCTAGTTTGATTTATTAATCTATCTGCCCCTCTTTATTGATTACCATATTGTCTTGAATACTGGGGCTTTATAGCATATCTTAAAATCAGGTATAGTTTCTTCAATATTGTCTCTCTTTTTCAGAGTTCTTTTGCCTATTCCAATTTATCTGCATTCCCACATGAATTTTTGAATGAACTGAACAATTTCTACTTAAAAAGTCTACTGGAATGTTTATTAGGATTATGTTTATAGACCAATTTGGAGAGAATTACATTTTGATAATATTGAGACTTATCCTCCATGAACAGTACATTTGTCTATGAATTTAGATTCTTTTTAATTTGGCTCAACAGTGTGTTACAGTTTTCAGTGCTTTGGTCTTACAAATCTTTAGTTGAATTTATCCTAAAGTATTGCGTATTTTTGATGTTTATGTAAATGATATTTACTAAAATGACAACTTTTGCTTTGTTGATAGTATTTAGAAATATAATTTTTTGTGCATTGCCCTTATAGTCTACCTGCTTGCTAAATTCATTCCATACTTAAAATTACAGTTTTTATAGTTCTTATCCATTTTTCTACATGAAACAGTTATATAAACAGTTTTGTTTCTTTACAATCTGGATGACTTTTTGCCTTTTTCTTGCTTTATTGTGGGGCAGAAGTTTAAATATAATGCAGACTAGCATTGTGAGCATGAACATATTTGCCTTTGTACCTCTCTTTCAGGGAAAGTCTTCAGTCTTTCAACAGAATGAAGTTGGCTGTAGGTTTTTCATTAGAACTCTGTATCAGTTTGAAAAAGAGTTGTCTTTTATTCCCAGTTTAAAAGAATTTTTATCAGAAATAGATTTTGGATTTTATAAATGAAATTTCTGCATTTTAATATATGATTATTTTCTTTTAAAGCCTCTTGATAGAATCAACTACATTGGTTGAATTTCTGGTTGCACATTAATTAGCCTTATAGTCTTGATTAATTAACCCCACTTGGCGGTGATATATTTTCTTTTTATATATTGTTGAATTTTGCCCAGTAAAAGTTTGTTGACAGATTTGCCTCTATCTTTATGAAGGATTCTAATCTGTTGCTTTATTTGGTTTAACATCATTGTATGTTTTTGTTATTAGGGTAACAGAGTAAATTGAGAATTATACTCTCCTCTAATGTTTTTTAAAATAATTTATGTTAATTTGATATATGTCTTTTCTCTGGTAGAATTCATTCTTGAAACTGCTGGGCCTGGATTTTCTTTGTGTGAGGAATTTTTGTTTTTTCTACTCCCAGTACCACATAAACTACAAATCAGTGTGTTTAGTATATACATAACTTTTTAGGTTGTCTATATAGTTTTTTTCTGTATGTGTATGGATATGTGTGGTAGTAGAGTGATTAGAAAGATATTCTATCACTGAGCTACATCCCCAGTCTCCTTTTGTTTTAATTTTGTGACAGGATGTTGCTAAGTTACTGAGGTTAACCTCAAATTTGTAATCCTTCTGCCTCAGTTCTGAGTAGTTTTGATTTCAGGCATATGCCACTGTGCCCAGACTATCATTTTCTTATTGGATGATCTCTGGTAGTTTTTATCTCTCAAGGAACTTGGCCATTTCATCTATATTGTCAAATTTATTTGTATAAATATGTTCATAATAGTGTTTTAAATTATACTTTTAATGTCTGTAGAACCTGTAGTGATGTCACTTCTCTCATTCTGAATATTGCTTATTTGTGTCTTTTCAAGTTGTTTGATTAATCTGGTAGAGGCTATCAATTTTTTGATCTTTCACAAAATATGTTTTTGTTCCACTGATCTTTCTTAATTGTTTTTCTGTTTTCTGTTTTAGTGATCCCTGTTTATATCTTTATTTTCATTTTCATACTTAGTTTGAATTTACCTTACTTATCTTTCTAGTTTCTTAAAATAGAAGTTAATACCACTGATTTGAGTGATTGAAGACTTTTTTATTTTCTTTCTGTTTTTTTTTCCTTTTTCACTGTACTAGAGATTGAACCCAGCATAATTTGCCACTGTGCTACATTCCCAGCTTTTTGTTTTTTTGGTTTTGTTTTGGTTTTTTATTTTAATTTTTGAGACAGGGTCTGGCTAAGTTGCTCAGGCTGCCATGGAACTTGAAATTCTCCTGCCTCACCCTCTCAAGTCTCTGGGATTACCAATATATGACATGGTGCCCAGTGGGACTTTTTCAATATATTCATTTAATCTATAAATTTTCCTTTAAGAATTGCTTCAGCTGTAGACCTCAAAATTTGTTATGTTTTCTTACCATTTTGTACAGGTTAAAATATTTTGTATTTTCCCTTTCAATTTGTCTTTGACACAGGAATTATTCAGAGGAATGTTTAGTTTCCACACAATTGGGAGTGTTGTAGAGATTATTTTCTTTCATTTCTTAATTAATATATTGCAAAAAAATTATATATTACTTGAATTCATTCATACATATTAATTATATTATACCTCCCACTCAAAATGAGATTTTATTTTGTTCCTATTTGAGGAAGTGTTATAAATATTAATTAGATCAATTTGATTGATGGTGTTATTCAAGCAATCTACACTCTTACTGATTTTCTCTCTCCTTGTCCTATCAATTATGGAGAGACAAGTGAGTAAATCTCTAATTCTAGATTTCTTTCTTTCTTTTTATAATTCTATATGTTTTTTGCTTTGTGTATTTAAACAAAAATTTATAATTGGGGTTGGGGCTGTGGCTCAATGGTAGAGGGCTTACCTAGCTGGGTTCGATTCCCAGCACCACATAAACTAAATAAACAGAATAAAGGTATCATGTCCATCTACAACTAAATATATCTTTTTAAATAATAATTGTTATGTCCTCTTATTAAATTGGCTCAATAATCTGTTATAACTCCTTTCTTGAAAATACTACAAAAGCTTGTTCCAGTCCCTCTTACTTTCTTTTTGTGAATACTTCTAATGTATATTTTCTCCATTGTTTTAGTTTTGGCCTATTTATAATTGATATCAATTTCCTGACAAGTAATACATAATCAGATATCCTATTTTTATAAATTTGATATTTGCTATAGTTTAGTTAGGTTATTTACACAACTTACACTTGAATGAGGATATTGCTGTCTTTGGCTTTAAATCTTCTATCTTGCTATTTGTTTTCTGTTATTCTCATGTCTGCTTTCTTCCCTTATTTTTTTTTTACCGTCTTTTGAATTAAATGTTTTGGGATTCTGTTTTTATCCTTTATTGACTTATTACTTATAAATCTTTACTTTTTTTTATTACTTTAGGTTTTTAGTATACACCTTTAATTTATACTCAAGTACTATAACTTATTTATTACTTAAATGTTACACCATTACACTTCTCTCCTTTCCTGCCCTTTGTGCTAATGTTGCCACATATATTATAATTTGATAATAATTAAACCCAGCATACATTGTTAATATTTATGCATAAATAGTCTATCTTTCAAAGGGATTTTTAAAATGAGAGAGAAATGTTGTCTAAGTTTACCCACACACTTAGCATATCTGGTGCTATTTATTCTTTTGTACAGATGCAGATTTCCATCTGGTGTGATTTTTCTTCTGCCTAACACACTTCCTTTAACATTTTCTCCTTTTCACTTCATTTGGTGAAAATTTTTTTTCAATTTTTGTGTATTCTACATTATTTATTTATTTATGATGTTTTAAATGACATTTTTACCAACTTTTAAGTTAACAGTTTTTTTTCCTGTAGTATTTCCGTCATGTTTCTCCACTATCTTTTATATTACATTACTTTTGACAAGAAGGATTTTACTTTTATATTTGATCTTCTATACATAATTTATCTTTTTTCTGTATTCCTTTAGGATTTTTTCTTTATCACTGTTGTAAGCAATGTGCTATAATCAGCCTTGATGTAGTTTTTTTGTACCTCCTTTGTTAAAATCTATGTGAATTTATAGTTTTCAACCATTATTTCATGACATATTTTTTTCTGGCTTCCTTTCCTTCAAGTTCTCTAATGCTGCCTATATTAGAGTACTTGACATTGTCTTACCACTCACCAATCTTTTGCTTACTTTTAGTTTTTTTCCAGTACATGTATTCTATTTTGGATATTTTTTATTGCTATGTCACATTCACCTAATTCATTTGTCTAATCTGTGGTTAATTTCATCCAATGTATATTTCATCTCAAGCATTGTAATTATAATTTTTAGGAATTTGACTCTTTATTTAATTGCCTCCAATTTTTAATTAAACAGTATTTCCTCTGCTTTCTTATACACATGGTATAAAACTATGGCATCTCTTTTTATATGTTTGTATCAACTAATTCTATCCTCCGAGTACTTTCTAGGCCTTTTTTTATTGATTGATTTTTCTCCTTATTTTCCTGGTTTGGAATATTTAGTTGGATGGCAGACATGATTTTTGCCTTGTTGTGTTTATTTTTTCTATATTTTTCTGTTCTTATATAACTTTTGAATTTTTTATGGAACATATTTAAGTTGTTGGAAATAATTTAATACTTTTGAAGCTTGTTTGAAGCATTTTTAGTTGGGAGCAGAGCAACCTCAAGTCTAGAGCCGATTTCTGATTTTCCATCTGATAGAATTATAAGATTATTCACTGTGGCTCTTGGAAAAGTGAACTGTTCCTAACCATGTGTGATATCTGGTGCTTGTTCTTTCTGATCCTTCTGAGTTTTTTTTTTTTTTCCTTCACCAACATTAGTTTCTTTACCTCATAAACACCTTAGGGGACTCCTAAGGAGCTCTGTGGAACATTTCCTTTGCAATTTCTGTACCAGCAAATATTCTGCCCTGTGAACAATGAGCTTCCTTAGCTTCTCCAGACTTCCACTTCTATTCTTACCTGAGAGAGACCACTAAACTCCGTCTGAATTTCTACTACTTGCACTTCTCCCTAGAAACTCCAAAAAGGAAACTTAGGGCAGTTTTATGAATTGCTTTCTGGATTTCCCCCTATGGTGATGTATTCCTCTTGTGCTTGTCATTGTGTATCTGAAATCCTTTGATTTAGGACAGACGGTAGTTCTGTCCTCTGTTTCTCCACTTTGCTTGATGTGGAATTAATGCTTTCCTTTATTTTTAACCTAATGCAATATCCTTGTAAGCAAAAATTTAAATTTTATGCACAATTTGAACAACCTATTCTAAATGGTGGTTTGGAGGTGGGATTTGGGAGGAGAGGAATGGCATTGATCTTTGTATTAGTATTTTGAGGGGAAGCAACAATCATGGCAGAAAATCAGTGTTTATTTTACTACTTTGTCTTCTACAAAATGAAAATTACTTTTTTAAAAAATATTTTTTAAATTGTAGATGGATACAATATCTTTATTTATATTTTATATGGTGTGGAGGATTGAACCCATTGCCTTATGCATGTGAGGCAAGCGCACAACCTCTGAGCTATAACCCTAGCCTATGAAAGTTACTTTTTAATGGTGTCTTATAGTTTATTTTAATTCCTCTTCACAAAAATCATATGGTTGGTATTTTTATTTTTACCACTTTTATTATTACTAGAGGAAAAAAATTTCACTGAGAATAAGTAACAAGGTTAAGTAATTCACCTTTCCAGCATGTTTCTCTCCTTTTCCACAAAAGCACCTCAATGACTCTAAACCAATTTTGAATATATATACATAAGTATGTAATAGTTTAATAATCTCTTTTTTAGACTTGTCCTTCTATCTCTACCTCTTTCCTGTTTTTTCTCTCTTCTTTTCATGATTTATATTCTGTGATATGCACAACCATTCCATGAAACCACCTCCTACCAAAAATGGAGCCATCCTTTTCAGAAAATACTATAATATTTATCATTTGACAAGATAAATGAGACAATGTAAAATAATAGTCAATAATTCATTGTGATCTCAAGTTAAAATGCTTCCCCTATAGAGCATTATGAGGAAACTTTAGGTAATTTATTTGATCTTTCCAAACTTCAGGTTTTACATCTGAAAATGAAGATAACAAGTGGAATACTCTTCATAAGCATTTTCTCAGATTTGATAGAGATAATACCTATGAAATACTTTGCCAACAGTTTTGCACATGGTACACACCCAATTGTAATTAAAATAATGATGATGATTTTTCCTACATCTGCCTCATAAAACTGAAATATCTCTCTAGTTACTTGACCTAGTACTTTATTATTTATGTAAATATATCACTTTCTAAATAAGGCTTATTTTCTTCAATGAGCAAGTTTATGTTTCTTAAATATATTTCCTTTTTCTTTCTAATATTTAAGGGATCTAGTAATGTTTATTAATGATGAAATTGTCTCCTTACATCCTAAATAGGTAATGTTCACCATTATGCACATTATATATAGTTTAGTTTTCTTAGTGTATTACATCGATAATGTTGTGTGGTATGCTAAATTTGACACTACACTAAGGAGACATTTTACAAATTCTCTTTCTGCTTTTAAAAAATATTTTCCTACATTATTTTCTTCATTCATTTCTTTCTCAGAAAAGTTGTGGCAGAGGAGGCTAAATATGAAACTTTCTGGACTATATGCACGGCTGATTCAGCAAAGTTATTGATTCAAAGGCCAAAGCAACCTTCTCTTAGTTGGAATTTCTTTGTCCAGAAAATCACTTTCAATTCTGTTTTTCACTTGACAGAAAAAGCATCTTCTCTCCTGTTGTCAGTGACCTTTGACTTGTCAGTAGCATTCAAGACATTGTTATTTCTGCATCACTAATAAAATATATCAGGTCAACAACCTTGTCAATTTCAGCTCTTCACTTTCCTATCACACTTGCATTATATGTGGTTAGGTATATAAGAGAAAAATTTCAGGAATTTCTTGGGGAAAGGATATTTCTTGAATCAACACTATTTTTGTTTTGTCCTTTAAACAAAATTTTCCCTCAATCAACTCATGAAATATATCGTGTTCTGTGACTTTCTAACTTCCCATTTGTTCTAACTAGTACACATGCCTGATATTCTAACTAGAAGAATCTTTGAAACAAATTTGAAGAGACGACAGAGTTTTTCCCTTTCCTTTTTTCCATGTTCCCACCTACCAAATCTACTAGCAAGAAATGAATAATAATTCTCCCCTTTTGTCCTAATATCCTTTTGCTAAATTAAAAACTTCCAATTTTGACCAAAATTTTGTTTCATTCTTCACGAATAACCATCTCAGCAGTAAATGTCTTTAACTCCAAAATTATTAACCTTTCTATCAAGAAATTGTTATAGCCCAACTTTTGTTGTTGCTGGTTAACCAATTTTCTCATATCTTTACTACAGGATTATGAGATTCCCATGCCATTCAGAAGTCATAAAACACACACACACACACACACACACACACACACACACACACACACCACTTCATTACAATATCTCACAAATCCCTGGATTCTTCAATACACTAGGCATCCAGTGCTCCAGAAATCAACATTAGAAAATTTATCAGTAACCAGTCTCACCACCTAGATTTCATTCAATACCCTATTCTTTTAGTTCCTTGACTTCCAAAAGTCTAATGAGTGTTTCTTTTATTTCATCTCAGCCATTCACATGATCATACCCTAGGTTTCTAAAATTCTAATATCAAACTTTTTTGGTTTTTGACCACTACTTTTGTCCTTCTGTATTTCCTACTCAAATACTCTTATTGTGTACTGGAGCCCCTTGAGGACCTCCAGCCTCTCGTCAGTGTTCAATGACCAATTTGCTTTTCTTTCTTTCTTTTTTTCTTTTTTTACTACCCATCACCCTTTGCATGTCTTTACTTATTATCTCTTACCCAGATATAGTCTATGGCAAGATACTGTTTAATTATGCTTATCTTCCATTCCTTTCCTTCCTCTAAATATTGCCTGGAAAACCTTTCAACTTTCACTAAATCCAACTAATTCCTTCCTATATATCCCCAGCTAAACATTACTTGAGAAAGTAATGTAGGTGTATAGGCTAAACTAACTTCAAATTTATTTTCATAAATTTATTTAATCAACTGATATTAATTGGGCAATAGATATATGTGAGGTAAAATCTGAGACCTGGTGTTATAAAGTGAACAAAAAATACAAAATCTTTGGCCTCATAGAGCATATATAATCAAGTTAGAGACACAGACAATGAATAAAATGTGAAATATATAGTCAACAAGAGCTGAAAACAATTTGAAGTAAGGAAAGGGAAAAGGACATGCTGGAGTTGGGGGTAGATTGAAAATTTAACCAATAAAGGAGACATCACTAATTTCAACAAACCATTTATCACTGGCAGTAAAATTCTTACTGTCATTCTCCTAGACATCTATTTCATACTTCATTTTTCTCAAATCTCTCTCCTTATCCCCTAACTAATGACTTTATCACCTACCTAGTTAATAGATAAGAAGATGAAATAAAATATAAACTGTCTCATGTTTGTACTATCAGCTTCTTCAGCTTCCTCATATCTATACCCATTCATTGTATCTTTCCTTCTACCCTCTCTCTTTTTGTCCCCCCATGCTCACCCCCATACTGGGATTAACCCAGAGCCTTGGCACCTACTAGAAGTAGCTCTCTAGTTAATAAAATAAACCTCTCCACCTAGGTACTCTGAATCTCAGTCTCTTTTTCCTTCTAGAGGAATTTGCTCCTGGAATTTCCCATTTTTTTGAATATCAGTCTTTCTGACTCTATGTTGTCTTCTCTGTCAGTAAATAAACATCCTTAATATCACCACTTTAAAAATCCTCTTGGACCCTACATTCCTTAACTACTTTGCTTCATTTTCTTTCCTTTTCAAAACAAAATTCCTGGCCCAGCACAATGGCCCACTCCTATAATCCCAGCGTCTTGGGAGACAGGAAGGAGGATCTCAGGTTTGAGGTCAGCCCCAGCAATTTAGCAAGACTATCTCCTAAAATAAAAAAGTAAAAAGGACTGGAGATGTACCTGAGTGGTAAAACGCCCCTGAATTCGACCTTTAGTAACAAAAACAAAAGCAAAACTCCTGGATACAATTGTCTATACTTAAATCCCTTCAGTTCTTCACCTCCCATCCACTCCTTATCCTCACCACTATATTGAAATAACCACTTTTTCTGTATTGATACGATGTTTTCTCTAGGCTTTGTAACCTCAGAGTGGCCAGTGTTCCTCATTAACTCGCTTCTTGGTCTCTTCCTCCTTTAATGGACTTCTAATTTTGGAGTGTCTCTGTCCTTTGTCCTTGGCCTTTTCTCTATCTTACTCTTTCAGAATTTGATGCCATGGTTTTTGACGCCATCTCTTTACTTGTGGGTCTATATTTATATTGCAGTCCTCACCTATCCCCTAAATTCAACCCAAGTTTTACATTTAATTAGCTACTTGAAATGTCTATTTTACATGCTTAAAAACCAAAATATGTTTTCTTCCTCAGCAAGTCATTGTTTATTTCATATCTCAATAATAGGCACCTAGTTGCTTGTATATACAAAAAAAAAAAGTCATCCTTGACTCCTGTCCCTTCCTAATTTTTTTGATTACCAAATATATCCTTATCTCATTATTCCTACTGCTATAAATTTAGTAAGATTGGGCTGGGAATGTTGCTCAAGCGGTAGCGCTCACCTGGCATGCGTGCGGCCCGGGTTCAATCCCCAGCCCCATATACAAAGATGCTGTGTCTGCCGAAAACTAAAAAATAAATATTAAAAAATTCTCTCTCTCTCTCTCTCTCTCTCTCTCTCTCTCTCTCTAAAAAAAAAAATTAGTAAGACTGTCATTGTCTCTAGCTTGGTTTGTAAAACCCTTTTAGTTTTGCTCTCTGCTTCAATGGGACTTTGCCCATCAAATCAACCTCATCTTTCTCCAACTTTCTCCTAGTTCCTAGTGTTGCAGCCATATTGTCCTTTCTATACTGAGGACATTATCAATTTTAGTTTCATATTAAATACTTACCTTTTGCTATTACTTTTTCTTAGTGCATTTTTCCCTGTTACATGACTGCCTCTTTCCCATTATTTGGGCTCAAACATTTAAGCTTTTAGCTGAGGGTTGTATCATCATACTATAGCTACAGCTGCCCCTTTCCTCACTCTGCCACCATCATTGCCCTACTTTGTTTTATGTTCTTAATAACCCTTACTAGTACCTGGAATTATTCTATTTATGTTTGTGTTTAAACACTTTTTATCTTTCCCTATATACAGACTAGAATTATAAACCCATAAATGCATAGACTCTTTTTATTTATCTATTCTCTGTGTTGCTTGGGATATGATAGGTGGTCAATTGAAATTGATTCCCAGAGTAAACTAAAGACAAAAAACAACAACCTCCAAACCCCATCAGTGGAGCAGATCATGAGTTTGAAGAGGAAACCAAAGTATTATACTCATAGAAAAGTTTTTCTAAGGAAAACTAACAAGATTTTGTTAAAATAGGAAAGAATATAGTGACCCTGGGTCATCTGAAGTCCATAAACAAAACGGAATATTTCATACAGTTCCATGATAGGAATATGATGTCATCAAAAGTTCAATTCCTGATAGTGTTATTTTCATGACAGAAAATTAGACTATAGTAAATCCCAATTTACATACACCTGTATTTTCTATTGCTTAAAAAGTAAGTAGATATCAACCAAAGCCAAACAAAACTATACCAAAAGTTTCCTGTTATTTTTAAAATACTTAAAATAACCATTTAACTATTTAAAATACTTAAAAGAGTGTTTCATGCAGAGTATCTATATTTTTTCTGGAATGCCAATCTTTTTTAACTCAGCATGAAAGAGATATATATTACATATTTTCATCCCTAAGATAACTACTCAACTTTTGAAAGGAAAATATTGCCTACAATTCAATTCTTGGTTCTTCTGATAGGTCTTCTAGAGGTAGGTGTAAAAGATGTTTAATATAATTGGGTGTATTTCTTCCCTAATTTGAATCAATGAACCAGTTTAAAAATTCTGACATCTCCCACTAGAAATTTTCTAATTTTTGAATTTCAGGTATTCTATATTGACAGAGTAAAGTCTTTGAGAAACACAAAATTTTAAACTTCACTCAAAGAAATACACAGGATTTCTCAGTCTTGGCACCACTAACATTTTGATCCACATTTGTTTTAGGAGACTAGCCTATGAATTGCAATACCCCTAACAAGCTCTCCACCCCATTGTGATAACCAATAATGTCTTCAGACATTACCAAACATGCCTGGAGAAGGGGTGCAAAATTACTCCCTCTTGGGAAGTACTGAGATAACCAAATATGTGTTTCTATTAAAGAAATTGGATACACACTGGTAATCCCAGAGATGTGGCTGACTGAGGCAGGAGGATTGCAAGTTTAAGGTTGGATTTGGCAACTTAGTGAGACCTTCTTTAAAAAAAAAATGTCGTGGAAGGGACTGGTGATATAGCTCCCTGGTAGAGTGCCCATGGATACAATATTCAATCTTCACTACTGAAAAAAAAAAACACCAAAATTGTGTCCTACCTTGATTAAAAGTCTGGATCTTATCACAAATTAATAGTCAAATGTATGAAAGATGATTTATCAAGAGCTCTGTAATGTTTGGAACAATCAATAATAAAAAAAATATTTTATCTATTACTTCCTGTAATCCCCAGTGAAGTCAATGTAATTCTGATCTTTGGAAATAAAAATACAGTAGGCCCAACTTATTCATGAGGGTTATATTTCAAGTCACCACAGTAAATGCCTGAAACTATGGATAGTATCAAACAGTATTCTATGTTATTTCCTATAAATACATATCTAGTTTAATTTATAAAGTTTAACTTAGAAATTAAGCACAATAAGAGATTAACTTGTAATAAAATAGAACAGTTACAGTAATATACTGAATAAAGATTATGTGAATGTGGTCTGTCTCTTTCAGAGTGCCTTATTATACTATATTTATCCTTATGACAATATGAGATGTGTGAATTACATAGGCATTATACCTTTAATATACATTTTTTCACTTTCTTTGTTAAGTAGAGAATTTCACCTTTTTAATTTAAAGATTCTCGTTGGTATATCTGAATCACCAATATTGCAACTTGTTTCTTCTGGACAATTTTTAAGTAAAATAAGGGTTACTTGAACAATAAGCACTGTGATATCATGACAATTGATATGATAACCAAAATGGTACTAAGTAGCTAAGGGGTGTGTAAAGCATGCATATGCTTGATAAAGGGATGTTTCCCATAGTGGGTTGGGGAGAAACAGCACAAAATTTTATTATGCTGTTCAGAATGGTACACAATTTAATATTTATAAATTGTTCATTTCTGGAATTTTTCCATGTAATAGTTTCAGATAGTAGTTGACCATGGTTAACTGAAACTGTGGAAAGTGAAATCACAAATCAAGGGTAGCAGGCTGAATACTATATATACATACCAAGAAGAGTATATGGAAATAAATACCAGATCAGTATACCAAATTTCTCAGATTCTAAATTTTTCATCGCTTTAATTAAACTGTGAAAGAATATTAAGTATATGAGCCCATTAGAAACAAGTTATCTAATCCTGTCTTATTCAGGCCATATAAGGGGAGTACCAGGACACCTATCAGAGAATGTGACCTTATGAGAATGGATGAATGGATAATTATATTGTATTTTTATATTATCTTTATAGATAACATATATGTATGTATACATATACAAATATGGATAGGTATGGAGATATATTATTTAAGTGCGGGTATACCTTAGAACATGTACCAATTATGACTCTTCCTAAAGATATTCACAAACCTCATGTTAGACATTTAGATAGCTACCTTTTATATCCCTGAGAAAGAGTACAATCTTACTTCTCTTATATACTGAAAATACTGACATTGATATATGATTAATAATAATAGCTGCTCTTAGGCTGGGGTTGTGGCTCAGTGGTAGAGTGCCTGCCTCACACATGTGAGGCACTGGATTTTGATCTTCAGCACCACATAAAAAGTAAATAGATAGATAGATAGATAGATAGATAGATAGATAGATAGATAGAGGAACACAACAAACAAACAAATAAAATGAAGGCATTGTGTTCCTCTACAACTAATTTTTTTTTAATTTTAAATCTGCAAATAAAAAAATAGTGATTGCTGGTACTAAAAGCATATGTGTCAGCTTTTTTTCACCATGACCATTATACCTGAGTAAAAAATTTAGAGGAGGATATATCTAATTTGGTTCACAGTTACATTGCCCATGGTCCAGTGGATCCAAGGAAGAAACATCATAGTGAAAAATGTGGTAGAGGAAAACTGCTCAGTTTCTGGCAATTCAGAAGCAGAGAGAGTTGGGTGTGCTGGGAGCGGAAGGGACCATGGAGAAATCCTTCCAGGGCACGCACCCAGTCAACTATTTCCTCCAACTTAGTCCCATCTCCCAGTTGTCCATTCACCTCATCAGTTTTCAGAACCCTCACGATCCAATCATTGTCTAAAAGCCTCATCTCCGAACCTTGCTGTCTCAGGGACGATAGTTTCAAAATCATGAGTCTTTGGGGGGACATTCTAAATCCAAACTATAACAGCATTCCATGCATTGGCCAATATTCTTAGCACTTTACAGGTGTTGTTTAATCTCCATAGTCAATGTACCATAAAGGTTACTATGTACTAGCTCTATTTTTATAGCAGAAGAAACTAAAACAAAGACATTCAATAACTTGCTTAAGCCACAGAGATCAATGATGGCAGAACCAGAATCTAAACTAAGGCAGTCTGACTCTAAAGTCTGTATTCTTGTACTGCGTATTAGAAGACCACTTAACAAAGGCAGACCACAAGAGAGCAAATTTAATACAAATCACCTGTCCAACAGGTTTCAAGCATTATATATAAGTCCTAACTCCCCATCATATAATAGGGATAAGCCCATGGATAAAAGTTTCCTGTCTTTGTATAGCTTACAGTCTATCAAGGGAAGATCAACATGTGAACAGATGCTGCAGTGATTAACTATATATACCTACACATCTCTATTTGTATACATATACATATTTACTTCACTGTGATATAGTAAAAGTGGGCATTAATTCTGCTACGGAGAAAATGTATTGTATTTGACTTAAGACATGGCATTCCCAGAAATCAAAATAATTGAGATAAGAAACCAAAAATTGGTCTTCCTACTTCTGTGGTTATCAAAGTTTCTAGATCCTACTTGCCATATTCTTTAATATGGCAAGAGGGTAAATAACCTCTTGTTATGAAAATACTGAGTTATAGGATATATTATCTTTATCAGCCATAACAGTATTACTCCCAGTATCTGTATAGCAGCCCAAACCTTCTCATCCAGATAAGCATTGTGATTGTATTTAGTTTCTGGGCTCTATACTTGCTATCATTGTGAAAAGAGAGTTACCAAAATTTCAGTGTTCCTGATCTCCCATACATGAAGATTCAAAATTATCCACAAAGAGGAAAATGATATTCAATTTCTTAAAGATCTTTAGATTTGAATTTTATTTGTTTAGTGTTTTGCAGTGCTGGGGATTAAACCTAGAACTTCACACATGCGAAGCAAGAGTTTTCCATTGAGCTTTAATTCTAGCCCTAATATAATTTTTAAAATTTATTTATTTGTTCATTTTAGTTATATATTACAGTAGAATCAATTTTGATATAATTATACAAGAATCTGATTCTAGTTAAGATTTCATTCTTATGGGTGTACATAATGGTGAGATTCACTGTGATGTTTTCCTAGCCCTAATATTTTTAATGTTCTTGATTACTTCAATTCTTATATTCAATTTTCCTTTTTTACGAGGTTATTTTTAATTCCTTCTGCTTTTAATTTGTTAAGACATGACTTCCAAAAGCTTTCCCTCACTGACCTGTTCAATGATCATATAGTCACATATATAATGCATATATATATTTATATATATGATCTATATAAAAACTATATTGCCTTTGTCTTCAAAATATAAGTACATAGATTGCACCACCTCCACTGGTACCACTGTAATCCTAAGTACCATCTCTTACCCAGCCTTGTGTCCTTAATTTATTCTCAACTTAAAGACCATGAATGATCCTTTTAGGACCTGTCAGGTTATGTCGTTCCTTTGCTAAAAATTCTGTGGTGGTTATTACTTTACAGAAGATGAAGAACTTAAAGTGGGTTCCCAGACCCTACCATGTCCAGCCTCTTCATTATTTCTTTACCCTTTGATCAATTCACTGTGGTCTCTGGCTTCTTTGTTAGTCCTCAAATTTGCCAAGCATGCCTCTAAATTAAGGCCATTGCACCACCTATTTCTTCTGCCTGGAATCTTCTTTCCTCACCCCTCTCCCCCTTTCAAAACTTTGGTCAGATATCACCTTCTCAGTGGAGACTTCCTGACCATTTTATGAAAATAATACCAGCACTTCTGATCTTACTTTTCTCCACTTTGCATTATTTTTGATGTTACACAAACTCTATGATTTATTTATTTATGGTGTTTATTTTAATTTCCTAGCTTCAATAAAATATCCGATTCATGAAGGAAAATCTCTTTGTTTTGTTTGCTGAAAATTCTTGGTAACCTAGAACAGGACCTGAGACATTGCATATGATGGACACTCTTCTAGAAACTCTACATACATTATTTTGTTTCATTGTCATCTCTACATGTACAGTTGCAGATGTAATACTCATAGAGGTTCTTGTTACTTGGCTAAAGTCAATATCTGGTAAATGGTGGAACTGAGATTTATATGTCTAAATCTTCTGCTCCTTGTCTCCTTACATATGAAAACAGTAGAATAGAATAATGCATAAATGTGAATGGATTTGTATGTATTTTAAGGTTTAAGCATTTTATATAAATGTCTATTAAAATAAAATATTGTCTAATTTTGCATAGAAATTATAATTGAATAATACTATATAGTGTTACATAGAAACTCCTGTATTCATCAGTAATGTATATATGTATTTATCATCTTATTTTAATGTGTTTATGTGTATGTCATTGCTGAAATAATTAGGAATTTTATTTTCCCCTCTTCCCTATCCAGATATATCCTCTATATAGTCCATAGCAGCACACTGGGATAGAAAATATTATTATTTTGTTTATACATTTTGTTTGATGGGTTGTTCAAGTCTTATAAGATCTCATTTGCACTCTCTTTAAGATGAAACTATGTCAATTAGTATCTTTTCATTATTAAACATAACATATAATTGGAGTACATCTTTCATGGATTTTTCAAGCTTAAATCTAGGATAATGTAGCACAAGTATTATTCTAATTTAAATTCCTGATATTCCTATATGAACTAATAACCCATCTGTGCATTGTGTAGTCATATGATTTCTTCCAGTTCCATTCCCATTTTTAAAATATTATTATTATGCCTATCCAGAGAGATTTTACACTGTAAGAAACATTTGTCTTTGGAATATGTAAATATTACTAATTTGACACTGTTTATAACTCAGTTGTATTCCACTAGATAGAGTAAAATATGCTATTTTTTTTTTCATTTTAAATTTAAGAACATGGGCATCCTCAACCACCAGATCCTATTGTGTTATAATCTATCACCTTTGTTAATGTTTTAGTGGATATAAATCACATTGTATCAGGTTGCATGGTGACAATATGGTTCACCAAGCATTCTATTTTTATAACTTTATTTAAAACTGACATGTAACTTGCTGTACCTGAAACCCCAAGTGAGCCAGTTATTGGAGTGTAACAAAGTTTTGACGTCAGAGTAGCTATTTATTCTACTGGAAACCATTAGCAATGCATTACCCTTTGGCACTACTGTGTTTTGCAGAAACATGGTTAAAATTTTATGAGTGATTTTGACCAATTAGATTTCTCTTCCTCTCAGAACTAAAATATATATAACACAGATATACATGTGTGTATATAGACTATTAGCATACTTCATATCCTGAAGATAGTAATATATTTAAGTGTGTTTATGTATGTATATATATTCTTGAACTTATATACAATGAAACTTAAAGTTTCTTCTCAACAGCTGAGTATTTATTGTTCTTAGCATCAATTCCGATTACTGTTTTATAGAGGATAATTAACTGCATATCAGTGTTGTTTAGTGCTGTGAATATGGATGCTGATTAACTTCATTGTACCACAGTGTTTCTTGCTGTTATTGCTGTTACTATTCTTTTAAAAAGGACCTCTTAGCATTTTATTTGCTTACCACCACCACTAGACTCTTTGAATATGATAGGAAAAATACTGTTTCTACAAATATAGTATAATCATTTGCAGACCAATTTTCCTCTTGTTTAACTATGAATATCCTTCCCTCCTTCCTTCTTCCACCTCCAGTCCATCCTGAAACTACTGAAATATGTGCTGTGCATCCGTATTTGGAGTTTAAGTCCCTTGACTCCTGAGCAAGCATAGATCCAATTCACTTACTGATCTCTGCCAAAGCATTTCAAATCGGATCTGAAGAAACCACCATTTGGAATTAAAAAGAAGAAAATATTTTTCAATTTTTTTGTTTAGTAACCTAGCTGCTCTTAAACCCTATGTAAAGATATCAACAGACCTTCATAAAATAACTTGGTCCTGTCAACTAAGGAAATACCTGCACTTAAGGAGATAAAATTAATACTCTCAAATTCCAGGATAAAACTTTAAATTCAATAATATTACTACTATTATTTTAATGCATTATCTATTTATTATTTTTCACACATTACTGAATGTATTGTTTTTCTTTAGGCATTCAAATTTATATACTTTTTAAGTCAGAAGACATCTGATAATCATTTCTCATACCTGCATATTTTTTGTATTTCAACATCCTTTTATCTATTTTTAGCTGAGCAAAAATGTATATATTTATCATTTACCACATGTTGTTCATATACAAATATGTATTCAGTGTGGAATGACTAATTAATATTTGATATAGATTTACTAGGAAAACTCTGTAAAGATAAATAATTCTGCATATTAAATTTTTTCCAATTCCATCTTTTCTTTTCTCCCTGTAAAGAGGCCCCAATCAAAAGTCTTTTTTTTCTTTAGATTTTTAAATTTTATTTATTCTAACTAGTTATATATGACAGCAGAATGCAATTCAATTCGTATGACATAAATAGACCACAATTCTTCATGTCTGTGGGTGAACACAAAATAGAGTCACACTATTTATGTTTTCATACACATACTTATGCTAAGGATGTCTGTCTCATTCCACCATCTTTCCTACCCCCATCCCCGCTCCTTCCCCTCCATCTCCTTTGCCTTATCTAAAGTTAATCTATTCATTATGAATCAGCCTCCTTATATCAGAGAAAACTTTCAACATTTGTTTTTTTGGGATTGGCTTACTTCACTTAGCATTATATTCTCCAACTCCATTCATTTATCTGCAAATGCCATGATTTTATTCTCTTTTAATGCTGAGTAATATTCCGTTGTGTATAAATACTACAGTTTCTTTATCCATTCATCTACTGAAGTGCATCTAGGTTGGTTCCACAGTTTAGCTATTGTGAATCGTGCTGCTATAAACATTGATGTGGTTATGTCCCTGTAGTATGCTGTTTTTAAGTCTTTTGGGTATAAATTGAGGAGTGGGATAGCTGGGTCAAATGGTGGTTCCATTCCCAGTTTTCCAAGGATTCTCCGTACTGGTTTCCAGATTGGCTGCACCAATTTACAGTCCCACCAGCAATGTAAGAGTGTGCCCTTTTCCCCACATCCTTGCCAGCACTTACTGATGTTTGTATTCTTAATAGCTGCCATTCTGACTGCAGTGATGTGAAATCTTAAAGTAGTTTTGATTTGCACTTCTCTAATTGCTAGAGTTGTTGAATATTTTTTCATATGTTTGTTGATTGATTGTATATCCTCTTCTGTGAAGTGTCTGTTCAGGTCCCTGGCCCACTTATTGACTGGATTATTTGTTTTCAAAAGTCTTTTGAAGGGGCTGGGGTTGTGGCTCAGCAGTAAAGCACTCGCCTAGCATGTGCAAGGCCCTGGGTTGGATCCTCAGCACCACATAAAAATAAATAAACAAAATAAAGGTATTGTGTATAACTAAAGAAGAAATATATTTTAAAAAATAAGTTTTTTTAAGCAAAATATACAGGATGAGTTCCAGCCTCAGAAGTAGTGTGTGTGTGTGTGTGTGTGTGTGTATATATATATATTTCTGTGTGTATATGTATTCCTGTATACTTCATAATATTGCAATGTTTTTCATATATATATATACATATACTTTTTCATTGTAGATGGATACAATACCTTTATTTTATTTGTATTTATGTGGTGCTAGTGCCTTACACAGGCAAGGAAAACGTTCTACCACTGAGCCACGACCAAGGTGTTCTAAAAATAGAGGTGTTGAAAACAGGGTTAGACTCTCAGCCTGCATACCTGTGAGAGTGGACAGATTATTTCAACATTCTAAGTCAGTTTCCCTATGTGTAAAATAGGTGTAGTATTAACTACCTCAAAGATTATTGGTTTTTTAAGATGTAAATGAAATATTAAAGAACAACCCCTTAGGTCAACATGTGCTACTCAGTGAATGATGATGCCAATGGTAGCTGTCATTTGTACCATTGGACTTGAGAACTCTTATCTACAGGAGCAATATGATATAATGCTTAATAGCACAGACTGCCTTAGCTAGCATCCCAGTTCAACTATTTGGTAGCCATGTATTCTGCAAGAAATCTCATAAGTCCTCTGGCATTAGTAATCCCATTTGTAAAATGAGGAAATACTACTTAATTCATAAGAATCTTTGAAAATCATGTTTTAATATAAGGAAAATGCTTAAAATACTACATGTCACATGGTAAAGTTTCAATAAATTTTTTCTATTAACATCTAACAATCATTTAAATGTTCCTGGTATTTTAGAGATTAAGTCAAGTCCTGGCATTTTATAACACTTAAGTAGGCCCACCTACAGGAAAAATTTATCTAGTAAAATATAATTTTTTCAGATTTTGACACCTACCAAGAGATCCCTCAGTTGTCTTTCAATAAGTATCATTTCTAAATCATTCAAACAAAAATGAAATAACCTAAATAATTGACACCAAAATTTGAATTAATTCCTTTGAGTACTTGTTGAAAATCATGTTATTTTAGATGTTGTTTTTTTAAGCTGAGGCTTGTGGTCCCTTTAAGAAACCTATTTGTGCTGGTATAAGGCTAACCTGGTAAATTCTAACTCAAGAATGATATTTAGATTGTTCTAGTTCTTAAGCACACAATAAGATTTGTCATCAGGCATATGATTTCTGTCTCATAACTGCCAGTGACCTTAACCATCACCTTTGGTAATGTAGATGGTAGATCTCTGTAATTCCTTTTCAGATTCCTCAGTAGTTTCTTTACTGTCCTCTGTCCTCCTAGACGATACTAAAATGAGAGCAGTGAATAGACTTTTTCTCCTAGCATGCTACTTCACTTTTAAAAATAAATATATACATAGTTCAAGAATTACTATAATAAGAAGTTGTTGAATCAGATTCATCACAGAGGTACAAACATATGCCCTGAATCAACCCTCTAAAGCTGTCCACAGTAATTATTTGACATCTTGGTCTTGAAATTAACTTACACCTGAGTTTAATTCTTAGCCTTCTATTATTGACTTTGTGACCTTGAGCAGTTGTTTTATTCTCTCATTATCAAATATTTATTGAGCATTCATTCTGTTCTCTATTAAGTATGCTACATGACTTGATAGAAAAATAATTAAGAAAAATATTCTCTGAACCCAAGTTTCTATAATTGCCATTTGAGAGATTAAAATGTCTACTTTATATAATTTATGGGATTGTATTGAAAGTCGCAAAGCATTCTGTATATCATAAAGTTGTTTACTGGTATTATTTACCGTGAGCTCTTTGGTAATAGGCAATATGTTTTACTTTGTTACCTAGTATCTAATGCATAGTACCTGAGACAGAAATATACAGAAAATGTCTGCAACAGAATGATTTGCTGATTTTCTTAAAAATCTCCAAAGCATTTTATCTGTATCGAAAAGAATATGATTTCAAAATTTAAACCTAAAAATATGGGTGAATTATTTTGTTTTGGTTTTAATTTTTATTTTTGGTACATCCCACTGGAGATGCTGGGATTACAGGCATGCACCACTATGTCCGGCTGAATTATTCTTTTAATTTTCTGACTGCATTAGAATTATAAGGAACCTTCCTGTGGGATTTCCTGAAAGAAAATATGTTCTTAGATAATAATTTTTAAATAAAATCATTTTCATATTTACAGTGCTATGAAAGGCTTTACTTTCTGCTATGCAATATAGGATTTGATTTAGAAATTATATAAAGTTGATTAAATCTATCATGGCCAATCAGTGGTATTTTAATACGACAACACACAGCCTCCAGGTTTATACACATGATCTTGCAATAGCCTCCAAATTTCTGAATAATTTATTTAATTTTACAAAATAGAATATTTTGACTAACAATATATTTTGTACCTGTAGTTGGTAATCTTTGAATAATAAAATCTACCTAAAAATCACAGTAGTCAACTATTTCAATTCTTTTTTCATTATTTGTGTGCTGTGTTCTTATTAATGTTACTAAATTAATTAAAGATATAAATTTCAGTATACTGGACTACATCTAAAATTATTTTATGATTTAATACCATAGGAATTAAATCTTATAGGCCATAAAGCAATGGTATATCAGGCAACATTAACCCAACAAAACATATGAAATCTTAAGCGTTATCCTTGTATTGCACTTTCAGGTTTGAATCTAATCACCCAATCTCTCTTTGTAAAATAATGGCAATTAAAATTTATATAATAAACTAAATTCATGTGTCTCCTGGCAGACTATTTCATATATATGTCCACTTGTATAATCTTTTAAAATGAGAAAAGATATGCAGTGGTCATGGGACTAAAACTCAGCATATGAAGAAATTCCCTTTCAGAGAGAAGTCACTGGAAAATACTATGGATAATACAAATTTTCTTCTGAAACATACCTTGTTCATTAATTTGCATTTACAGAGGGATTGAATTTTACTTATGCCTACTGAACTTAAAAAAAGAAATGACAATCCACTAAAACTCACACTACCAATTTTAAATTTTAATGAACTCTCCCCTCAACCACAGGCAAAAAGTTTATTTTTTTCTTTAGACTAAAACCATTAACTATTTGCTCTAATATTCTTCCAATCTTATGTAATAACCACACCAAATTTTGAAGTTAATTAGAACCACCGACAGAATAAGTTTTGCTTACTTTCTTTTCCTTCCCTGAATGTATCATTTCAATATTTTTAGTAGTTGACAGCAGCATGACCAGTAAGTATTCAAAACTATAGGATAAATGTGTGTTTTTGTAGAGCATCAATTTGACTTTTTAACAAATAAACATTTTTGTGAAAAGAATATATACATAGAATGGAGTAAAAAATATAAATTAAAATTGAAACCCCAGATTCAGTGGGCTATAATTGAGTTTATGGCTGGTCTCTTTATTTGAAAATCATTGAATTTCTATTATGCGTCTTCCTTTCATATTTAGATACTTGATTATATGTAATGATTTTTTTTTTCTTTGTTTAAATTGAATGTTTGATGCCATTTTAAAAGTCTACCCATTAGGAGATACTAGGGTAGAGGAACTGGTCATATAAAATTGGCATAGTAGAAGTAAGGTCTAATTGATGTAAATAGAGTTTCTGTCTTCTCTCTGGGTTGGGGGGTGGCACTTATATCTACTTACCAAGCTTCAGGGTTCCTAGCATCTGCTATCCTTTGTGCTATATGACAACCATTTTCCTTTACCATAATAGTAAGTGTTTGATATTTCCTACTCATTTTCATCATGTCCATTGTTGCATATTTAATATATAGAAGGTGTCATCAGTCTCAAGAGTTTACCAACCTTTGTTTCTTAAAGAAGAATGAGAACTCCTCGGGAAAATCTCCAAAATGCAACTGATTTTGTCTTGATGTTGATTCCTTGAGTGGGTCAAAAAATATATATAACTTGTAAACATTGTTCATGTGCTTTTGATATTCATCCTTAGAGACAGCTAGATTAAATCACCTGACTTCTTTAAACATGAATTCTGTAGACCATCCAAACATTCTGCTTCAATGTTGCTAAGCATTCAAGACTATTGATGTTTTAAGTTGTGATATTTAAAAATTTTCTGATTAATAGAATTAGTGGATGTATTAGTAAGCTGTTCATCATTGTGACCAAAATACCTGATAAGAAAAACATAGAGAGGAAACATTTATTGTAGGCTCTCAGTTTCATGGTCTTAGTCCATAATTGGCTGTCTCCATTGCTTTGGCTTCCCAGCGGAGGCAGAATATCATGGAGGAAGGGCATGGTAGAGGAAATGTACTCACTTTATTGCAGCCAGGAAACAGAGACTGGAAGGAACCAGGGACAAAATATATAAGGTCCCCCACCCCGTGCACAACCCCAGTGACCCATTTGCTCCAGCTATACTCCATCTACCTACAATAACTATCCAGCAATTCATCAATTTATTAACCCATCAAATGAATTAATCCACTGATGAAATTGTAGTTCTCCTAATCTAACCATTTTTTTTTCTCTTGGTATTAACACAGGAGCTTTCTGGGGGGAATACCTCATATCCAAGCCACAAAAGTAGGGTATTTTGACAGAGTATATGCATGGTGATCATTATTTAAAGGTTAAATTTATCTCAGTTCTTTTAAAAAAAATATTTATTTATTTATTTATTTATTTATTTTAGTTTTCGGCGGACACAACATCTTTGTTTTTATGTTTGCTGAGGATCCAACCCGGGCCGCACACATGCCAGGCCAGCGTGCTGCCGCTGGAGCCACATCCCCAGCCCCAATATCCCAGTTCTTAAATTCAGAATATATTAGAAAGTGATGCCTCAGAGAGATGGTCACTTCTTATTCTAATTATCACACTGAACTTTCTAAAACAATAGATAAGGATGTGGTATTATAGGAGCAAAATTATCTAGCATACAGAAGCCAGATATGTTAGAAATCATAGAAGGAGCTGTTTAAAGGCCATGTTGTAAATGCTACATAACAGTCATTACTTAGAGAAAACCATTCTGTGCATAATTAAATCTTTGTACATATTAAATTAAATGTATTTGTACTGGGAAAAAAATTCCTAGAAGAGTAAAAGCAATTCTCCAAAAGGAATTTTGTTTGAATAATATTATGATTGTAATGTCATTCTTCATTTTAAAACACTTCAAAGTTTTCTTCTTCATTGTATAAATTAATCTTAACTAATTTCTTGGCTTTTATTTTATTATTTTATTTCTTTGTTACTACAACATACTAGCATTTTTTCCTTTGAGTATACTTAAGCTTTTCCACGATATTGTAGGTAGCAAGATATCATGAAGAAAAATATTTAAAACATACTCCGGTTGTCTGTTGTAAGATGGCTCGTTAAAGATTCTTTAAGAAATAGGAAAGATAACTGTCTAAAACTATGCCCTTATAACAATTATATTCAATAAACCTTATGTACACTGCATTTATTTGCCTCTCTAAAGTACACATAAGTATACTCTTTGTATTACATCTCTTTCTTAATACTTTGATCATATTCAGATAGGTGATGAAAAAAGATGTTGAATTGGCTATTATTAAGTACTCTTTGATGACTTTTTAAATTGTTTTTTGATTTATTACCACCTTCATCAAAAAAATCATTTCAGTGCTGAAGACACAAAACAAATAGCCAAAAAACAGTATATAATTGTCCATAGGACCGTTAAGAGATTAATGCTTTACCTACAGAGATAGTAGTATTCATATATAAAAGATAGATCACATTACAAAGTAGCATGTATAGAGTGCCAAAGGAATCAACAAAAGGCTCAACAGAAGACATTATCATCAACCATGAAATATGGAGTTTTGTTTATATGTCAGTTACATGAAACTTGTTAATTGTGTTTCAAATATTTTCTGATTATTCTGTCTATATTGAGAAACATTTAAAAATCTACAATTTTTGTGTTTGTCTATCTGCATTTGCTTCTATCAGCTTTTGTTTACATACTTTGAAACTATTTAGGTAGGTGCGCATGTATAATTGACATGTCATGCTTTTGTCTTGATAATATTCTTTTCACATTTAGTAATGTTTTCCGTTTTAGAGTATATTTTGTTAACACTATACCATCTATTTTTGTTTCGTGTTTGTATGGCATTTTTTTTGTATCTCACATTTAACTTTTTTATGTCCTAATGTTTAATTTTGTCATTTATAAAAGCAGCTGATTGTTGGACTTTTAAAATCAAATATAATACTACCGGTCTTTTAATTAGAATATTTAGTCCAGTGATATTTAATAGAATTATTGATATGCTTGGGTTTAAATCTCCTACCATACTCCTGTTTATTTTTTGTCTAACTTGTTCTATGTTCCATTTTCTTTTCTTTATTGTTTTTTTGTTAATTATTTTATTTTCTCCTTCTCTTGTGTATTTTTTATACATTAATTCTTCCTTTGAACTTATTATGGTAATCACAACATGTATAAGTGTTTGTTTGGGGCACTTTCCTACCTTATTTTTTCATGTTGTCTATGTGTCTTCCTTTCTTGCAGTGTAGATGTGAGATATTACAGTTTCTTCCCTATATTCTTGTAATACCTGTGCAGATTGTCTGTACCTGTTGGGTTTCCAGACTCTACCAGTGTCCCTCAATGGATGCTACTGCATCCTGGGTCTGGAACCTGCTTAAGTTGGAGTGGGTGGATCCAGGCTGCTGGACTTGACCTCCCATGGTAGTCTGCTGGTTGGAAGGGGAAGTACTTTGCCAAAGGCTAGGCTCTGGCAGTGTCTGCAGTGTCCTGGATTCCATTTGGGTTGTTGTGAGCCACCTGGCTGGATCTCAGCTCTCATGGTAGTACCTCTGAGTTGTTCTTAACCCCATTTGTTGAAATTTATTTTCAATTATTATCATTTTCTTTTTCCTATTTGACCTTATTTTCATTTTACTATTTTCTATAGACCCATTTCCGGGCTGAAATTATCTATTTCTTTCTTTGTTTTCTTGGGTAAGTTAATTAGTTATTTTATAGTCCATTCTAATAACTATTCCATATCCTGTAGGTCTGATTCTAGTATATATATTTCTAGAGTATTATATTTGGTCTGACCTCCATATCCATCAGATATTTTTAAATATTCGTTATAACATTGTTTTTGAAAAATCATGGAGCTAATTTGAGAATCTGGGAGATATCTTCTTCCAGGTTCTATTTACTCTTGTTTCTGACACGTAATTAATCTAAGACCATATCATCCTAGTAATACAATAAGGCTTAAACTGATTAGAACCTTAATGATCTATTTTTTATTTGTCTACCCTGTTACTACTTTTGTCTTATTTTAGAAATTTAGGATCCCACTTTGTGGCATAGCCCACCTTGATGGGTTCTGAACTCTCTTATTTGTCTCCCATATTCTATGAAGCACAATTTATTAGCACTTACCTTCCACTTATAAATTAATAGGTCTTTAGATAGAGAGCTAAATAAGTCTTAGATGCTTTTATTTCTGTCTTTTTTTAAGCAGGTGATCATAATAATTGATCATAAATATGTAAATCAATGGAAATGTAATTGATGTAACTGATGTGATTCAGCAATCTGTATACGGGGTAAAAATGGGAGTTCATAACCCTTTTGAATCAAACTGTGAAATATATCAAAATAGATGTAATGTTTTGAACTACCAACAATAAAAAAAAAACCTTTCTAGTTTTTTCTCAGTGAAAGAATTGATCTTGTTAGTTTAAACTCCTGTAGATACATAGAGAAGATTCAGATTGTATTGATTTTTATTGTCTCCTAATAATAAAAGTTTTGTAGTCATTAGGGGTTTTATCTGTATCTTACATGCTTAGAAAAGTAACCAATATTTAGACTCTGTTCAGTAGATATCCTTTTGGCATTTGTTTTTATAATTGAGCAATGTAAAAACTGAACTGTGTTTAAAACTCACAATGGTCATAGTGCATATGAGTGAGTGCAAAACTTTTAGGAGCTGCTTAATCATCATTCCAAAACAGGGAAGGATTTTTCCACTGAATAAATCTTTTACAAGGTACTGAGAAATATAAATATAATTGTATTTTATCATTTCTAAAATAAACTTTAAGTCAATATGTGAACAGTGAATGAATGATAAATTAATTTTTAAAAGTATTTCTTATAACAAAAGACAATGGTTAATAAAGATAGTGCTGTCAAAGATTTTAAGAAAATTGAAAATATGAAGTAAAACTTCACCTCAAATATCACCTCACTGTAGTAACAATGGCAATTTTATTAAAAAGACAAGAGATAGCAAGTGTTGGTGAGGATGTAGAGAAAAGGAAGACCTTGGTCCCCTGTTGGTGGAACTGGAAATTTGTAAAGCCATTATGGAAAACTGTGTGGAGGTTCCTCACAAGCTTAAAAATAGAACTATCATATGCTCTAGCAGTCCCCTACTGGGTACATATTTAAAGGCAATATAATCAGTATGTTGAAGAGACATCTACCTTCTTATGTTTATTATAGCACTAATAGCCAAGAAATGGAAACAACTTAAGTGTCCTTCAGTTGATGAATGGATAAAGTAAATATGGTACTAAGTACAATGGAATACTGTTCACCATAAAAAGAATGAAATGCTGTCATTTGCAACAACATAAATGGAAATAGAGATCTTTTTTTAAGTAAACCATGGACAGAAAACTACCACATGATCTCACTTATATGTATAATATAAAATAATTGATTTCATAGAAGTTGAAAGTAGCATTACCAGAGGCTAAAGAGCCTAGAGAGGAATGAAGGAAGGGAAATGTTGTCAGTAAATACTAAGTTATAGTTAGGTAAAAGTAAGAAGTTCTGGCATGCTGTTGGACAGTACTGTAAACTATGATAATGTACATTTCAGAAAGCTAAAAGAAAATATTTTCATGTTTGCGGAAGTAGATATGTTTAATCCAATGTAAACATTAACTTTAAAAGAAATTAAAACTTAATTTTTAATTAAAAAAAGTCCTTTAAAAGATAAAATTGACCCATAAGTCTAACACTTTAAGGATACAGAAAACTTATCATGAGACAACACTGAATTCAAAATGTCAATGATTCAATCAATTAATTTCTAGACATGCAAAAAATAAGTCAGTGAAAGGATGGCAAACCAGAAATTACAGAGGTGATGTACACAAGGACAAGAAAACTTTTTTATAAATATGCTCCAGATAATCAAGAATATAAAGGAAAACATAAGGAAAAAGAGGAACAAAAATAAGATTTTTTTTCTTGCTAACAGCTTTACTGAAGTATAATTCACATGGAAAAGTGAAAGACTTTTTTAAAAGATCAAAATGGAGCTTCCATAGATGGTATTGATATTATCTGAAATAAACATTTCACTGAAAGAAATTTATGTCAGATTAGACAGTACAGAAAAAAAAGATCACTGAACGTGAAAGTATAGCAATATAATCAATTCATAATGAAGCCGAAGGAGAAATAAGACTGGAAAAACAAAATGAAAAAGATTTCTGTGATTTTATGGGCTATGCCAAGTAATTTTTAGAAATTTATGGGCTGTACCAAGAAATTTTTAGAAAATTATGCAGAGCATATATATCTTTTCATTTCTTCTCTACAGTTATGGAAATACTCTGACCAAGGTATCATTTAATAATATTTAGCAGTGCTCATATCAATATGATAATGAAAATATCTTGAATATAAGTACATATGGAAAAATTTTATATGGTAAATATTGACATTAAAAAGTAAACCATTCTCCTGGTATAACAGAGGCATGGTATAGAGGAAAGAGAAATACAGAAAAATAATGGTACCTGAGAGAGGTCAAAGAAAATTCTTCATAGTCAAAAGGTCATATTCAATGTGCAGTTGGTATATTTGGAACAAATCCTTACCATTGTTCCCAATTCTCTTTGGCAGCACAGTGACAAAACTGTATCTGAGGAAAGAAAAACAGCTTAAAGCAGGAAGAGAAAGGTCATATTATTGAAGATCTTTTAATGCCTTGACATTCTTATATATGTTAGTTAATACACCTCCATAAAGTCTGTGTAAGTTTAAAATCGTTCTATTGTCTTCATTATGTCATCCCCCCTTTCCACTATACCTCTATTACTTTAAAAAAGTGAACTATCTCCAAGGTCATTTATGTATATTTGTTGATGTGCCCTTTTATATTGTATGTTCTTATTCATTTTCATATTCTTGTATCCAGTACATGGTAGATAATCCCTATTCAGCAAAAATTTGTGAGAATTGAATCTGCAGACCTACGTCTATGAAACAATGGCAAACAAAAACAATTATTTAGTAAATTTATCTTACTAGAAAAGTAAGATAAATTTATACATAAGGACAAGATTGTAATAATGAAGAGTTGGAGATCTGAAATGTAGTAAATAGAAATATGAGAGGTAATGTTAATGTTGTGTAGTAACTAAGAACATGGACTCGGGGGCGAGAGTGGACTAAGTTTATATTCTGATTTCACTGCCTACTAACTGTATGACTTGACTTCACTGTCTGTACTTGTTTTCTTATCTGAGGTGAGTCAGTCACCTACCTCATAGGGTTATTTTGAGTATGAAATAAGTTTGTAGGCATAAAGGACTAAGCACCAGTTCTGGCCTATAAAAAGCACTTTACAAATGTTTGATCTTATTGTTCCTAAAATGAAACTATGCATTCATCCACTATTTTGACTCACTCTAAATTCCTTGCTGAAGAGGATTAATAAAATGGTCAAACTAGCGATGGTCTCTGCTTTGTGCCTACAGACTAATAAATCTTAATGGCTTGGGAGGCTGGCATCAAATGATGCCAGCCTCAGCAGTTTAGTGAGACCCTGTCTCAAAAACAGGAAAGGAAAATACGTATGGCAAAAATTGTACTTAGATAAAAAGCAATTAACAAAAATGCCAGATACATAATAGAAGAAACAGGCATAGCAGCATTGCATGTGAAAAAGACTAAAAAGTTAGAGTTAGTATAGCTCAACAATGAAATAAATTCCAAAACTATTTGATTTTGAGCTTTAGTAATATAATAGTTGAAGAAGGGAAGTAAGAATTTATTCTGTGTTGATTATGTAGAATTCAGACTTAGTCATATAAGCAAACTGGCACAACTTCATAAAAGAGCAACTATCCTGGTGAAAGATTTTTTATATGGAGACTGGCTGAAGATACAAGAAAAGGAGAACTGAGAATCATGATATCTATAGCAGTTAGGATGTTTTTTAGTCATAAGTAAAAAGAAGAAAAATTAACTGTTTTCAATACCAAAAGTAATTTTCAACTCATATAATTCAGTTCAGAGGCAAGTTGGGGTTTAGATGAGACTCAACCCAATGCCCTTGTTAATCTGCTGACCTAGTAGCAATAATCAGCACTTTGTACTTCTTTTATATTAGTGGGATTCAGAAAAACTTTTCTTTTCAGTAGTTCAATGGAAGAAAGAGGAATGGTCTTTCCCCAAATCTCTAGGAAATATCTCTTTTATCTCTTTGGCCAGAATTGTGACACATGCCATCCTCTGAACAGAATATAATGGCAGCTAATCAAAACCCTATTTTTCTCTCTCTCTCTCTCTCTCTCTCTCTCTTTTTAGTACCAGGGATTGAACTCAAGGGCACTCAACCATCAAGCCAAATTCCCAGCCCTATTTTGTATTTTATTTAGAGACAGGGTCTCACTGAGTTGCTTAGTGCCTCACCTTTGCTGAGGTTGACTTTGAACTTGCGATCCTCCTGTCTCAGCCTACTGAGCTGCTGGGATTATAGGCGTGCGCCACTGCACCTGGCCAAAAGCCTGTTTCTTGAGCTGAGATATTATATCCATCAGGACTCTCCAGAGAAACAGAACTAGTAGGAAATATATAAATATGATATATAAATATATCCCCTACTATGTATGTATGTATGTATGCATACACACGTAAGCATATATACATAAGTATACATGTGTACACACATATGTACACACATATACATTATAATTTAAAATATTTTTAACATATAGATATGAAACTTGTTTCAAGGAATTTGTTCACATGACAGTGTGGCTTAACATGTAAAATCTGTAAGGCAAACCAGCAAGCTGGAAACTCTTCGGTAAGGTGAAGTTGCAGTCTTGAAATAGAAACTTTTTCTTCCTCTGGGAAACTTTAGTTTTTGCTTGTAAGACTTTTCAATTGATTGGGTTAGACCCAACAAACATCTTGAAGGCAGTATCTTTTATTTAAAATCGACTAATTGTAGATGTTAACCATAGTAACACCTAAATTAGTGTTTGATTAAATAAGTGGGTACTATAGCCCAGTTTCTGGGCTATAGACATATAAACCATCATGGATATGATCAGTCTTTCCCAAAATATGAGGATGAATCTTGAGATCCTATTGAACTAGATTGGCAACAAAGAGAAAGCCAATAAATATTGCTTACACTAGCTAAAAGTAGATATGAGAAAGGCATAGGTTTTCAACTTATTTAACATAGAGTAATACTAGAGACAGAAGTTAAAGAAGTAGTGAGGAAACAGACATCAACTAGAAAAAACTCACAAAACAATAGTGAATTCTTTGTTTTTCATTTTATGGTTTGTTTTGAGTTTTGATGTGGTGCTTGGGATTGAACTCAAGAGTCTTGCATGCTAAACACATGCTTTACCACTGAGCTACATCCCCAGCATCTATAATAATAATAATATCTATATATATTTATATACTTCTTAAATATATGTAAAATGATTTTTCCCCAAATGATCTAACCATAGGATTTCCTTCTAATGATGCTTTTGTGGGTAAGATTCCCTAGCCAAATAACCCTTCTTTTTATAAGCATCAGGCACCATTTCTGCCTGTTATTGATTAGCACGTTCAGATCCCTACCAGTCTATGTTCAAACAAACTAATCACATCCACCTGTAGGAACGAGGGGGCACTCCAACTTCTTAATAGCACAGCCCCTGCTTGTTCACTCTGTTGAGTATAATCTGTGTGACCTGACATGGCATAATTTGTCTTCTTCTCCTAGGTTGTGAATACATGCAGTTTATGAATTCTGGTGTTCGTTATTGTCTTTTTAACCATCTCCACAGTCTTTGAATGGGAATCCCTTCTTCACCAATGTAGTGAAAAGAAAGGGATTTAGACTGTTTCTCCTCCCTTTCCCCATTACTTAGCAGTAATATTGGATTGGGGGATGATTCAAATATTTGTTAATTTATTGGCATAAATGACTTGTAAGTTGCCTTTCAGTGGCAAGATTTAATTGTTTCAGGGTTTCCAATGCTAATATTAGCATTCATATTTTCCAAAAACAGGGCAATTTGCTCATCTGTTTATCATTTGCTTCATTCAGATTGTTTTGTAAACTATTTGTACATCTTGCTTCTCTCAGCTCAAAGCTCCAAAAGACATACTCTATTAATCTTCATACACCCTTTATATATCCTTTACATAGCATAATCCCTGACATACAGAAGATAATCAATATCTATTTGGTGAGTGAAATTAAAAAATCACAGTATATAAGAAAAATGAAACAATGAACTATGAAGTTCCCTGTAAACAGCATTAATATGTAAGCAAATATATAAGTGTGAATTTCCCAACACTGTTGAAATCCAACCTCACTCCATCTTCCTTTACACTCGGGGGAATGACATCTTTAGAGCTGCCCTATTTTTTTCTCATTCCCCTTCCAAAATGAATGCCAGTTGCCCTGAGGCCCTGGGGCTCCTGAGGAACCCTGAAGGCAGCATCTCCCTTTGTGTAGGAAAGAGAATTAGCCTAACAACAAGGTGATCCTAACTCCTTGCCTGAGTTAATTCTGAATGTTCCAATCACTTCAGAATTTCTGCTGAGATCTAAAACACTGCCTCTTCAAGAAATCATTTATTTTAGTCATAGTTTCATT